>NW_028227259.1:120747716-121347716 GCF_978045245.1 Mus caroli | reverse complement strand
TATGTAAGATCCTGACTCAGAAACAAACACTGAAACAAACACACAACACCCATCAACAAACAAACAAACAAACAAACTCTCCTAACTCATTTGTAGGCAAACTTGAACATTGGCCGTGTGGTGTAAGGTCATGGTGACGGGGTCTGCTACGTTTCCCAGGAGGGGGCCTGGAAACCCTGGGGGTCAAGTGAATCTCTGCCACTCTCCTAAGGACTGTAGGCGTGTGCCACTGTGCTGCAGCTTGTCCAAGTTTATTTACTTGTGTGTGTGTGTGTGTGTGTGTGTGTGTGTGTGTGTTTGTCTGTATTTTGTCTCTGTGTGCATGTGTGTACCCACCACATGCACACAGTGCCCAAGAAGGTCAGATGAGGACACGGCATCCCCGGGACCTGAAGACAGCTCTAAGCTGCCTTGTGGGTGCTGGGAATGGAACCTGAGTCTTCTGTAAGAATAGTAGGCGTTCTGAATTGCCGAGCCATCTCTCTGACCCAAGGCTGGCAGAACACAGAGTTCAGTGTTCGTCATGTACAACTAACAATAAGATTGCTAGGTGGTACTAGCTAGTTGAGTGACCCCGTTAATGAATTTAGTTTACTTTTTAGCTGATTTTTCATAGGGTCTCCTGGACTCCCGGCTGGCCTTGAACTTGCCATGTCACCAAGATGACTTGGAAGTACTGGTCCCAGGAAATGCATCTGACACTGAGAAACTGAGAACTGTTAGGCTGCAGGTTGCTCCACTGAGCACTTTGGAGACCTTTTGTCCTGGTTGCACCACACTGAGGTTCCAGTTCTCAGCCCAACAGCTGCTCAAAGCCAGAGGCTGGGGTCCAGCCTGCCTCCATTCTTCATAGAACAACAGCATGGCATTTGTTTGCAGGAATGTTTGGGGGATGTAACCACTTCCAACTGCTTTAATCTCCTTATAAGAGGCAGGATGCATTCCGATCACAGCCACTATGGCCAGAGCATCGCTTAGACACAGCTCTGCAGGAAAAAAAAGGCCCCAGTAAGGACTAACAGCACACGGCATCGTGATGCCTGGTTGTAAAGGTTTCTATGGCTTGGCTCTTGCAGCTCTTCCCCTTCCTGCTATATGACACTGTTTCAAGTCACGCTGGTCTTTGGCTCATTTCCATCCATGTGATGCAATACTCCACCAAAAGCAACTCAGGGGAGAAAGGACATATGCCAACTCATGACTCCACTTGGAGCCTAGCATGGCAGGGAAGCCCAGGTGGCAGAAACCTAAAGCTGCTGGTCATAGTCCAGAGCAGAGAGGACTATCTCTCTCTCCTCCCAGCCCAGGGCCACCCACACTCGGGGTGTGTCTTTCCCACTTCTGTTAACTCAATTAAGACTCTACCCCTGGGCTGGAGAGATGGCTCAGCGGTTAGGAGCACTGACTGCTCTTCCAGAGGTCCTGAATTCAATTCCCAGCAACCACATGGTGGCTCACAACCATCTGTAATGGGATCCGATGCCCTCTTCTGGTGTGTCTGAAGAAAGCTAGGGTGTAATTATATAAATAAATAAATAAATCTAAAAAGAAGAAGAAGAAGAAGAAGAAGAAGAAGAAGAAGAAGAAGAAGAAGAAGAAGAACTCTACCCCCATCCCACCCCCCGGCCTGTCCCCAGGCCAACCCTGTCTGGACAGTCCCCTATTGAGACTTTCTTCCCAGGTGACCTGACATGACAACTCTGCAGCAGGGGAGATTGCACAGAGCAGACCGGGCTCTCAGGCATGTATATGACCCGCAGCTGAATGGCCACCTTCATTTATTTCTTAGAACCATTCTTTCCATCCACCTCCCTCTTGACTGCAAAGGTGGCCTTCCTTTTTCTCCTGGCCGCACATGGCTACCACCTGTCCACACCAGCTGTCACCTGTTCTGCCCTTTGTCATCCGCTCCTCCTCCTGGCTGCTTCCTTCTCTGCTATGTCGCTTGTTTCTAACAGTGTTCTCTGCGTGCTGTTCACACTCAACGAGCTGTGCGCAGATCCTTCTGAAGCATGGAGCGTGCACATCCCCAGACACAGAGATGTGCACACTCCTCATGTGCTGTGACGCTTCAGAGCCTTAATGTCAATCTGGGCCTCAGTGGGCCGGAGAGACAGCTCAGTGGTTAAACGCTGGCTGTTCTTGCAGAGGACATGGGTTTGGCTCTCAGCATTCCCATGGTGGCTTCTGATCGCCTGTGACTCCGGGTCCAGGAGATCCCGTCCCCTCTTCTGCCCTCTATGGGCACTGGATGCTCACTGTGCACTGACAGAGATGTAGACAAACACTCATACACATAAAAAAAAAACTTTCTTAAAAAGTGTATCCTAGCAAAGTTGCAAAGCTTGGATAGTCTCCTTGACTGGTTAAAGTTTCAGTATTCAATCTGTTCTTAATCACTATCTCGTTTTAATGAGAATTTAGGGGAAACAGAATAAAGTAAAAAGCAATGTAAGAATTATCTGGGGCTGGAGGCTTAGGTTAGCAGATAGAGTGCTTGTTTAGCACATGCTAAGGTCCTGTGGTCAACTACTAACAACAACAACAAAAACAACACACACACACAGAGTTTTTCTCAGATACACTTCTGTTATCTTTTTGTAACGCACATCTTGGTATCCGATCTCAGAAGGCTTTGCCATCAGTCATCCTAGGAGCATAATAAGCACGTCTGACTGGGTGCTGGCCATCCTTTCCTCCTTTAACATAGGAGAGCGGGGAGGGAAGACTTAAAGCATAGGAAAGAAAGCTGCCAAGAATGGCAGAACGCAGAAGGGAAACCTTGAGACAGGAAGCCCTATCACACTGGAATCTCATTCCTGCACAAGGTAGTTTATAATACGCACTTGTGTCCCCCTGCTACCCATAGCAACAGCTGCTGGCTCTGTCTGCAAATCTTCGTAGGCCCCATAGATCCTCAGAGCCAGCCTCTCATGTATGTGCTTCACAGATCTCATACAGAAACTTATACACTATAATTGATGGACTCTATTAAAAGAGTTATTTTTTTTTGCAAAATTAATACAATAAAACCGCAAAATACAAGATCTCTATTTATGTAAAGGCTAGAAGAACTCACGAATAAGTTGTTTCCCGTATTTTTTAGCCACACAACAAGGAACCCTCTTGATAGCCTTAAGTCCTAGCTTAAGTGTAGCTTTGAACCCTTCCCTCAGGGACCATGAAGGACAGGGGAGAACCGATTCCGAGGGCATGAGTAATTACAGGAAGGACATGGTGGCAGCTCTTTGCAGAGGGGTGTTTAAAAATCCAACAAAACACAAATAGGAAAACTTTGATGGGTGGAGAAGACTTCAGAAACAAAGGCAGAGGACAGTCGCATCAGACAGTGCTGTCCACTGATTTCTTTACTGAGATTAACTATACGAGACAGGATCTCACAGCAAGGCTAGCAGGGCGATGGTGATACTGGAAGCCACAACAGGAATGAAATGTGACCTGGAAGTCAAGAGAGCTGACTTCCAAGAGAAGGATTTACTACTAATAATAAAAGAAAAAGACAAATCCACACTGCAATGAGTTAATTCTGCAGTGAAGTGGAACAAAGAACTGGTAACCCTGAAAAGGGCTCAGTGACTTGAGTATACAATCTCTGAAGAAAACGAGGCAGCAGACACTGAGCAAAGTTAAAAACAAACAAACAAACACCCTTAGAGGAAATTATAGATGTGAAAGATGGTCATATTAACCGTCAATATTCTTGAAGAAGATAGTGAAAACATATTAAAAAGATAAAATTAAAGCAATTCTAGAAATAAGAAAGAAGGTGAAGCTATAGTTTGAAAGGACCACAGTATCCCAGGTGAAATTATCATGGAATTAAATACTGAGAAATATCCTAAATTACCGAGTTACACATCCTAAAAATAAACTCTTTAATACCAAGACAAAAAGACTCAAAGGCAAGTTTGGGATATTTACATCTGAAAGACTGGCCCAATGTCTTTTAAAAAATTATTATTTTTCATTAATACTTGAATCTACTGGTTTAAAGTTATTATTTATCATCAAAATATGTTTTCATGAGTATTATCATTTCACCATTTGCTCAAGATGCCTTAAATAAAAATTATTGCTAAGGACAAATCAAGCAGATGAGATGAAAAAGACCCAAGCAAGGCCTAGTATCATTAAGTATTGGGAAGTGAGAGAAGAGAGCTGGAGAGATGGCTCAGCACTTAACAGCACTGGCTGAGCTTCCCGAGGACCTGGGTTCAATTCCCAGAACCCACATGTGGGCTCACAAACACCTGCAAGTCCAGTTCCAGGGGATCTGATGCCCTCTTCTGGCCTCCATTATATACATATCACCCGGGATACTGTGGTCCTTTCAAACTATAGCTTCACCTTCTTTCTTATTCCTAGAATTATTTTAATTTTATATTTTTAATATATTTTCACTATCTTCTTCAAGAATACTGACGGTTAATATGACCATCTTTCATGTCTATAATTTCCTCTAAGGGTGTTTGTTTGTTTTTAATTTTGCTATGTGTATATATGTATATATATATACATACATATGCATATATGTGTGTGTATATATATATATATATATATGTATACATGTAAATATAAAATTTAAAACTTTTTTAAGAAATGTAGTACTTTAACTCAACATTTACAGCATGGAAGTCTATGGAAGCGGTCTGGGGATGCAGCTCAGTGGTAAAAGCCCAGTAGGCTGGAAGCTCTAGAGTCAATCCCCACTAGCAGCACTCTCCAGAGACGCTTGTGAGGAAATACAGTTAAATTCTGTAACAATACGGCTCTCAAGACTCAGCACTGTGGGCTGGAGCTCAGTATAGCGCGTGCCCAGTACAGACAGGGTCCTTGTTCAGTCCCTAATACTTCAAAATGAGGGGCAGACAAAGAAGGAAAAGATGGGTTGGAAGAAACGGCACAGCCGTGTCATGACTTTTGGAGTGCAGAGGTCACATAAACTGTTTCTGTAATCTACAACCAGCCTTGCCTCGTGCAACTACAACAGAGTAAGGTATTGTTCTTGGGCTGGTGGAACACATGGTAGTGAGGGAACGATTTCTCAGAATGACGCATGTGTTAAGGGTTTACGGTTAGCTAGGCACAGTGATTCGTGCCTGTACTTCCAGCACCTGGGAGGCAAAAGCAGCAGATCAGGGACTTCAAGGCCAGTCTCAGCAGGTGGAGGCCTTGGCTCGTGAGAAAGACACTAAGGTGTATGGTTTGATAGTGTTGTTAGTATTCTTTCTTTTTCTCTGTTGCTGTGATTAAAAAAAAAAAAAAAAAACTTTGGCAGGAGCTGCTTAATGGAGAAAGGGTTAGTGTTAGCTCTCAGTTTCAGGTCACAGTTCTTCTTGGGGGGCTGCAGGGAGGTAGAGACAGTGGGAGCTTGGGGCAGCTGGCCACAGATGTTTGCAGTCGGAGGACAGTGATACACGGTACGCACGTCTTTCTTCTGCCCACAGTGCACGTGTCTCCCACACACAGTGCACAGGTCTTCCCACCTCAGTGAACACAACCAAGGTGACCCCTCACATAGATGCCCAGAGACTCACCTCCAGGGCGATCCTAGATCCTGTCAAGTCAACAATCAAACAATCAACAGTGACCAGCAAGGAACCCAATTCAACAAGCGCTACAACCCACCCGGTTAATAATCAAATTATTCAGTTTCTCATTCTGGTGTGACTTGCAAATGCAGAAATGAAACAGAAGCTTCAGGGGCTAATTGTCCCAGACACCACTGAGCTAGCCTGACGGGAGTCTCACTCCTGGGAGGTCCCCCGCCCCCTTGTCTCTCGCGGCTTGTGTCACAAGCTTGCATGCTCCACTTTATTTTGGGCTGTGGAGTAACGCTGCCTGTCTCCACAGGGGGCCTGTAGTATCACCACCTCACACAACAAGCCTGAGGTGTGACCTTCTGAGGCTCTGCCCTGCTAGCCCTGCATTAAATCTGCAGGGAACTTGAAGCCTGGACGTGTGTGGTGGGGAGGGAGGGAGGGAGGGAGGCTGTTCCTAAAGAAGGGAAAGGATGCTGAAAACAGGAAAACAGTGGAAAAGAGCAAAGATAAATGAGACCTTAGAGAAACTGACACACACTGTAGGGTCAGGTGTGGTGTAGCTCAGTCAGGAAAATGACTGCTTTAACACGCACGAAGGGGTTTTCTCGTCAGCACCACATAAACGGGAAGTGGCCGTACAGCTCTGTAATCCAGCAGTTGGGAGGTACAGGCAGGAGGACCGGCAGATCAAGGAAGGTTAAGGGTACACAGTGAGTTCCAGGCTGGTAAGGCTATAAGAGACTCCGTCGGGAGAGAGAAAGAGAGTAGGGCTCTGAAACCCATGAACGGGATCAGAGATGATGCAGCTGGTAAAGGCAAACCTGATGACCTGGGTTTGTCTTGAGGAAGACATGCTGGAAGGAGAGAACAGATCCCTGCAAGGTGTCCTCTGTCCGCCACAGGCGTGCCATGGCCCCTACTCCCCACTTACACTAAATAAACAGCAAAAGCAAACAAGCCATCAGATAAAACTCACATATAAATTAAACTTACTTTTAGATTTAGTTATTTTATGCGTATGGGGGTTTTCCCTGTCTGTCTGTGTGCTGTGTGCATGTCTGGTGCCCACAGAGGCCAGAAGAGGGCTCCAGATCTTCCAGGACTGGGGTCCCAGATGGTTGTGAGGCCCTATGTAGGTGGTGGGAATCTGACCTGGGCCCTTGGCATACTAGCCGGTGCTCTTACCCACTGAGCCAGCTCTGCAGCCTCCTGCCGGTAAACTAGGAGGGAGGGTGAGGCACTGCAGAGGGAAAGGGGAGGGAGGCCGCCCCACAGGGTTTCACTTCCAGGCTTGGGTCAAGAGCAACTGCTTTGCTGGGCTGAAGGAAACCCTTCCATGGCTGAGTTGACAGGACAGGAATGACTCTACAGCCCAGTCATCTGGGGCTGGGATTTAGGGAAATGAAAACCAAAACTCTAGATGAAAGTGGCCAGATCACACAGCGAGCAAGCCAGCGAGCGGGCGGGCGACTGGACAGAGTTAAAGACGCTCTGTTTGGTGACTCAGCCTGGGGGTGGGGGTGGGGGGGTGGAGTAGGGGGTGGGGTGGGTATTTACCCAGGCTGCCCTCCAAGTCATCTCTGCCCTTTCACAGAGCATTTGCCAAAACCTTCCTGTTGTTAGGCCTTGCTCCTCAAATGAGTCAGCCAGGGGTGGACCCACAACCAGGCTCAGAAGGAAGTTCTAGGCTCTTCCAAGGCTGAAATTTGCAAATCAACCAGCTGTGACATTTGAATTTCTAGCACCTAGACACAGACACACATGTACATTTTGTATCTGTCACTCTGAGCATGTTTCATTCACAAGTCTGTGTCATGTATGAAATCTAGGTTGTTGTCCAAAGGGCTTATTAACTCAAATGCAAGATCAGTCCCCCGCCCCCCACTTTTTTTTTTTTTTTTTTTTTTTTTGCCTTTAAAGAAATCCTTTAAGCCTGCAGGCTCCTGGTACAGCCCTCACCTCCTGTCACAGTTAGCTTCAGCTGTCAACTTGACATAAACCGAGAGTCACCTGGGATGAGGAAGCCTCAAGTACAGAACTGCCTCCATCAGACTGGACTATGGGCATGTCTGTATGGCATTTTCTTGATTGCTAATTGATGTAGGGATGTAGGAAGACACAGTTCTTTATAGGTCGAGCCACCTCTATACAGTGGGCTTAGGCCAGACCAAAAAGCTACCTGAGCAAGGCAGGAGGCAGCCTTCCCTGCCTTGCCTTGCTTAGATGACAGGCTGTGACCTAAGAGAAACTCAGTGTTTTACTCCCCTGGATTGCTTGTGGTCACGGTGTTAATCACAGTAGTATAAAGTAAACATGGGCTCCTCGCTAGCTACATGAGAACCTGGATTTGGTCCCCAGTACTGCAGAAGATAAAATAACAATCTTTACAAAGTGCTGTGCGGATAGACACCTGCAATTAAAACACAGCCAATCAAGAAACAAAAAGCTACATCACACATGGAAATGATGTGTAAACTGAGAAAAAAATAATCGGCACAGAACCTCCATGTGATCTGGGATTTCAGTGACATTAGTTTTAAATTTTTATTTTTAAAAGTGTGGCTTTGCCAGGCAGTGGCAGCACACGCCTTTAATCCCACCACTCAGGAGGCAGAGGCAGGCAGAGTTCAAGGCCAGCCTGCTCTACAGAGTGACTTTCCAGGACAGCCAAGGGTATACACAGAGAAACCCTGTCTTGAAAAAAACAAATAAACTAACAAATACACCAAAACAAAACAAATCAATAATAATAATAATAAAAAAAAACAAAACCAAATAACCACAAAAGCAAGGCTCAAGCTACCATTGCTAACCCATGCCTTTAGTCCCAGTGCCCTGAAGCAGAGGTAGACAGACTGCTGAGTTCAAAGCCAGCCAGGTTCACAGAGTGAATTTCAGACCAGCCAAGGCTGCATTGTGAGACCCTGTCTCTAGACAGACATACGGACGGATGGGCGGTCTGACAAAAGATATAAATAGACAGATAGATTGATAGATAGATAAATAGATAGATTGATAAATGGATGTATAGATAGATGATAGAGATAGATAGACAGACAGACAGACACACACAGATAGACATACGGTTCTTCTTCCTCTCTGAACACATATCACCCACAGTAAAACCACAGGACATCAGACAATACTGGTCAACCTGCCCATGTTTGGAGGAGGTGGTTCAGGCAGGAAGAATATCACGACTCACATTATCCAATCAGTTCACTCTGGAGCTGAAAATCCTAGCCCTGCTTTCTTTCCATCACAAGAACTGCCAGAGGTTACTGTGAGTTCAAGGGCCTCCTAACGAAAGCCCCGGCACGGGCTGGGGTTGAGGGCAAGCATGTAGCACGGCTCGGGCGCTGGTGTGCAGACTGACAATTTGTTGTAATGCCAATCCTGAAAGCTACAGTAGACGCCCCTCCATAGAGGAGGACACTGGTGTGATCGTCTGACCTAAAGCCAAACTTCAGCTTACACCTACAAACTCATGCGAGCCAATCAATATCAATCACTTTCAAAAAAAAAAAATGGACAGGATCAGGTGGTCGAAGCCAGGTTGGGTCACAAACAAACAAACAAACAAACAAACCAATAATGACATGCGCCTCGGATACAGTATAGGGAGAAATCTAGAAAAGTCTGCACAAACTCCACAATAATGACATGCGCCTCGGACACAGTATAGGGAGAAATCTAGAAAAATCTGCACAAACTCCAGAGTGGGGATGACTACGATAGGGCTACGTTTTGGGGGAACCTTTAGAAGAGTAACTTTTTTTCCTGAGATGGGGTCCTGATTAGCCTAGAATTATCTATGTAGACCAGGCTAGCCTTGAACTCAGATATCCCACAGGTTGTAGGATTAAAGGTTTGTCCACGATGCCCAGCCAGACTGGTGACTTTTATTTGACTGTCGTTGTCTACTTTCTATATTGTACATTACTGTATTATTTTAATTTTTAAAAAATGTTAAAGAGAAAATGAAGGACTTTAGCCTTCGAGCCATAATTAAAATGAAAGTGTTACAGCAAACTGACAAGAAATTTTGAAATGACACTCTAAGTCCCGGGAAAGCATCTTCCCAAGTGCCCACTTCTCATTGTCATTCCATCCACCTGGCTGAGATGCTGACAGAAAGACCTTCCATCATGTCTCCACAGTGGTTTATAATCAATGTTTGATTTAAACAAGAAATTACAAAGAAAAAAGAGCTCCAGAATGTGGTGGTGCACGCCTTTGATCCCAGCGCTCAGAGGCGGAGGCAGGTGGATCTCTATGAGTTCAAAGCCAGCCTGGTCTAGAGAGTTTCAGCCATGCAGGGTTACATAGCGAGTCCCCCCCATCTCAAGAAAAAAAATAGTATGATTATTCTGATTTACCCCAACAGTCAAAATACAAAAATTAAGTTTAGGTTTCATAAAACTTTCAGGTTGCATAAAAGCAGGTGGCAAGGCAGACAGATCTGGCTTGTGGGCTATAGTTTTCCAACTCAGTCTGGAAGAACAAACATCAGGATTGCACAGAGTAAAGATATTCAGGAAAAATACAAGAATTCATGCTCTCTGGTACTGATGGAAACTGTAGGCCTAGTGAGATGGCCCACAGGTAAAAACACTTGCCACTCGCCAGACAGCCTGAGCTCCACACATGGAACAAACCCACAGGACACCTGTCAGCTAAACACCCAACACCTGGTTGTGCACACAGGAGTGTACACAACCAGTAAGTAATATGGATTTTTTTTTTTAAGGAAAAAACAAACAAAAAGATAGACATGGTGGTAAAAACCTTTAATCCTAGGACTCAGGAGGCATAAGTCTCACTGTGGGTCTCTGAGGCCAGCCTGATCTACACAGGGAGTTTCATGCCAGCCAGGGCTCCACAGTGTGATTCGGAATCTAGAAACCCACACACATACTAATTTTGCTGTACACGATGTAAACTTCG
Organism: Mus caroli; assembly: GCF_978045245.1. Classification (NCBI taxonomy): domain Eukaryota; kingdom Metazoa; phylum Chordata; class Mammalia; order Rodentia; family Muridae; genus Mus; species Mus caroli. The sequence goes on along the minus strand of NW_028227259.1, from coordinate 121,337,205 downwards.
AACATGATTTCAGAAAGAAATAATCAGAAGGATAGCTACCACAGGGGCACACAGAACAGCAGTGTGGCCAAAAAGACTATTATCTGGACTGTGTGTGTGTGTGTGTGTGTGTGTGTGTTCCCAGCTCCTTGGGAGGCTGAGGCAGGAGGATGGTGGTGTGAAGCTGCTATGAGCTTTAAGTTACTCTGGGTAACAGAGAGAGAACCCATTTCAAAAGAGAATAATACATGCAATGACCGTAAGTCCATTGGGTTTAAAGGCAGTTTATGGAGCAGTCAGCATATGTAAGTCCTGTTCCTGCTGGAGGCGTGAAGAGCCATGTGGGCTGATGTGTGAAGCGGCATCTCACTGTGGCAGACAGGCACCGAGAAGATGAGATGGAAGGCTAGCCGGTAGATCTGAGCATACTGAGAGGATATTTATGGTTCTGGGAGAGAATAGAAGAATGGATTATACCAGTTAGCAGAAGAAATGAAGCAGTTATTTACTCTGGGGGGACACGGAATGTCACATGGATAAAGCAAACTTAATCAGTCCATGGAGAGCCACAGCTGTGAACCTCACGTACCCGCGTCATGCAAGTCCATCTGTTGAGCTAACCAGAAGTGATTGTGCAGCTGGATCTGAAAGGGAGGAAGAGAATGTGTGTGTGTATGCATGTGCTTGAGTGTTTGTGTGTGGCTGTTAATTGTGTGTGCATGTGAGTGCATGTGTGTGTGTGTGCGCATGAGTGTATGTATGTGTATGTGTGTGAGTTTGATTGTGTGTGCATGTGAGTGTGTATGTGAGTGTCTGTGTATTAGTGTATATATACGAAGGCTATATTCTCTTGACAAGGCCAGCCCGGGCAACATAGTGAGCCCTTAGTGTGAAATGCAAAGCTAAAGAGGCTGGGACATAGCCAAGTGTGTGTGTGTGTGTGTGTGTGTGTGTGTGTGTGTATGTGTGTGTGTCTGTGACAGAGAGAGAGAGAGAGAGAGAGAGAAGGATGGCTGCACAGGATGCCTGCACCCTGTGCTGGCTGAACCCACAGATGCCAGACCTGTGTCTATGAAATGCTGGGGGTACCCCAAACTCAAAACTGAAGACGTGCTTCTAAGTTATCTGGTAATGTTAGTTACTTTACATTAACAACAACCTTTCTATACTGTTCGGCTCTATAATCACAGATAGAGTTCTACGCTGTGAGAAAAAGATTCAAAAACCCTCCCGTATCCTTATCCTTATCTGGTTAAGCAAGTAGTGCATTGGTTTTACCTATGATCAACATAATTCCAAATGCTGCTGACACAGTCCGGCAGCCTCTCGGTTTACCCTGGAGGCAAATGTGTCAAATTCTCATCCCATAGCAACATATAGAAATGTCTTTCCACTTTGCCTCCTCATTTCTCCTCTTTATCACTGCCTACTCCCTCTGAAAACGGTTTTCACTGTGTAGCCCTGACTGTCCTGAAATGTACTCTGTAGCCCAGGCTGGCCTTTAATCTGCAGAGATCTCCTGCCTCTGCATCCTCAGGGCTGGAATTAAAGGCCTGAGTAACCACAGCCTACATTCTACTCCCAGCTCCTACACAGGGTGGCGTTCAACACCGTCTTCTGGCCTCTGATGGCAGCTGTACACGTCTGCCTTGCAGACACATTTACATGTATAGATTAAAATTAAAAATAAATCTTTAAAAATATATATAACGATCATAACTTTGTTTTTAAGCTAAAGTCACAAATTATATTGATCAGTGACCTGTTAGCTGAAACTATCAAAACTCAGTCTAAATCGATAGCTATATGATTGCTCCAAAATATTCCTTGGATAGATCTCTTCTGGACGGGCCTAGGGCACGTGTGGCTCAGTGGTAGAGTGCTTGTCTAACATGCAGTTTGTTCCATCCCCAGCACTGCAAAGTCAACGTATGCAATGGATCGGTATTTCTTACGTAGGAGACGCTTTGGGGCTAATTTGGGATCACAATGATTGAAAGCAAGCAAGCAAGCAAGCATATTAGTCCAGTAGGTCACGAGTCTGGTTTTAATCAGGAAAGCCTTTGCTGACCCCGCCCTGTCACTTCATCCATAGCTCATTCACTTGTCATTGAGCTTTTTCTGCACATTGGCCAATTCATTCCCACGGGGCCCCAAGACCCAGCACTACCATCCAATGAGACAGAAGGATGAGCTGAGGGTCTAAGGAGGCTCTGAACCAGTTCCAGCAAGGCTCTCCCCTTTCCGAGCTGAAGGCTGGAGCTCAAACCTCTCAACCTCTGGTTCAGCCAACGTGAGCACGTGAGCACGTGAGCGCGGGTCACTCAGGAGAGAGAACACTTACTTACACGTGATGGGAAGTAAGACAGAGGCAGGGTGCTCCTCCAAGCGCTTATGCAAAAGCTCTGTAGGCTGTTTTGATCGTTTGCCAAAGAGCACTGAACTCCATCCATGCCAGAGGTAAGTTCTTTCAGTATCATGTCCTTAGAGACTGGGTCTCAAACTGGAGCTCCTCTCATGGGAGGGGAGGGGCATCTATAAAAATCCTAAACACGGGACACTTACAAAGAAGCCCTGGCTCACTGGGGGTCCCCACTGAGTCCAGAAACCTCCTCCTCTTCAGCAGCTCACACGTCTCGTTCTTGTTCCATTCAGAATGAAGGAATGACACACAAAACTGACCCCAAAGCTGGCTGTGAGTTTTCTAGCTCAATGGGTGCTTTCTGCTCGCTTTCAGAAAGGGTCTGTGTGCAGAGAAACTCCCACTTACTCCTTGGCTGTGTGCACGCATTCCTCCACACTTAGTGCATAGGCTGAAGAAGGTCCTCACCATAGTACAGACTCAACACATGGACAGAGTTCCAAACCTCCGAGACTTCGTGCTTGGAGACCAGCACCTTCTCCCCAACCCCCATCCCCAGTTATGGGGGGTGGAGTGGGGCGGGAGGGGGGAGTACAGCACAGGGCCTTCCTCTCTACTAAAATTCAAAGCTCTACAACTACAATATTTTAATATCAAAAACTAGCAAACAGGAAGGCTGGACAGATGCCTCTACAGTTAAGAGCAGCCAGAGGACCCGGGTTCAGTTCCCAGCATTCACACCACAGCTCACAGCTGTCTGTAACCCGAGTTCTAAGGGATCTGATGCCCTCTTCTGGCCTCCCAGTGTACTGCATGTACAGATATACATACAGGTAAAATACCCTGTAAACATTAAATTAAATGTTACACACAAGCAAGCAAATGAACATACACAAGAAACAGTTGTTAGGGCCAGCAAGATGGCTCAATAGGTGAACTGTCTGGAAACTTGAGGTTCAGCCTGGAAATCCACCCCGCCCCTAAATTTAGAACTGTTGGTGCACAGCTGTAATCCTAATTTTACTGTGATGAGACAGAGAGGAATGAGGGGATTGCCCAGAGGTTTGCACACCTAACTCGGAGTACACAGAGAGGCAGAAATGCCTTAAGACAGTGGAAGGAAAGACTCAACTTCTCAAAGCCGTCCGCTGACCTCTGCACGTGCACTGCACGAGACGTGCCTCCCCCACGGTAATTAATAATTAAAATAGTTCTATGGGGCATCCACATAGGACGCTTGGGGAGGAGTATTATAAATTTGAGGCCAGCCTGGGCTACATAGCAAGACCCTATCTCAAAGACAACAAGCAGAAAAACAAGAACACGGATCAAAAACACTCAGATAGGCCAGAAGTGCTCACTGGGAGTGGCACTTGCTCTGTTTTGCTTTCAAACATTAGTTTCTCACTAAAGAATCCATTCTCCTAGTTCTGGATTTAAAATACAAACAAATACTTGGAACTTGTAACCCAGTGTGGTGCCAATCAGGTGGCCTGTGAGTATTTTGGCCTATAGCATTTGTACTGGTTTTTAAGTCAGAGAAAGAAACAGGAAAATGACTAACTCCCCTCTCCCCGTAACGTTACCATTCCTTTTGCAAATACTTGTTTAATATCTGTTAGGTGCCAGGCTTCGATGCCGAGCAGCAGAGATACCACGATGACCATGCTAAGGTCTTGTCCTCCAGGATATTCTATCAAGGGAGAGCCGGCCTGGGGTTCAGGGAGACAGAGGAGAGTGTTTGGGCAGAGAGGGTTTGAGCCAATCATTTAAACAGGCGAGGAGGTTCCAGGAAAAACAGAGTGTATTGGAGGCTGGTGTGATGCTCATGGAAGACCTAGAGACAGAGTCTGGGCTCAGAGCACACTGACAGACAGCCTGGCAAAGGCATGTCTGTGTTTGGGGCTTGCGACTTGCTTTAACCCATATGTTTGCTGCCTAAAGAGCTGTGGTGGCCGCCTCCACTGGGCTAGTGCTCTGCTGACTGGGGTTTGGGTTCTTGCCTCAGGAACTAAAATGGAGAAGATCAAGATTCTGGGTCTGGAGACCTGGATTGCGAAGGGATTCAGATTGACCCTGGAACAACTGAAATACAAAAACCAAAACCAAACCAAACCAAAACCAAACCAAAACCAAACCAAAAACCAAAATCAAACCAAACCAAACCATAACCAAAACCAAACCAAACCAAAACAAAGCAACAACAACAAAACAAAACAACAACAACAAAATGGGACCTGAAGTCAGGAGCATTTGTTGCTGGTCTTGGTTAGGGTTTTTACTGTGATGATAAGTACCATGACCAAAAGGGACATGGAGAGGAAACCTCTCACAGCTTCTACTACGAACAGAAAGAAGTCAGGGCAGGAGCTAAGGTAGGAATCTGGAGGCAGGAGCTGATGCAGAGGTCATAGAGGGATGTTACTTACTGGCTTGCTCCCCGTGGCTTGCTCAGCCTGCTTTCTTATAGAACCCTGGACTACCAGCCCAGGGTTGGCTCCACCCACAGTGCACAGGGCTCTCATACATCAACCATCAATAAATAAAATGCCCCATCAGCTTGCCTGCAGCTGGTCTGATGGAGGTGTCTTCACTGAGAGTCCCTCTTTCCCAGACAACCCCAGCTTACCTCAAGTTGAGGAAAATAAAACCAAAACCAAAAATCTAACCAGCACCTTGGTCTCACTGAGAACCCAGATTCGGTTTCTAGTACCCACATCAGGGTGCTCATAACCACATGTAACTCCAGCTCTAGGGGATCTGACACCCTCTTCTGGCCTCCCAGGGCACTAGGTGTGCACACTGTACATATACATGTACATATACATACCCTGGGTACATGTACCATACAGATACATATATGAACATGGTACATATACATATGTGTAATCACTCACATCATCTGTACAGAAGATACAATTATACTTTTAAAAAAAAAATCCAGCAACATGTTAAAAATGACCCCTTCGGAATAAAATTAGGTAATGAAGAATAAAGAAAATTGACCTATGCTTTTGTGTGTGTGTATGTATGCGTGTGTGTGTGTGTGTGTGTATGTGTGTGTGTGTGCTAGGGAATAGGACCCAGGCCCTTGTACATGCCTGGCAAGCCCTCAAGACAGCCATTAGAGCTGATGCTAAACTTTCCCCAGAATGACCATGAAGCACAGGAGTGGATTCCGTATCACAAGCCACTTTCTGGATGCTGCACTTAGGGAGGGTGGGAGATGGAGACGTTTATCTGCTGCTCACAGGGACTTCAGCCTGCTGTAGCAGGGCCACCCTCTCTCTGTCTGGCTAAAATGGAAAGTAACCTTCCATCAGCGACCAACTACTGCATGCAGGACAGGGAAGACTAAGAGACCCAGGAAACAAACATGCCGGTATTGTAGTATCTCCTCTCTGAGTCTGGCTGCGTTCTCCGAGGTGATGAGGGGGAAGGGAGACGGGGGGTGGGGGAGAACACAGAATGGAGATTTGCATAAACGTGTGCACCCAGCCACTTCTGCTGCACTTTTTTGCCCATGTGTCTGATTTGAAACACAAGGCATAGCAATTTAGGTCATTTGCCTTTTAATTTTCCTAAATAAAGACAGAAGACAGTATGTCATCAGTGACTGCCACTAGGTTACAACTCTGGGTCAACAATATGGACAGACGTTACAACCTCCTATATCTTTTGACACAGATGTATCAATATTTCAGCATGGGAACTTCCTGTACGATAATGACAGAGGTCCCGATATAAAACCTGCTTTTCATTTCCCATCCCCCGCTACTCTCCCTCCCCACAATTTACTTCTATGCAGGGAAGTCAGCCCGAGAGACAAAATAAAATCAAAGCTCCACTCATGAAGAGTCACAGTAACTGGTGAGAAACATTGGCTTACAGACTGCGTTCAAAACTCCTGAGAGAGTCTCAGAGCCTTGTTTACCTGACGTCGTGCTAGTGAGACCTGCGCAGGCACTATGTGGTAGGGAAAGGCCCATTTCCAAATGATGTTTAGGATGCGCCTTCTTACACAGCACCTTATCCCCATGTAGTTTATCTTAGGTATTAGTTAAAGAATCAGAGCTTGACAAAGCAGCTCTGTGCTCTCTTAAGGCAGTGTTAGGACTCTTGCCCCGAGCTGTATTGTCATGGCCGGGCTGCAGGCCTGATGGTTAAGATGTGGTATGGGCACATGCTCCATCTGGGCTCAGCTGATAGCTGGGCAAAACGGAAATCATCACAGAGAGGAAGTGTGCCATTGGGCAGTTACTCCTTTAACTTTAGTCAGTTGATTTATAGTGCAGGGGGTGGGGTGGGGGAACAAAGGAACTAGAAACCGAGATCCAATACTCCAAGTAGAATAAGAGGTCCATAGAAAGAAGGCTGTGGGGAAAAAGAGAGGGAGGGAAGGAAAGAAGGGTGAGGGAGGGAGGGTGGGAGGGAGGAAGAGAGAGAGAAGTGGGGGTGCAGAAGGGGTGGGGAAGTCAGAAGACAACACCCTTGACTGACAGCATGGTTTGGTTTATCTTCCTAAGACTGAAATTACACAAACCTTGTGAAATGGGGGACACTGTTTTCTTGGGAAAGAAGAACAAGACGGAGCCGGCGCCACCTGGGCCTGAGTGTATACTGTCACAGAAGTGTATACTGTCACAGAAGTCTAGTCCTCCCTTTGTATCCGAACAGGGAAGTTTCTGACCCAGAGTGCGTTGTAGGTGATGGTTTTTTATTTTTTATTTTTTACAGAATTATTAACAGAATAGACAGGTAACCTGCAGCGACCTCCCATTTCCTGTGGAATGAAGCATGGGGAGGGGCTTCCCATTGCAGTGTTAGTGCAGAGAGCCAATGATCACGAGAGGCGGATATGCTCTGGCTATAATGTGGGCTTAGCCCTGTGACGTCCAGCTTCCCATTTCCTATAAAAGGAGGATGCTATGAACCGATTTTAGGGTACTCTCTGAGCAACCCCACTTTTTGAGACAAGGTCTCACATTGTAACCCCAGCTGGCCTCAAACTCAGATTCGCCCATCTCTGCCTCCAGAATGTTGAGACTAAAGGCATGAGCCATACCTTACTTAAGCCCTCACAGAGAAATGCTTTCTAAACTCCTTATGGTCTCGGGGGGGGGGGGGCTCAGGCTCAGGGATGGAGCACTTGCTTAGTATGTATAAGATGCTGGAGTTGATCCTTAGGATAAGAAAATAAAGTAAAATAAAACAAATCGCTATGAAATAGAACACATTTATCGGTATGATTTGAGCCTGTGAAGGAAAGTCTGGTTGCCATATTGAAAAAAAGAGACGATCCTGTGTTTGTCCTTATTTTTTAAATTAAAAATGTCATTTTATGTGAATGGGATTTTTGCCTGCACGTGTGTCTGTGCACCATGTGTGTGTACATGGCCATGGAGGCCAGAAGAGGGCGCCAGATCCCCTGACTGGAGTTACAGGCTATTGTGAGCCACCATGTGTGTGCTGGGAACTGCACTAGGATCCTTTCGGGAACAGCCGGTGCTCTCAACTGCTGAGCTGTCTCTCTGGCCCCATGCTGACTGTTTATTCTTTTGGAACCACAGTCTTGCTTCACTGGGCTGCTGTTCACTGATACCCAGTACCAGCCTTCTCCTTCCACCATGTGGCTCCGTTTCCTCATGCCCAGCCATCTTTGCTCATCAAGCTCCCATTTCACTCACACACTCATCCTGTAAGACTCTTCCTCCCCCCCCCCCCCCACTGGAAAAACAGTCACTCTATCAAAGCCCAGGCTGCTACAGAAAGCAGTGTAGCCTGCCACCACTGTGTCTTGTCCTCCATACCCCCACTTTGGTACAAGGACATGGCTAGAGCAGGGGAGATGACAGAGAGACAATTTTCTTCTTCCTTGGGACAGGGAGAGGAACTGCCTCGCTGTCTGTCATTGCTCAGCTAGCTATCTTTGGCTGCTGGATGATATAATATTCCAAAAACAGAGTCTTACACAACAGTGTGGACAGGTGGGAGGATCTGAGCATGGGGCGAGTTTAAGGCAGTTCCTGAATTCACTTAACCATTTGAAACCGCTCAAAATTCTCATCGGAACAAATCCATAAAACACAAAAGAAGACTTAGGAAATAAAACTGAACCTTGTGTGGGCTGCAACATGTGTCCTTGCTTTCTGCAGGAGGGGAGGGAGACAGGCAAGTGGGTCTCTGTGAGTGTGAGCCTGGTCCACAGAGCAAGTTCCAGGCCAAGCAGAGCTACACAGTGAGACCCCGGCTCAAACAAGAAGTCTTTCACTCTGCCTTTGGCAAACTAAATGAACTGATAGAACGGACTTCAGATGATATCATGCAATGATTAATTCAACCAATGGCCGCACCATTGTTTATATATTGAAAGATCCTTGTGGGGGTGGGGTGACTGTCTGGAAGGGCTTCCATGAGACCCCTCATTCTGGCCAGCCCACTCCTGCTCAACTCCAACAGAACTGAGGACTGAGGGTGCAGGCTGTCACTCCAGCTACGTGAGCCACTAGGGTGAGGGAATCTCAAGTTTGAGGTGGCTCTGAGTTGCTTACTGATGGGTCTCAAATTTGTAAAAAGTCAAAAAAAACAAAAAACACAAAACAAAAAAGGACTCAAGACAAAGCCCGGAGGCAGAGCTCTCCCAGCTGAAAGAACAGGCAAGGGGCTCAGAAGCTTGCAGTGGGCTGGCCGATGCTGCTTGTATTCTAACTGCTGCTAATACTGGGCCCCCAGGACTGACAGTGCATAGATGCTAAGTGACCCTGCCCCCAAGTTATTTCTGATTGGTAAATAAAGATGCCAACAGCCAATAGCTGGGCAGAAGAGGCAGGTGGGGTTTAGGATCCCCCCAGCCCCCATGGCTTGGGGTTGGAGGAGAACCACAAGAGAGGAAGAAGGTGCAGGAGGAGGAAGAAGCAATGGGTTAGGTGAAAACATGGCCCTGAGGGTGGCCAGCTGGAGTTAAGTGCAGCCCAGATGAAACACAGTAAGTAATAACTTGGGGTTAGGATAGGAAAGTAGATTCTAACAGCATAGAGAGTATAGGCAGCTGCCCAGCTCTAGTGCTGTTTGAGGGTGACTGTAAATGTAAAGGCTGTGTGTGTCTTTTATCCGGGAACTAAATGGTCAAAGTCAGGGAAATGCCAGGTTGGGATTAAATCATTTCTACAACAAAGCTCACCATTTTCTGTGCTAGTTTTTTTTTTTTTAAACAAAACCAAAAACCAAATCACACAGTTTAAAATTCCTTCTGCACTTGTTTATGTTAAGAAAGTTTCCTAGTTAGCAGACATTCCTGGTGACTGAAACTCCACAAGGCTGTGAAGTGACAGATCCGCGTCAGAACCCCCATCTTCGGCAGCACTGTTTACTGTCAACCAGTGGACCCAAGAGGTGGTTCTGTGGGAAAAGGCACTTGCCACCGAATACAATGGCTTGAGTTTGATCCCTGGGACCCACATGATAACAAGAAGAGAACCGACTCCTACAGATTGTCCCGACATCCACATTTGCACCGTGGGATACACTTACACACACACACACAAGAGACAAATGTGTTAAATTTCTTGTTAAAACAGGCTGTATAGGTTTTTAACCTGTATACCCAACTTCCCATTCAGAAGGAATTCTGCAGACAATTATAGGAGGGCTCTTGATGGCAGAAAGAGGATGGCTGGGGACCTCAGGACCAGAGAGACACAATGATGAAGGTCCTAGGATTCCGTATCGTGATTGTTATGTACCAGTCTGAGTATAAGAAAGACCTGCATCCCTGAACCACCAACCAGCAACAGAGAACAAAGTCTGCTCTCTGGGTCAAGGCTGAGAGAGGCAGAAAGACAATGGCAGGTGACCCTCGTTCCCATGGAGAAGGGCCACAATGGAGCCCAGGCCAGATGACCCACAGCAGGTGTCTGTGCACCAACACTTGGAGTGCTGGGTCACTAATGACTCCTGTCCTCCAAACTAGTTGCAAAGAACCACCTTATACTGGTGATCTCTGGCCATCTATACTCAGCTAGACAGAGGCCAGATATCTCCTAGGGGCTCAGAGGGCCACTCTGTCCCTCCTGCAGCCAATCCGGTGCTCACAGGAGAAGGTAGTCAGGCAGGTGCATGCTGTTCTCAGAAGCATTGTAAGAGTTGGAGATGAGATGCTCTTTGTGTTGAGAATCAGCATCCTCCACCCTCTGCCTGGTGATGGTGGGATGCTGAGAGGACCAGAGGACCGTGGAGGGGCTGGCTAGACAGTTGAAAGGGGAAAGCTGCCTGCTGCCAAGCCAGAGGCACGGAGCTAAGTCCCCGGAGCTCACAAGTGGAGGGTAAGAACTGATTCCCCAGAGCTGTCCTCTAACCTCCATAACACTTGTACACTTTCTTCCAGCACCCCATAAATAAATATTCAGATGTTAAAAAGGCATTACTATTACAATATTGGTTATTGGGTACAGGCACGAGCCCGTGTGCGTGTGACAGACTAAGGTACAAGGGTGTCACCGCATGAAACCACTGTTGCAATTAGTTTGGTTTGGAAAAATCAAAACAAACGCATGACTTGGCCCCAGTTCATCCTTACTGCGCAGTGACGCCCTGCGTGCATCTTCTTCCTGCACTCACTGCACTGCATCCTGGTGTCCCATCCAAACCCTCCCCTGACTTATCACAACCCACAGATGCAAGCTCCTGGTCGTTTGGCAGTGGCATGAACGTGGGTAAAGGGCAAATGTGACCCAGCGGATGAAACACGAGGCAATGACAACTTGTTATTTTAGACCTCACTCTATAGACCATGTTGGCCTCGAACTCACAGAGACCTGCCTGCCTCTCTCTTCGAGTGTGGGGCTAAAGACAGGCATCAGCACACCTGCCCAGCCATGTATTGTAACTAACTACACATGCTCTTCCTGCCCCTATTCGTGACAGAACCCAGTTGAAGGAGGCTCTTGTCACAGGCTGCCTTAGCTGTAGCATCAGCCCTGAGGCTGCAGGGGGCACTGTGGCTGTGGGAACAGCAGCCCTCAGGGTCCACACTGCATCTCTGCCTTGCTCTTTCAAAGCCTGGGGTCTGCTCTGTTATGTCACACAACGGTATGTGTCCTCAGTGTCACGAGACGACATGTGTCCTCGGTGTCACATGACAACGTGCATCCTTAGCTCCCAGGCCTCTCTTTAATGCCCACTCACCCCTTCACCTTGACCAGAGTAATCAGCCTGCTAATCTGATTTCTCAAGGTGCTAGCCAGCTGAGGATCCCCAGCCCGCTTCTGAGGCTTAGTCAGCCCCTAGCCATTGAATAAAATGCTAGAAGAACGCCCTGCGCACAGCCAGATCTACTATCTGGAAGCAGTTTCTACTAGATGCATGAATGGAAATACTTATATTGCGTGGTCAGATCAGGACAGAAACTTGAAACTGAAAATCAAATTGGGCCAGTGAAATGGCAAAGGGGCTTGCAGCTAAGCTTGCTCAGCAACCAGAGTTCAAACTACAGGACCTACACGGTAGAAGGAGAGAAACGGCTCCTGCAAGTTGTCCTCTGACCTCTGCATGTGTGTCTGCCCGCAGAGAAACAAATATTTGTAAGAGAAGAGTAAATAAGGGGCTGGAGAGCAGCGGTTCTCACCCTGCCTAGCGCTGGGACCCTTCAGTGTTCCTCGTGCTGTTACTCTGTAACTGCGGCCACTGCTGTTCTGTCACTGCAGCGCTACTCTGTAACTGCGGTTTTGCTACTGTTATGAATCGTAGTGTAACTGTCTGATGGGATGGTGCACAGGTTGAGAGCTGCTGGGCTGGAGTGAAGGCCCTGTGGTTATGAGCACTGGCTGCTCTTTGAGAGAACCTAGGTTCAGGTCCCAGCACCCGCAGAGTGGATCACAACCATCTGTAACTCCAGTTCAAAGGGATCTGATGCCCTTTCTGACCTCCTCTTGACACTAGGCACATTGTGAGGGTATAGACATGTATGTAGGTAACACATACACATACATAAATATATATCATCATACATATATGTGTATATATAAATAATATATATTATGTATGTATAAATATATAACTATATACATGTGTATAAATAAATGTATACAATACATAAAAATATATTTATATAATTACATGTAACTATGTCCATATATTATATATATATGCATATATTATATAATATATATTTTAGATTAAAGACACTGAAGTATAGCCATATAGGTAAGAAATAGTCACTAATTAGGAATTGGTTCCTTTGGACAGTCCTCCTTTCTTAGTTAACACATTAGAAAGGTTACAGCAAAGAGCTCTGAATGTAAAATTTGAGTCAAAAAAGACCAGGCAGGGTTATGAGGAAGCAAGGGTTGCCATAGGGTTTGGGAAGAAATGTGGTGGGAGCTTGTCTGGGCCAGATGAAGGCAGAGGAGAAAAGCCGTGTCCAGGGAGACAGGGCTGCACCCTTTCCAATCCTTGAAGGAACTGTCAGACCCTGGCTTGGGTTTCTGGTGGGACACACAAGGGGGAGGCATAGCCAGGAAGTGAGCGAGTCCCTCTCAGGACACAGTGTAATGCTGCTGCTCCCCCAGCCTGTCTTGAAGAAAAGACAAAAAGCCCAGATTTCTGGAAATCAAGCTCTTGGGGGTTGAAGTGCTATGGAATCTTTCTGCACATAGAACTATTGGTGGTGGTGGTGTGTGTGAGTGTGTGGTGTGTGTGGTATGTGTATATGTAGGGTGTGTGGTATATGTCTGTGTGTGTGTGGTATGTGTATGTGCAGGGTGTGTGTGTGTGTGTGTGTGTGGTATGTGTATGTGCAGGGTGTGTGTGTGTGGTATGTGTATGTGTAGGGTGTGTGGTATGTATATGTGCAGGGTGTATCTGTGTGGTATGTGGTGTGTGTGTATGTGTGGTACATCTGTGTGGTATGTGTATTGTGTGTGTATGTGTATGTGTGTATGGTGTGGAGGTGAGGAAGGAAAAGGGGAGAGAGGAGAGGGAGAGACACACAGAGGTCCTAAAGAGCTCTTTTCAACATTTGTAACAATAAAGACTTAAAAAAGCTAATGTGATTATCTGTGCAACAGTACAGGCTTGGGAATGAGATGGAAGATGTATGCTTATGACAAAAAGAGGAGTGTCTGCTGATATACACTAGGGTAAAAAAGCTACATGATATTGACCACCCTAATTCGTACTTTAAAAACTATACAGGAGTCTGGAGTGTTATACACAAAATACATCTGGGATAGGATGTAATTTGTATCTTGTGACTACTTACAAATACAGCCCATTGATCACAGCAAAGTGAACATATTGCTTATAAGGCCTGGCCACCAGCAGGCCAGGGGGAGGCAGAGACTGATGAATTTCTGAGTTCAAGAGCAGCCTGGTCTACATGACCATTTCTGGGCTAGCCAGGATTGCACAGTGAGAGCCCGTCTTTAAGAGACGGTGTGTGAGAACTACGGTGGGTTAGAGACGGCCGCCATTTTGCTGGAAAGAGGGAAGGTTGGTTCGGCTTCCGTGTCTGCTTATTCACCAAGCCTTCTTGACAGGAACCCCCGATACAAGACCGACAAGGCACTGCCTTTAGAACATCAAAACACAGAGACTTTACAGTTCCAAGTGACATCTGGTCACCGGGACTCTGGGGCAGATTTGAGTGTTATCACTGTCCAGTCCCAGTCCCCCCAAATAAAAGTCACTGTTGCTGCCTGCTGAACTCTACGCTACGCCTGCATGGTGCCAGTCACCCGGGACTGTTCATTCAGAACTAAAGACCACCTGCCTTTAATTCCACTCACACGACCTATAGGAAACAGGAAATATTGTCATTCGGGGACACCTTTTAGGGGAAGCAAAACATCAGTATGAAAACGTGAAGCTGAGGGTTTAGGAACTAAATTTTTAAAGAAGATAAGTACAGTTGTCTTCCCACTGTTACAAGTATTCAATACACTGAGCTTAGACCGGGCCTGGCTGCTTGTACAGTTGCACCACATGGCTGCTGTGCTTTGGGGAAGAAAATGCATTTGAAAGATGCAGGGAAGCTCCATGTCTTTGCTACCTACGAGGGGATTGCTTCAGAGGACGGGGCCAGTTCTCTCTCCAAGCGTCTCACGTGCCTCACATCAGTGAAGATGTCCCCTCATTCTAACTACTCCTGATGTCGTCCACATCCCTGGAGTCCATGGGCCGCGAGCTTCCTCAGCTCCCCAGTTGCTCCCTCCCCACCCCCATCCCCTTTCTTCAGGTTAGCCACCTCTCAGCCAGGGCCACCAATGGCCCCTGAATCCCTTCCCCTGTGACCTGCGAATCACTGGTCCACCCCTCTCATTGCCTCCCACCACTGTCTACCCACCCTTCTTCACTTGGCTTACCTCACACTAATGCATCACTGCGGAGGGAGGGGCCTTGCCTGACAGGAACACGCTCCCAGGAACTTACCTCCAATCTGCTTGTCTCCCCTCTGAAGGATTCTCCTCAAGTCTCAGTTTCTGGAGCCCTCTGGGCAGGCCCTTCTCTCTGGTTCTGCTTGCTTCCTCCCAGGGGCCCTGTTGTCTATGAGGAGGCTGCCCACCCCATCCTTCCACACAGGAGTGTGTACTGAGCAACTTCCCGTCCCTCTGGACTGCCTCTTCTCACTCTCTCCCGGGCTGCTCTTCTTCTCTTCCAGTGAGGCTGTCCTCGCTCCAGAACCCAAGTCCAGGTTCTCATCCCCAATCTTTCTTCCTTGAAGTCACTCCACAGAGCAGCTGGGGAGCGCTCCTTCAAAGGCTCTCATTGCATTGGTCTCTCCTATTCAAATGGCTTAAACGGCTCCCCACTATCTCTGGTTCAGAGTTCAAACTTCTTGCTATGTGATTCAAAAAGCCTTTGATTCCCCACTGTCCCTAAGTCCCCAGCTTTGTTCCCACCCTCTGAACTCGGCTGAGTGTGCACTGATCATGTCCTGCCACACCTGATGAAAAGCTGGCCAGCCTCTGGGACTTCGTGCAGATCCCACCACCACCGTGTGTAAAGAAGTACCCTGACAGCTTCCTGATGGCATCTACCCTTTACACGACACGGCCACTCCTTAACTTCATTCCTTGTGACTAGCAATGCGACGGCGCTTAGGTATGCCTTCTGCACAGTGTCCTCATGGCGGCAGGCAACTGGGACCGTTCACTCAGAATTAAAGACCATCTGTCCAGGACTCAAGCTGAAGTTTTGTGTCTGTCTCGCTTCTGATGAAAAGATCCAGGAGACCAACTAACTAAATAAACAATATTTTGTGTATGTGTGTAGAATAATTAAGAGAGATGATTTTTAAGGAATTTTCATTTCTATTACTTTACAAAAATAATTATGAGCAATCGCACTCCTAGGTACATACTCCAAAGAATTGAAAACATATGCGCATATGAAAATGTATACATGGGGGCCGGAGAGACAGCTTTAGCCATAACGAGTGCCTTGTGCTCGCCTGAATTCCAGCGCTCACAATTGTCTGTAACTCCAAAGCCAGAGAGTGCGCGTTCACACACACACACACACAGCAATGCATATGTGGATGCTCACATCAATGTTACGATCAGCAATGGAAACACCTCAAGTGCCCATCAACTGATGAACACACAGGAGTCAGTGTCACCGGTATGCACTGCTGGGCTTAAAAGGGAATGGAGTATTGACCCAGGCGCATGATACAACATGGATGCGTCTAGAAAATATCATGCAAAGTGGAGGGCTCTCACATACTCACACAGCGCCACATGGGGTCTGATCCCACACATGATGAAATGTCCACAATCAGACAGAAAGTTAGTGACTGTCCAGCGCTGGAGTCTATGAGAGCAAGTGACGTGGGCACACACAGTTTTGTTCTTTGGTTTAATACATTAAAAACCACCTGGAAGCCAAGCCTGGTGGTGGCACACGCCTTTAAACTTCCAGCACTCAGGAGGTAGAGGCAGGTGGATCTCTGGGAGTTCAAAGCCAGCCTGATCTACAACATACGAGGAGTTCTAGGCTGGTCCGGACTATGTAGTAAGAGTTTGCAGGAAATCCTAGTGTTTGGGAGGTAGAGTCAGGAGAATTCAAGGCCAGCTTTGATGACCCAGGGAGCCATCAGGTTGAGCTACATGAAACCCTGGCTCAGCAAAAAGACAGCAGAAATAGGCAGGGGAAAAGTCAAACAGGAAGTGAGCCTGACACTGGGCTTGAAGAGAAGGTAAAGTCTGAGAGCTAGAGATACTTTTGGTGAAATAACAAGCACTGGAACCAGTGGTGAGCCTGGAACATCTGACTGACTGCAAAGGAGCTGAAGGGACCTCCCGCCCGCCCAACCGCCCAAGAGCAGAGGAAGTGAGGCTGGATAAACACTCTGGGGACAGATTAGCAAGGGCGTGGAGAACCTCGAAGTGGAAAGTGGGAACCTCAGAGGCCCAGCATGCAGAGTTCAGTGCTGGAAGTGGTGTTTGAAGAAGGCTGTGCAGCAGGGCGTGGCAGTGCATTCCTTCAACCCCAGCTCTGGAGAGACCCAGCCAGAAGATAGAGTGTTCAAGGCCAGCCTGGCCAGCACACAGTGAGACCCTGTCTCAAATAACAACCAAAAAGCAAAGGAATGAAAAGGTTGTTGGGTATGAGCTGGGGAGGGTGGGTGGGTGAGAGACCAGGATGGAGGGAGCCAGCTATGGTGACCCATAACTGAAGACACAGGAGACTGAGTCCGAACGGGACACAGGGAACAGTTTAATTTTTACAGCAGTATTGAGGAAGTCTAACTAGGGGCAGTCTAAGTACAAGGCAGACACAGAGGAATCCAGAAGCAGGAGACAAGAGGGTCGTGCTACAAGTAGAGCTGTAGACTTTCAAGTGTCAGGACCATGTCCACAGGGACTCCGTAGCCTTAGCAAAGCTGTATATAGTTTCATGGTTTAGTCAGTCTAGTCTCAGTATCTCCCTACTTCACATCTGCTTAGCTGCCATCCCAGGGAAATCTGCTCAACCTGTCTTCGACGCATTTAAGTTCACAGACTCCTTAGAGGACAGCAATCCCCAGAGATGGACGGTAAGACACCAAAACCAAACCAAACCAGAAATACCTTCTTTATCTTCTGGGTCTGCTAAAGAAAAACTCAACAAAGCCCTTCTGTTCTCCCTGCTGTGACCTAAAGTGCTAAAATACAGTCCCAACCTGACCCGGCGTGCAAGAGGCACCAGCACACATTGCACAGAGAAAATAAGTTCAAAACCAAACAAAACGAAGAAACCAAATGACCCTCTGGCTGGAGAGCCAGCTCAGCGTGTGGACTAGAGAGAGATCCCCAATACCCATGTGGATGAAGGGCGTGGTGATGTATCTGTAACCCGCCTACTGGGTGAGGCAGATAGAGGGGGGACACACACTTACCCTTAACCTCATACCCTCATACGACTATGCACACACAGGAACACATAAATACTTTGAAAATAAACCTATACTTTGTTCTCCCTGTGGCTCTTCTAAGTTCTACCAAATGGAGGGGAAATTTCAGTGGGTGGACAAAGGGAGAAATGGGACTAACACTGAGTCTGTTGGACTGAAAAATCATTTGACTAATAATTACTAAATCTACAGCCAATTCTGCAGCCTCCCCAGCTTCTCCCCACCCGACTGGCCAGGGTAGCACACGGAGCACATGAGAACATGGATAAGACCAGTGGGTCCCATCTCCATGTCCATGTCCTTTTTCAGTCTGAGACACCAAGGCTTGGGAGGAGGGGGCTAGCAGGTGTGTGAGGTGACGGGGTGAGAGATGGCAGACACGTTCCTGTGCCAAGCCCAAAAATATGTGACAAAGACGGAGAGTAATGCAGGAGGGCTGAGCAGGAGCCGCAGTGCAGGGGTCAGCCGCTAAGAACCAAGAGCACCAGCGACAGATTCTCTGACTCCCTGAACTGTTGCCCAAGGTGGGCGGCACCGTACTGGCGATGGGGGCTTATGGCAGCATTTGGCAGAGCACACACACACATCAGGGTCAGAGGGTACACATGAAAAGACAGATGCTCTCAGCCTGCAGAGGGCTGATGAGGGCAGGCAGACAGTTTTAGAAAGTGACTGGACCAACCTGTGGGCAAATGCAGCTTGGCTTTAAAAGAGACATCTTGGTGATTATATACTATATAAATATATACATATTTATATATTATATATATTGTATATATATTACACATGCACAGGACTGACCGATCATTTTCTGGTAAAGCTGTGAATGGTACCTGTGTTACCCCAAAGCAGCAAGAACGAACACAGCTGCCAGATATCAGTCACAGGCTCTTCCCATGATATATGATCAACTTTGGGCTTCGCAGACATTATCTCATTTAATCTCCTCACTGATCTCGGGGAGGTGGGTATTCTGACCAATGCCCATTTTCTAGTTTGAGGAACTTGCTTCTGTGAGGTTAGCAGGTGTGTGTGTGTATTTACAGTATGTGCATGAATTATATATACACATATGTATATTATGTGTGTATAGGTGTTAACATATGTGTGTTTGTATACATACATTTCCAAGACACCTCTAAAAATAACTTGCCTTTGCATTTTTTTAAGAACCTGGGCCCAGATTATCACGCTTTCTCTGCACAGCTTCCTTTCTATGTCGCCACCAGAACTGAACCAGAACCACCTACAACTTCAGACCCCTTCACAGGATATATATATATATATATATACACACACACACACACACACATATACATATACATATACATATATACATATGGTTTTGACTTAACATTTCATGTGATGGTTCCGATCCGTTGGGATGTTCTTGAAAACTAACTCTGTAATCGGTAAAACAGGAAATATAGCATCTCACTGTGAAGCTGTCCCCCCACCTCCCCACACCCCCGCCCCCGCTAACATGTGGCCTTGCACGAAAAGGGGTCCATGTGATCTTTACAGGCCAGAGATAAGGACTGTGACCACGGGAAACCAGAGAGAAGAGTCAGCACATGCCGTGTCAGCTTACTCCGGAGACTCTGAGCCTTGTCATCTGGATGGGACCCACCAAGTGCAGCCGCTGGTTAAATCAACAGGCACAGATGGATGGGATGGGGCCAGTGACTTCCACCTTCCCTGACTCAATTAAGATCTGCAGTCATCTGTCTGTTGGGTGAGGCCCCACCCACTTCCTCTCCCCCACTCCCAGCTCCGACCAGGACACTTCTGGACTGAAATCGACATTCAGCCCATTCTGGAGGCTTTCTGAGAGGCTGCAATTTGTAGTGTGTGTGTGTGTGTGTGTCTGTCTGTCTGTCTCCTTCCCCCACTTCACACACACACACACACACACACACACACACACTTTGGCACCATATTTCAAAGGTTATCTGAACATTTGAATTAGACTCCTGCCTGCCCCTGCCCCCAGCAGTAGTCGCCACACACATCTTGAAGGATCGATGCCTCCCTAAGCAACATGACAACAATGGATTTACACATCAGGCGTGGCAGAAGCTTGAGTTTGTCCAGGGCTGACGGTCAGCCCACACAATCCCCTCCATCCTTGTTCCCATCGCCTAGCAGAGTTGATAAAAGGAGCTGAGGAGACATAAAGACAGCTTTCCCTCGGAGAATTACTTAGACTATCTTTAACATACAAAGTAATGGCCGGGCTGTCAATTAAAAGTTACCTCCGCCCCCACAATTCTTGGGGCTCTCAGAGACTAAACCATCAACCAAGATGCATACATGGGCTAGACCTATCCCCCCCACTCCTCCTCCCACATATGTAGCAGATGTGCAACTTGGTCTTCATGTGGGTCCCAAACAACTGGAGAGGGGGGAAGCTGTGTCAAAAGCTGTTGTCTGTCTGTCCCTGTTCTTCTAGCTGGGTTGCCTTGTCTGCCTCTGTGGGAGATGATGCACCCCACAGAGTTGATGCAGGGTGGGTGGGTGGGGGTGGAGATACTGGGGGAGCCTTCACTCTCTCAGAGGAGAAGTGGAGGGGGAAGGCTAGTGGGAGGGGGTGACTAGGAGGAGGGGCAGTGAGCGGGATGTAAAGTTAATAAAAAAAAAAGTTACCTCTTTGCTTGAGTCATCTGACTTTATTTTATGGACTTAGAGTTGTCCCGGGAATTAATGACCTCATGGCTAAGGTATTTTTTTCTTCTCCTTGAGTAAGTGACTAACCCTAGTCACTAAAATGATTTCAAAAGTGGCAAAACAAAGCAAACGTGGCCCGACCCTTTGATCTTTGTGTCTTTAAGGTTGGACTCACATGTGAGAAGCTGCCTCCCTTGGCCCCCACTTCCCCATCCTTTGAGATAAGGACTATAGGAAGGGATACTGCTCAGGTCTGGCAAGGACACTGGGCCACGCTGTGTAGCTTAGCCTTGACATGTTGCTCTGACGGGGCCTCCATTAAGGTGGGCTTCATCCACCTTAATGGTGACTGCTAGCACATTTGTGTTTTCTTCAAGGGCTCTTCTGCCAAGATCAGGCCACTCTGCTGGCAGCCTGACCTTGGCCTTACTCATCCAGAGGAGGAGGGAAAATGAAAAATCCTACGTTTCCAAAAACCTGACCCAGAAGCTCAACGACATCAAACCACTAACTAAGCCTAGCGCATGGGTCCGACGGCTCTCAACTTTATGCCTCTCAGCTGGAGGGTGAGGGAAGGCCCTGTGTTCTCACGTGAAATTCAGGAAGTTTAAGTGGCTCCCGTGTGTGAAGGGTGTGTCAGCGTGAGTTGCTTTATAGCAGGACAGTCAATGTAAAATTCACAAACCATAGACGCTTACTCACAGCAGACTTCTGAACGAGGGGCCCTTCCATGTCCAAACCAACAGGCGAGAGACTTTAAATGTAATCTTGCCCCCCCAGCAGCCAATAGGCCTGAGAGGAGAGTTTCTCTGAAAGACTGCCTCTGGCTCACAGGAAAGATAACGCTGAGATCAGCTTCAGTGACAAGGACGCCTGCCACCAGGCTGTCAAGCACCTTCATCCTGAGAAAGGAAGTTCTTAACAGAGACTCAAGTGAGACTTGAGCAGCACTTCCTGGTCAGGCCGGGAACCCCAAGAGCACTTTACGGGGCTCTGCATTTTGACATTCGGGGAAGGAATGTTCTAAAACAAGTTTCCAGCACCCCCAGTATTGCTTAAGCCCTCCACTCTCGGTTCCCACCAGAGAGAACAAACAGGCGCTAGCTAAACAAACACCATGTAAAAGAATCTATGACACTCTTCGGTCAATGCCTGCTGCTGCAGTAACATGTAAACACCATGCCAGGCCACGCCAGGGCACGCCAGGCCAGGCTACTGGCCTCCAGAAAGACAGCGGCAGAGTTAGCATTGCTACCCTCTCTCTGCCTAGGAGCTCTGGGTACTGTCGTGGGACATGTTCTGTTAGGAGGCACTCACCGTCCTCGAGAACAAAGAGCAGTCGGGTTGTCTTCACATTTTATTCTTCAAATCTACAGCGTCTTCTGTTCAAAGCCAATGGATGGGAGGTCTGCAAGAAGCCCCATGAAGTCCTTATGAGGAACTACAGCTGAAGACGTGTGAGGAGCGTGCCCCACGGTGCTATCGGGGCCCAGCAGCCTGCCTGCGCTACTTCCTGTTCTGGCGCCCATTGGCCCTTGCAGGTGCATGTGCCTCTGGGTGGTGCCAGTCTGTTCGTCTCTCTCTCTCTCTCTCTCTCTCTCTCTCTCTCTCTGCCGGTCTCTGAACTACTGATCACCTGAAGGAGATTTAAGGCTGCCACTACCAACACCAGGAGCATCTAGGATCTAGGACACTACCACCCTGGGTTCAACCTGAGAGCCGCCCAGAAAGGTTCATTAGGCATTAGTGACTGCCCAATTCAAAGACACAGCTTATTTCTTTTTTTTTTAAAGGTTCATTTATTTATTTTATGTTTCTGAGTACACTGTTGCTCTCGTCATGCACACTAGAAGAGGCCATCCGATCTCATTACAGATGGCTGTGAGCCACCATGTGGTTGCTGGGGAATTGAACTCAGGACCTCTGGAAGAGCAGTCAGTGCTCTTAACCACTGAGCCATCTTTCCAGCCCTACACATCTTATTTCAACAGGTTTTTATGCTTTCTCTAAAACTGACTGTGACTGAGCCGGTCCTAGTGGAGGCGGGGGCAGAGGAGGGGGGGGGAGAGGAGGAACGAAACGGGATGATTCCCAGTTCAAGTCCTGCTTGGGCTACAGAGGACTTCAAAACCTGTCTGGGCTTCAGAGTGAGTTCAAGGACACCTTGGGCAACATAGTAAGAGGCTGTCTAAAAGATGGGCTGTGGAGGGAGAAGATGGGAAGAAGGCGCCACAGTTAAGAGGACTTGCAGCTTGGCGGCCGGAATCTGGGGTTTGGGTCCCAGCACCCACATCCAGTGGTTCATAGATGCCTGCAACTCTAGTTGCAAGGGATCCAAAGCCTGCAATCTGCTTCCCTGGGCACATGCTTACACGTGCACTGACACATAAATAAATTAAAAAGCCCAAATCTTTAAAAAGGAAACAGAGAGCCGAACAGTCAGTTCAGCGGGAGGTGAGGCCCTAGGCTCAGTTTCAGTGCTCATGCCAAGTCACCTGCTCTATTTTAGTGATTCCCAACCTGTGGGGAGCGACCCCTTGAGGGGGGTCACATATCGGAAGTCCTGCATATCCACATTAACATTATTAACATGAATATAACACTAATAATTTATATTAATATATGTAATTTATATTAATATTAACATAACATTATGCAAAATTACAGTAATGAAGTAGCAATGAGATAATTTCCTGGTTGGGGGTGACTACGACATGAGGAACTGTGTTAAAGAGCCGCAGCATTAGGAAGCTTGAGAACCGCTCCTCCATTAAAAACATGATTCTTGGCACCAGTATATTGTGATGAACAGAACGGAGTCTGGGATTTGGGGGAGGTGGGTTATATATAAATGGGAAAGAGAAGTTCCACGCGGCAGAGACTGGAGGCTCTAGGATGGCAACTGGGCCAGCTGACAGCACTTGCTGTTCACTACAAAGAGCACTGTGCTCTGGCTGCCACCGAAGTCTATGAAGACTTTTCAGGCTTGGCACCTGTAAGTAAGTAAGCCCTGTACTGGAGAGGCTCAGTTGAGAGGATGGAGGTTCAAAGCCAGCCTGGCTTACATGGACAGTGAGACAGAAACCTTTTCAGAACCCGGTATGTGTTAGTGAGGGCTTGCTTGTCCTTGGTATTTCAAATGCACACTGGAGGTGGATGGTGCTCAGTTATTGTAAATCAGGCTTAAAATGCGCTTCAGAGGCAAACGCGCAGAGAGCGGATGACAACCCTCTATTAACATAAGGAGTTCGATTTGACCAGTTTGTAGCATCAATATCATAACCAATGGAGACCTAGTGAAAAGTCCCCACGGGGCTAATGCCCCAGAGCTGGGGCGCATGATTACTGTGGTTTTTACGTTGCCTAAGGAGGTGACACAGGCATCAGAGAGGTTACCTCACAATGACCGGTTTTCACATATTTTTCTCCTACCTAAGATGTGTTCTTCTTTCCTGGCTTCTATGGTCAAAAGTAGAGAAGCACAAGTCTAACCCAAAAGACAAACCTAAAATCCAGTGAAGAAAACAGACACCAACAAGCTTCCAAACTGCATTTTCCTTCCTCAGGGTTTTACTTCCTTATGCTCAAAAATAACGAAAGCTCTTACAGCCAACCAACTGGAGAACTTGCTCAAGCCAGATTTCTATTAGTCATTCGACAAATATTCACTAAACGACTAGTTGGGTGATACCACTGAGCCAATCAAGACTGTCTCTGTGGACCCTGAATGCCAGCGGAGGGGTTTAAGATGGTCAGAACAAACAGAACGGTTTGTTTCTCTGGCGGCAGAAGTTAGCAAGTGCTGCGGAGAAGACGTCAGTTGCAAAGGTGGGGACCAACCCTCCCCAAGTTTGTGCTCCGCTAGCAAGTGATCGTTCAAGACAGGAAGGCCTTTGTGTTGGAAGACTGGGGGTGTGGAGCACTCCTGACTGATTCCAACACCAACTTCTGTTGCATGTGACAGAGAAGCGCGTGTGTGCGTGCATGCATGCGTGTGTGGATGTGTGAGTGTGTGTGTGCGTGCATGCATGTGTGGATGTGTGAGTGCGTGTGTGCATGCATGCATGTGTGTGTGGATGTGTGAGTGCGTGTGTGCATGCATGCATCTGCATGTGTGTGAGTGTGCCCATGAGTGTGTGTGCATGCACACGCGTGCATGCACGGGCATGAATTTCTGGGTAAGCCTGTATGTGCTTGCATGTGGAAGCCAGAGTTACGCCGCTGCCAGTGTCTTCCTCACCCACTCTCCACCTCATTGTTTGAAGACACTGTCTCTCATGGCACCTGTTGCTCATCGATTCCGCTAAACAGGCCAGGAAACCCCAATCTACCTGCTTCCACCTCCACAGTACCAAGATTACAGATGTGTGTCCCCACCACATCTGGCTTTTAAAAAAACTTTGTTTTTTGGTAGGATGCTAGAGAAATGGTTTAGAGTTCTTGCTGCTTTTGCAGAGGGCCAGGATATGTTTCCTGGCATCTATGTGACAGCTGTCAACTGTCTCTAACTCCAGTTCTGGAGTATCTGACACCCTCTTCTGGCCCCCTCAGTCACAGCATGCATGCAGTCCACATACATACACACATGCAAGCAAAACATCCGTGCTCATAATTTTTTATTTAAATTAAAATTAAAAAGGGAATTTTTAAATTATATTTTTATTTACTTTGAATATATGTGGGTGGCTATGTGTGTGTGCCTATGAGCATATATGTCAAACCATGAGTCAGAGAACAGATTATGAGAGTCAGCTCTCTCCGGGCAGTGGTGGTGCATGCCTTGAATCCTAGCACTTGGGAGGCAGAGGCAGGCGGATTTCTGAGTTCGAGGCCACCCTGGTCTACAAAGTGAGTGCCAGGACAGCCAGGGCTACACAGAGAAACCCTGTCTCGAAAAAACCAAGAGAGAGAAAGAGAGAGAGAGAGAGAGAGAGAGAGAGGGAGAGAGAGAGAGGAAGAGAGAGGAAGAGAGAGAGAGTGAGAGAGAGAGAGACAGAGAAAGAGACAGCTCTCGCCTTCCACCACAGCTGCCCCAAGAAAAGGTGGCAGGGTTCTCTCCCTGCCAAGCTGCCTCAGCAGCCCGCACCGACTTTTACTGGGTGCTAAGGATCCAGACTCGGTTCTCATGAGCAGTTTGCAGACTGAACCTTCTCTAAGAATCTTAATTTGTGGATGAGACTCAGAGAAAGCAGAACAAAACCCCAACGCACCCAGATAATAAAAACACCATCCAAGGAAACAAAGTAACAGACCCTCCCCCCTTTAACAGTCAGAGTGAACTTGGGAGGCAGAGGCAGGCAGATCTCTGAGTTCGAGGCCAGCCTGGGCTACAGAGAGAGTCCCAGGACAGCCAGGGAGACACAGCCTTGAAAAACCAAGAAAGTAAAAATGAAATGTTGACAATGCCCATGGATGTTTCCAAGTACTGGGCGCCTCATGACAGAATTTGCAAATCTCATGCTCAGAGGTAGACTACGATGACTATGTCTTCCCTTAGGAACTGTTCCCGTTAGCATCACCTGCAGTGACAGCTGCATTCTGCAACTCTCTGCATAACAACTCTTAAGTACCAGTTTGAACAGGGCGCCCAAACCAAGAACATGTTGCTAAATATGCCAGGAGATTGATCTGCAGCTCTGAATAGGTAGAGAAGATCAGAGTTCTGCTCTGAGGAAGCTGGAGAGTACCTGTACATATTGAAAAGTCGAGAGGAGGCTCGGCGCAAAGAGACCCACAGGCAGACAAGCAGACAGAAGCACGGAGGGAGAGTGTGGAGGGCTTCCATATGAAAAGCCAGCTGAGGTAGAGCTCCTGCCTCGGTTTCCAGCACAGAAAAAAATAAATAAAAAGAAAGGAACTAATCTAGCCCATCTGGATCAAGCTGGCTATTGTCTGCGTGATTTTGGGAAGGAGTCAATGACTTTCTTGGAGCCTCAGTTTCCCTATGTGCAAATCTGACTCCTTGTTCTTTCTGGAGTTGGCTGTCATGCAACTGAACAAATGATCCATGAGAGTCCAGCTACAGAAATGGGCTTCAAGGGGTTAAAGAAAGCAACCAGCGCTGCTGACTGGGCATTGTGTTTCTGACCCTGCTTGGCAGTTAACGGGCCTCTTCATTCATTCATTCATTCATTCATTCATTCCAAGAGTCTGGAGAACTATATACTCCTATTGATGAAGAAATGTGACACTTCCAATGTCACCAACTTACTTAGGGCCAGGCAGGTGGTGGCACAGTCATGAAGCCAGAGAAGGTCCTTGAGTCATTCTGAGTCTAAGACTCCCTTCCTCTGGACTGTCAAACAATGGAATGCTGACATTTGTTCTGTTGTCCAAAGGAATCCCATATCTCTTCACAGCCTTTATTAAAAAAATATTTATTTTGAATAGAACACAAAAAAGTACTATTTTTAAGTGTGTGTGTGAGAGAGAAAGAGAGAGGGAGGGAGAGAGAGGGAGAGGGAGGGGGAGGGGGAGGGGGAGGGGGAGGGGGAGGGGGAGGGGGAGGGGGAGGGGGAGGGGGAGGGAGAGGGAGAGGGAGAGGGAGAGGGAGAGGGAGAGGGAGAGGGAGAGGGAGAGGGAGAGGGAGAGGGAGAGGGAGGGAGAGGGAGGGAGGGAGAGGGAGAGGGAGAGAGAATGCAGATACCAGAGGAGAACCAAGTTACTGGATGTTGGAGTTACAGGAAGTTATGGACCATCTGATCTGGGCACTGGGAACTCTGGGTCTTCTTCAAGAACAGGGCACACTCTTAACTGCTGAGCCATCTGTCCAGCCCACAGAATAGCCTAAATTTCCTCTCTGACAATTTCACACATAAAAACAATGTATCTTGTCATATCTACCCCCAGCTCTGCCCTGACTTCATTTATTATTATTGTATGTGTGTGTGTGTATGTGTGTGTGCATGCCTATGTATGGGAGCACACGTGGCACACACATGTGGAGCTTAGAAGACAGCTTCGTAGTCATTTCTCTCTTCCCACCGATCCGTGGAGTACACAGATTGATCTCTAGTCATCAGGGTTAGAGGCAAGTGTACTGGCTAATTTTGTGTCAACTTAAGCTGGAGTTATCACAGAGAAAGGAGCTTCAGTTGAGGAAATGCCTCCATGAGATCCAGCTGTAGGGCATTTTCTCAATTCGTGATCAAGGGGGAAAGGCCCCTTGTGGGTGGGACCATCTCTGGGCTGGTAGTCTTGGTTCTATAAGAGAGCAGGCTGAGCAAGCCAGGGGAAGCAAGCCAGTAAGAAACATCCTTCTATGGCCTCTGCATCAGCTCCTGCTTCCTGACCTGCTTGAGTTCCAGTCCTGACTTCCTTGGTGATGAACAGCAGTATAGAAGTGTAAGCTGAATAAACCCTTTCCTCCCCAACTTGTTTCTTGGTCATGATGTTTGTGCAGGAATAGAAACCCTGACTAAGACAGCAAGTGCTCCAACAGACTGAGACATCTTGACAGCTGTCCCCCACCCCCCACCTCTTCGCATCCTTCTGATGAGCTTTAGCCCTCCAGGACCAGAAAGGAGACATAAATACGACCTATTCATTTGAGGATCACCAATTCACTTCCTCATTCTTACGCGCATACACAGTGAGCACACTTCCTACCACATGGTTCACACTTGCCCTGGGGTGTGCAACACTGAGTGATGCCTGCCTTGTCCAGGTTGCCCATCCATTTCCTCAGCTCACAGGCCAGGCAGTGAAAAACATGGAAATGAGGACCTTGCATACAAAGTCCGGATGAATTTTGCAAGCCAGGCATAGTGGCTCATGCTTGTAATCCTAGAACTTGGGAAGCTGAGACGAGAGGCTGTTGAGAGTTCAAGGTCAGCCTGGCCTTTTAGAGTAAGACCCTGTCACCAAACCAAACCAAACCAAACTAAACCAAACCAAAACTAGAAAAATAATTTTTTCAGTGACAACAAAAGCATAGTTTCGCCGGGCAGTGGTGGCGCATGCCGTTAGTCCCAGCATTTGGGAGGCAGAGGCAGGCAGAATTCTGAGTTCAAGGCCAGCCTGATCTACAGAGTGAGTTCCAGGACAGCCAGGGCTATACAAAGAAACCCTGTCTCAAACAAAACAAAACAAAACAAAAAGCCAAACCAAACCAAATCAAAACAAAAAGCATAGTTTCACAAAGACTTTTTAACTTTCTATCTCTACCATTAAATCTTGACCCAGATCACCTAAACACTATGTAGATGTAGTTTTTGAAAATATCTGTAGAGGAGCTTTAGCGCCTGACAGGGGATTCGCCTGGTATATTTGAGGTCCTAAATTTGTGCCCCACTATCTAAATCAACATAATAAAATACGTGTACTTACACATTCAAAAGACAAAAATCTCGCGTTTATCTCCGTAGTTTGTGTTTCTTCCTGCAGTGGGTGGCAGTGAATGAGCAGACTTACAACCAGTCACAGTACTGACGCTAAATGAAGGGTGAGTGCTCTGCCCTGAAACCAACATGGGTATCAACTGCGCCCACCAGCCTCTGAAGTCTTCAGAAGAACTTAAGAAAAAGGAGCTGAAAGCAAGTGATGGCTAGAGGAAGGGGCGGGGCTGTGAGGGGAAGAGGTGAGGCTGTGAAGATGGGGCGGAGCTGTGAGGATTGGGCGGGCCTATGAGGTGGACAGGGCGGGGCTGTGAGGATGGGGAGGACCTGTGAGGAAGGGGTGGGGCTGTGAGGTGGACAGGGCGGGGCTGTGAGGAAGATGAGGTGGGGCTGTAAGATGGATAGGCCCAGAACATGAGGATGGGTGGGGCTGTGAGGATGGGTTGGAACTGTGAGGAAGACAGAGCGGGGCTGTGAGGTGGATTGGGCGGGGCTATGAGGGAAAGGGAAGGCAGTGGGGGGGAGTGGGCGTGGCTGTGAGGGTAAATGGGCGTGGCTGTGAGGTAGAAGGGGTGTGGCTGTGAGGTGGACCGGGCAGGGCTATGAGGTGGATGGACAGGGCAGGGCAGTGAGGTGGTGCCTCCTGGGCTTGACAGGTCAATTGTACTCTGAACTCAATGCAGCTACCTGCACTCTCGGTGGATCACATACACACGCATGCATGAGTGGGGGTAGTGGAGGGGCGCACGGACCTGAAGATGAGAGGGTCACAGGTGGAGGGTGACTGGAGAGTGAGTGTATTGGGCTGGATATGATCATGATATATTGTATAGTCTTACGAAGTGGTCAAAGGACAAATAAATTTACTCTAAACATTAAAAACTAAATTAAAATTTTTTTATTTATTTTTTTTGTTTTGTTTTGTTTTTGGTTTTTCGAGACAGGGTTTCTCTGTGTAGCTCTGGCTGTCCTGGAACTCACTTTGTAGACCAGGCTGGCCTCGAACTCAGAAATCCGCCTGCCTCTGCCTCCCAAGTGCTGGGATTAAAGGCGTGCGCCACCACGCCCGGCTAAAATTTTTTTTAAAAGGCTTATATTCTCAACAGAACTGAAAGTTGGCCATGAACTATGATACTGTGTAGTGTGTTTACTGCCAAGATCAATTAAGTTATTTGTTTACTTAAGGGAGCTTTCTGCTTTAATTGGTGGCATCTACTGTGGTGGGGGACAAGATGTATTTGAATTGCCATCACCCTTGTTTGCATGGACATAATGCCAGTGACACAGGACCATAAAGCCAGGGCTGGCAGTGCTGGAGATAATGGCCAAGTGGTTAAGAGCACTGACTGTTCTTGCAGAGGACCCAGATTCAGTTCCCAGCATCTAAAACTGGGTCACAACCATTTCTAACTTGACTTCCAGGGCATCTAATGTCCTCTGTTGTTCTTCACAGGCACGGGGCATACATACAGGTTGATCCCTAGAACCATGTGATGGAAGAAGAGAAACAACGCCTGCAAGTTGACCTCTGACCTCCACATACACCCAAGCCTATACATACATACAGTAGATAAACGAATATAATAGAAAAAAATTAGAAACGAGTATGTACTATGGGGTCTCAGTTTAATCTGGGAATAAAAGGTTTCCTTCTAAATAGTGGAAGACACTAGAGTCAAACTTTACTAATGAATATTTCATTCACTAATTATGATATTCAAATAAAGCACTGAAGGTGGGCTCAGTTCCCCTTTCTTCATGGTGGTGAGGGGTCAGCTGACAGAACCCCCGGTGATGGACTCAGGCAGAGAATATTCCATGGGCTGAGAGCTAAACATATCACCACAAACAGGAAAGCAGCCAATTCAATGTGTGACAAGGCTAGCCCACCACAAGTTAAGTCATCCAGGTCAAAATACACCTGCCCCCAAATAACTCGAAAACTACTGTGTATGACCGGCATTTTCTCCCTGAAGGGAGAACATATTGAAAAAATGTTTTCACAGGCATTCCCAAAACATGTTACAACAGGATCTTTCCTCGTGTGTGTGTGCGTGTGTGTGTGTGTGAATATGTGTGTGTGCCTCTGTGTATGTGCCTCTGTGTATGTGCATATGTGTCTCCGTGTGCCTGTATGTCTGTCTCTCTGTGTGTTTGTCTATATGTGTCCGTGTCTTAGTTAGGGTTTTACTGCTGTGAACAGATCCCATGACCATGGAAGTCTTCTAAGGACAACATGGAATTGGGGCTGGCTTACAGGTTCAGAGGTTCAGTCCATTATCATCAAGGGAGGAGCCTGGCAGCATCCAGGCAGGAATGGTGCAGGAGGAGCTGAGAGTTCTACATCTTGTTCTAAAGGCCGCTACGAGAAGACTGGCTTCCAGGCAGCTAGGATGAGGGTCTTAAAGCTCACACCCACAGTGACACAGCTACTCCAACAAAGCCACACCTACTCTATCAGGGCCACACCCACTCCAACAGGGCCACACCCACTCCAACAAGGCCACACCTCCTAATAGTGCAGTTCCCTGGGCTGAGCATATACAAACCATCCCAGTCTGTGTGTACATGTGTGTATCTGTCTATTTGGGAGGGAGGGAGGGAGGGAGGGAAGAAATTTAAACTGGGAGAACATTCTGAAGGGGAAATGCATCTGTACGTCACACATGCGTGCAGGTAAGACTTGGTGATCGTCTCGCATCAGCTCTCCAGCCCTTGCTCCACTCCTACACCCCAATCTACAGAAGACCCATGCGTTTATGAGTGCTGGCAAGCAATGAAGATGCTTGCTGAGGTTGGCTTGCCTGTTAAGCCACACTAGATGGCCAGGCAGCCTCCAAGAGTACAATGGATCGACTGTACGGGACCGAAGCAGTAAGGAAAGTGTAAAATGAGTTATTAGGTTTCCTGGGCTCCAGCTAGCCGGAGACTAAGGTGAAGAACACGCCAGTGCTCATCTGAATCTCTTGTTGATGGAGTTTTCAACAGGAAACAAAGCCTTCTAAACGAATAAACATATCAAGATCTCATACACATCCCTCCCCTCTCACGCCCCCCCCCCCCCCCGGGAAGAACGCTATGAACTCCTCTTATCACTAAGAATTTTACTCCCCTCGTCTGTCTCCATCGTCCCTGGATCAACACCGCCATAGCACAAAGTGGCTGTCTTGGCTGCCTAGGCGATGACTCAGGAGAAGAGCAGGGTACTTCCTTTTCAGACAAGGAAATACATTTATTGTTTTGTCTTTAGATATGACCGTTCGCACCAGTCAGAAGTGAGCTTGCGAGATAGGAGAAAACATTTTCACGGTCAGACACTTCTAGAACTTCCTGGAAAGGCTGGGGTTGGGCTTTCCCACTCAGAGAACCTCACGCCCCTCATGCCTCACCCCCAGGATGAATAGACACAGGAGTTAACTGGCTTAATCCTTTGCCCCCACCCCTCCTGTCACCCCCATCCTCCACCCCACCCTCCATTCCACCCCACCTAACTTTACTTCTTCCTTGAATTCTGGAAGAAAAAAAAAAAAAACTGTGCTTGCTGAGGCTGGTCCTGTTCTTAATATCACTTGAGTTTCACAGGGGCAAACTCTAGCAGGTGGATTCTGAGTGGGTGGGATTCCTAGTGGGTGGGATCCTAGTGGTAGGATTTCCATCATCACGCCTGGACCTGCACTGCATCAGAGCTGCCTTAAGGCAGAGCCCGTTAACAGAGCAAACCTTTCATTTACTATTGCCCCTGCTGAAAACCATTTCAGAGTCATTGATCTTGGACGGAAATGACATCGAGGCTGGCAGTGTGGCTCAGTGGGAAGGTCATTTGCCTGGCACTAGCCTGGCTTTGATGCTCTCTTCTGCACCTAAACAAATCAACAGCAGATGTGGGCAAGACTCTTGCTGTTGTTCTGGGGACCAAGCCCAGCTAGGGCTTTGGGCTTGTTAGCCCAACCCTACATTGTGTCTACTAGGAATAATACAGTATAGTTTTGGTGCAGCTGTCTAGTGCTAAACACAAGCAAAACATTTCTTCAGTTTTTTGAGACAGAGTCTCAGAGCCCAGGCTGGTTTGGTACCATGTAGCCCAGGCTAGCCTCTAACTCAACATTATCCTGTCTCAGCATCCTGAGTCCTGCTATCATGCCCAGTTTAAGCGTTTCAAACGCCACACACTCTAAACCTGACACAGAGGGGACATCAAAGCAACATAAATGGAATATTAGTTACATCCTCCATTATTTCCCTAAAATCATCATTTCTTTAGTTTCTAAAATGAATCAAACAGCGATGGAACAGAGGGGAAACGACATTAGAGATAGAGAAAAGGATTTTAAAAATCGGAAATACAAGCCATATATAAAAATGTCACAATGAAAGCTGATTGTTTTGTAAATGCCACTCTCTCCCCAAAATAACTGAAAAAAAAAAAAAAACACCGTCATGATTCCTTAAAATCTTCAAGTACAAAGTTGATGATCAAACAAGTATATTGGGGGAGCATCCAGAGGGGGTTGGGGCCATGTCAGTATATGCTGGCACTGGGGTCAAGGTCTTTTCACTTGCATCAGAGTAGAAGGCTAGCCTGCCCCTGTCCCCTTCTTTTGCCTCAGCTCTGTCCGGGCCTTGAGAGAGACCTACAGTGTCTGCTTTGAATACACATGCCTGGCCCTTCAGCTTGCCTAGAAAGCACCATTCATTTACTGGCCCCAGCAACTGTTTTGAAAGATTGAGGGTGACCTTCCAACCGTGTCTAAAACATCAAAGTTAAACAGCCCTAACTACAAACCTGCTCTGGTTCTCCTATGTGTGCATTGTAAACACTGATAGAGCCAGGCTGCCAAATGGGAAAAAGTTTCTTAACTCTTTGTGGAGTGGAAATAAAAAGCCCAAACTGAAACAAACAAACAAACAAACAAAAACAATCCGATGCTTTAAGAGCATTAAAATTAACATCCTAATTAATCCAAGGCTCTTCTAAATTATCCCTCCCTCCAACTACTTGGGATGGGGTGAATGGGGAGCAAACCCCTCTAGTTTTGCCCCAGATGTGTCATCAAGGAACCTCCAGGTTGAACTTTAGGGAAGAGTTGGGAAGCCAGCCTGCTGTTTAGAAGAGGTGAGACGCTGGTCTAATCTCTACAAATCGTCTAGCTAGCCCTTGGTCAGCCCTTAGGATCTGTCTTTCACTCTCGGGCCCATCACATGATCCCCCTTCCAGCGTCCCGGAACTCAACCCTCAGGGGGAGACCTCGGGTTCTTAGAAGTGGAGCAGCATCAGTGTCGTCCAGGTGTCAGCACTGCTGCTATGCCCACTCAATGCCACCCGGGCTCAGGCTGCCGGTGTTTTTCCCTAGGTGCCTGGCTGTGAGGCCAGAAAACTCATGTTCACGCTGTGCAAGCTCTTCTCTGGTACTTCACTCACCCGCTCTCCTTGGACTCTCAGTGCTGTCTGTCCCTGCTCTGGGTCCCTCAGCCTACACCCGTCTGTCTTGGCCCCTTTTGGGGACCCCTCCCTTCACTCTGCTGCCCTAAGCCTTCCTGAGGTCCTCTTTACACCCATCGCAAGAGCATAGTTTCAGAACTACTGCCCTCGCCTCCCCTGAAGTCTCCTTTGCTTATTTTCCTGTCTCGGTCTCTCTAGGGTCCCCTTCCTTCATCCTGCTGCCTGAGTTCTCTCAAGTCAACCTGCTCAGTCTGCAGTCCCAGTCCCTCTGAGTGTCCCTCCCTGGGTCCCGTCTGCTTTTCCCACCGGCCCATCAGGGGCGGATCTCCTTGCTCACTCACTCCATCGTCTCAAGTCCCTCCGGGGTTGTCTCGCTTATCCCACGGCCCGAGTCCCTCTTCAAGTCGCCTCGTTAATCCCATTGCCCTGTCCTGTCTTGGAGTCCCCTTGCTTTCCCGTGGTATTTCTCGGTCCCCTCCTCATCCTGCTGTCCCCATCTCTCTCCGGGTCCCCTCGCTCACACGCAGTCCCTTTCGGAGTTCACTCCTCACCCCGCCGTCCCTGTCCCCATCCTGGTCCTCTCACTCTTCGCGATCCCTCTCGGGGTCCGCTCCTCACTCTCCGTCCTGGTCCTTCCCGGTCCCCCCCCCCCCCCCGGCGCACTGGCAGAACCGCTAGCAACTCCGCTCCCGGGATGCTCCCGGCCGCTGCGCCGAGCACTCGGGATGTCACTCTGGCGCCCGCGCTCTCACCTCAGCGCTGTCACCCGCGGCCCCGGCGCCGCCGCCTCCTCTCACTCGTGCCCAGAGTCGCTCTCGTGCTGGGTCTTCGCGTGCTGGGTCCCCACGCGCAGCCTCCGCCCGCGAGTCCCCGTCGCGCCCCACTCTCCACGCAGGACCCTAGCTGCCGCCGCTGCTGCTGTCCGAGGTGCGGCTCCGCCAGGGGTGACCAATCGCACCCGACTGCGCGGAGCGCGCCCCGCCCCCACTCGACCCCGCCCTCGACTCCGCCCACAGCCATGCTCTGATAGGTTCTCTACTGACCTTCCCTGATCGCCGCTCTCGGGGTCCAGGCCGCATATAGGCGCTCGATTGACCTTGCCTGGGAAGCCCGAGCGGTCGATGGATCCAGGGAATTGGCGGAGCTGGTGGTAGGCGGGCCCAGGTGGGCGGGGCTGTCTCAAACGCGGAAGCTCTCTTAACTTGGGTTAGCCATGGCCCCCTTCGGGCGCGGTCAGCTCTGTTTGTGCTGCGCCAGGGTCAAAGTTCCTGGCTTTCTTTCCCCACGCCTTGTCTTGTCTTGGGGGACCACCGTGGATAAGATCGTGGGGCCGATCGGATCTTTCTCTGGACCTTTCACAGCTCCTAGTTATCCTTAAGGGGTGCTTTCCGCCTGGGGCTTGTAAATTATTTTCCAGCTCTCAGGCAAGGGAATGCGTTTCCTTGCTTTGCGTTCAGTGACCCTACGTTTACTGCTGGAGAGAGGGGAAAAAAAAATATCTGTGGACCCAGCTAAATGCTTACTTACCAGGGTCTGGGCACATTTTAAAATGGGTTCGATGTGAATACCAGTACTCTGTAGGCTGAAGCGGGAAGATCGCCTCAAGTTTGAACCCAGCTTGGGGTATCTAGCTAGATCTTCTCTCAGAAGCCAAGAAAAGGAAAGAAAGAAAGAGAGAGAGAGAGAGAGAGAGAGGGAGGGAGGAAGGAAGAAAGAAAGAAAGAAAAAGAAAGAAAGAAAGAAAGAAAGAAGAAAACTGAAAAAAGAAACACACATTTTGTGAGTTTTGATTACCACGGTTAAAGGAGGAGTTGGGGTAGGGGGAACCCGTTGGCTTTGGCAAAATTCCAGCAAGCGTATCTAACTAAATCTTTCAGGGCCACGGGCTTTAATGAACCAAAGGCGGAAAAGGCAGAAGGTCGGTTGAGCTTTGACCCCCCAAGTGCAACCTGCAATAACCTGCCTGGCTCCATCCTAAGCCACGCGGAAACATAGTGCCTGCCAGAGGTTAAAGTGCACCAGGACCTGTCTCATGGTTTTTTTGTGGAAATAGCTGTGTTGTTTTCAGTTGACGGTGGAAGCTCAAAGCAGTTTTTCTGCAGGGACACATTTTCACCCTAAGCCTCATCAGAGGAGGACACTCAACTCCTGGTCAACACTCTACTACAAAAAAAAAAAAAATTTAGTTTCTACTTATTTATCTGAGATTGGGTCTCACCTAGGATGGCCTACTGGCCTAGAACTCTCTGTGTGGACAGGTTGGCCTTCCCCTGCCTCTGGCTACAATGAAAGGTGGATCCCAACACACTGGCCTTTTTTTTTTTTTTTTTTTTTTTAAGTGCTGGATATTGATCCTAGAGATTCAAACATGTCAAAAACTGCTCGTGTGCTCTCTTCTCTCTCTCTCTCTCTCTCTCTCTCTCTCTCTCTCTCTCTCTCTCTCTCGTATTTCCCCAGCAAAATTTACATCCTAAACATTGTTTGCATATCAAACTTCATCTGGGTAGTCTGACTGAATATACTATTTGGGATAAGTGGTGGAGAATTTTAAGGGGTGAAACTTGATTTTGAAGGTTTTACAAGCAATGATAAAATTTGGTTGAGCTAAAAGTCACGAGGGATTCTTAAAAAGTTCATTTCCCTCCTCACTAAGTAGCACTTAGTAGGGCTGCTCCTTGGCCTAGCTCTGCAATTTTCATGGAAGGGGCAAATTGTCGTCATCCAACCATTTGTGTCTCTGTAATCCATGTAAAACAGAAACGCTTGACGATTAACACTGGCTGTCTGTAATCAGGGAGACAGAAATAAAAGTTAAACACAAACAAGATTACACACAGTTTAGTAACAAACCCAACTGTCCTTGGTTTCATTGTATCAATGGATTCTGAGTTCAAAAAATGATGCCTGTTCATTTGTTGCTTCTTTAATAGTATTGGGAGCTGCAATCCCACAGTGTGCTGGATTACGAATAGTCTACATGTGATCCAACAGCTTACACACACATACACACACACGAGAGAGAGAGAGAGAGAGAGAGAGAGAGAGAGAGAGAGAGAGAGAGAGAGAGAGAACAAGCACACACAGGAAGCTGACCTCATCCTTTGGAGGAGAGACAGCTCCGAGAACCTCTGCTGAGGCTGGGCTTGAAGAAGGACTCTTGTCGAGAAGGGGCTTCAGATCCCCGAGCTGCTGGAAAAGCCGTCCCAGCTTTGCATTCTGGACATTCTTGCATTTCTGCAGAGAGGAACTCTTTCTTACAAAGAGAGCCAAGATTTAATTAAAACAAGGTAGCAAATAGGAAATGTCAAAAGAAATGCGACCCAGAACGAATGTTCTCATTTTTAGAAGTCTCTCTGGGGGCCCATTTGGAAATGCATTTGAGCACAGAGGCTGTGAGAAACAGAATACTGTCCCGGGTTCCACCCTGCTTTCTGCTGTGTTCCCATCTGCTGGGCCTTAATGCTTGTTCTGTTTTCTGCAGATTTGAGTTAACTGAATGTGGTTCCTCTGGACACATCTCTGTCTCTCCAATTAGGGAGTGAAGCTAGGGTCTCCAGCATGCTGAACAAGTGCCCTACCCAGCCGCAGGCATACATGGCCCATCCTTTTAAATTTTGCTTTCAAACAAGGTCTCACTAAACTGGCTGGCCTTGAACTCATTGTGAAATCCAGGCAAGCCTGGATGTTACTCTGTCCTCTTGCATTTGTTTCTGAGCACCTGGGATTATTGTCATGAGCCACTAGGCAGAGACCATAGGCTGCTGCTACTGCTTCTGCTACTGCTTCTGCTTCTCCTCCTCCTCCTTTTTTGTTTTTTGAGACAGGGTTTCTCAGTGTAACCCTGGCTGTCCTGGAACTCACTCTGTAGATCAGGCTCGCCTCAAACTCTGAAATCCACCTGCCTCTGCCTCCCAAGTGCTGGGATGATTCCTCCTCCTCTTCTCTCCTCCTTCTTCCTCTTCAAGCAAAACTGTAATACTATGTTTCACAGGGCTACACAGATTAACACATGGAGAGATTCAGTTTCATGGCTTTGTTTGTTTTCAAGACAGGGTTTCTCTGTGTATCCATGGCTGTTGTGAAACTCGAATTGCAGACCAGGCTGGCCTTGAACTCAGCCTGCCTCTGCCTCCCTAGTCCTGGGACTAAAGGTCACTTTGCTCAGCGTTGGCTTCTGAATTTAAGCCAATGTAGTTCCTGGAGGGAAATGCTCTATTTACTCAAGTAAAAATTAGCAGGTTATTAAATTACTGTTTTAGGTCAAAATACCTTAAAAATTATGTTTGGAGAAGCACAAGGAAGCTATCCTGTGGACAGCTGTAGATCTGGGATTCTAGACTGACGCCACCGTTTCTCTTTTTTCTTTTCTTGAAAGGAGAAAGAATGACAACTCTTTTGATCATTTGTAAAACCGGGCGAACAGCTTACCCAGTACATCTATTCAAAAGAAAGCACTGGCAAGGCCTACGGACACACATTCACCTGACCGGTGGATGGAATGGCAACAACTTGCCTTTATCTTTTTTTTTTTTTTGGTTTTTCGAGACAGGGTTTTTCTGTGTAGCCCTGGCTGTCCTGGAACTCACTCTGTAGACCAGGCTGGCCTCGAACTCAGAAATCCGCCTGCCTCTACCTCCTGAGTGCTGGGATTAAAGGCGTGCGCCACCACGCCCGGCTTTATCGTAATTTTTTTTTTTAAAGATTTATTTATTTATTATATGTAAGTACACTGTAGCTGTCTTCAGACACTCCAGAAGAGGGCACCAGATCTCGTTACGGATGGTTGTTAGCCACCATGTGGTTGCTGGGATTTGAACTCTGGACCTTTGGAAGAGCAGTCGGGTGCTCTTACCCACTGAGCCATCTCACCAGCCCCCGTAATTTTTAATAAAGCCCCCATTAAAGCAAGAGAGCAACCACGCACTGCATTTTCTGTATCCCACACACTCTGGCTGGCCAGGCGTCCAAGCCCACCGCGGGAACCGTTCAAGCCATTCACCTGCATGAATCAGAGACCATGCTACCTATCCAGGGCTCTGCAAAGCCTCCGCCCATCAGGTCGCGTCCAGCCACACTTTTAATTTTGACTCCAGGCGCCGCCTGGTGGCCACTGCCAGAAGTGCCAACTCCGGGGTCCTGACTGCTGGCGCGGCTGCCCGTGGATATGCCTGACTCCAGAGACTCCCGCCTCCGCCCCTCCCGCCGTGGCCGATGGCGGATTCTTAAGGCAGTGATGCCGCTGCGGCCGCCGTGTCAGAGAACGTGGAGCCCGGGCGTCTCACCTACCGCCTCGAGGACGGCTTGATCAAGCTGTCACCGGGCAGCCCACGACCCGGAAGTAGCCGGCTGCGCGAGGC
Source organism: Mus caroli (assembly GCF_978045245.1). NCBI lineage: Eukaryota > Metazoa > Chordata > Mammalia > Rodentia > Muridae > Mus > Mus caroli. The sequence continues at coordinate 121,297,673 of NW_028227259.1, read as the reverse complement.
CCCCGTTGCCCAGCGCGGGCGCCGGGGTGCGGGGTGGGGGGCGGAGCTCGGAGCCGAGGGGAGTCCCGGTGTCCGCGGCTCGGAACCGCGCGAGGTTGCGGGGGTCCGGGGACGCAGCCAGGCGGCCGCGATCTCCGCGGGACGGGCTCCGCCGCGGCCCGGAGGCGGCGACATGAGCGCCGCGGGGCTGCTGGCTCCGGCGCCCGCTCCGGCTGCAACGCCGGCCGCCCCGGAGTATTACCCCGAGGACGAGGAGGAGCTGGAGAGCGCCGAGGACGACGAGCGCAGCTGCCGGGGCCGAGAGTCCGACGAAGGTGCGGGTGTGGGGATCGAGGATCGGGCCCTGGGTGCTAGTGGTCAGAGGTCGCCAGAGCTCTTGCGAGCCAGGGGTCCCCAGCCCAGCGTCTCTCATTTCCGCTCTCGGGTCTGAGCGATGCTCGCCCTGGCTTCCTCACTCCCAGTTTCTCTCCTCTCAATGTTTTAATGCCCCTAGCTCCACTTGGGGAGCCGGAATGGGACAGGCGATACGTCTTCCTTTGGCCAGTGTAGGACCCCCGAAGGGAGACCCTCACTCAAGTCTCAGGGATCGCGAGCCCAGAAAGCCACAACAGTCAAGCTTGCTGCAAACACACGAGGTTTTAATGGCACACAAACCAGCATGCTGAGGTCGAGACCCATACACCGACACAGGGGTAGAGGAGTCTGACCCCAACCCTATTTTCCAGCAGGCTTATAAAGGCAAAAACCAGAACCTAGGGGGACGATCGGAGAGGAAATAGGGGAAGTCTAGGGGCGGATATTTACTTCAAGGTACCTGGGACATTGAAACATTTTGTGGTTGTTTTTCCCAAAAGTTCCGGGGAATTAGGCCATCTGGACGGGCCGGGGCCCATGTTCTCAGGGCAGTCCTTATTTTATTTTTTTACTCTTCAGCCGGCACCTCTCCCCCGCCCCCAGCTTTGTGACCTTAAAGCTGTCTTGTTTACCCACCTCCTGCGGTTGGGAGGGGTTCAATGGAATCGCGTCCTGCCACGGCCAGCGAAGTGGGCGAAAGGGGAGGTTGGGATTTGTTTTCAGGTCCGAGTAGTCTGCATTTGCGTGATCGCTCCTCCAGCGTCAGGTCTCGATCCGGGACCTTGTTTATTTACCTTTTGGCGGGGGTGAGGGACACCCAGAGGGATTGTTGAGGAAGGAGCTGGCTAGGTGGGGGAGAAGCTAGAAGCAGAAGGGGCAAGGGGAGGTCTTTGTATGGGCGGAGTGGACAGTATTCAGGCATAGAGTCGGGCTGTAAAAAGCCAAAAGCTACCCCCGACTGCGGGCAGGATCTTAAGTCTCTCAAATACGTAGTAACATAGCTGGCTGGCTCTAGACAGGGCTTCCGTGAAAGTTCCTTCCACCGAAGGAAAGGAGGCGGCTTTGTGGGGACTTGGGTCTGCTATGGCCTCAGCGCAGGCAGAGCAAGTTACAGGAACTGAGTGCGTTTGGTTTAACTATGGTTAAAAAAAAAAAAAAAAGCAAGGTTCAACTAGGGATTTTTCAATGTGAAAGGTGCACTTCTTTTAATGACCACGAGGGGGTACAGCGAAGACAAAATTGACCCTCTTCACTCAGGCCATTGGATCCAGATCTTTGCTTAAGACCAGTTTAAATTAAGCAGTTTAGAACACTTACTGATTTTTCTGAGGGTCCAGGTTGGAGTGGCTCACAACTGTCTATATGTCGCAGGATATTTGATCACACTGTGAATCCCGAGACCGTGTTATTTATTGAAAAAAACAAAAAAAAAAAAACCCAAAAAACCAAAACTTTTTACTTGGGGTGTGGCTCAGCCTTAGCACACACCTTTGGAATCCCTCTGTCTGGAATGCAGACTTACCCTTAGTACATATATTTTTAATCCCAAACAATCAAGGTAAAGTTAGTTTGTAGAAGGAAGCACCCCTGGAAAGTGATGTCTAATTGAGTGTCAGACAAGGTGATGGATCAGAGGAAGATTTGACAAAATGGGATATAATCAACTCTCAGGAGATGAGAGGGAAAAGGGTACTTAAGAGAGCAGCGCAGAGAAGGAGGAGGCGGTTTTCCTGGGGCAGTTTTATGGAGACAGGTTGGAGAACAAGCTATACACAGGTGAAGGCAGAACGAGCCAGAGAATGAGAAGGAGCTGAAGATAATGCCAAAGTTAGAATGAGGCCAAGCAGAGCCACTCACTAGAAACTGATTAAAGCAGATTGAAGCAAGGCAGCCTGGAGAGGAGTTCTGAGTTGAACCATCCCATCAGAGCTCAGAACAAGAAAGGTGAGTTTATTCAGCAGTAAGTCTCAGAGGCTGAAAAACATTCTAGGCCTAGATTAGATGTACAGGGGCTGGAAACTTTCAGGACTAGGCTGAAGTTAGCAGGAGGCAGTGAGCCTCCCAAATGGCAAAAGCCATCAGGTGAACAAAGGTTATCTTTGCATCAAAAACCTACAGCCCCAACCATCATCTGACCTCTTTGGGTACCAGGCATGCACACAGAGACAAAACACTCATACATGTAAAACAAAATAAATATAATTGAAAACTTTTCTTTTCAAGACAGGGTTTCTCTGTGTAGCCCTGGTTGTCCTGGAACTCACTTTGTAGACCAGGCTGGCCTCGAACTCAGAAATCCACCTGCCTCTGTCTCCCGAGTGCTGGGATTAAAGGCGTGCACCACCACCCCTGGCTTGAAATTTTTTTTTTTTTTTTGGTTTTTCGAGACAGGGTTTCTCTGTATAGCCCTGGCTGTCCTGGAACTCACTTTGTAGACCAGGCTGGCCTTGAACTCAGAAATCCACCTGCCTCTGCCTCCCGAGTGCTGGGATTAAAGGCGTGCACCACCACGCCCAGCTTGAAAATGGTTTTTTTAACTTACTAATTTTGCTGTGTCTTTATGAATTCATATGCACCATGTGTACCTGTACCCTTTGAAACCAGAAGAGGGCGCCAGATCCCCGGGAACTGGAGTTCTGGGACTTCATAAGCCATCTGATAATGGGTGTTGGGGGACTGATCCCATATCCTCTGCAAAGAACAGTGAGCTCTATTGAGACATGCCTCCATCCCCCTTTTTAAAATCTATTTAAATACAAGGTTTGGAAGCATTTAACAAAGTGTCTTGTCCTGCCTCCTGCACATTTTCTTTTTCTTTTTTTCTTTTTTTTTTTTTTTTTTTAACTTGGAAATCCGTTCAGTTATTAGGATTGAGTCTGTTGTGGGGAGATAGGGAGATGGTCTCTTTTTCACTGCATACCTCTAACTGTGATGGGATGGGGGTGCGCATGCCCAGATCTCCTCTTGAACTGTGCTCTGTTTACTGTTGCTCTGTGACCTCTGTCTGGTGTGCCCTCTTCTCTTATTGTGCATCATATTAAAGTACATTTTCAGCATAAACCCAAGTTGGAGTGGCATTTCTCTTTTTTATTTTAAACACACACACACTCACACACACACACACAATCTCACACACACTCACACACTTTTTATTAGCAGGTTCATGCAGACCCACATGGGATAGAAACTCATTCTTCTCCCAGAAGCCTGCTAATTACGCTGTCACAATGCGGATTCTGTGAACCTGATCATAACTGCCCGCTTCTCCCTTGTTTCACCCAGACACCGAGGATGCCAGCGAGACCGACCTGGCGAAGCACGATGAGGAAGACTACGTGGAGATGAAGGAACAGTGAGTAGCCCGGGGGTCTTTTCTCTGGAATACAGAGGCCCCCTTTTGACCTCAGTGCTTGCAAAGCACAAATGTTTCTGTAGTTTCCCTCTCTGGTCGCATCTAAGAGCCTTCCTGTTAGGAGCCTCTTCGGAGGCTAGACTAGCAGGAGCCGTGATGGGCATGGTGGGCTGGGGCAGTAAGGCCATTAGAATTGCTGTGGACACTGGTACCCAGGACAATGGGTATCTTGCAGGCCCCCAGCCCCTGTCCTATATTGTGGGTCATATGCTGGGTGTCCCAAGTGTCCTGGGAATTGAGGGAGCAGGCTGCCACCCCCTTTCCTGCCACACTCTGTTTGTTCTCACACATCTTCACGAAAGCCACAGTCAGCTAAAGCTCTGACTGTTTTCTGAGAGGGGTGAGAGCGTTGTTTTGAGACCAGACTAGCCTCCAGTTCACAGAATGCAGGGATTGATGGTGTTGTCCCCACGCCTGGCCTTATTATTTTTATTAACTCATTTTTTTTGAGATAGGGTTTCACTGTGTAGTCCTGGCTACCATGGAACTTGTTCCCTAGATGAGCCTATCCTTGAACTCTCTTTTTTTTTTTTTTTTTTTTTTTGGTTTTTCGAGACAGGGTTTCTCTGTATAGCCCTGGCTGTCCTGGAACTCACTTTGTAGATCAGGCTGGCCTTGAACTCAGAAATCCGCCTGCCTCTGCCTTCCGAGTGCTGGGATTAAAGGCGTGCGCCACCAAGCCCGGCTCTTGAACTCTCTTGAATTCACCAGCTTCTATCCCCAAGCCCTAGGATTAAACGTTCGCACCACCCCCCCCCCCCATCCCCTCCTAGCTGTCGTTAGTTTTTAAAAGAGAAACACACCGTCAACCACCAGCAAGAAACAAATCCAGAGTCTTGCCCTGTTGCCAGACTGGTGTCAGGCTTTTGGGTTCCAGGTGTCCTCCTGCATCAGCCTTCAAGTAGCTGAACCTCAGGTGCATGCCCACCGCTGTCCCACCTGCTACCTGATCTGTGTCCAGATGCGTGGTTGCGTAGGACGTGTCTGAGATAGGGGATCACTCGGAGGTGACATAAGGCTGCCTTGAACTCACCGCAGTCTTCCTGCTTCGTCCCCCAAGTGCTGGTTACAGGTTATGAGGCCCCATGCCCAGTTTTCAGGAAGTGGTGACTGGGTCTATCTCAAGGCTCTTGGTTTTGAACCCTTAAACTCCTGTAGGCTATGTAGTCCCCATTTCTTCCCCTGGCTTCTCCTTTCAAATGTGCATGCCCGTCTCTCTAGCATCGGTCATTTTCAACCCAAAGCAGGAACTCAACCAGGTGTGACCGCTGCTGGGCAAGGTCACATTAACAATTCATGTGTGTGCACTCAGCTGCACCTGAAACTCAGCCTAGTCCTGCTGCTCTGCCAGCTTTTTACTGGGTGAGTCTGGCCTGCTTGAAACTTGCTCTCACAGACTCTTCTCCATGGATGTGATGTCAGTGGATCTGGTCCCCAGCCCCAATTCCTTTCTCATTCCCCAAGTAATCTCTTTGCCCGCTCCCTCTTTGTGGTAGGGACTTGATGTCCTGGGTCTACAAACTTCTCAAACACTGTCCTCGCCTGTCTTTGCCATGTTTTAGAAACAGTTTTTTGTTTGTCTGTTTGTTTTTTAAGATGTTTCTTTTTCTTTTATGTACATGGGCGTTTTGCCTGCATGCTCTGTGTACCATGTGTGCAGTGCCCTCAGAGGCCAGAAGAGGGCGTTGGTTATCCTGGAACTGGAGTTATATATAGACTGCTCTGGAAGAGCAGCCAGTGCCCATAGCGCCTGAGCCACCTCTAGACCCGGCCGGCCCTGCTCAGCAACAGTTTCAGAGATAAGCTTTTGATTATCGTGCCTCCTTCATACTTACTAAGCTGGACATCCGCTGTGATGAGAACTGCTGCCACTGTGGTGAACCTGAGTTGTGCGTTAGGACTGGTCCCCAGAGAGCAGTCGGGCGGGCTCAGGGACCCCTCACTGTCCTGAAGTGAGGGGTCTGTGTGTCTGTTAGCCTTTCCGAGGAGTGAGAGGGTCTTGTTGAACCGTGTTCTCCGAGGCCTTTGTTGTTGCCACCGAGAAACTGGGAGTTTTTCATGGAGAAGCAGAAGCACTGCCCCAGATGTGATGTGCCCGGCCGGCCTCCCAGCCCAGACGGACTCGCTGGTGTGTGGTTGCCTGTAACCCCTCCGTGTGCTAGGTGTGAACTGGCCACATTGCTTAGTGTGCTGTATGCCCTCGCCTAGCCGGGGCTGCATCCAGCCTGCATTTGTCTTTTGAGCTTGGATTGGCATTCTTTTTCAGATCTTGGAAAGGTAGTAGCTTTCAGGTGGTGGGAAGGGTCGTGGGCCTGGTCCTTACACGGCCGTGCTGTCTATAGGGCGGGTGTGCTGAGGGTACCACATCCCACCATTCACAATCCCTTGGAAATCACATTTCTGTGTATTCTTCTTGTGCGTTAAGGGGGTTATGCTGTGTTGCACTGTGAGTCAGGCGACAGCTTGCAGGGACCGGTTCTCTCCTGCTACTGTGCTTGCTGGGTCCACAGGTGAATCTCCAGCCATTAGGGCTGGTGGCAAGTGTTCTCGCCCCGTCTCCTCAACCCCCTTTTGCCTGCCATTCTTGGTCTGTTCTTGCTTACCTTGTACTGTAGGGATGCGCTAGTGCCTGTGGCTCTCACCCTGTGCAGTTCGCACGGCTTCACCGGTGTGTGTGTGTGTGTGTGTGTGTGTGTGTGTACATGCACTTCAGGAATGCGGGGGAGGGGGGGCGTGTCTCTTTGTGATCCCTTCATCTCAAACCTCTTCAGCCTGACTCCCCTTCTCTGCTCTGAAGACCACCGCTCGCATCTCCAGGACAGCCCGCTCCTCCGACCTGTGTGCTGAGTCTTTCCTCTTTTGCAGGATGTATCAGGACAAACTGGCATCTTTGAAGAGGCAGCTGCAGCAGCTGCAGGAAGGTAGGTGTGCCACTGCCGGTGCTCCACAGTGCCCCCTGCTGCAAGCCATTGAAGTCTGCGAGTTTCCCTTCTGTCTGGGAGTGCAGGGAGGAGGGTTGAGACTGGTCTGTTTCAGCCATCTGTACATGGTCTGCTGTTTCTTATCAAAGAGTGAGTTCCTGACTTTGATATTTCACTGTCTTCATGAAGTGCGAACACACTCTTGACGTTTCCCTGGGGCATAGATTGGAGACCACCGTGCCTGAGATAGACTTTGTCTTTTTAAGAGGCTGTTGAGGGTCAGCAAGATGGCTCAGTGAGTAAAGGAGCCTGAAGCCATGCCTCATGGCCTGAGTGTGGTGCCCACAGTTCACATGGTGGGAGGGGAGGACTCCAGACGATGTCCTCTGACCTCCAGACACGCACACACACGCACACAAATGGAAGAAACATTGAGAGACGGGCGTCGTTCTCAAAGGATTCAAGTTCTCCTTGGGCCCAGCCCGCGCTTCACCACAGCAGTCTCTCTCTATGGCAGCCACTTAAAGTCATGGTAGCTGAGACAGAGAGCCTGCTCTACAGGATCTTGCAACACAATGTCACTGTTCCCTAAGGAATGTGACTTCAGGGCATGTCTCGCCTCTTGCTTCATCTTCAAAGTGAAGGGAGAAGGGTCTGGAGCCTGATCAGGCAGCTGCTGGCTCTGCAGCAGGTCTTAGGGTCTCAGGGTCCCTGCTTCATCGTCGGTGCCTCCTGGCTGGGAGATGCGCTCCTGGGCCCTGGTCCTCTGCCAGCCAATGGGCCAACAGGTGCGTCCTACAGATGCGGGCTCACGACAGCTGCCTTGGGGCGGATGAACAAGTAGGGGTGTAGGGATCTGTACCTGCACCATCTGATGGCCATGAGCCACACGACTGAGTCGCATTGAATAAGTGATCTGGTTCCTCGCTGCTATTGATTAATATTCAGTGCCAGTGTAGCCCCCACTCGGCCACTGGCCACTGTATTGCTATTGCAGAGGCAGAGTTTTCCACCACCACACAAAGCTCCTGGATAGTTTTGACCGAGATCTCACTGCAAGAGGAAGAGCCTTCCCCAGGAGAGTGAGGCCATTGTCTTAGACCATAGGACCTGGTGCTCAGTGTCACCTGGTCCCCTTGCCCGACTACTCACTCTCAGGTCCTGGGGGAAGTCCGGTGGGAGGGGGAAGCTCCATACGGTCTGGTGCAGTCTGCTGTGTGGCTCCTCCCTGGTACAGCTCTCTAGGCGGCTCCAGGGAGGAGAGGGAGTGTGCAGGGCAGGCTGACTCACTGAGTCACTGTGCCCATGCCTGCCCCGTCAGGTACTCTCCAGGAATATCAGAAGCGGATGAAGAAGCTGGACCAGCAGTACCGAGAGCGGATCCGGAACGCGGGTCAGTGCGCCAGCTCAGGCCCAACCCCTCCATGATGATAGAATGCAAGCCCAAAACACACCCAAACCTTCCACTGGGCGAAAGGGCAGGGGAGGGGTGAGCCAAGGCTGCTGTCACAGAAAGCTGTGCTCTGTCCTCCAGGAGTCAGAGCATCTGGGCGGCTCCTCACTCTTGTCCCCTTGGTGGAGGAGGCTGGAGTCATCACACCTTGAGTAGTTTATCTGTGCCAGAGATGAGGGGTGTGGCCTTGTGTTGGCCTCTATGCATTTCAAGCACTTAGCGGCTGGAATGCTGCTGGTCTGCTGTATGCAGCCAGCATTTGTTCCGGGTGCCCAAGCATTTGTGCACATTGGTGCTTTGAGCAATGTGATGTCACCAACACATTGTCTGTGGCTTTAGGAAACTCACCGTTTCATTGGCCAAAGGTACTGATCTACATAAACTTAAGGGGTCCTGGGAGTTAAGGAACCATGCAGCAGGCTTCCTGGCCCACAGTTCCCCGGGCTAGAGTGATTTTAGCTTCTGGGACAGGGGCTTGACTGCTGCGGATGCTTTTCATCAGACATAAAGTCTGGGCTCTTAGTCTGAATTCTGCAAGTCTGAAGGCTCCGTGGGGGTATGTGTGGATGTGTTTGCAGAGGTAAATGGGTGGTTAGAATTTGAGGTTTGCAAAAGAGCCCACAAACCAGAAGTTTCTGGTCTGCTCATGGTACTTGTGGACCAATAGTAGGCCCACGCTCACCTATAGAGACAGGAAATTCCAGGTACATTTTGCCACGATCGCTGTCTTTACCAGAGCTGACAGCATCCTGTCTCTAGGGGAAGAGAACAGATAGAGTGAGCCTGTGTATACACATAAGGTTGTTAGAGTGGCCTCAGGGCTGTGGTCCAGTTTGTCCATTAGTGGCTGTGTCTCACCAGAAAATCTGAGAGTTTCAGGCCGGCTGTCTCAGCTGGTCTTCTACATACACTGGAATCTGGAAGAAGCAGGCTCTAGTGCCAGTGAGAGCGAGGGCAAGCAGGCAAAGAGAACAAGCTTCCTTCTTCCATGTCCTTTATAGAGGCTGCCACCAAAAGTTATGGTCCAGATTAAAGGTGGATCTTCCCAACTCAGAAGATCTGGATCAAAGGTGGGTCTTCCCACTTCAAATGATTTCAAAGAAAATCCCTCACAGTGTACCCAGCCACTTGGGTTTTAGTTAATTCCAGATGTAGGCAAGTTGACCACCAAGACTAGCCATCACATAGGTAAAACAGTCAGTCGTTGCTGGCACACAGTAGGCACCTTGATGGCTTTGGTTCTGTCAGGGGAGGCCTCAGGAAGGGGCTGCCTTGGATCTGGAGTTTGAGAGAATGACAGAGTTAAATCCCAGCTGAGCCCAGCCCCTCATCCTCGGGTTTCTAGAGAGGTCCTGCCCTGACATGTATCTGCCCCACTTAGAAAGCCTCCACGTGAACTCTGCCTCTAAGGTGGCTGCATTGTGACTCACTGTGCTGTCCTACTGGGTGGGCCTGAGTGAGAGCATCTTGTTAAGATGGTGAGGTTGACCTGCCGGAGCCCCTCAGTGAATCCCAATACCCCTATCTAGGAAGATGGCGGCTGGCGAGTCTTAACTGTGCTTTTCTCTCTTTCAGAGCTCTTCCTCCAGCTTGAAGTAAGTACCCAGCATCCTCTGTGTTCGTAGGCTCCTAGGAGAGTCTGACTCTTGGTTCCCTGGCCTTGCCTTCTGTTAGCAAGTGGACGGTTTGGGAACGTCACCACAGCTCGCTTGGTTAGGGATGCTTAATGCCTGCTTAGACCTTCCACCCACCCAGGAGTGTTCTGCAGTCCCTCCCAACCATGCTGGGTTAAGATGTTGCCTCTCGCTGTTTCTTTCTTGTTCTTTAATTTAAAATGTAATTTATGTATGTGTGTACCTCTGGAGGCCTGAAGAGGGTTCTGGTTCCCCTGAAGCTAGAATTACTGGCAGTTGAGAGCCATCCCATATGTGGGCACTGGGACCAGACGCAGGTCCTGTGGAGGAGCAGGGAGCTCCCTGCTAACCCACCTCTCTAGCCCACCGTCTGTTCATTGACCTTTACCTCACCGTTTGTCTCCAGACTAAGCCTGCTGCTTTGCTACTAGTTCCCCATAGCCCCGTCTCTGAGTTGGCTCCACAGATCTGCCTTGTGTTTGGGCTTCATGAGTCGTGGGTCAAGATGGAGTCAGCATTTCCTTTCATGTCACCGACAGTTCGGTGCTGTGGTGCTGAGACAAGGGCCTGGCTCTTGAATGATAGGCTGCCCTTGGGCCCAGTGGGACATAAGAGGTGCTTTTTGGGTTGTCAGATTCAAGTTAACTGGCAGGCGTTTTTACTAAAATTAGTTTGGCACATGCAGCCGTGGCCTGGCAGAGCGTATGCCTCAGTCACACAGCCCGCAGCCAGTACCCAGGGCGGCGGAGAGATGTCACAAGGGGGCTTCTAGGCAGTTCTTTATTTTATTAATAGCTTAATTTTGTTACTTGAGTACTCGAGGGCTCAGGCGCCTAATGAATGGTCTGTAGTTGCTTTTGTTCTTACAGAGCAAACATAATAGCCCGCTGTCTGGCTTTAGTATCCCGTAATTAATTTTGAATGCAGAAACTTCACCTGGCATGGGCTGTTTTCACTTGAAATTGAGTCCTTCCCAAAGGAACAACCCCTAGCTAGCTCGCTTGCTCACTCTCTCTCCCTCTTCCCCCCCTCTCTCTCTCCCTCCCTCCCTCCCTCCCTCTCTCTCTATCTCTCTCTCTCTTGATACTCGAGTTCTGTTTGATGCTAAAGCCTCCGAAGACTCGTGGGGGAGAGGGGCAGGCAGGGTAACAGTACAGTGCCTTGGAAGCAAATGCTGTTACATGGCTGGGTTTGGGGACCTTTTGGGATTGTCCCCAAGACCCCTGGTCCCATGGGTCGGTGTGGGTGAAATGAAGTCTCAGGCTTTCTCTGCTCCTGAGGTCAGAGCTGGCCCGGGGCTGGCGCTCATGGCCGCCCCGCCTCAGCTGCGTCTCTCCTCCCGTCAGACGGAACAGGTGGAGAGGAACTACATTAAAGAGAAGAAGGCAGCCGTGAAGGAGTTTGAAGACAAGAAGGTGGAGCTGAAGGAGAACCTGATCGCCGAGCTGGAGGAGAAGAAGAAGATGATTGAGAATGAGAAACTCACGATGGAGCTGACTGGAGGTACAGAAGCCCCGTCGTCCCTGGGGGCTGCCCTCGGCACTCCTCTCACGCCCGCGAGCATGGTGGAGAGCTGGCTTCCCGACCCACCCCGCACCAACTGGGGACTTGAGGCAGGCCACTTAGCTTCCTCCTGTCGAGGGGTCAGATCCTGCTTTATCTCCTGACCTAGTGCCTGGGGTGTCATGTGACAGGCAGGACAGGTGCAATCAATTGCACACTCAGACTTGTGCCTCACTGGCTCCTGGTCAGCTGCTGTCTGTGTCTTACATTTGAGTTTCTTACCAGGACCACCTGAAGATTGCTTCTCTCATTACAGTCAGAAAAGGGTGTTGTCCCCTGATGTAACGGAGGTAGTTGGGGGCTCCCTTCCCCCAGGCGGTGCTGTGAGGCTCAGAGCCAGAGCGATTCCCGAGATCCCGATCGATCCATTGATCGATAGTATTTTGAGTGTCTGGTTCCCCCTAGCAGCTGAGATCTGCTGTCCAGGGAGTTCAGCAGGTTACAGACAGGTCTGTGGGGAACAGCAGGCCCGACTCTCCTGATGCCGTCTGCAGGTCGGTGAATCACAGGATAGTACTGGCAAGAACCAGCCGTTTCTGAACTTGGCAGGGTCTTCATTACAAGTCAGCACTGGGTTTGCCACATGGTTTCATGGGTGGCGTGTTCTTCCACACACCCCGAAACGTAGTCTTCGTCATCTGTCCAGAAGGTCCCGTTGCTCTGGGACAGCTGATTTTAGCAGGGCTCTGTAGGACATCTGGGTTTTCACAGAAATCTTGGAGCTGACTTTGAATCAGTGAGGCCGGGTCTGGTGCTGGTGGAGTAGGGGAGTGAGATTTTTGAAAACCAGCTGAGGGCTTGTCAGAAGGCATGAGTGCAGCTCTGAAACATGAGGTGGGTGTTGGGGTAGCACCTTCAGGCCACCTGCTTACCTGTCAGCACTGGTTCTGCAGTCAGGTTCCAGTCCCCCGACCCGTTCTGAGCCACATACAGTTTTCTTGATGGTGGTTGTGACTGGCATTGAGGCCTCATCACTCTTCGGGAGCCTCCAGCTGTTCACGAGCTGCCATTAGGCTAGTGGGAAATCCCACCGGTTATAGCTGCTGCTGCCCACCCCATCTGCAGGGAAGGACACGCTCACCTTATGTGTGCTTTGGTGTCCTAGTTACTGACAAGCATCAGACCTTGGCCAGGTGGTTTTATAGCCAGCTTCCGAACTGAGGCAGGAGGCAGAAAAGACAAATAAAGACAGGAACTCATCTGTAATGCAGTAAAGCAGATAGCGGAAGCATTTAAATCCATCCACGGGTAGAAAGGCACCGATGTCCTTCCTCAAGCCATTTGGTACCTTGGCGTGGAGAGCACTGGCAGCCAAGGGCGGGCGGGTGGGAGGCACCGGAGCTGGAAGGATAATGGCTTCCACAGATGGTGCTGTTGGATGGATGGAAACAAGCCGACCGCTTCCAGCTCCGTCCACAGAAGCCATGTCTTAAAATGGCCTTTTCAACCTCGAGATTTCTCTTAAAAAGTCGAGGAGAGGCCAGCAAGGGAGGCTGTAAGAAGGAAGCAGGTGTTCTGGGCCATCTGCTCTGTCCAGCATTTATGACCTGGGATCCCGGGAAGTAGCAGGAGGTCCTCGGTCTCCTCAGCCTCCCGGGCACTGGGCACACCAGGGCTAGCTGTCCATACAGTCGCTGTGTGCTGAGCTGCAAGTGGAGCTGCCGGGCCAGCTGCCTCCTGCAGACTTGGGGAGGGGGTGGCGCTGTGCCAGGGAACACCCCCAGGGCCTGCCCATGGGCTGTTGGGCCACTCTCTGTTGAGCCTTTGATGTTGAGGCCAGGGTTATAAGTGACCCAGATTGATAACCAGACAGTTCCCAGGCCCTTTAAGGCATCAGGGGTGTTACCATTTTTTTCTTAGGATTTATCTTTGTGTGCGTGCGTGCATACATACATACATACACTTGTGCATGCACATGCTTATGCCATGTGTTTGCAGTCCCAGAGCCGCAGATGCTTTAGAGCCAGCATCACGGGTGAGCTGACTGAGGAGGAGCTGGGAACTGAACCAGGGTCCTCTGTCTGAGCCACCTCTGTAGCCCAGGCCTGGTCACTTTCAGTCTGCCTTTCCTCTGACTGGAAGGCCAGTTGGTTGCCGCTTGGCTCGTGTTTTCCTGACATTTGCCCACTAGGGTGTCCACTAACCCTCCAGCCCCTGTTGGATGCTACTCATGACCTCAGTACAACCCACAGAGTTGCTTTAGGAAGTACTGGCTGTGTAGCTGGCCCACTGGGCAGCCATAGTTGAGATAGAAATCCAGTGGGTGTCTCCTGTGTCAGGCGCCTCAGCAGGCCCACAGGCTTCTTCCTGAGGGGCCTTGTCTTGCCCGGTGAGGGGCAGTGGGGAGTCTGGAGGGTCGGCTGGCACAGAACAGATGCCTGGCACCCAGCAGGCCATTCACTTGCACAGTTTTGCTTGATTTGTCATTTTCCAGGTTCGAAAGTGGCAGAATGGACTCAGAAGTCAACCTCTTGCCCCAAGTCCCTATAGTCCCAAAGGACCTAGCTAGTACCGAAGCCAGTCTGTTCTAACTGCATTAGACTGGCTCCTTCCACTCCACTGAGTTGGGGAGGTCCGGTTGCTGGCTGGAGACAGTATTGGAGAGTTCCCAGACCTTCCAGGTTTAAGTAAGGCGAGGTAAAGATGAGACAGGCTCATTGTAGTGTGGCTGTACCAGGCAGTACCTGATGCTCCAGTGGAAGGGGCTTTAGGAGTCAGGGAAAGATGCATAGAAAGATCTGTGGGGGGTGGGGTAGGGGGTGATGAGGCGACCTGACCTGGGGCGGGTGGGCAGCCCTTTGCCCTGGGCGACCTGGGTGTCTTGGAGCTTGATCCCTTTGTTCCCAGCATGCTTTGCCCTCCAAACACCTGATGCAGACTTCATTCCCTATCCCCACTCCATGTGCTCACCCCTGCTGCAGTGACGTGTGACAGCATGGGTGAGCCTGCTAGCCTGCTGGAGATGGATAAGGCTGTGTGTCCTGTGGGGCCCCGTCTCGCACACTGTCTGCTGCAAGCCTCAAATGAAGTGTGTGCTTCAAATCATTGCTGTTATTTTACCCCAGTCGCTAAACAGTAAGTTCTTCATCTTAAGAACTGGGGGTAGAACCCAGGGCCTCATGATGCCAGGCAAGTGCTCTACCGCTAGGTTGCATCCCTCACCAACTGAGCCATCTCCTCGCTTTAGCTGTCATTTCCTAGTGGAAATACTGACAATCTCAGGACCCAGAGACTGTCCTGAAATGCTCAATGTTACCTACCTAGTTAACTATAGTCAGCGCTGTGCAAGAGGGCGGTGGACTCCTCCCCTCATTGGGACGGAACCTCAGAGTGACCTCTCTCTCCCCTGTCTCCCAGCCTCTGCTCAGCCAGTCTTCCTGCCTCTGCTTTGGGGTTAGCTCACTCCCTTAGATTCCACTTAGGAGGGAGATGGGCGAGCTTGCTTTATGGTTAACTTATGCTAAAGGAAAGTTGGAGCTGCCCCTGGGGAGGGGCAGGAAGTGAGTGAGGCAGCAGGCCCAGCGTGACTCCAGGTCGTGCCTGTCTCACTGAAGCCAGTGAGGCTTAATGCAAGGGTTAACTGTTTGGAGGTTACATGACTGAGGCGTGCCCTGCTCAGATGTCTTCTCCAGTTGTCACACTCCAGGGTCTGGGCTTCAGACCTGGGAGTTTGATTTTGTGCTTGCCCCAGTTGAACTCTCAGGCTCACTGGCCAGACTTGTAGGAAGCTGTTGTTTGACGCTCTTGCTGGTTTTAGCAGGTTCAGACTCAGGTGCCACGCCAGCCCATCCCCCTGGGGAGAGCAGATCTGAGTGGCTGCTTCTGGGGGGAGGATACATTTCCCTGTGTTTAATCCATCCGCTAAAGCCTCAGAGAAGTCTAGAGTGAAAGGTGGCCGTGTTCCCCGTCTGTTGTGTCGGTCTTGCCCTCCGGTAGCTACAAAGGGTTATGTAGAAGAAAATTGGGAGTGTGTAAGCAAAGACTTCATATACAAACCTTGGCGGGGGTCAGTGGCCTTGAAAAAGGGCTTTCTATGTCCATGGTCTTCAGCACCCAGCCTCTGTGGGAGCAGTAGACATGAGGTACCTGCCTGATCCCCAGGCTCTTTTCAGTCTCCTAGCCTGTGACTGGGTGCTCAGCTGGCGTGACTTGGGTAAGCACAGGGCTTGCAGCCTGCCACGGGCGTCTGGCTGGGCTCATGCAGAGACTAAGTGTGCTTGGTCACACAGCTGCAGTGGGATGTCTGTGGGACAGATGTTCTGATGCTGCAGGGACCCCTGCTCGCTCCAGGGACAGGTGGATAGACTCACCCCTTCCATTCTTGCCACAGATTCTATGGAAGTGAAACCCATCATGACCAGAAAATTGCGGAGGCGACCAAACGATCCTGTCCCCATTCCAGACAAGAGGAGAAAACCAGCTCCTGATATCCATTTGTACCAAGCTTGAAATCCTATGCTTAGTGTGTATAGGAGTGTATGCAGGGTCACAGTCTCATAAGCCAGCAGCAGTCTGGGTCGGGAAAGCATATGTGAGATACTGACCCACAGGTCGGGTTGACGCCAGACTGACTGCACTGGAGTCGTCAACTATTGCTTTTCCTTGGAGAAGTTTCCAGAAAATGGTTACTTAGAAAGGTACTCTTTTGGAAACAGCCTTGTTCTCACGCTCCCTTTAAACAGCTTACAGTGAGATGTGTAAATCGAGGGCAGCGCTGCCTGCTGTGGTCCCAGGTACCCACCTCTGCCTCCTGGGCTGCAGACAGTCATGGTCTTTCAGTTATCTGACTACAGTTCTGGGCTACAGATGGCCCTGGCCCGCCAGTTATCTGCTTCTGGATTAGTGGATTGTAGACTGCTGTAGTGTACCAGTTACCAGTTGTATGCTTCTCTCTACACTGGTAGGTTGTGTACTGCCATGTGTAGTCTACCAGTTACCTGCCTCTACACTAGTGGGTCGTGAACTGTACCACAAGTAGGTCCGGTGTTCATGGAAGATGCTGAATAGCCACGGACGTGGCCAGTGGGCCAGCGTGGAGCACTCTCTTTGGGAGATTAAGTGTAGCAATTTGCCCAGCGTGGGCTGTACTTTGTGTACAACCAGCAGAGGGCGTGCTGATCTAAGCCACTGTGAGAGTAGCCTTTCCATGTCTGTCTGGAAAGCTTCAAACTTGGGAGTAGCAGTGTTTTTCTCCCTGAGATGAGATTGTCACCTTGCTGTGCTGTGTTCCCACCCCTGCGACATCTGCTGAAGAGCAGCATCTCTTCCCTCAGAGCAGTGTGTACGAGGGGCGAGTGGAGTTCTCGTCTGTGCCTGATGACTTCTAGCACGAGAGTCAGGTTTTTAAAGGGGCAAGTTCTTACCTTGAAAAGAGCCTTTCTGTAGCCCAGGCCTCCCCAGTCCTAAAGCACTGGGGTCCCTGGGTGCTTCTGTCTCCTTGGAAGCCATGCATTTCCCACAAGTTCTTTAACTCTCAGCACCTCAGCTGAACTACTTGCTAACAGACGAGCAGATCATGGAGGACCTGAGGACGCTGAACAAGGTAGGGTGGGACACTTTTGCTGTACTTGAAAGGCTCACGTGTTTTGTGACGTAAGTTCCTGTCACCTGCTAAAGTCACCATGACATCTCTGATGCTTTACATTGCTTCTAAGATGATTTTCTCTGAGACTTTCTTGTTGTTATTCTTCCTACAGCTTAAGTCACCCAAGAGACCAGGTGAGTGCCCGATGACACTGCCAGTCTTTGTACCCTGTCATTGGAAAAGCGGAGGTGGGGTTTCCAGGAGTGAATTACTCTGAGTCGTGAAAAGGACAGGAATCATAAACATGTCTCTCCCGTGTTGTTTCTTTAAAGCCAGCTGTGCTGTTTGTCTTTTCCTTAGGACTTACTATAGAGGAGACCTTTGATTGGCTCTTAAAGGGTTCCCTTCTGAGTGGGTGTCGGGTGGGCCTTAGGTTCAGGACCATTTTCAGTTCCAGTCATGCAACCATGGGAAACTTTTTCTGGAGCTGAGACCCGGCAGTGCTAGTCTGTGATGATCTGGTCCTAGGGAGGCCCCCAGTCTGTCCTAGTCCTCATTAGGAGACAAGGCGTACACCCTTGAAACATTCAAGAGGTTTTGAGTGAGCTGTGCTGATTTGGTATCCACACCAAGTTTAGAGTTAGTGTGGTGCTCTGGCAATGAGGGGTCACCACATTGCAGATGTTGATGCAGTCAGCACCAGTGGCCCCTGTGAATAGCCACTGGCCCTGTGAATAGCTAATGACCCCTGTGAATAGCCAATGGCCCCGGTGAATAGCCAGCGGCCCCTGTGGCCACTGCACCCAACCCAGGCAGCACAGTGACTCTGCTTCCATATACACCTCAAGGCCTTGGCGGTCGGGATTGTGGCCGCACTGGTGCATCAGTCCCTGCGTGGCATTGCTGGGCCCCTTGCTCAGGCCCAGGCTCACTTGTCTGCTTGCCGTCTTGGTGTCTCTAATTCCTCCAGCTTCCCCATCCTCTCCTGAACACTTGCCTGCCACACCTGCAGAGTCTCCAGCCCAGAGGTTTGAGGCTCGGATAGAAGATGGCAAACTGTACTATGATAAGAGATGGTAAGTTGTGGGGCGTGTGGACTGCTCACAGCAGCCTCTGAAGAGCCGTCTGGAGGGTTGGGGCCGGGGGAGCCTATGATGTCTCGGTGTTTTCTCAGCTTACATCTCTGTATGTTAGTTTAATTTCTTTTGCTGGTGCTGGGACTGTGGCCCAGACTCGGAGGCTTGAAGACTGAGGGCAGCTGGTAGCTGTCTGCCTCTGAGGTCACAGAGCAGTGTTTCTCTGCATGTGTCCCCTGGGTCTTTCTGCACCTTGTTGCTGTCTCCACACTAGGGTTTCAGGCTGTCCCCATCTAACCATGACAGGGTCTATGTCCTCCTCCACCCCTCCTCTGAGTTAAAGGTGATGGGAGAGAAGTATTTTGTGCTCTGACCAGGCTGGAGGAGGGCTCTGCTGCCTGAGCCTGGTGGGCGCTCTTCTCAACGCTGCAGGTTCTCAGGGTCGATGCTTTTCACTTGACCCTTTTCTTAGACATTCTTGTCGCTTTCAAGGTATTTCAGGAAGCGTGGTTGGGAGGTTATATCCTAAAACACTTAGATGGGCCGTTCTGGTTGCCTGGGACTCTGCTTGGAAGCTCATACTTTTATCCATTCAACAGACACTGGTTAGACATCCCAGGTATCACATTACTCCTGCCTTCCTCTCGGGTCTTTTAGCTCCGATGTCCAAGGCTGTTCAATATCCTGGGCAGGCAGGCGCCGTACATGGACATGGCTATGCCCTGACTTTCTCTTGGCTGTATGGAAGGGGTGTGGGTCAGTAGAGAGCTTCTGTCATTACTGTTTACAACAGCCTTGTGATAGCTCCTGTCAGTGTTTTCATTTAGCTAGAAGCTGACGACAGGCGGTGACCCTGCGAGTTGATGGCAGTCACACGTTGACTTGTTACCTGGCATGTCTAGTGGTCTCTCACTGTCCATGCTGGAACCCAGCACCTCAGGGCCAAAACCATAGTGCTCATTTCTCGGCATCAAACTGCAACGTGTACATAAAAACGAATCCTGGGACTGCAGAGGGGCCAGGGCCAGAGCAAGCTGCCCCTATGACCTCCACAATTGCCGTGGCTTGTCCTCCCCCCCTCACACCCCATCTTTCTTATATCAACTGCGGTACAGATGTTGTGTAAATATGCTCTGTTTAATAGTTAATCTGTTAATAGTTAATAGATTAATAGTTTTAATCCCAGTATTGATGTCACTTTGACACATGAGGCTTATTTTCTGAGGCTCATGTTAATACAGATATTTTTTCCCTGTTGGCCGAATCTGGGCTGTGGATCCTTCCATGCAGACTGTTCCATGGAAGCATAGAGATCAAGTTGGGCCTGAACCTGTTTTAGTGTCTGTCAGCCTGCTGCAGTGACAGGTTGCTCTTCTCTGGCCTTCCTGCAGGTCAATGGGTGTTCCTGTCTTGGCCTTGTTTGTTGTTTGTTACTGCCACCACTAGGTGGCAGCCCCTAGCTGCCTAACACTAGAAGCAAAGTGAGAATTAAAAAAAAAAAATGTTTGTAATAATGAAAACCAAATAACCTTTAAAGATCAGGCCCGCATGTAAGAATGGCCTTTGGGAACGGTGAGATTTATGGCTAATGGTTCTATGGATCTGTGAGTTTTCCAGCCAGTGTGATATTTCAGGTGGCGTTCATTTCGTAACTGTGGCCTCCACTCTCCGTCTTCCTGGATTTGTTCCTAAACTATGAAATGTCTTGAGAAGGAAAATGTAGTAAACATTTTTCCGTTTCTTTCCCTTTCTTCCTTTCTTCCTTTCTTCCTTCCTTCCTTCCTTCCTTCCTTCCTTTTTTTTTAAAAAAGAGGACCCTGTAACCCCTGGTCTTCTCAGCACCGGCTTCTGGTTTGAAGTGTCAGAACTCTCCGGGTTCCTTGCAGAAGCAGAACAGGTCTGAAAGACGGCGTCTCCCAGACATTTGCCTCTTTGCTGACATTTGAAGTTGTTTTTGTGCTGCTACCCACGTTCTGGGATGTCAGTTTCTTTCCTGTTGGTCTCCTCTCCTGCTCTCCCTTTGACTCCAGAGTCAGTCCTATGGAGTTGACAGCTGAGCCTGCCCTGCCCTGTTCTTACTGCATGGGGCTTGGGAAGCCCTGCCTGGAGGCCTCCCCTGCTTAGAACTAGCCTGTCCCCATCAGGCCCCGCACTCTGCTGCTGTCCCTTTGTCCTTGGAGGATTCCTCTGTCTTCCCTTCCACAGACACAGCCTTGGCTGACGGAGCTTCTGAGTCCTGATGTCTCCTCTAGAGGCAGGGTACAAAGTATCTTTCCTTGGGGCTTTAATGACAGCCCCAGGACTGTGTGGGTTAGGGCTCCATCTTGTCGTGATCTTACTGCATCCCACCTTCGCCTCCATCCCTTGCTTTCCGTGTCATTTAGTTTGCGCTGTCAGTGTGCCTTATGCTTTGATGTAGACTAATGACCCCTCGCAGAAGACACTCTGGAGAGAGCTGGGATTTTAAAATAGCTAGCTAAAGGCAGTACAGTGTGTGTGTGTATGTGTAGGCACACGCACATTTTCTCTCTTTCTTCCTCTCTCCCCCTCTCTCCCTCTCCTCTCCTTGCCCTGCCTTAAATCTGGAGTTGCAAATGTGACCAGAGACAAAGCCTCTCCTTGCTGACTAGGTTGCGCCTAATTGCTGTCACCTGACTACAGGGCCTGTTTCCAGTGGCAGTGGGGTCCCTTGAGACTCTAGAGCTGTGGAGTGGGTCAGGTTTTGGGAAATGAAGTTAATTTTATTATGATAACATTAGGATTTTTGGTAGTATGTAGAATTCAGTTGATTTTTCCCGCTCTATGGGACTTTTCCCTCCTTTGGACCTCCCTTGTGGTTCTGTGTTCCCTGTCTGTATTGTGTCCAATGCCCTGCTCAGAAGGGAGCTTTCTCTACCTTTCTGCGTAAAGACACGCGCTTATTGAAGCCGGGAAGATGCACGGTCAGGAAGCGTGAGCGTGAGGACCTGGGTTTGCATCCCCAGCACCGAGTAAAAGGCTGGCCATGGTGGCACGTGTACCATCATTGTGGTGATGGGGAAGCTGCGGCCGAGGCTCCCTGGGGCTCACCTGCCAGTGGTCTAGCAGAATCAGGGTTGCAGGTTGAGTGAGAGACCCTGTCTCAAACAAGGGAGAAAATGATTGACACCCAGTGTCGGGGTGGAAGCCTGCCTGCCTGTCTGTCTGTCTGTCTCCTTCTGAAGCCCGTGCTCTTCCTCGTTTGTGTGTTGCTGTGACTGTTGGAGTGATGGTTTCTGTCACTGTGGTGTTTGTTTTCCTGCCCCTCCCTCCGTCCTGATATTTTGTTTGTGTCCTGGTTTTGGCAGGTACCACAAGAGCCAGGCCATCTACCTGGAATCTAAGGACAACCAGAAGCTGAGCTGTGTGATCAGCTCAGTGGGAGCCAACGAGGTAGGCATCCGATCTCTTCCCCGAGCACGAGAGCAAACGGCTCTGAGAAGTGTTGAAAGTACAATAGACTTGATAAAAAGCCTGACCTGGAAATGCAGTGCAATCCTGTCTCCTGGGGTGGGGGGTTGGGTGTCAGCACTATGTAGGGAAACCGTCAGCAGCACCCTTGAGCCTCTCTGCCTGCCTGAGCCGGATCCTGCAGTTCTGTATGGCCCATACAGAACTGCAGGACCCGGCTTGTGCGGTTACAGATTTGGGAGCCACTGAGCTGGAGAGAGCAAACGCGAGTGAGCACTCTGGTGCCCCCTAGTGGCTGCAGACTGACAGTGGCGTTTGTCTGGAGCATACTCCACCTTCCTACATCCCAACAGACTTGTCTATGAGTACTGGGTCACTGGGCATGAGGCCCAGCCCCAGGACATGCTCAGTAACTGGGTGAGGGTGTCGCTGGCCTGCCACTCCTGGCTGTTCTTCCAGTCTGACACATCCTGAGCTGCCAGGCAGGCATCCTCTCTGCACTTGGAGTGGCTCGTGTGCTACCCTAGGGACTGCCCTAGGGCCCCTGCTGGCCCTTCATGAGGAGATGTCAGCAGTGTCACACCTACACCATTACAAGTTTTTAAAAGTCTGAAACTTTCATAGCCGCATTGGCTTGATCTTTTATCAGTCACAAATGTCTGCAGAGGAATTGATTTTTATGCGTCTCTCCTCTGTTAGTACACGGTAAATCTAATGAAACTGGATTATGAAATAACTTAAGCCCCTGGAATTCTCTCAGCTTCCTAAATCGAAAATGCTCTCAAATGCGGCCAGTTTGCAAAATGATAGTTTGCTTGAAAGTTGGAGACAGCCTCAGATGAAGGAGAGCCAGCCGCTCATTGTTTCCTAGGCTGCTTATGAGAGTCGCCTCTAAGCCAGAGGTGTGCCGGGAGTCCACCAGAAAGACCTGGTGCTCCCCAGCCAAGAGAGCTTGCGATTGCATGGTGGGCTGCTCTGTGGAGCACACAGGCATCTCTGGGACCTAGTGAAGACCTTCACATTCTGTCACAGAATGCCAGTGTGGTCCAGTGACCCAGTGTGGTGCCAAGGGCTCCCAAAGGGACAATGTCTCAGAGTCATAGTTCTGTGCCTGGTGATGAGGGGCAGCCTCAGTCCTTGGGATTGTCCCAGCCCATGTTCAGACCCATTGCCGCATTCTAGAGCTGCTTGGCCTCCTTGGGCACATTTGGCTGGTGGGCCAGTGGGTGGGTGGCCCCCTTAGGGTCAGTTTTCTATGTAAACCGTCTAGCAGGAGGCTCAGCCTCATGCTGGGTCTTCAGCCTGTTCTAGTTTAAGCTACGCTCTACTTAAACTTTCTGGGCACTCATTACTCGCACTAGAAATGAGGGGAGACTGGGAGTAAAGAGACAGCCTGAAGCCTGAAGAGGGGAGCCCTCTCTGCAAAGCCCTGTGAGGGCAGGCTTGCTGCAAACCTTGCCTTTGGCCATTTAATTTCTCAAGCCATGGAAAGCTAGGGAGAAGGAGAGGTATTGTGAGTGGAGCACCAGAAGTGCACCCCACAGGGCTCTTGTGGGTGAAGTAGCTCATAGAACACCCCCACAGGGGCTGAGGAGCTGGTGAGGCAGAAGGACCTTTGGAAGGTTAAGTAAGGGAATTTCCTTGGGGCAAGGAAAATATTTTTAAATTGCTTTGAAAAACTCTTGCTCCAGAATGCATATATTTTGGGTGTTGAAAAATACCACCACCAAGTCCAGAGTCCTGATGGCTGAGGCAGAAGTGGAGCCGGCACTATTAGAGGCGTGGGTGCTCCACAGTGGCCCTCCACACCCTTTGAGCAGACACAGCCACACCCACGCTGTGCAGAGTCCATCTTGCTCACCCTCCCTGGTCTTGTCCCCATAGATCTGGGTGAGGAAGACCAGCGACAGCACCAAGATGCGGATCTACGTGGGGCAGCTGCAGCGCGGGCTCTTCGTGATCCGCCGGCGGTCAGCGGCTTGACTTTCTACGAGCTTCCTCCTCCCTTGACCCCTTCTCTGGAGTGGTTTTTATTTTTGTTTTGTTTTCTTCTTAATAGAAAATTCTTAACTTACCGGGACTAGCTCCTTGGCCTGGGACATGGGGAGCACTGTGGAGTCTTCAGGGCGCTCACATGGCCGCCACCTCCATCTCTGTGCCGCTCTCTCCTGCCTCGGCCTCTTCCAGAACTCAGTCACCAGAGAGACTCTTGCTTTCGGAGTAGTGGGTTTTACCCACCTTCCTTGAATTCCTCTCTTGTCTCGTTTTGTTTATACTTGATCCTTTTTTCAGACCTCCTTTGAGTTTGAAGGGAAGCTCGTTTTAGCAATTATCTTTAGGCCTTTGAAGAGCAGCAGGTATGCTTTCCCACCTAATCTGATGGGCAGATAGTGTGCCTGCTTGCCAAGTTGGGCCCGGAAGCATGGGGCAGGGTTCTCCTGGCTCCGCTTTCTTGGAGAAATAAATGATATAGAACATCTCATCTGCCTTGGGCTTCTACTCCAATGACTGCGTGAGTGTCTTCACCCTGGACACTGCAGCCAACGGATGGGGCTGGGGGTGGCGGGGAGGCGTGGCATGTTCCTAACATGCTAAGACACCGCTCTGAGCAGTTTCCAGCGAACACGATTCATTTAGGTATGCCCGTTCTTGTTCAGGGTGGAAGAAGTGGGAATTCCAGAGGTCTCCATCTGTAACTCCTCTCTCTGGCTCCCAATGGCTACAAGGATCTCATCATGTGCCCCACTGTGGTGTGGGTTCTCCCTTCCCCATAGCTGGGGTGGCAAGGTGGGTGCCTCGCTCTTGCAGCTGGACCCACTGCAGTACTGGACCATTCAATACCGAAGAACCTCCAGCCTCCCCCGAGGTTTGTCCCACATTAGTGACAAGGAGAGCTCTGTCATGCTGCAGCCACCAAGTCTGTGTGCTGCTTGAGCCCCAGCGAAGCCACCTGCCATGGCCTTCTTGCTCCCCGGGCCTCTTGTTGGAAAAATGACTCATGTGGCTGAGCAGGAGATTCCTTCTGCTCTAGCTGCCACACGCCACCGGAGAAGAAGCAGATCCGAGCGACTGTCACCATCTCGGGACAATCAGTAGGCTGTCCACACCTTGTTTTGCTGTGGGTGTGGGGAGCCACAGTAAGTCGTGTGCCTCCACGGAAGACTGTACAGAAACACTGTTTATGGCCACTCTCCCGTTGGATTCTTAAGAAAACAGGATAAACAATGATGTTTATTCACTAAGTTGCCAAGTGGTCTGTTTCTTCTCTGCCTTCTACCGTCCTCCACCCCATGGTCACCACAGGTACTGCAAGATCCCCACAGTGTAAGCATCTTGACAGCCCCAGTGGTCACGGAGGTGAACCCCAGTCTTCCGTGCTCACCACTGTGAACCCCTGCTGGGAGCTCCCATGATGAAACCCGTTTAGATGTGTCTGGTGTTTGTCACTAAGGGTGTTAGTACACTTTAGCGATGACCTTGCCTTCCCTGCCCTCCAGTACTGCATGTGGAAGTGTGTTTCATTGGAGGAGCTGGGCCCCGTGGGGGTGGGGCGAGACGGTAGCAAACTATCCTTCTACAGTGCCTGGTCACCACGTTGTACCTCTGTGGAGTAACTTTGAGGATGGGGATGCGGGCGCCTCTGCCGTCTGTAACTTCAGAGGTCACCCAAGGCCATGCCACCTAAGAGACCTCATCCGTGACAGTGTCTGTGCTGTCTCCCCTACACTCTTCCCAAATCAGTGCCCTCCTGACAACTTCAGACAGATTTCCATAGCTATCACCAAAGAGAGCGGATGTTTCCATTGAATACTAATATTTAATGCTTGTCTAGCCACCATTGCGACTCATCTCTCTAAACTTGTAACTAGGAACATGGAAGACCCCAGATCCTTATTTTCAGGTTAAACTACCAGTTCTGTGAGTCCTCTGTGCAGGACTGGATGGCTTTTTCTTTTCTTTTTTTCTTTTTTAAGTAAAAAGGAGTTTGTAGATAAGATTGATTGGAGAGAGGTGGATTCTTTTTACAGTATTTTCTATTTCTCATTTGTCCTTTATGCTTTTTAAATTTTTCAGTAGATAATCCCCCTATTTAAGAATTTTGCTTCTCAGAGGCTGGAGAGATGGCTCAGCAGTTAAGAGCACTGACTGCTGTTCCAGAGGTCCTGAGCTCAGTTCCCAGCAACCACAGGGTGGCTCACAACCATCTGTAATGGGGTCTGATGCCCTCTTCTGGTATGTCTGAAGACAGCTACGGTGTACTCATATAAATAAAATAAATCTTTAAAACGGGTGGTGATGAGATGGCTCAGTGGTTAAGAGCACTGACAGCTCCTCCGGGGGTCCGGAGTTCAAATTCCCAGCAACCACATGGTGGCTCGCAACCATCTGTAATGAAAAACAAAAAACCTTTGGGTTGGATCGAGCGGGGACCCGGAGCTAGTGGGCCCTGGAGCGAGTGGGGGCAGGAGTGAACAGGGCTGGAACAGGAGGGAGAAGGGAAGAGGGAAAAAAAGAATTTTGCTTCTCACCTGGTAGTTTGGAATCTCTATCCTTACTTCCTAAGAGCCCAAACTGTTTTAAATTCAAGGTAAATCTGCAGCCGTTTCAAGCAGCTGGTGGGCTTTCTATAGCACCATTAGCTGGTGCCACCTTCAGGGTTCTGAGGGGTGAATGTAAACTGTAAGAATAGTTTTAAAAGTACAGGTTTTTCTGAGTAATAAATTTTCCAAGAGAAAGCCTTGGTGAGGTCTGTTGGGTCGGTTGGCCTGCTGAGTGATCGGAAATTTATTTTAGGTTTCTTTTCCATTGATCACAGGGATAGGAGGTTATGTGGAAACCGTGGATGTGCTGGTGTGATGTTGAAAGGCTCCCAGGACCCCCCAGCCCCCAGTTCTTCAGTGTAAAGACAGAGTGGGAGCACCTCCCCCCAAATTCTTCTTAGATTCCCCACCACAGAGTCTGGAGAGAGCACTCAGCTCTCATCATGAGAATCTTATCATGCAAGCGTTTGATCTCTGGAACCCACATCATAGAAAAGGCAGGTGTAGTGGTTTGTGCTTGTAACCCCAGTCCTGAGGAGGCAGAGGCAGGGGGATTGTCAGCCAGCCTGTGTAGCCTACTCAGTTCCAGGCCAAGCAAGAGACCCTTCCTCAAAAGCCACGATGGGTTGTGTACACGCCTTTAGCCTCAGCGCCAGGAGGCAGGTGGGTCTCTTAGTTTGAGGCCAGCCTGGTAGCTAGTTCCCAGTGAGACTATCCTAAGACGACAAAAGCCAAACGAGGTGGGGATCCAGTGAGGTGGCTCAGTGGGTAAAAATGCTTGCTGACGTGGTGGCAGACGCCTTTAATCCCAGCACTTGGGTGGCAGAGGCAGGTGGATTTCTGAGTACAAGGCCAGCCTGGTCTACAAAGTGAGTTCCAGGACAGCCAGGGCTACACAAAAACCCTGTCTCAAAAAAACCAAAAAAAAAAAAAAAAAAAAAAAAAAAGCTTGCTGACATCCTTGGCTACTTGAATTGGATCTCCAGGACTCACGTGATAGAGGGAGAGGTCTGACCTCTGACCTGCTGGTACACCATGACTTGTGTCAACTCTCCAATAGCAAATGTAACTTGGAAAACAACGTGGCCCCTACTGAGGAGCCACACCTTGACCTCTGACCTTAACACACACACACATAGATGGCCACTTCCTGTCATTATGAAACTGCCCTGTTAACTAAAGAATCATAAGCACGCACCACCGTGCGGTCTGTGCTAGTGTCTCATTAGAGTCTAAGGAGACTTTGTACACATTTCCTATAGTAGTGTGAGCCCTGTGACAGAAGGCAGAACTATCTACCTTACTCTCCCCGACATTTCCCCCTCTCCCTCAGTGGCAAATCCTATCAATGTTACTTTGAAGGAGTCGTTTATTTACATGGAGAGTTCTAGGACTGAGGCAGGCAGTTCTGTTCTTGTGGTGGTAAGTTTTGTGTGGCTTTTTTTTTTTAAATCGGAGAGGTGAACTTTCATGGAATTAAACTGGGATTCAACAGCAGCAAAACCGAAGGATCTAAAGCCTCCTAGAGAAGCAGGAAGCTGTGGACCTCGCTCTGTAAGTCCAGCTATGTGGTTTTACTGTATTCTTGTGCATAGTGTAAGCTCCCAGTAAATTTTACGAGCATCTCAGCTGGCCTCTTTAGTCTTCAGAGACAAGCTGAGATCTTTCTCTCTCTGTGAGGTTTTAGCCAATAAATACTCTGAATTTTGTTCTTTATTGCTCCGGTGTTTGGGGAGCCAGTATTGTTTTTCTGTTGATTGTATCCTTCATTGTATTCTTTCCTTGGGTGTTTGGCAGATGGAGACTGGAGTGGCCCCCTTCCCAGTGCTAGTTGGTGTGTGTGTGTGCATATGTGCGCCCACACGCACGCAGTTGCACATGAGCATGTGCATACTTGCATATGGATAACCATGTGGGCACACATGCATGTGTGTGGAGGCCAGAGCATTGGGTGTGTTCCTCAATGGGCTCCCCCACCTTATTTTTGCAAGTCTCTAGCTAAACCCTGGAAGCCCACTGATTTGGCTAAACTGGCTGGCCAGCAGGTTCCAGGGATCCTGTTGTCCCCCGTCCCCTCAGTGCTGGGATTACAGGTGCTTGTCACCCATGCTCAGCCTTTTACATAGGTGCTGGGAGTCAGCCCCCACATTTTTCGGGAAGTACTTTCCCCTCTGAGCCATCTCTCCAGCTGGCAAGCTGTGCTCTGAATCTGCTTTCACCTCTGATACACCAGTACTGAGAGCAAATGCAGCAAGTGGGGGGCACTCATTTGCTCGGGTCACAGTCCTGCTGGCCAGGCTCCCTGATCTATCACGTGAAGCACCCCTCGAGAAGACAGTCTGAGAAGGAAGGAATGGCCTGTACGATGTCACCATTCTTCTCAGGACACACTTTATGCAATAGGCAACATGAGAGCCATTGGAGGGGAATGTGGCCCATGTTTGCCAGGTCCACCCTCTTTCTGCCTCACTTATCATCTCCATGGAGGAAAGAGGTGGCCAGGAACCACCAAACTGGTTTCTAAAACCGTGCAGAGAGCCGGGCATCCTGATACTCCCTGATGTCATCACCTCCAATTGCCTCGCCCTCCTGTGGAAACACTCTCAGGAGAATGGAAGGACTTAGTGGTACTTACTGCCTTGCCTCTGTTCAGTTCCACTCCTGCTCTCCATGTTAGACTCCAGCCAGGCTCCAGGCTTGCTGAGGGTGATAAGCACTTTTCTGCTCTTTGAGCATGCACTGGATAGAATGAAAACGCCGAGGGACCGCTCACTCTGAACACACCATTGCCACCGGGAATGCAACTGCTTTAGGATGCTGTCCAGAAGAGAGGGTTTTTTTTTTCCTCTCTAATAACTGGTTACTAAGAACATGTAAATGTGTTTATTTAAGAAGCTCACTGGGCAAGAAAAAAGCACAGGTGTCAGATCTCAACCCCTTTCTCTGTCTTCGAGTTGCGGGGTCCTCCGAAAGATACCAGCCTATAAAAAAAAGCCTGCTCAAAGCAGTGTTGTGGGTCCCCAGGACTCAGCAATGCAGCAGGACTCCACAGGCAGAAGCGGCCACTGGTTAACAAGCCCCGGTATGCGATGGCATATCTATCACCTGTGTTCTGCTCATGTTTTCCTCCTTGGACTGACAGGTTTGGTTTCTGTAAGCCTTTGTTCTCTGTGCACACCCATCCTCACGGTGCTGCTTAGGGTTTTACGTCACCTCGACACAAGCCGGAGTCATCTGGGGAAGAGAAACATCACCTGAGAAGATGTCTCTGTCAGGCTGGTCTATGGGCACGTCCGTCTGTGGGGTGTTTTCTGGATTAATGATCGACGAGGGCCCAGCTCCCTGTGGGCGTTGCCATCCCTGGGCAGGTGGGCCTGGGTGGTAAAAGAAAGACTGAGCAAATCCGTGTCCAGTAGGCTGCGATCTCCCATGGCCTTTACTGCAGTTCCTGCCTTGACTTCCCTCAGTGACAGACCGTGATCACACTGCGTAAGCCAAGTGAAGCCCTTTCCCCTCAAGCTGATTTTGGCTTATGTGTTTCATCACAGCAACAGAAAACTGCTGTGAATTCGAATAGCCATGCTTTCACCATGCGCTCACCTAACAGAAGGTGCTCAATGGGCGGGTTTCCCTTAAAAGTATAAGCCGAATCTGCCTTACAGCGCATGCACCCCAAACCAGGCTCGTCCGTCCGGAACAGCACACTGTAGGATGTTTATGGTCAGGAGGGGAGTCAGTTAGGGTGGCTAGGGAGCCCTGTGTCAGTGTGACCACGGTCGCTTTGTTTGGAGAGGGCTCTGTGTGCCACTTGATGCTGGTGGGGCCCCAGCTTGGGCTGTGTGTGAGCACTCAGCTCAAGCCACATGTCCGCCCATGCTCACCTGCCTCAGGCTGAACACTGCGACTGTCCCACAACTGGTTGACCTCCACCCAACATGCTGGGTGCATTTTCTGGTTTTAGCAGTGAATGCCCTACTCTGTTACTTATTTCTGACTTCTATCAAATGGAGATAAGCATCGAGGGCAGTCATGTCCTCAGAGCTGGTTTACCACGGAGAGAATGGGGTTTGGGACCATGGTGACATCTCATCACGGGCTGCTTGTTTCTATGGTGGTTGGAGCAGAGTCTTCAGCAAAGGCTTCTCCGGAGAACCTCGCTGTCACCAGAACAGGACAGGGACCTTTGCCCTAGTCATCTTTGGTCTTGTGAAACCATTCTGAGATAACTATTTTCTTCTATTCGAAATAAAAGCTATTAGCCGGGCAGCGGTGACACATGCCTTTCATTCTAGCACTTGGAGGCAGAAGCAGGTGGGTCTCTGTGAGTTCCAGGCCAGCCTGGGTGACAGAGTAATTTCCAGGACAGCCAGGGCTACTCAGAGAAACCCTGTCTCGAAAAAATCAAAAATTAAAAATTAAGCTATCATTATCTTTTTCAAATATTTTGTTTTCTTTGAAACCTCCATACATTGACACAATGTATATTGATCATGTTGACTTCCCTCCGTGATTCACGTTACCGTTTTAAAATTGTTATTAGTGGCCCGAGCCCAAGTAGCCCTGCCCCTGTGTGAATTGGTGTGTGACTATCCCAAGGCAGGCAGGTTTACCAGCAGCCATGTCCCCAGAGGACAGTGACTCTTCCTGGAGCCTGGGGCCCCTTCCCTCTCCCTGCTGGAATTCTGACTGGCATGATCCTGTGGGCCGAACTCCCACCATCCCCAGAACCACATGCCTTATTGACTGAGTTCTCTGCAAATGGCCTGTGTTGACATCTACACGGAAGGTTGGTGTTCTCAGGTCTTCTGTTGGATCGGGGAAGGCAAGGCTTGCAGGTAGAAATGAATGAGTGTGGCCACATTTAAAGCCAAACCGGCCCATCTTTCAACTTTAAAATCAGTTTGTCCTGCTGCGAGCATCCCCCAACTCCCCGTGGGACTCTCTCCTGTTCCCCTCCCCCCACCTCTTCCCTTTCTTCCTACTCTCCTTGGCCCTCCTGCCCACCCCTCCTCCCCTTTATATCACCGGGGCAGTGGCTCGTGTCCGTCCTGCAGTGACTTTCCAATTTCACACTTACATGCTCCTGAAAGTATTTGCAAACTAACGCATATGTAAAACCAATAAAGAGCAGCAACAGCGCCGCCCAGGCCTGTTAGACAGTCATCTGTCCGTCTGTCTGTCTGCCTCCCATCACCACCCCCACTCTGGTCCCCCACTCTTCCCCCCAGCACATGGATTCTTCTAAGAGTCCATGGGGTTAGATTAAATCTATCCATATAGGGGTTGTATTAGTCAGGGTTCTCTAGAGTCGCAGGACGTATGGAATGTCTCTATATATTAAGGGAGAATATTGGAGCAACTTACAGTCTACACCCCAACTAACCCGTCAATGGGCAGCAGTGAACGGGAAGTCCAGGAATCTAGTAGTTGCTCAGTCCCATGAGGCTGTTTCAGCTGGTCCTCTGTAGAAGCTGGAATCCTGAAGAAGTAGGCTCCAGCAGATGTGTTGGCAAGTAAGTGCAAGCAGGCGAAGAAGAACAAACACGTCCTTCTCCCAGTGTCTTTATGGAGGCCTCCAGCAGAAGGAATGGTCCAGATTAAAGGTGTGTACCATCACACCTGGATCTGGAAGTTGCTCTGTTCTAGGCTGGCCTTGAGCTCAGAGAACTGCTTGCTACTGTCTCCTGGGATTAAAGGCATGCACTACCTTGCCTGGACTGTTCATAGCCACTGTCCCTCAAGATCTGGATGACAAGTGTGCCCTCCATTTCTGGATTGTAGTTCATTGTAGATGTAGTCAAGTTGACAACCAGGAATAGCCATCGGAGGGAGCACTTACTGTGTGCAAGTGCTCGCTGTACTCCTGGGTGTATGCAGCATGTCCAATTATCTAATTGTCTACACATGGCTGTCGGGCAATATGTGTACAGGGAGAGAAGCTGAGGCACTGGGGTGGGGAGGAGTCTATTTTGCCTTTCCTATGTAACCCCCCTTCCTGATACATCCTGCCAGAGCAGAGAGGACCCTTCATTGTCTCAACTAAGCCTGTGTTCCACTTCTATTTGTAAGCCAGTGTCTGGTCTGATTACATAGGGGTTGGTGGTGGGGTGGTAGCTAGGACTCAGGTCTGTCTGAGGTTCCCAGATCAGCCATCAAAAGAGAAGGAAGGACCGATCTCAGGACTGTTTCCTTGGACGAGGCATTAAGAGTTGGGCTTGAGCCGGGCGTGGTGGCGCACGCCTTTAATCCCAGCACTCGGGAGGCAGAGGCAGGCGGATTTCTGAGTTCGAGGCCAGCCTGGTCTACAAAGTGAGTGCCAGGACAGCCAGGGCTACACAGAGAAACCCTGTCTTGAAAAACCAAAAAAAAAAAAAAAAAAAAAAAAAAAAAAAGAGTTGGGCTTGAATTTCAGCTCTTACAAGCTGTGTGACTTTGGGTAAATCGAAAAACCTCTCTGAATAGTGATAGTGAGCCGAGTAGATCTGGGCTGCTCTCAGCCTTGGTTGGAGAAGCTTCAATTTTGAAGAGGGCAGCAGTTAAGACAGAGACCCACAACTGGTCAAAGCGATGAGAGGAAGTGACAGATGCTCAACTCTCAATGTGGTGTCCAGAGCAAGCCTTCCCAGGTCCCGTCCCACCTATCTTGGAGGATGGGGAGGAGAGCCGTGAATCCTGCTCTCTGGATATGACTTGGCTTTTACATTCCTGAATCCACTGCAGCTGCGGTTACCTGGGTGACTGCTGGGGGAGGGGACTTGTTTTTCAGGGTGTGTGTGTGTGGCCACTGGTGGGTTGCATATGTTCCAGGGGATGGCCTTAAACCCAGGTGCAAGTGGGCAGCACTGACTGAACTCAGTTATTTAAAAATAAGATGAAGTGGGAAGGAAGGGTGGGTTGGGGCTGGGGGGAGTTGAAAGGGGTAGTGGGGGTGGACATGATGAAAATGTGTGTGTGTGTGTGTGTGTGTGTGTGTGTGTGTGTGTGTGAGAGAGAGAGAGAGAGAGAGAGAGAGAGAGCGCTCAGCAGGTAAAGGCACTCTCTGCCAAGCCCGATGACCTGAGTTCAAATCTCTGGTGCCCACATAATGGGAAGGAGAGACATGAGTCTCACAAGTTAGTAAATTCAAAAATAACCATGGGAGAGCCAGGCTTGGTTGTCCCCATGACTGGATGTAGAGGTGACGAGGTTCATGGAACCGTTGCTGCAGAGCGCATTTCTCCTTGGGGGAAAGGACACTCTATAAGACTCAGGATGCTCTAAAGGGAGGTGGGACATCCATCCTGCAGGGAAACTCACTAAACTCAGGAAGTATACAATGTAGAGACTTCAGGAAGTCCCTGAAGTAGACCAGATTCACTAAGTCCCTCCCTCCCCAAGCATATATAAGCCATAAAGACTTCTGAGATGCAGTCAGGTCAGCTGACCGCCTTGGAAGATTGTGCTGTGCACTCCAGGAACCTAACTTTCATGAGCTGTTACTCATGTGGGTGGGCTTTGGGGATGCAGCTATTCTTGAGTAATCTCTGCTCTTGTAAGCATCCTCTCTCCCATACTCCTGTATGTAACCCAACAAAACTCACTGGTTCACCAAGTTAGACTTTGGTGGCATCTGCACGTTGGTTTATCATCGGTCGCCTTTCTGGGGTGAGTAGATGTTTGTTCTCATCTCCCCAGGAATAGTCACACAGCATCCATCTCTGGGTCTGCATAGGAGTGAATTAGATGATGTAATTAGGACACAGAGAAAATAACAGGAAGCAGGTCCCCCTTGCTGTTGTGACTTTGGGTCCAGGTCTCACCCTGGTCCCCTCTGTGTACTCCTCTTCTCTCCTTCCCGTCTACCATGAGGTAAGGAAGAGTCCCACCACGTGACTACACCACTACAATGGGGCCGAGCAATGGCAGACTAACCCTTCTGCAACCAGGAGCCAGTAAACCCACCTCCCTTAAGTTGTCTCCATCAGATATCACAATGATAAAAAGCTAATAGATATCGGTGTCAGATTTCTCTCGAAGATGAAGGGAGCTTGTGCCACAGAGCAGCATGGTGCCCATCAAGCTAGAAACAAGCTTAGCTCACCCAAGCTCCCACCCTGAGCCATCCCAGAAAATTTACATTACCTGCTCAAGTTCCATCATGCCTTGAAGCTAAGCCCTGGCTCATTTCCCAGTTGTTTACCCAGGAAAGACCCATGGAAGCCTCAGGCTTGGGTCAATCAAGGTAAGATGTCCTGTCCCCAGTTTATCTTAATTTTAACTGCTGAACCCCTCGGTGGGTTGAGAAACCCGCTTAACCGCGATCCAGGGAGGACGCAGACAGGGTTAGGGTTTCTTTTGTCTCTAACACCCTGTGAAGAGATCCTTTTTCTTTCTTCCTCTAGTGTGCTGCAGGAGCCCATCAGATGCTGACAGTGTGTTCCATTACAGCCTCATGACTAATGTTCCTCCCCTCCCCTCCCCTCCCCTCCCCTCCCCTCCCCTCCCCTCCCCTCCCCTCCCCTCCCCTTCCCACTCCCCTCCCCTCCTCTCCCCTTTCCCTTCCGCTTCCTCCTCCCCTCCCTTCCCCTCCTCTCCCCCTCCCCTCCCCTTCCCATTCTCCCCTCCCCTTCCCATTTTCCCCTCCCCTTCCCCTTCTCCCCTTCCCCTCCCCTTCCCCTTCCCCTTCCCTTCTCCCTCCCCTCCCCTCCCCTCCCTTCCTCTCCTCTCCTCTCCTCTCCTCTCCTCTCCTCTCCTCTCCTCTCCTCTCCTCTCCTCTCCTCTCCTCTCCTCTCCTCTCCTCTCCTCTCCTCTCCTCTCTTCTCTTCTCTTCTCTTCTCTTCTCTTCTCTGTCAATTCCTTCATCTCTCCATCCCTCTGCCCATCCCCTCCTCCTTCCTTTACTCTCCTTTATATTTCTGGAAACAAGGAGTCTCAAGTAGCCTAAGTTGGCCTCAAGCTCACTATGTAGTCAAGGATAGCCTTAAACTTCCATTCCCCTGCTTTCACCCCTGAGTGCTGGGGTTGCAGGAGCACACCAGCACACCTGGCTTTATGCTACGCCAGGGCTTGAACTCAGGGCTTCATGTGTGTCGGGCAAGCGCTCTACCATAAGCTACTTCCAAGACAAAATGAAGCAGGTGCATTCAGAAGCTGCCAGAAACTTGGCCAAATCTAGTGATCTGGTTCTCCCCTTCACCTCCCGCGGAGGTCACCCATTGTCGAGCTGGCTCCAGGGATGTTTCACATCTGCCTCTGGTGTTTTGGGGCCTAGCATTACTTCCACTGAAGCCACCCCCACTCCCATAGTTATCCTGTCATTCAGTGCTTACATTGCTGTGACCATAAACTCCAGGCGCGGCTCACTGGTACTGTAAGCTAGAATTGCTTTTCTCTCCTGACAGCTCTTCCTCCGGAGCTAATAGTCCCCTTGTATTATTATCGTTCTCTTCCTGCCTTTGGCTTGGTTGTCTACATATGTAGGGCTAATGCGACTTCAGGCTCTTCACAACTGTTTAGATTCCGTCAAAAGATGTGCACAGTACAGACCTCCTCTGAACTCCGAAAGCTCCCGTCCCTGGAGATCCTGTCCCGCCTGGCCGGCTCACAGCCATTAAGCCACAGTCCCCTTCAGCCTTTGCATCTCTACCTCCCATTTCCTGTTTGGGTGTCTTTTGGTGTCTGAATTCTTCTTTGTGTATAGGGCACACCTTCCGGTACCTTCCGAAGCTTGATTTCCTTTATTCTGTTCCTACTTCGTTGAAAGTTTGGCTGGTGAGCGGCTGGTCTAAGGTTTCCAGAGCTGAAGACTCACAAGAGTATTTCATTGAGCTCTACCCTCTTTACTGCCTGTGGTGGCATATATATGCTTGGCCCAGGAGTGACGGTATTAGAAGGTGTGGCCCTGTTGGAGTAGGTGTGGCCTTGTTGGAGTGGGTGTGGCCTTGTTGGAAAAGGTGTGTCACTGTGGGCATGGGCTTTAAGACCCTCATCCTAGGTGCCTAGAAGCCAGTCTTCCACTAGCAGCCTTCAGATGAAGATGTAGAACTCTCAGCTCCTTCTGCACCATGCCTGCCTGGATGCTGCCATGTTCCCACCTTGATGATAAAGGACTGAACCTCTGAACCTGTAAGCCAACCCCAATTAAATGTCATCCTTATAAGAGTTGCCTTGGTCATGGTGTCTGTTCACAGCAGTAAAACCGCACCTAAGACACTGCCCACTTCTAGAAGTCCTCTGTGCCTCTGGCTTCTGGGGTGTGTATGTGATTTGAATTCACCTTCCAGTGTTTAATATCTGGCCAATGCTTCTCCAATGCGACCCATTCTGGCTGGTTTAATTCAGCCTGGGGACCATTTGCCTTCATATTTGAAGGCAATGTATATTGCTTCCAGCATTTCCTCCAGAAAATTAGAATCCATCCCAGCAGTTGATGGGCTTGGTCTGAGTTTTTCACACCTCTTGGAGCCTAAGGGACATGGTACCTTGAATCCTCATGGTGATGGCCTTGGTGTAGGACCATGACACTGAACAGTTAAAATTTCCCCAGTTCTAAAACTTATGTTTTTATATATTTTCCTTATGTTTTGGGAGTACAGTAGCCTCTACATCCACGGAATCCACAGTTCATCACGTCAATGAAATCAACCAGGCAGGAGCTTAAGGCATCTGGTCATGTCACATTTACACTCAGGAAGCAGAGGGTGCTACTGCTCAGCTCTTTCTTTACCAGCCAGGGAAGGGTGCCGCCCACAGTGGACAGGTCTTCCCACCTCAAGTAATGAATCAGGATGATCCCCCACAGTATGCCCAGAGGCTCATCTCCCAGGTTATTGTACTGGCGATGCTTACAATGAACACTAGCCATCACATTTTGATTGTAAAAGAAGGTGTATTGTATCATGTCATTTAATATTTTCTATCCCGTTGTCTTTTTAGTCTGTTCTGGGAAATTTCTTCAAGTTTATTTTCTAATTCGTCTGACTTTTATTATTTCCATTTAAAGAGTTCCTAGAAACCAAATTTTATCTATCTATCTATCTATCTATCTATCTATCTGTCTGTCTGTCTGTCTGTCTGTCTGTCTGTCTGTCTGTCTATCTATCTATCTATCTAATTTATTTTTTTGAGATAGGGTTTCTCTATGTAACAACCCTGGCTGTCCTGGAACTCACTCTGTAGACCTGGCTGGCCTTGAACTCACAGAGATCCACCAGCCTCTGCCTCCTGAGTGCTGGGATTAAAGCTTTTCACCACCATGCCCAACGCTTTCTTTTATATTTATTTTTTTTATTTGTATGTGTGTGTGTGCACGCGCATATATCTATGTGCCCACAGTCACCAGAAGAGAGTATCGATCCTCTAGAGCTGGAGTTACAGGTGGTTGTGAACCCCCAACCCTCAGAACATAAGTGTTGGGAACTGAGCTCCCACCCTGTGTAAGACCAGTGTGCACTCCAAGGAGCCATCTGCCCAGCCTGCTTCTTTCCCCCTCTGCTTTGTTCTGGGTGTTGATCCCAGGGCCTCACACACACTGCACCTCTGCTGTGCACAGTGGTCCACCTCAGTGCCTCGAGCTTACATTTCTAGATGGCCCTGGTACAATCCAGTGCTCTCAGCTTGCCACCCTGTCAGCTGGAGATGCAGTTGTGCTCCCCATACCTGCTTTTAGTTTCTAGGGTTTTCTCTTCTTTGTTCCCTCCATTCTAGTGAGTTCTGTCTCTATAGCTTTACACTTACTTCTAGTGAGATTTCATGAAAAGAGAGAGAGAGAGAAAAATAGCTATGTATATTTAATTAACACCCCACCTCAATCTTTAATTCTGTGACTATCTGGCCCTCTCCAGACCTCCCGTGACTCATTTAGCCCCTTGTTCATCACGACAGCCGAGGGGACACTGACTGTTCACAATCACTTGGTCCTAAGGTTGTGGCCTATGCATCGCAGCAGATGAGGCATTGGTAGATCACGCCTAAGCACTCTGTACACTGACTTACTGCAGAGCCGCTGATTTGGACCTGGAAGCCCCATGCTGAGGGCCTTCATCTGCTGACTTTGACCTCCAAGCTGAGAGTCAAGAGCCCAGGGAAGGAATTTACATGCGGGTAACCCGAAGGTCTGAATGTGTGTATCTAACAGCGCCCGTGGGGTCAGATGCATATAAAATGCTCCCCACGCGTCTCAAAAATGAGCTTCGTACAAACAAAACCCACCTCTGGTCTGTGGAAAAATTGAGAATCATGAAAAATGCTTTGCCTAAAGTAGATTTAAATATTCATGGCATCTTCAAAGTGAAGTTGCCTGGGAAAGGCTGAGCCACCAGGAACCCGGCTGGGACAGCAAGGTGGCGCTGCCCTGAAGGTCAAGAGTCCCGTGCAGGACTGAGAGGAATTCAGCAGTGGCCTACTTCAAGCCCCTGCTGCCACTGTGATAAAAGCTATTTTGGATGTGTTGTGTCTTTTATTAAAGAGACTAAATTCCTCTTTAAAAAACGTACCATTCCCGTAGCATCTTGAAGACAACTGTAGTTTGTGTTACAGAACTGATTTAGGGTAGTGAATTATTTCATTTGTTTCGGACCTAACTTCCCTCATGTGATAAGGTTTTAGGGATGGCAGTCACAGTGCCTGCTCACCCCGTTCCCCATGCTCCACCTGTGGCAGACATTACTAATCGATCATGCCTTGAGCTTCTGATCCTCCTGCCTCCACATCCTTTGTGCTGTGACTTCAGGAATGTCCCAGCTCATAGCCCTTTCCCACAGTGTTGCTGGTAGCCACTAGCAATTGACATTAATAATTTCTGGCTGGGTAACATATCTCTAACCTCAGCTCTCCACATCACAGCTCACAAGAGTTTACCTAACAAATCAAAGGTGATCTTTCCAGAAAAGACTAAACTAGAACATAGGTGTGACCGTTACCCAATAATTTCTTCACAGGCACTGAAGTCTTTAATTAACCCAGTCAATTACACCTTCGCCCTGCCATTTACTCCATTATGCTCACAAAGTCTCCTGAGCTGCACTCCCCACTGTTTGCTGAGCCCCGACTACAGTCCATCGGACACTGAGCCTGCTGCATGCGTCAAATGGATGAAACCCCTTGAGTGGCTCACCGTAAGTGTCTGGCATATGGCAAATACTCAATTCTTGCATTTAAATTTTTACTGCTCATAAAGGCACAGAGTGAAATAGTTACCAGGTACCTGCCTACCACGTCACAGGGCTGCATTCCAGGTCACCCTGGATGGCTCCCCAAACTTGTGACTCTTTCACTCAACCTTGCTCAGTTCCACCACTCTCTCCTGCCTTACCAGGGTGGTAATTGTCATATAATGGACATTTTATAGAGTACAGTTGTCCCTCCGGCTCCGCAGGTGACTTGTTCTAGGTGCCCCTCACCCCGTGGCTCCCGACTCCCTGGGTGCTCAGATCTTACCTTGCATGGCACAGCACCTCAGCATACCTGTGCGCGTCTTGCTGTAGGACTCTCATTCACCTCTGGCTATGTACGAGACCCAACACAAAGGGAACGGCGAGGAAAGCATTGCTATGATGTCTTGCTTAAGGGTAGAGACAAGAAATAAGTCTGCGCATGCGCGGCAGACGTGACTCTTGAAGGTTTAATGGCAAAACGGGTAGTTTGTGACTGCCTGATCTACAGAACTAGACAGAGGGTTGGCTGTATATTTTTATTTCTTCTGTGACTACTGATCTATCTATCCATCTACCCATTTACCCATCTAACCGTCATCTACCCATCTATCTATCTATCTATCTATCTATCCATCCATCTATCTATGGATGTGGTATAGTATGTTAGCTCAGTTCTCCTTAGCATGTGTTTTTATATATATATACATATACATATACATGTATATTTACTTTTACATATAACATGTATATTTATATATAATATGTATTTACTTTTACATGTAATATGTATATTTATATATAATATATATTTACTTTTAATATATATATATATGTATATATATATATGTATATATATATATTTACTTTTTTAACAGATAGTTAAGCTGAGGCCGAGAACACCATATGGCCAGCAAGCTGCTTATTAGTATATTCAAAGTTGAGTTGATTAAAGTCATTCTACCCCACTGCTTTGATAAGGAGCCATGAAATCCACTAACCAACCTCTGCCCAGCAGCTGCTACGAGCACCCATGTCCATCAGGAACGTTTCTCAACCTGTGAAACGTTCCTAAAGTGGGTTTCTTTCCTGAGCATTCAGGAGTCATCCGATTGCCTCAGAGTCCCACTGTAAACTCTTCCAGGTGAGTTGAAATCCTTAAAACATGACATTTATTTATTCACTTATTTGGTGTGTGTGTGTGTGTATGTTTGTGTTCAGACATGTGTGTTCCACTGAGTGCACATAAAGGCCAGAGGTCAACTTGTGGGAATCAGTTTTCTCTCTCTCCCCCAGGTTTAGCAGCAAGCTCCTTTTTATCTGCTAAGCCATCTCACTGGCCCAAGAGTTTGAATTCTTAGCTATCGTTTTGTACCTCAGTTTCCCCTATCAGAAGGGGGAAGAATACCCCCTTTACACCTTTCCATTGTCAGAGTGTCCAAGATCCCAAGTGTAAGTCTTCATGAAATTGGTCGCCAAGTAGGAGTGTGGGTCACTCACTCACTTTGGCTTCCACTGTGAATCATGAGAGACTGAATTAACATCTAAATGTTTAATGGTGAGATACTTTTTAAGTTTCTCTTGAATTATTAAAATACCCTTGCAGGACCAGCTGTCCTACTGGGCACCTGAATGGGGACAAGAGGAGTTTCCCCTTTTGACTGAGTTCGGTGTGCTGTTAGCCTGTCACCAGCATAGCACCTGTGTCCCCTTCCACAACCCTGTATGTCCCCAGCATAGCATCTGTGTCCTCCCTGTCCCCATCACAGCCTTGTCAGTACTTGAACCCGCCACTCCATAGCTGCTATTTTTCCTGCTAGTCCTCTTAGACCTTTGCTTTTGAACTCCCTTGCTGAAGCAGGAGAGCTCCCCTGAGCGTTAGAAAGAACATCACTGGGACCAAGTGTATCTGCCAGCTGTTTGTGCTGTGTTGACGAGAGACCTATATTTCCTGGTTCTGCGTGTTTAAAACACATCTTTAAACCAGAAGAGGGCATTTGAAAGAGTAAATGAAAGTTATTTTTAACATACACACTCACCGGTATGTACTGGGACCTCCTCCTGCCTATCCAGGACAAAATGCTAGCTCTTGGCTAAACAGCCAGTCTGCCCTTGGTACCTCCGACAGCAGCACGGACTCTGACAAATTTGATCTTCTGCAGGGGACTGTCACCTGTCACTTAACAAGGTGGCTTATCTGCTGGTACACACTGTGGGGGAATCCTGCATCCTGAATGTTTATGTAATGAGGCTCCGCTGCGAATCGTGAAGAATGCAATGTTACAATGTCACTAGATGATGGGATTCATTTGTTTTTAAGTTCTAAAAATTTATTATTTGAATTTCACACATGTATACAATATATATTCATCATATTCATCCCCTCACCCTCCTTCCAGCTCCTCCCAGATCCCTCCAACATCCCCCTTCCAACTTCATGTCTTCCTTCTCCTCCTCCTCCCCTCCCCTTCCTCCTCCTCCTCCTCCTCCTCCTCTTTCTTCTTCTTCTTCTTCTTCTTCTTCTTCTTCTTCTTCTTCTTCTTCTTCTTCTTCTTCTTCTCCTTCTCCTTCTCCTTCTCCTTCTCCTTCTCCTTCTCCTTCTCCTTCTCCTTCTCCTTCTCCTTCTCCTTCTCCTTCTCCTTCTCCTTCTCCTTCTCCTTCTCCTTCTCCTCCTCCTCCTCCTCCTCCTCCTCCTCCTCCTCCTCCTCCTCCTTCTCCTTCTCCTTCTTCTCCTGCCAGGCCAATAGCTCCTCAGATGGGGAAGGTTTTATGCTCCTATCCTACAGATTGAGACCTTGTCAGTAGGTACATTAGCATCCCAGGAGTCTGCCATTTTATGTGTGGTCTGTCACTGAGCCAGACATCATTATCTGACATATAGCTGACTGTTTCAAAGTCCAACTGACTCTGGACCTTTCTTCGTTTGTTTATTGACTCAGGGTCTCGCTATGCAGCCCTGGCTAACCTGGAACTCACGGAAATCTGCCTGATTCTGCGTCCTAAGTGCTGGGATTTAAGGCGAGTGTCACCACACCTGTCCTAACTTTTATTGTTAAAACTACTCTTATTTTGGGGGCTGGAGAGATGGCTCAGCGGTTAAGAGCACTGAGTGCTCTTCCAGAGGTCCTGAGCTCAGTTCCCAGCAACCACATAGTGGCTCACAACCATCTGTAATGGGATCTGATGCCTTCCTCTGGTGTGTCTGAAGACAGCTACAGTGTACTAACATACATAAAATAAATAAATCTTTAAAAAACCAAAACAAAAACCAATTACTTTTATTCCGAGTAAGGGAGGTGAGTAGTGAAAGGGGGCTGGCTGAAAACATGGCTCAACCACCCAGACCACTTGTCTTGTTCTTGAAGAGAACCTGTGTGTTGATTCCCAGCACCCCATATAGCTGTTCACACAGTCCATAACTCCAGTCCTAGAGGGTCTAGTGGCCTCTTCTGACCTCTCTGGGCACTAGGCACATATATGATCCACACACATACATAGAGGCAAAACACTCAAACATATAAAATATAAATAAATAAATTAATTAATAATAAAATCTTAAAAATAAAAGAAAGGGGCCATTCTGTTACCCCCCTCTTTTTCCATACTCTCTCTTTCTCTCTCTCTCTCTCTAAAAAAGAACGCTCACATGTATCTTTCATGTTTCCTTGGTTTCTCTAACTGGCTACTTTTTAGGACTGGCCAGTGGCAACGTTTGTGTGCCCTTACTGAGAGCTCCTGATCATTTGCTCCTTGCCCTTCATGTTACAGTGTCAGCAGTGTTGGGGACCTACTGAGTAGTCAGCTGTGTTCCTGGGACACATTTGTTGTTCTGTTTCCACAGCCCAACTGCCCATCACTGTCACAATGAACATAGATCCAGACTGGAGTAGACAGGCAAAATGGTCCTTTTGTGGGAGGATGCTCTGTTTGGGTTCTCTGACACAGACTGTGTCTACTTCCTGCAGCCAGCTTGGCTCACAGGGAAAATGAGTGACAGGAGAGAATTGGGTCTAGCCTCTGTTCACTAAGCATGTGCCCGCATGTGCACGTGTTCTCTCTCTCTCTCTCTCTCTCTCTCTCTCTCACACACACACACACACACACACTTGCACTCATGAATGCATGAACACATGCACTCATATACACATGAATTTGTGCACACATGCATACATGAACTCATGCACATATGAATTCAAGAACACATGCACACATGAATTCAAGAACACATGTACACATGAATTCAAGAACACATGTACACATGAATTCAAGAACACATACACACATGCATTCAAGAACACATGTACACATACACACATGAATTCATACACACACACACACACACATGCTGCTATTGCAAGACTATCCATCACAAAATAAGACAGGGCTGAGCTTCATTCACATCCAGGTCAGCACCAGGATGATGGCCCTTGATCTAGATAACCTTCTCTCTTGGCTTTTGGCACCAAGCTGGGCCAAAAGCAGTTGGGGATCATGGGCCTGAGCAGAAGCCCATTCTGGTCCCATATCCTTTCTGCTAACACCATTCCTCTGTACTAGGTGCTTGGCAGGCAGCCGCTCATACCTTCTGCTCTGTTATTTAAGCTTGACCTTTAACAGCCAGTGCTCTGCCTTATCCCCCAAATGAATCATGTGCAGATAGAGTCCAAGGACAGGTACATCTCAATATGCATCCCTATACATCTCACCATGCATCCCCTATACATCTCAGCATGCATCCCTATACATCTCAACATGAATCCCCTATACATCTCAACATGCATCCTCTATACATCTCAGCATGCATCCCTATACATCTCAACACGCACCCCCTATACAACTCAACACGCACCTCTTATACATCTCAGCATGCATTTCCTATACATCTCAGCATGCATCCCTATATATCTCAACATGCATTCCCTATACATCTCAGCATGCATCCCTATACATCTCAACATGCATCCCCTATATATCTCAACATGCATCCCTATACATCTCAACATGCATCCCCTATACATCTCAGCATGCATCCCTATACATCTCAGCATGCATCCCTATACATCTCAACATGCATCCTCTATACATCTCAACATGCATCCCTATACATCTCAACATGCATCCCCTATACATCTCAACATGCATCCCCTATACATCTCAGCATGCATCCCTATACATCTCAACATGCACCCCCTATACATCTCAATATGCACCCCCTATACATCTCAGCATGCATCTCCTATACATCTCAACATGCATCTCCTATATATCGCAACATGCAATCCCTATACATCTCAACATGCATCTCCTATATATCGCAACATGCAATCCC
The DNA here is from genome assembly GCF_978045245.1 of Mus caroli. Lineage (NCBI taxonomy): Eukaryota > Metazoa > Chordata > Mammalia > Rodentia > Muridae > Mus > Mus caroli. The sequence continues at coordinate 121,253,307 of NW_028227259.1, read as the reverse complement.
TATACATCTCAGCATGCATCCCTATATATCTCAGCATGCATTCCCTATACATCTCAGCATGCATCCCTATACATCTCAACATGCATCCCCTATACATCTCAACATGCATCCCTATACATCTCAACATGCATCCCCTATACATCTCAACATGCATCCTCTATACATCTCAACTTGCATCCCTATACATCTCAACATGCATCCCTATACATCTCAGCATGCATCCCTATACATCTCAACATGCATCCCTATACATCTCAACATGCATCCTCTATACATCTCAGCATGCATCCCCTATACATCTCAACATGAATCCCCTATACATCTCAACATGCATCCTCTATACATCTCAGCATGCATCCCTATACATCTCAACATGCACCCCCTATACATCTCAGCATGCATCCCCTATATATCTCAACATGCATCCCCTATACATCTCAACATGCATCTCTATACATCTCAACATGCATCCCTATACATCTCAGCATGCATCCCCTATACATCTCAACATGCATCTCCTATATATCGCAACATGCAATCCCTATACATCTCAACATGCATCTCCTATATATCCCAACATGCAATCCCTATACATCTCAACATGCATCCCCTATACATCTCAACATGCATCCTCTATACATCTCAGCATGCATCCCTATACATCTCAACATGCACCCCCTATACATCTCAGCATGCATCCCCTATACATCTCAACATGCATCCTCTATACATCTCAGCATGCATCCCTATACATTTCAACATGCATCCCTATTCATATCAACATACGTCCCTAAGTGTAAGTCTGTGTCTTAGTTTGGGTTTCCCCAAAGCATGCCTTGACTCAAGGTGGGGCCCAACTAACTGGTCTTGGGGGTGATCTTTGTAACATGGAAAGGGAATCAGGTAGCATGATGGATGAAGGAAGGAGGGAAATACAGGTGTGGTAGTGATGGACCAGTGTCCCGTGGGGCCATTTTCATACACATCACACCTGCACTCCAATCTGCTAGTCTCATTCCTCCCACAAACAATCCCTTCTTTGTTCTCCTGTCACATACACACACACGTGCACAAATGTGCAAACACAAGCATGCACACACACACACATGCACACACACCCCTACACCCCTACACACAAACAGACATGCACACACACATGTGCACACACCACATGCAGGCACACCTGAGTAGGCATTCAATTTAGATTCTGCATGTGAAAGGAAACGTAATATTTATCTTCCCTAACACGATGACGTCCAGTTCCATCCAGTTTCCTGTAAACGGCGCAGGTGCATTCTTTTTTACAGCCAAATCAAATTGGATAATGGACATGGTCCATGTTTTCTTTATGCTTTCTAGATGAGATTAACTTAGCGCATTTCCTGTAACCCAAACACCTGAACTATTATCCTCCACGTGCGTAGTCAATGTAAAAATTATCAATGTAAAAAAGGTCTATTACTTTCATTTTCTCAAAGCGGCTGATGTATTTTAATTTCCTGTCTCCATCTTATAATAGGCGTGTGTGTGTGTGTGTGTGTGTGTGTGTGTTCACTGACCAATTCCCATTGAGAATTGGTTGAGAGTCAGTCTTGGGAACCCGCCCTTCTAGGTAATTTTGGCCCACCATGCAGTTTGAGAGCACCTACAGACGATGAATCACACAAACTTGCGTCTTTGTTAGGCTTTCTGGTGCTATGGTAAAACACCATGACCAGAAGCAACCTGGAGAGGAGACGGTTCATTTGGCTTACACACCCACTGCAGGAAGCCAAGATGAGGAGCTGAAACAGAGGCACAGGGCTTGCTCAGCCGGCTTTCTTATACACCCCCTCGGACCACCTGGCCAGGGATAGCACCGCCCACAACGGTCTGGCCCCTCCCCCATCAATCATTAATTAAGAAAATGCTCACCCTCAGGCTCACCTACATGCCAATCTGATGGAAGCATTTTCTCAATTGAGGATAACTTTAGCTTGTGTCAAGTTGATGAAAAAAACTAAGCAAGACAACTGGAAACCAGCACCGGCTGTTTCCACCGTTTCCTGAAAGAATCCTCTTTGGCTGTATGGTTTGTGTCATTGGAGACCTTTTAACTTTAGGTTTTGGTCTCAGAAGGATGGACTTCAGTGCACGGCTGGGCGCGCTGAGCAGTGATGAACTCTAGGGGGCGCCACCCACCTAGGCTTTCTACAGAGACCCAGAGTGCCTGGCAACACCCATCACAGTGCAGTAGGCAACCTGCCCAACGCCCCTAAGGGCTGTCACTGTCTTACCTCCGACTGCATTCATCACTTTGGGAAAAGAAGAGGGATTGTCAGAGAAGACATACTCACTTGGGCTGAGCTGCAATATTGTCTTTTAAGGGTCACTAAACATTTTAAGCACCTGACAAGTGTTCCTTGCAAACCCGCGGTCCGGAGAAATCAGCGACGGGCAACCCCTCCCCCGCCACTGCACACCCCCCCCCCGCCCCCCAGCCTTGTAGTCACTCCGAAGTCAGCTGCACATCCGCTGCTAATTTTAGCTGGCAATCTGCAAAGATCATCAGTGATGATTTGTACCAGACTTACAGACGTGGCTGAGTGGCTGTTGTGGAGACTAGAAGCGGAGGCACACTTCCTCAGCGAGGGATCTAGCCTCACTTCCCCCTCCCAAAGCTTTATCCTCACAGGCTTTCTCCTCCGTGTAGTCACCTCTCCTGGGTGTCTGGCTATCAGCATCTCTGAGTGTCTGAGCCAGGTCCCGCAGGTAAGCGGGGCCCAGAGTGGATTTCATGCCTCTTTCATTTTTGTTAGGTTTTCCCCAAGTGAGGGGCAAGCCATACACACACACACACACACACACACATCAGTTCACAGGAGGGAAGTCATCAAATTAATTACAGCCTGGGAGAGCCACTGCCAGTCAAGCAACCTAGCTATTTGCTTTTGCAGATGACAAGCTGAAACCCGGAGGTCACTGAGCTCATTCAAGGTCGCACACATGGGGTTAGCAGCTGAGATCCAGCATCCTCTGTGGTGGCAGCTGTGTCTTAGGACCGATCTGAGACTCTGAGCCTGGCATGAGATTAACTTTCATACCCGTTTGCAGATGAAGGGATCGGCTGCATTTTTCTTAAAAAAAAAAAAAGTTTTAATAGCACAAATTAACTGTAAATAATAGCGGGGTTCCTGGTAATAGTTCATCTGTCACGTATTTATAGCGTATTACTATCTTTTTTTTTCTCCTCCCATGCTTGCTGATCCCCCTCCTCTTCCTTACTGGCCCCTTTTTATTTTCATGGGTTAGTGAGTGCTATGTATGTGTGTGTGCACAAATGGGTGAACATGTGAAGGTTGGATGGAGGTTAACATCGGGCGACCTCTCCATGGCTTTCCATCGTATTTTGAGATAGGGTCTCTTGCTGTTTCTGCTGGACTGGCTGCCCAGTGAGTCCTGATCCCCTCCGCTCCCCTCCCCCAGGATGTTTCTGGGAGTTTCTGGGAAAGACTGAGATTCAACTTAAAATATGGTCCTGTACCACACAGTGGCCATTTGACTGCAGTACCGGAAGAGGCCAGAAGAGGGAGATAGATCTTCTGGAGCTGGAGTTGCAAGCGGTTGTGAGCCTCCCCACTGGGTACTAGGAACAGAACTCCAATCCTCTGGAAGACCGTTAAGCACCTTTAGCCCCATTTTAAAAGTAGGTTATTTATTTTTATTTTATGTGCATGAGTATTTACCCCACGTCTGTGTCTGTGCACCACGTGCATGCCTGGTGCTCACAGAGGTCAGAAGAGGGCATCGGATCCCCTGGGATTGGAGTTACAGATGGTTGTGGGTGCTGAGAACTGAACCCAGGCCATCTGGAAGGGCAGCTAGGGAATCTTAGCTGCTCGCCCGTCTCCCCAGTCCCGGAAGTATGTTAATTTTTAAAACCTCCTTCCATCTGGGATTTTTTTCTTTTACTTGCAAATTTCTTCTATATTCTAGAATCTTTGACCTTGTCTGGTGAGTAAGTAGTTCATTACTGACTTAAACTAGAGTGAAGGTTTTGAAACTGGTACCTGTCTGGGGGCCACACTTCTTGGCTGTGGAGGGCCTCTGTGTGCAGGCAGGGAGTTAGTGCCCCTCTATCCACAAGATGTCACCAGTACTTTGTCCAAGTCATGAAGATTATGATATCTTTAGACTGCGTGTGCTATGTTGAGTTTATATGCCCTTAGCTCTCTTTCTCATTGCTGATTTTGTTAGTTTTATTTTGAGACAAGACCTCTCTGTGTAGTCCTGGCTGTCCTGGAGCTTGCTATGTAGACCAGACTGTCCTATAACTCATAGAGATCCTCCTGCCTCTGCCTCCCGAGTACTAGGGCTAAAGGTCTGTACCACCAACATGCCTGATTGCTGATTTTATTAAAATAAGTTTATTATAGTGTAATGGTTGATTTTGTATGTCAACTTGACCGAGCTGTAGGGTACCCAGATATGTGGTAAAACATCATCTTGGGGGATATCTATGAGGGAGTTTCTGGGAGAGACTGAGATGTAAGTCAGACTGAGTTATAAATATAGTCCTGGACCACACAGTGGCCACCGCACTGTCAGCTCAAGGTGGGAGAGGAGGCAGAAGGGGGAGGGGCAAATTCACTTGGCTAGACTGAGCTGGGACATGTTAGGCTGTGGTCATGCCCCTGCAGCAGAAAGAAATGGTGAGCTCCCAACTGCAGGCTCTAAGCCTCTAATAGACTCCTCCCATCAGGAGGGGCCATTCTCACTTCCTGCAGGAAGTTTATAAGCTTAGGTTGTGAGACCCTGGGACTTCAGAGGTCTATGAGTGGCAGCACATCCCCCACCAGAAATGGGAACACCTCAAATAGATAAGATACCCCCTGCCGGGCGTGGTGGCGCACGCCTTTAATCCCAGCACTCGGGAGGCAGAGGCAGGCGGATTTCTGAGTTCGAGGCCAGCCTGGTCTACAAAGTGAGTTCCAGGACAGCCAGGGCTATACAGAGAAACCCTGTCTCGAAAAACCAAAAAAAAAAAAAAAAGATACCCCCCTCCTCCTGGACACCTTCAGAGTTACACACTCCCAGAATTCCATCCCCTCCCCTGCTCCTCTAGCTCCATGCCTGCCTGGATGCTGCCATGCTTCCGGCCTTGATGGTAATGGACTGAACCTCTGAACCTGTAAGCCAGCCCCCATTAAATGTTGTCCTTGGGCTGGAGAGATGGCTCAGAGGTTAAGAGCACCGACTGCTCTTCCTGAGGTCCTGAGTTCAATCCCCAGCAACCACAGGGTGGCTCACAACTATCTGTAATGAGATCTGATACTCTCTTCTGGTATGTCTGAAGACAGCTACAGTGTATTCATATGAATAATAAATAAACAAATTTTGGAAAAAAAAAGTTGCCTTGGTCATGGTGTCTTTTCAGAGCAATAAGACAGGGCTTCTTAAGGCTAAAGTCCCCTGACCAGTTCCTACAAAACACACACACACACGGACACACACACGGACACACACGGACACACACAAAACACATATATATACACACTCCCAACTACACCAAGGACACACTCTCTGGCACACAATGACTAATGTGTACTCTGCTAGTTAGCCACGGGGACCCTCGTGTAGTGACTACAGCCTTCAACAAAGCTCCCCCTTTGTAATCTTTGGGATTACACCCCAAAGAACGGAAAGCAGGCTCACAAGAGGTATTTGTGCATGAATGTTCCCAGCAGCCTCCTTGGCAATACCTAAGGCATGGAAGCAACCCAAGTGTCCACAGGTGCAAGAGTGGCCAAAGACCTTCGATAAAGGGAGTTCTGGAATACTATTCAGCCTTCAGAAGGAATGATGTGCCGGTACATGCTCTAATGGATGGATGGTCCTTGAAGACATTCCAAGTGAGACAAGCCTGTCACAAAAGGGCAGATATTGCGGTCCTACCGATCTAGAATAGAGGCTGTCAGGCGCTAGGGCAGGAAAGAAATGGGGGTATGTTACTTAATGTCCAGTTCCTTTGGGGGCACTATAGACCTCTGCAACTAGAAAACGAGGAAGGACACACGCCTGGGAAAATCATGTACTCAGAAACTGGTTCATGTAGTCTATAGTTCACCACAATGAAAAGCTAACAGGCCCCTCCTCCAATGAATTAAGCCACACACTTTGGCCAAGTTTTGTTTTCCTCCGGAGACAGGGTTTCTCTGTGTAGCCTTGGCTGTCCTGGAACTCACTCTGTAGACCAGGTTGGCCTCGAACTCAGAGATCTGCCTGCCTCTGCCTCTCAAGTGCTGGGATTAAAGGCGTGCGCCACCACTGCTTGGCCTTTGGCCAAGTCTTAAGGCAGTGTGGCGCCTTGCTTTCTGAAGATATCTTGACGGATGATGGAGGAGCACAGACGGGTTGTTGGGATCTGGGACTCTGCTTCCTGCCATCTCGTGGAAGACAGATCTTGATGACGTCACTTCCTGTGCAAGTGCTATGGGCCTTGGTCTATATGACAGGGGCGCAGAGCACAGAGCTGTCGGCCGCAGGAATGTGTTTCGAGTCCCATGCTTTTAGCATTGGACTCCAGTGTGGCTTGCTGAGGGTTGGAGCGGAGGTGCTTAACTTCGGCTTCAAGAAGCTATTTTGAGAATTTACTTAGTTAAACACTAATAAGAGAGAAATGAAGTTAGAAGCTCTCAAACGACCCCGAGCTTTCTGAGCCTACAGTTAAAAACAAATCACATTTACCGAAGATGTGTTTTTCTCAGTACAATGTCAATTAGATGGGAGAAGTGATTTTCCCGGGAGAAAAACCTGAAGCTCAGAGGGTGTTTTTCTGTGGCCCTGGATGCTCCTGAGGCGAGAATCCAAGGCTCCCTGCTGGGGCCGAGACAGCCATATCCGTATTTCCTTGTCTATCTTTCTGACTTATCCGGAGGGGTGGTTGGCATTTGATGATTTAATCTGTGTAATCTCTAGACAGAACATGTCTCCACTTGGCTGCCAGGAAAATGTTAATTTATTCTACTTTTGGAGCTAGGCAAGTAAAAGGAAGTGATTGAAGGTGAGGGGTGTGCTTCTCCGCGGGCGCGCGCGCACGTACACACGCGTCAGGGTCCGTGCAAAGAGAAACAAATCGATGTTTAACTAGAAGTTGCATTCATTCCCCGTGTGCTTAGAAATCAAAACATCACCATCCTCCAACCCCCTGCGAAATGTTGTGTATGGTTGTTGTTTTTTTTCCTAAGGGCTACAGCAGCGAAGAAGGCTCTTTACATCTCCCAGGAATGGTGGAGAGAAATGTCAGCCTGGGACTTTGTGGGGGTCTGTCACCTGGCACGCCTTTCTCTTTGAAGAGCCACAAATGTCTCAGGTAGAAGGATTCCTTGATATTTAAGAGGCACTTTTATTTGGCTGAAGTGCTGGGGGGCAGAGCAGCGGGGGTGAGGGGGTGGGGGGTGTGATTGTTAGTCTCTGCTGGTTCAAGTTTGCATAATAAAACATAAGCTTTATTTTAAAAGCTTTGGCCAAAAGGAGCTGGGGTACTACATTGGGCTCTACCAAAGTCTCCAGTAGCTTCCGGTGTCTTCTGGTCCTTCTCTTTTCCCTGTGGGCCCTACCCACCTTGTGTGCTACAGGCCAGCAAAGGGCACATAAAGACAGGGTGCCTGGTTTCCCTTAGCTGTTGCCTGTCATACAGTTGGAAGCCAGTAAAAGCTTCAAAGAGCCCTGACATACTGGTCTTTGAGAATGGTTGGTATTATTGTTCTAGAACAAAAAAGAATTCTGCTCCTCCCTCCCTCCCTGCCTCCCCTTCTCACTTCCTTTCCTCCTTCCTGGGTCTCATATGTCCCAGGCTGGTCTCTAACTCACTATGTTACCAAGGATGCTCCAGCTCATGCATAGCTGGGGCTAAAGGCACAGAACATTAAGCCTTCGTTTATTTGGCTTCAGGGAGGGTGGAGCTCCATGCTTGCTAGGCGAGCACTCTATCAATTGAACTCCCCACCCCCAAGATTCCTATTCTTTCATAAACAAGGTAGAAAAAGTAGGTAGGCTCACAGATCACACCTTTACAGCCAATAGAAAGAAGCCTGAACAGGCAGGGTCTGTCTTCCTTCCTTCCTTCCTTTTCTCCTCCCCCTCCCCTCCCCCTCCCCTCCCCTCCTCCTCCTCGTCTTCTCCTTCTCTTCCTTCTCTTCCTTCTCTTCTTCTTCTTCTTCTTCTTCTTCTTCTTCTTCTTCTTCTTCTTCTTCTTCTTCTTCTTCTTCTTCTTCTTCTTCCTCCTCCTCTTCCTCCTCCTCCTCCTTCTCTTCTTCTTCTTGTTCTTCTTTCTTCTTCTTCTTCTTCTTCTTCTTCTTCTTCTTCTTCTTCTTCTTCTTCTTCTTCTTCTTCTTCTTCTTCTTCTTCCTCTTCCTCCTCCTCCTCCTCCTCCTTCTCTTCTTCTTCTTGTACTTCTTTCTTCTTCTTCTTCTTCTTCTTCTTCTTCTTCTTCTTCTTCTTCTTCTTCTTCTTCTTCTTCTTCTTCTTCTTCTTCTTCTTCCGCTTCTTTACATTTAAACAAATGAGTATGATTCACTGCGTGTCTTCACTCTGCTTCATACTGTTTATCCTCCTGGCACAAGCTATTAGCCCCCAGCTGCCATCAGACAGTCTGTGGTTGATCTCTCAGGGAGTTGATCTCTCCAGCCCATTTTACAGATGAGGGGGTCTACCAAGATGAAGTCGTTTGGAGGTCACGCAGACAGCAAGCCTCAAGAGTTGGGTTTTAAAAGCTCTCTCTGTCTATGCTGCTGTGTCCCCAATAGTGAACAACACATTCCCTAATTTCTTTCAAGGGAAAACTTCCTTCATGAAGAGGACCAGGAACTGAATGCCAAAAAGGTCAGTGGGTGGAAGAGATGCTACAGTCTGCATGTCATTAAACTAGCTCTTGGTTGGGCATCTTGCTCCAAACTTCACTGCATGTGAGTCACTGCAGAATGAATCTAGGTGGACGGGAGGTTTCTGTTTCTAACCAGTTTCCCATTGGTGATGCTCCTGAGACCTACAGGCACTGCAGCGGCCAGGAGAGAGAATGTGTAAGGTGAATAAGGAGGCCCTCATCTGTACTTGGCTTGGTGCTTCTGTAATTCTGCAAGGTAGCCATTGTGTCTCACTATGGATGAGGGAACTGAGACCTGGACTGAACACAGCCGCTCTTGTCAGGTATCAGGCAGCTCCAGAGAGTCAGCAGTAAACATGACAGTCAATACTTGCCAAGTTAAGATGCAGGTAAGCTGGGAAGGGAGGCTCTGAAGAGTTAGATCTGGGGACTAAAGCAGATGAAGGGCTTCTGTGCTGGGTGTGTCTGCTGCTTAGAGGGGGGAGAGACGTGTGTATGTGTGTGTGTGTGCCTGTGGATGTGTGTGTTGCATGTATGTGCTGCGAATGTATGTTTATCTGTCCTGTATGTGTGTGTGCCTGTGAATGTGGTATGTGTATATGTGTGTATGTGTTGTATGTGTGTATTGCATGTGTATGCTGCACATGTGTGTATGTGTTCTGTATGTGTGTGCATCTGTGAATGTGTGGTATGTATATATGTGTGTGTTGTATGTATGTGTGTATTGCATGTGTATGCTGCACATGTGTGTTATGTTTTCTGTATATGTGTGCATCTGTGAATGTGTGACGTGTATATGTGTGTGTGCCTGTGAATGTAGTATGTGAATGTGTGTGTGTGTCCCTGAATGTGTGGTATGTGGATGTTGTGCCTGTCTGTATATGTGTCTGTGTTGCTAAGCAGGGCAAAGAGATTCAAATTGAAACCCAAGAGACTTTATTTATATACATGTGTGTGTGTGTGTGTTCATGTTTGTTTGTTCATATATGTGACTGTGTGGACACATGCATGTGGAAGCCAGAGGGCAACCTTAGCTGTTCTGATTCAAGAGCCCCATCTCCACCTAACTTTTAAAGATAGGTTATCCCATTGGCCCGAGTTCACCAGGTGGTCTAGGCTGGTTGGCTAGTGAGCTTGGAGGATCTACTTGGACCCATTTGTCTATGATGAAACTACACATATATGTCACAGGGACTGAAGAGATGGCTTGGCAGCTACAAGCACTGGCTACCAATCCAGAGGACCTGTGTTTGAGTCCCAGCTCCCACATGATGGGAGCTCCCTCAAAACTCCTGTAACTCCTCATGCCTTCCATAGGCAGAAGGCACACACACAATACACATGCATGCAGGGAAAATCCATATCCAAAATTAATTTATTTATATAAATATATCAGTAACAAGTATGGGACACTGTTCCTAGATTAATTTGCATTTTAAATATGGGTTCTGGAGGTCCACATCCAGTTTTTATGCTTAGAGAGAGCATTTTTACAGAACCAGCTATCCCTCTGGCCCCTCGGGGTGTTTATCTTAAAGTAGAAGCTGCATGCATCCTCTTTAGACAACTGCAATCTCCCCGATATCCACCCCCCATGTTTTATGCATAATTCTGTGTGATTGTTTTTCGGGGGTGGGCAGAGGGGGCTTCATTACAGTCTCCAAGGGTTTTAGAGAAGGCGGGCCCATAATCTTGGGATTCTCCGTTTCCTGGTACATCTTTTCCTTTGAAGACCTGCAGATTCTGGGGGAAGCTTCTGACGGAGTTGGGTGTGGACACATTATTTAGACACAGTTGCCTCTCCTACAGGTCTGGAGCCCAGAAGGGAAGATCTGAGAGGTGGAGTCCACAGGCAATGACTAGAGTCATGCTCTGGGAAGATTAGACTCAGGATTCAAAAGGGCACAGAGTTGGCTAGAAATGATTACAGTACGAAGAGCTGTGGTAGAGGGTCAGCAAGGGGACCTTCCTGACCTATGAGGGCAGCAGCCATATCGGATTACGTTTGACCCTAAGGACCTGTGAGTGTTCGCTGATTCGCCCGCGAATGAGGACACCACACACAATAGGGTTCTTCTGCAGCAAGCTTTATGCGTCTTGAGAGGGAGAGCATAAGCTTCACAACCGGAGACCCCAGGCAATCCGAGCCCCTCCCTTTTATAAGAAATTCTCCCTGCCTCGGACGTGGCAAGCCATGATTGGCTCAACACTGATTGCCCCATCCCTGAGGCGGAGCTGCCCGGGGCGGGGATTTCCAGCACAGGATGTTTACGAGTTGTTATTGAGGAAATGACTCAGCACAGGATGTTTACGAGATAGTACTGAGGAAATGACTCAGCACAGGATGTTTACGAGATAGCACTGAGGAAATGACTTAGCACAGGATGTTTACGAGATAGCGGCGCTCCACATCTCCCCCTTTTTTGTCTAATAAAACCAACTGGACACCCAGTATGAGAGGACGGGAACATTGGCCGAATCCTCTTACTCAGAGATGTAAGAACTATGTCCGCAAGCAACAACTAGGCTTGAGTGGGACCCGAAGTTGCTCCGACCTGTCCCTCTGCCATTTTTTCGAGGAGGGGAAGACTAGGGCAGGAAACCCCCACTAGACGGCATATTCCCCAGGTGGGACGGGGGGACCACCTGTGCGATGCATTGCTCTACAATCCTCTAGGGCTGCTGAAGCTCACCCGCTAAAGCGCGGGCAGCCAGCGACCAGTGGTGCAAATCGATTTTGTTTAAGCGCCGCCAACCATACCTGTGCAGATTGCCCCTGCTCCAAGGCAGCAAGCGCCTGGGATATCATGATTTTGTCTCTATTATTTTTCTTATATAATTTGCAAATTAACCATAAGCTAGATACCGATCCGAAGCAAAGGAGAATTCCAAACAAACCCACCCCCACCCATTCCTTAAAATAAGAAACAGCAGAAGAAATCCATGACGAAAAGCCTTCGGTCAAGGAGAGGTCAAGTCTGGTGGAATTGATTTAGACGATGGCCAATCTAAGTTTCTGGAGGGTTTGATCAAAATCAGACGTCCAATTATATAGCAGCTGTTGGGACAAACTCTTAGAAAGATTAGCGGCATATGTGAAATTATAGCATCATGTTTTTTGCCTTGTTCAACCCTTCCTCCGACATGATTTTTTCATTGGACAGGGTTAGGCCCAAATGTTGCATAATGTCTCTCCCCCAAAGGTTTACTGGGAGCGGGAACACATAAGGTTCGAATTTACCCTTTTGTCCCTCAGGAGCCTTCCAGGTCAAACTCATTGAGCTTATGGCAGGGCATGAATGATATCCCAGACCTTGTGGAGAGTGGGACGATTTTGTAGTGGGCCAAGCTTTTGGCCACCAGTGCGTGGATATAATGCTTTTGTCTGCCCCGGTATCAAGAATACCTTCAAACCTTTTTCCATTTACTTCGAGGCAGAGTTTGGGCCTTTCATTCAGGGATACAACAAGGTAGGCTGAATCAGTTCCTGACGACCCCATCGTTTTGGGACTGGGGCCTGGGGAGCCCTCCCAGAGGGTGTCGGGGAGGAGCAGCAATTGAGCTATCCTATCTCCTGCACTGATGGAAAACACACCCCTGGGGCTGGAACATAAGACCTGTATTTCGGGGGAGTGTAGATGGTCAACAACCCCAGGATGGACCACTAGGCCCCGTAAGGTGAGTGATCCTCGTCCGAGGATAAGGCCCATGGTCCCAGGGGGCAAAGGTGACATTGGCTCTATAGGTACTGGTTGGATACTCATTTGGGGCATTAGTAGGAGGTCGGAGGCGGCACGCAGGTCCACCCTTGTGGGTCTTCCTGGGTCACTTCTTCCGCCATCCCGGATGTTCTGACAAACCGGTTCCCATATCTTTGAGGGCCCTGGGACCGTGGGCCCAGTGACCCGTTTTTTGACACATTGGGAGCAGGAACATTTAATGGAGGCAAAAGCCTTCCCTGTATATCTCGCACTGAGCGACATTGATCTGCTCTGTGGTACCCTTTACCACACCTCGTGCAGAGGGTCAAGACCCCCCCTTTCTTGTCTGGGGCTTTGCAATCTCTTTTGAAATGTCCAGGCTTACCACAATTAAAACAGGTCCGTTCACCGGTCTTCTTTTGTGGAGGATGCTTTTGTGCTAACATGATGGCGGCCGCGAGGCCAGTATTGCTAAGTGGACCTCCAAGCTCTCTACACACTCTTAGCCATTCTTGCAACCCTTTTGATTTTCTAGGAGCAATGGCATTCCTGCATTCCTGGGTGGCTTGTTCAAAAATCAGTTGCTCAATAAAGGGTCCTATCCCCTCTGGGTCCCCAAAGATTTTTCCTGCCGCCTCCACCATGCGTGCGACGAAGTCGGCAAAGGGCTCCTGGGGCCCTTGAACAATTTTTGTAAGCTGATTGGTGGTTTCTCCCTTGTGATTAAGTGACTTCCAGGCCCGTATGGCTGTGCTGGAAATCTGGGCGTACGCCCCCCAATGGTAATTAATTTGATCTGCGGCCCACGGGCCTTGGCCTGTTAAAAGGTCAAATGTCCAATCCCGCTGCTCTTGCGTAAGGGCTATTGCGTTGGCCCTGGCCTGGGACTGGGCTGCCTCATGCCACAAGGCTTTCCATTCTATGTATTGTCCCATGGTAGGCAAGGCGGCCTTAACCACCATTTGCCAATCACTAGGTGTCATGGCAGTTTGTGCCATTCTTTCAAGAATCATAATAGTAAAATTAGCATTGGGACCATATTTTCTTACTGATTCTGCAAGATCTTTTATCTGACTATAGTCTACAGGAGCGTAGATTCTCCCCCCTTCCTGTTCATAAACAGGAAACGCTAAGTGTAGCTTGCGGAGGATCCTTTGGGGAAAAAAGGAAGTTGTGGATGACCGGGCCTCATAAGGTGGGGGAGCGGAGGGAATGGCGGCAGCCAACAATCTCCTATCCTTAGAGAAGACACCGGACGCGGGCTTACTTGACTCAGGTCGCCCGCCTTCATCTGGGTGATACCTTTCTCCTTTATATCTAACTGCTTCTTCTTCTAACTCGCCCTCTTCCTCCGAGGTCAGCTTACTATCCTCGGTTTCAGAAGAATCCGAGGTATCTCTTAGGTGGAGGGCAGCCAGTTCTCGGGTCGGATATAACCCGGGCTTGCTGCTCCCCTTCTCTCCCTTTCTGTTTCTCCCGGGAGGTCCTTTTTCACTTCCCTTTTTTGCCTTTTTTACGGTTTTTGTGCGCACACCCATCCTCTCACTACGCTCGGATTCTGACATACCTTCCTGCATAGCTTCTAAAACCTTTTGCCCTTTCCTTCGCTCCTCCTCACAGGCCTCATCTTCAAGACAACTCTTAACTAGTTTCCATATGGCCTTAACTCCCAACCTGAGGTCTGAACAGGTTTCTAGATCGTTGCCTAGCTTATTCCATGACAGCAGCGTCAGAGATCCTGACACCGCATACCAGGGAGCTACTCGATCAACTTCCTCGACAAAGCGGCGAAGAACTCTGTCCCCAAGCTTCAGGTCCCTTCTTTTGAGAAGTTCTTTTAATGAAGTTTGTACTGATTGAGAAGCCCCCATGATACTTTAAAGGAGACTGCAGTTTTATGTCTCCGAGATCGTAAGAACTTCAATTTAACACAACCTTCTATGTTCACAAAAGAAGAGGGCTAGGAACCATACAACCAAGGCCACGAGGACGATAATTAAAGCCTCGGGCAATCCCTCCCACGGCCCGGTTAGTTGAAGGGAGTGCGAAAGGGTCAGGTAAAATTCAGGCATACCTTTCCGAGACGTAGTTCCTGCAGTTCTGGACCCTCCCCGTCACCGAGGGATCTTCTGTTCTTCGTTTTCCCGGGATTCCGGCACCAGATGTGAGTGTTCGCTGATTCGCCCGCGAATGAGGACACCACACACAATAGGGTTCTTCTGCAGCAAGCTTTATGCGTCTTGAGAGGGAGAGCATAAGCTTCACAACCGGAGACCCCAGGCAATCCGAGCCCCTCCCTTTTATAAGAAATTCTCCCTGCCTCGGACGTGGCAAGCCATGATTGGCTCAACACTGATTGCCCCATCCCTGAGGCGGAGCTGCCCGGGGCGGGGATTTCCAGCACAGGATGTTTACGAGTTGTTATTGAGGAAATGACTCAGCACAGGATGTTTACGAGATAGTACTGAGGAAATGACTCAGCACAGGATGTTTACGAGATAGCACTGAGGAAATGACTTAGCACAGGATGTTTACGAGATAGCGGCGCTCCACAGGACCTACTTTAGTTACTTGTTTCTTTAAAAGGAAATCACCCTATGAGGTTCTGGGGTGCAGGACTTAGTCAGATGGACCTCGTATGGATATTTCAGTTCACAACAACTCTTATTTATTTTATGCATATGAGTACACTGTAGCTGTACAGATGGTTGTGAGCCATCTTGTGGTTGCTGGGAATTGAATTCAGGACCTCTGCTTGCTCCAGCCCCCCTCGCTCCAGTCTAAATCTCAGGAAATCTTTCTCTTTCACCACCAACTCCAAATTAGACTTCTCCATTATTCTCCTGGAGGGCACCCTGGCTTTGAAGCCCCACCCCTACCCCCAGTGCCTCTTCTGTGTACTAGCTGCATATTTCATAGGTCTCCACCTGTCTAAATTAAGAACCAGGAATTCCAGGGCTGTACCCAGCCCCCGCTGTGTCCCCAGGATCCCAGCAAGGCTCCATCTAGCTCACAGAAGGCAGCCAGTGAAAGTTGTGGAAGGGATGCAAAGTCCAGAGACCACACACGGGGCGGGGGGGCCGGGGCAGGAGAGATGGCTCAGCCCTTGAGAGCTTTTACTGCCTTCCCAGTTGAACCTCAATAGGAGATCAAGTCCCTGACCCCATGCTGGGTGGTTCACAGCCACCTGGAACTCCAGGGGATTTGATGCCCCTTTCTGGACTTTTCAGGTACATAAATAAATTAAAAGAAAAAAACAACAACAAAACGAAACAAAACAACAAAAAAACTTTACCTATAGTTAAACAGGCCAAAACCATCGGATAAAGGGGAGATTATAAACAAAAAACAAAACAAACAAATAAACCAAAAAAACAAAATATGTTTGAAGATCAGGACAGGTGATTTCACACCAACCCCAGGGAAGACACCTCCCCCTCCCACCTCCCGGCCCATATCCTAGTCTTTTGGCATGAAATGTGCAAACTGTGACCGGAAATCGATTCAGGCTCAAAGGTAGGCAGCCAGGGAGAGCGCATTTATAAAATCATTGTGGGTGTCTGCTGTGACATGATTCCCCAGCATGGCGCCACGGGCCAGCATATGGCCACATCGAACGGTGTTGAGCTTGTCACTGAAGATAAAATTCAACATTAAGCAGGGACTCAGAACGCATTTCGCTCCTGTTCCATTGTATTAGGCGGTGTTTAGACTGAGATTGGATTTGAGCTGGCTTTCAGCTGGATCCGTTTTCAGTTAAAGTTTGGGCCGTGGTAAAGGCTAGCATATTCGTGCCATTTGCAAGCATTTAGCTCTTGGCTCGCAGAGAGTCACAAGGAAGTTCAGCGGGAGTCTCAGCCAGGCGTGGGCATGGTTGGAGACTCCAAGAGCTTTCTTTCTAGGTCACGGGAAGTCGTTTTGTCCAGGTCTTGGGTAACATGAGAAGCTACATCTGTAAAATCCCACCAACATGGCTGAACACATGAGCTGAACAGAGGGGACACCAATGAACATGCCAAACGGGACTGAGAAAAGCCCAAGAGGTCTCAACCCTAAACAAACAATATAGATGACTCAGTAAAGCTGAGAACTGGGAAGACAGTCCTCCCCAGGGAAGAGGACATCAATTGGTTGTCGAGCACTAATGATCATCCTTTAAAACATACATACAAGTAACATTATATAGCCTGAGCAGGTTGTATTTATATATAATAAATATATAACATATAATATATAATATATAATGTATAAATATAAAATATATAATATAATATACAGTATATAATAATGTAACACACATATATACATATACATAAACATACATAGGTACATACATCACATTATATATTATATATCTTATATCACATACCATATATCACATATCATATATCACATACAATATAGCATGTATTATATATTATATATTACACATTACACTATACATTATATATAGTGTAATATACATTATATACAAATATATATTGTATATTATACATATTTAGGCATTGTCTTTTTTGTTCTTAATATTATTTATTAGCACAAATGCAGACATAAGAAGTCTAAACCAATTGACTGAACAATTTCTATTCCACATGTACAGTTAACAGCTTAAGGTATTTCACTACAGGTTTCCACAAATCGTGATTCAACCCTTGAAGTAATTTGCATATAAGATAAAATACATTAACTACATGGTGTCTTGTAGCCAGGTGTCCATTTTACATATACAAGGTAACAAACTCATCTTTGCAAACTTGTTAAATACCATTGTTTCCTTCTAAGAAGGAAAAACAAATTCCAATTTTTTTTGAACAAGAAAATAGGACTTTACATAAATGACATGTACCTATACAAATTTAAGCTGATCAATGCAACACAAGTGTCTACGCATGCTTTCTTTTCTGTTGTACTAAAAGTCAGCTAATCCTGCAAAGTTTCAGCTCTAAACGTCGCTATTACCAGTTTGTCTACTGTAGCAAGATACCTTAAGTTACAGCAAAATCCTGGGAAGTAAGACTGAATAATATCTGCTATAGAAATGCCCTACCCTTTACCAACTCCCACCCCCACCCTTTCAAAATCATAAGCAACTCTCTTCTGTGACAGACAAATCATGTAAGAACTGAAAACCCAGTTTATGTAGCGTATCTCTTGGTCCACTGTCTGGCCGTTCTGTCGTGTTCTGCTCTGTTGGTCATGTCCTGAGTGGCAATACTTCCCACCAAAGGGTCAGCAGGATTGCAGTCTGTAAGGAGTGAGCAGATAGAAAGGAGGACTTTTGAGATGGTTAGTGCTGGGCTCCAGTTGTCTTTCAATATGTCCAAGCAAATAACTCCTTGGCTATTAATATTACAGTGATAAATTCTTGTACGAAATGTAACCCTTGGAGGCTTGAAGGGATACTCTGGTGTAAAAGTAATGCCAAGGAAGAATCCTCCACCTTCATACACAGACCCTGGAGGACCCAGAATGGTTGATCTCCACTCATAGATGTTGTTGCCCTTGGGACCAGCACTGCAGTTTGGTGGAGGGTCTAAAGTGATGTCTGCCAGCTCCTTCTGGATCCTGTTGGCGCTGGTGGAGAGGAGCTTTGAATTTTTGCTCATGCTGATTTTACTCTCCTTCTTGGGGGTGCTGCCTTCTTTCTCAGTCTGCTGGTTGGAGGACGAAGATGACGAGGAGCTGGTGCTGGCCCTCGAATCATCCGACATAGCGAACCCCGCACCCCACCCCGCGAATGGCCCCTCTCTTTGTGTCTGGCTGCTCTGTGCCACCGCACGGTACCCGGATTTATATGCAGATGCAGCGAACACTTTACCACGGAGTGGTCTCCGGTGCCTGAGACCGAGAACAACCTGTTTAAATGCTCATTGGCTGTACACCCCTACATGCCACTGTGGTAGATGGCAGAACTCAAGAACAGTGACCTTCAAGCAGAGTTTTAATCACAGTTTAGTGCACATGCACACACACACACCACACACACACAGACACACAGATACACACACACACACACACACACACACACGCCACAGAGAGAGAGAGAGAGAGAGAGAGAGAGAGAGAGAGAGGCAGAGACAGAGAGAGAGAGAGACAGAGACAGAGAGATGGAGATACAGAGACTGACCCAGGAGGGGGTAGATTGATACATAAACAAAGAGACACAGAGAAACAGAGACACAAAGACATCCTCCAGAGACAGAGAGACAGAAAGAGGTTCAAAGCATTCATGAAATGCTATTTAATCAAGCATGCCTTGTGATATCTTCTATTCTCTTCTGTTTCATTTAAAATAAATGTTAGTCTTGACTCATTAGATTGATTTAATGGCCACACAGTGGAGAGCTATTGAAAACCGTCAATATAGAAAGCTTGAGGGGTTATATTTTGAATGGGAGGTTAAAGGTGCAGGTTCTAATGTGAGCCCTTAAGGCAAAAATCTTTCCCAGTCAAGATTACCTTCACTTGCACTGGTCTTTGCAAGGTCAGAGGGCACTGATGAACCTATTGTGGTTTCTTTGCATTTGATCGTGACTTTCTCTTCCCCAAGGAACTGGGGCCAAATTCTAGTATGATTGGCATTTAATGGCCCAGCCTAGATTGCTCTCTCTTCCTGATAATTGAATTCAAATATCCTAGTTGTGTGTGTGTGTGTGTGTGTGTGTGTGTGTTGCTAGCCTGCTGGATGCGGGGTGTTCTTAACTTACTTCCTATGTAGTTGATGTTTGTAGGTTTCAGTCCTATAGAAAGGGCCTTGGACTGCAGACAACGGGTTTGTGTGCAGTGTGACGATGTCATTTACTGTCTTTCGAGAGGTCTCTTGTTCCATAGGAGCTGAGGAAGCACACTGTGGTCCATTGCTAACACTGAAGGGAGAGAAACCTGGGGCAGTTACAGCACATTTGCAAAGGTGGATGAAAGGGAGGTTTGGGCTTCTAGGGGTGGGGCATGGAGGGGAAATAGGATTGGAAAGTAATGATTAGTAGGGTTTGTTTGTGCAAACTCAACTTAGCACACATTTTCATCTTTAGCAATAATGCTTGGTTTTCTCCCTACATACAAGAGGAAAAAGGGCAGATCTTCCTTTCTGTAGCTCAGGACGGAGAGCTTGCGATACGCTTGCTGTCCCTTCCTCGTGTCCCGCTTCCAGTAATCCTGATGCCGAAATGGTGCATCCTGTGTGTGGCATATCCTGACCACCTTTAATCTGCATGGACATTCCATTATTCCTGCAACCTTAGTTTTCTGAGTCAATCCTGGGAACCCAAAGGGAGTTAAGGACGGACTCTGAAGAAGCAAAAGTAAATACCTGGAAGGTGTGGAGATACAGTGCCGTTGGTAGAGGGATTGTTGAGCATGCCGGGAGCCCTGGGTTCAGCCACCAGATAACTCAGGCATGGTGGCATGCACCTATAACAGGAACACTTAGGAGGTGGAAGTGGGTGGATGAGAAGTTCAAAGTCACCCTCATTCTCACCTCATAGTGGGTTTGATCTAGCCTGGGCTATCTGAGACACTGCCTCAAAAGTTATCGTAACAGTTCAAGATATAAGAAAGTCTGTGTGTGACTATCATAAAGCAAAAGTTAATAACTGTGTGTGTGTGTGTGTGTGTGTGTGTGTGTGGCTACCTGTCAGTGGGAGATGCGAACGATAAGAAGAGAGAAATTGGGAATATAGGGAGAAGTTCAAGTACATCAGCCCCTGCCATGGAAGCACCCAGAACCTCTATGACAGGATGTGACTGCCCAGGGCTCTCAAACTCACTCTAGGCAACGATTCTTTTCTTGTCGTTGACGATTGGACCCGGAGGATCACATGAGCCCTGGCTTAGCCAATCAGAGCCTTTGCTTCTTGAGCATCTGCGCAGAGAGAACCAGACATCAGCTGCATTTAGTGCTCAAGTTTTCTGTTTTTGTTCTTTAAAGATATATTTGTTTTATTTGTGTATGTCTATGTCTATGTGTGTGTATGTGTCGTAGGGATTTTAACAGCTGTGAGCAGACATCATGACCAAGGCAAGTCTTATAAAAGACAACATTTAATTGGGGCTGGCTTACGGGTTCAGAGGTTCAGTCTAGTATCATCAAGGTGGGAACATGGCAGCACCCAGACAGGCATGGGGCAGGAGGAGCTGAGAGTTCTACATCTTCATCTGAAGGTTGCTAGTGGAAGACTTAATTCCAGGCAGCTAGGACGAAAGTCTTAAAGCCCACACACACAGTGACACACCTCCTCCAACAGGGCCACACCTCCTCCAACAAGGCCACGCCCACTCCACCAAGGCCACACCTCTAATAGTGCCACTCCCTGGGCTGAGCGTATACAAACCATCACAATATTCATGCTTGACTGTATTTATGTGCACTACGCACATGCAGGTACCCGCAATAGCCAAAAGGAGAGCATCAGATCCCTAGGAACTGAAGCTACAGATGCTTGTGAGCCTCCTTGTGGGTGCTGGGAATAGACTCATGGTCCGTAATGAGAAGAGCAAGGGTATTAACCACTGAGCCATCTCTTCAGCCTCGGTAAAAATGTTGACAGTGGCAGATGAAGATGATTTGAATATTGATTTGAGCAGTGATTTAAGGAGAAGAAAAAAGCCAAGCAGATGGAGCGGTGTGAGCTAAGGGCATTTGGCATTACGGCTTGGCAAGAAGTGTAGTCCCTGAAAGGGTCCTGTGCTGAAGGCTTGCTCCTCAGCTGGTTCCACACCCACGCCCACTCCAACAAGGCCACGCCTACTCCAACAAGGCCACGCCCACTCCACCAAGGCCACACCTCTAATAGTGCCACTCCCTGGGCTGAGCATATACAAACCATCACAATATTCATGCTTGACTGTATTTATGTGCACTACGCACATGCAGGTACCCACAAAAGCCAAAAGGAGAGCATCAGATCCCTAGGAACTGAAGCTACAGATGCTTGTGAGCCTCCTTGTGGGTGCTGGGAATAGACTCATGGTCCCTAATGAGAATAGCTGAGAACTCATTGCCTCAGGAGGGAATCTGATAGATGGGTTCATAATTTGACAGTAATATTGGGAAGTGGCAGAAATTATGAGGTAGGGTCTATTAGAAGGAATGCATCCCTGAATGATGGGTCTTGTCCTTGATCTTTTCCTGACTCTGCTCCCTGGCTGCCCTGAGGTGAGGAGCTTTCCCCTACTGTCCCCTTATACCATGGTGTCTATCTCCTGATCACACATAAGATCAGAAGCCACAGGACAAAAGTCAGTGGACCGAAGCTTCATATCAGGAGCCCAAACCAGTCCTTCCCTGCCTTGAGCTGTCTCCCTGGGCATTTTGTCACAGCAACAGAAAATGCTGACTGATTTGCTGATGTCTGAAAACCTTCCTGATAGTAACAAATGGGGGCGAGCAAGGTATGGTACCGGCATTTAGTATGTAGAGGACGGGATGCTGTTAAACCCACCCCCCTTCCCCGGCCCCATGCACAGAGCAGCTCTCACTACAAAGGAATGCCTGTTCAAAAGTTAACAGTGGCCAGCTGAGAGGGGTGGAGGGGTTACAGTTTGGTGTGGTAGCAAGAGGGAGAGGTGAGAGGAGAGAGAGAGAGAGAGACAGAGACAGAGACTGAGACAGAGACAGAGAGACAGAGAGACAGAGAGAGACAGAGACAGAGACAGAGAGAGAGAGAGAGACTGAGACAGAGACAGAGAGACAGAGAGACAGAGAGAGACAGAGACAGAGAGAGACAGAGAGAGACAGAGAGACAGAGACATAGAGATAGAGAGAGATCCAGATATACAGAGAGACAGAGAGAAAGTGAGAGAAAGAGACAGAGATACAGAGAGAGACAGAGACGCAGAGAGAAAGAGAGAAAGGGAAAGAGAGAGACAGAGACAGAGAGACAAAGACACAGAAAGAGCAAAAGAAAGAAAGAGATAGAGACAGAGAGACAGAGAGAGACAGACAAAGACAGGGGAGGGAGAGACAGACATACAGTGACACAGAGAGAAAGAGAGTTACAGAGAGAGACAGAGACAAAGAGAGAAAGCAAGAGAGAAGGAAAAAGGGAGAGGGAGGGGGAGAGGGGAGAAGGGAGAGGGGAGAGAGGAGAGGGAGAGGCAGGCAGGCAGACACAGGAACAGGCAAGAGCAGCCAGGTGACACCTAACTTAGGAGCATGGGGAGGATCTGAGAGAGATGGTGCAGAAGTAGAAAGGCTGTGCCCAATCAGAGTTTGGATCCAGGCAGAAGGGAGGAATGAGACAGGAGGAGGGAGGTGGGTATCTGCTGTGGGCTGTGTTTAGTGAGCTGGGAAACGCACAGACACAGTGCAATGTGTCCTTAAACATGGACTCTGAAGTCAGACTCTCCAGGATGGGGATGAAGGTCTCCAGAAGTGACCCTTTTCTATTTCATACACATACACTCACATGCACGCATGTGCACACGTGCACACAAACATGCATGAACATATGCACATAAACATATGCATGCAGGCATGCAAGGACACATGCACATATGTATTCACACAGGCTAGCTGGCAGGTAGGCACACATGCACACAGCTGCACACACGCACACACACACACACACTCACATACACACATACACACACATGCACACATACACACTCATACACACACACCTGCACACACACATACACACTCGCACACACATACACACACACACTCACATACTCAGACATGCTGCACTCATGTGCTTTTATATAAGTGTGGGCATGCATGTGTGTAGTAACCTTAGGCCACTATTTAATGATTTCTAATTAATATTATCATTATGTGCTGTGTGTGTGTGTGTGTGTGCATGCTTGTGTGTATATTTGCATCACCAAGCATGTGGCGGTCAGGAGACAACTTTGTGTGGTTGGTTCTCTTCTTTCAGCTCTTCCTGGGATCAAAAGGCTGCCAGCTTTGCACACCAAACACTCTATAGTTTGCTGACCTTGGACCACTTCTGCATATTGTTTTGGTTGTGTTGAGATCAAACCTGGGGCCTCTACCATGATGCTGTGCCCCAGCCAGGGTCTCTTTCCCCTACCACTGGGCACTTACATCCTTACAACCCCATCCTTGACACCCATAAAGCTTTCTGCCACATGGTAGGTAACATTAACACTCATTTAGTGCACTGAATGCCCATAAAAATTTGGGGGGATCTTTTTCTGTTATTGCTGATGGAGCAGGACGAGTGTCTGTAGTTTTGGCTTTTTGAACCAATGTCTTTGTAGGGGAAAAAAAACCCCTCCAAGCTAGCATTGCTGGGTCAAAGTTTAAACACATTTAAAATTTTGATTAGTTCTCCTAAATTGCCAAATGGCCAGAATTTTAGGAAAGTGTAATGAGCTTTGTTTGGGGTCAGGTAAAGTCAAGATGGCAGAGGACAAAGGTCACTATTGATGTCCCCCAATCAATTAGTAGCAAAGGGAACTCTGAAGGGAGGTGACAGCTGGAGACATGCCCAAGTCCAAGGTATGGAAATGCCCGCCATGACTCGACTATGCTTCACACACAAATAAGAATCCGCCGGACACATTCACCGGAGAAGGTCTTGATGTGTCACGGAAGGGGTACACACCACACTCAAAAACACAATCCCATCTCGAATTCACTAAAGGTCTGTTTGCCAGCTGTGATAAATATTAATTCCATGTTCAAATAGCTTTTCTTATTTTCTTGAATCCGGGAGCACTTTTGGAGGCTGGCTTAGCCTCTTCAGATCTTTGGAGAGCATTTACAAGGGTCAGCGTGGCAGAAGCCTGCTAGGAACCCACTGTGGATTGAAGAAGCTGGGGGTTAACCCTCATAGAGAGAGAGGAGGGGAGGAGCCAATGGAACCATGGGTAAAAGAGCAAGAAAGGCTTAAAAAAATCTGTGTATGTATGTACGTACACTGTGCACACATGTGCAGGTCAGAGGACAAACCTGGGGAGTGGTCTTGTCTTTCCGTCTTGTTTGTGACAGAGTCAGTGTGTCTTGTTGTTTGCTGCCCTGTAACCAGGGCTGGCTGGCCTGTGAGCTTCTGGGGGGTCCCTGTCTCATCTTGCCACAGGGACACTGGGACTACTGATGTGTGTTATAGAACTTGGCTTTCCATGGGTTCTGGGGATTTGAACTCAGGTCCTCAGGTCTGTGCAGCTTTGCCTCTGGGCCATCTCTCCAGTCCTGGAAAGGATTTATTATTTAGCACTATAGTTAGACATGGAAAGCCCCCCTAAGGCTTCTTTGTTAAAGGTGTAGTCCCTAGTGGCTATTGAGAAGCTCTGGGAACATTAGGGCTGTATGGCCTCACTGCAGGAGATAGGTGACTGTGTGTGTGCGTGTGTGTGTGTGTGTGTGTGTGTGTGTATGTGTGTGTGTGTTCTGAAGGTTGTACCAGGGCTCTAGCCACCCCTTTCCCTGCTTCTAGGCCACTGTAAATGAGCAGCTCTGCTCTTCTGTAATCTCTTGTCTTATGTCTCTACAGGTCCACGGTGATGGAACCAAGGGACCATAGTTATTTTGCCTCAAGTACTTTGTCTCAGCAATAGAACACACACACACACACACACACACACACACACACACACACACACACACACACACAGAGTTAGATTTTGGGCTGGGAAACTGAATGGATAAAGAAATGAGACTTTGGTTCCAACTGAGGAATCTGAGGGACTGAGAAGCAATCTGATGGGGCTTTTAACTGAGGATGGCTCTGGACTTCCGGTCCTCCTGCCTCTCCCTCCCAAGTGCTGGGATTACAGGCACCAGTTACCCTTCCTGGTTTCTGTGGTGCTGGGTTTTGAACCTGAGGCTTACTGCATGCTGGCAAGCACTCTACCGTGGAGCCATATCCCCAGCCTCATCTTAGGGCCCTTTAATACATCTTACTTGGAGGGAGAAAGACTACAACAAGTGATCGGCCTACTAAGATGCAATTGGCAAAGAAACAAATGGAACATTTGGTCACTTCCATGGCTTGGAAAGTGTGTTTTGCTTGTATTCACACTTGCCTGTTGTAGCCTGTCTCCTCCATGGGGTCAATGGTGATATTCAATAATGCTGTTCAGATCCAACCCAAGAGTGCCACTCCTGGCTGCGCATGCCAGCAGACACACCCAATCACAGCACTAAAGCTGAGAATCAGCATAAGACTGCCTCTGAATATCAGGGCAACCTTTACCCCCTTTCATGCAATGTGTTCATTATTTTTACATAGTTAATCCACTCTCTCTTTCTCTCTCTTTTTTTTTTCTCAAGTTGGGGGAGTGGGATATAGGGTCTCAGGTAGCTCAGGCTGGTCTTTAACTCACTATGCAACCCAGGATGACCTTGAACGTCTGATCTTCCCATCTCTGCCTCCCATTGCTGTAACTAAAGGTGCAGGGAACTGGGTCCAGCTGTGTGGTGCTGGGGCTTGAGTCTGAGGCTTGCTGTAGGCTAGGCAAACTCCGCTCTTTACCCACTGAGCTACACCTCCAGCCACTTCCCCCTATGTGTACTTCACGACAGCCTCAACTTCATATTCTGAAGTTTTTGTGATTTCTGTTTCACCTCGAAATAAATAGTGTCCTTCCTGTTCCAGAGCCCCCTCCACCGCCCTCCACCCTGCTACTTCGCCTTTCTAGGCCTTCTCAGAATTAGCATTGCTTCACTAAACTGTGAATTATCTAACTCGTATGTCATCAGCTGTCCTGTAAACTCCGGGAGAGCAGACAGCACGCCCATCCTGCTGATCATGATACCCCACAGTGGGTCACAAAGTCAGCCAAATACTCAAAGGCAGCATTTGATGACTGCACTGGCTGGTTTTGTGTGTCAACTTGGCACAAGCTGGAGTTATCATAGAGAAAGGAACTTCAGTTGTGGGAGTGCCTCCATGAGATCCAGCTGTGGGGTATTTTTTCAGTTGGTGATCAAGAGGGTTGGGCCCATTGTGGGTGGTGCCATCCCTAGGCTGGTAGTCTTGGGTTCCATAAGAGAGCAAGCTGAGGAAGCCAGGGGAAGCAAGCCAGTAAGAAACATCCCTCCATGGCCTCTACATCAGCTCCTGCTTCCTGACCTGCTTGAGTTCCAGTCCTGACTTTCTTTGGTGATAACAGCAGTGTGTAAGTGTAAGCTGAATAAACCCTTTCCTCCCCAACTTGCTTCTTGGTCATGATGTTTGTGCAGGAATAGGAACCCTGACTTAGACAATGACTGTGGTGATTTGAATATGCTTGGCTCAGGGAGTTGCACTATTAGGAGGTGTGGCCTTGTTGGAGTAGGTGTGGCTTTGTTGGAGTAGGTGTGACCTTGATGGAGTAGGTGTGACCTTGTTGAAGTGGGTGTGGCCTTGTTGGAGGAAGCATGTCACTGTGGATATGGGCTTTAAGAACCTTGTTCTAGCTGTCCGGAAGCCAGGCTTCTCCAAGCTGCCTTCAGATCAAGAGGTGGAACTCTCAGCTCCTCCAGCTCCATGCTAGACTGGATGCTGCCATGGTTCCACCTTGATGATAATGGACTGAATCTCTGAACCTGTTAGCCAGCCCCAATTAAATGTTGCCCTTATAAGAGTTGCCTTGGCCATGGTGTCTGTTCAGAGCAGTAAACCCCTAAGATAATGACAGGAGATCGAATGAACACAAGACACAGCTTCCTTTGTTTACTGTACTGCATCTATGTCTATGCCACAGAGCCTTAAACAGGGCCTATCACATACTAGATGTTCAATAAACATACGGTGGTAAGTTTTGTGTGTCAATCTGACTCAGCCACAGGATGCCCAAACAGCTTATTCAGCATTATTTCCAAGTATAGCTAGAGAGATGTTTCTGGAACAGACCAGCAGTTGACTATTGATACTTCCTCCCTCACTGATTCTGAACTTGTCCATGAGGCTTTCACGGCTAATGGAGATGTATGAGCCATGCATTCCTACTGGTTTTCTTGTGTGTTTCTACCATTTTTTGTGCCATGCCTTGGGAGGTCACTGAGTTGAGAACAGGAACATCTTGTCTCCATGAACATTAACCCTGCAGGACCCAGATAATCTCAGGAGAACCACAAACATACGACTGCCATTCAGTGTTTGGGGTTGTTTGTCACACATCAGAAGCTGACTGGTTCAAGGGAATTTTGGATCTGGTAAGACTGATACGCCTGCCTTCTACGGTGCTTCTAAAGAGTGAAGCAGTTAGCTTGATGCACACAGAGTGAATGCTTTGCAAACGGTTGTTCCGTTAACACCACAGGGTGGTGAGATATCCAGATACCTGTTTGAGAGTTGTGTAGATACGTGGGTTTTAATCCTCAGGCTTGAGGGCTCAGCTATTGCTACTGAACTTCTGAGCACCGGGGTAAGTGTGGTTGGTCCAGGAGGATGCAAATCGGAGAGTAAGCAGGTCAGAGATAATTGATGGGCGCTCTTCCTTGAAAGGAGATCTGGCACCATGGCAACCATAAGCACATTCGGTTTTGTGACTATGGATTATAATTACTAAGTTATTAGCCAGAGGGTTGTGCGAGAGATTGATGGCTCCTGCTCCGTGTAATGTGTCCTTTAAATGCTAAATAATAAGTTAAATGTAAGGAATAAATATGTTCCGTGGCTTATTTATGGGGCAATTACAGGATATTTTCAGCCTATTAACTAGGGCGTCTGTAGAAGCTCAGGGCAGGGAGGAGAAAGAAGCCCTGAGGAAGAGGCTAGGAGAGAGACTTGCATTCTTGGTCACATGTGGTTGGTGCCCTTGAATGGGTCAGGTCACTGCTCTGAACTCCACTGTCAGCATTTGGAGAATCAGAGGTGGGGGAATGGAATCCGTAGCTCACTGAGTACCTGTGAAGAGTCGGCGCTGTGATTATTATATGTGTGGTGTAGCACAGTGCTCAGAGCATAGCCCCTATGATGAGCAGTCAAGAATCTTAACTCAGCCGATCATCATATTGGATATAGGGGGTCTCCATCTATCTCGTGAGAGACCCCCTACTTGATGCGTTCAGTCAATAAATGATTGGTGTGATTTTCAGTGGATTATCAATGAATTCGCCTTCAGCTGGGAACTAAATGTAGGTCTTTTGTGAGAGCAGTATCTACTCGTAACCACTAAGCCATCTCTCCTGGCCCAGAAAGAGTCTCTAAGTGTCAATTTATCCCTAAAAACAACCTTGAACTTGGGTAAGGACCGACAAGAATAAAGACGAAGCTGGAAGTCACGTATCACACTCTCCCACCGACATAGAAATACCATTGAGATTGTGTGTGCACACGCATGTGTGTGGGGTGTGGTCTATGTGTATGCATGCACATGTGTGTGCATACTCCTGTGGAGGCCAGAGGTCAATGTTGGAGGTCTTTCTCATTTACTCTGTACTTTTTTATTTTAGTTATAAATATGTATTTTTTTGTCAATTATATCTATTAAAACTGGGAGTATTTTCTTTTAATTTAGTAAAATCCTCCTCCCCCCAATTAACTCATAATAAAAATATATCTGTCATAGTCGTTTTCTTTTTTCATGGTGGATGAATTGATTCAATTTTCTATGTTTTAAAGTAGCTAAACCCAGCAGTGGTGGCGCATGCCTTTAATCCCAGTGCTTGGGAGGTAGAGGCAGGTGGATTTCTGAGTTCGAGGCCAGCCTGGTCTACAGTGAGTTCCAGGACAGCCAGAGCAACACAGAGAAGCCCTGTCCGGGAGTGGGGGGGGGGGCAGCAAGAGTCATCTAAATAAATAAATAAATATTAATATAACTGATTGTGAAAGTATAAAATCTATCTTATTTTTTTGAGGCAGGGTCTTTCACTGGCCCTGGAACTGGCTGTCCAGTAAGTCCCTGGGATCCTCCTGTCTCTGCCCCCCTAGTGCTGGCGTTGCGGGTGCACACTGCTGAGCCCTGCTTATTTATTGGGGTCTGGGAATCAAACCTAAGTCCTCCTGCATGTGTGTGGCAAGCACCTTGCCCTCGGAGCCAGCACAGCAGCCCTGCCGTTCTTATTTCTTATTCGACTCCTTCTCTGTTTTTTTTTTTTTTTTTTTTTTTTCACCCAGGATTAAATCGTTTAAATCCAAAATTGGTATCATCCTGTCCGCGCTGACCGCCACCTGCTTCGGAGACATCACTCAATGTCCTCCCCAACAGTTGCTTCTGAAGGTCTTGAGGGCTGCGGAGTGCCGCTCCTCCTTCGGAAGGAGGAAATAACTCAGGAGGAGTTATTTCAGGGGTGCCCGCTTAGCGCATTTACCTAAATTACACCTTCAGACTTTCTGAAGTCTGCATTTCAAATTGGTCTTAAATGGGCAGGGGCCGGGCTTTAAGATCCCCTTCCATTCCTCCTCCCCCAACCCCATGGCCCTCAAGCTCTCTGTCAAGTAGTTAATGGTCCTACCGGGCACTTATGCAGTCAGGGAGTTTTCAGGGTAAAGGGGCTCCGTGGTGAGCCATTTGTAAAAGGGGGAAAATGTCATTCAAATAACCGCCCTTTAATTTTTCATCAAGGCTGTTTCTTTTTCCCCTCCCTAAACCGAATTCTTTTTTTTTTTTTTTTTAAAAACATCCATCCACAGGTAAAAGTTTCGCTACCAGGCTTTTGGAAACACCTTCTTTGGTTCCCTTGGAACAACACCATCTGCCCCTCCCCCACAGCCCCGCGTCTCCTGTGTCCATGACTGGGTGTATTGACGACTGTGGACACTATTTCGGTCCATGTAAGTGATTTGCAACTTAATCGTGAGAAGAGTAGGTTACAGGGATGAGGCAGTGTGGCCCAGACAGTAAAGCACTTGCTTTGTGGGTGTGAGGACCCGAGTTTGAGCCCCAGCACCTATTTAAAAAGGCAAGCACACATCAGCATGCACGTATAGCATAAGCCCTGGAGGAGGGGCAGAGAGAGCAGGATCCCCCCCCCCCCCCGGGGGTTTACTGGCCACAGGTTGGCAGTAAGAACCTTTACTTGCTGAGCCATGTCAAGGTCCCCAGAACTGAACATTGTAATTGGCTTGAACCTGGGCCCCTGGGCTGAGGCACCATCTCTTAACACATTGCTTGAGTGTGGATAAAAGTTTTGCCTACAGATAAGATGGCAAAACGTACAGACATCCTACAGCTAGCCTAGGACCTTGCTGCTCCTGAGGGACATGACCTTGAGCAGGAAAGAGAAGGAGGAAGGAAAAGAGAGAAGCCAATGCCTGACCTACCCGCCCTTGGGGGTTGAAGGTGAGGTGGCGGGGAGTCCATGACACAAATCCCCGGAGCAGCAATCTGAACATTGCTGTAAACTCCTTTAATACCCTCCACCCCCACCCCATTGGTCCCAAGAAAGCATCTCTTCTAAACAGCACTTCCTGATTGGCTGGCATCGTCTGTGCCAGAAATCCTTGGTCTCTCAGGCAGTCCTCAATTAGATCCTTCTGCAGGAGGTGCTTTTGCGGCTGCGCGGGCGCCAGTTTACATAGAGGTGGCTCCATGGTTCCTCCTACATTGTTCGGTGTCTCGGGCCAGTGTCCAGGCTGTTCTTCAACCCTTTATGCAGGTGATTCTCCTTCACCAGACTCCCTCATAGCTCAGCTCTCAGAGGAGCTGCTGTGCAGCGAGAGGATGGCCCAGGGTGTGATGGCTGCCCGCCACTTGGCATGATGACAGACAGCTCTGGTAATGTTGCTCACTCACTCCCCATTTCCTTTAAGGCGATGGTCATGGTTCAGTCTCCAGTTAGGAAGCTGCTGATACTCCATCTCGTCTTCAGAAATCTGTTCACACTTCTTGAAAATGAGCCTCTATTGCTCCTTTAAAACCACACAAAAAATAATTTGTCAAAAGGAAAAACACAGAGAGCACCAGGTAAGTATGTGTTCTAACAGCTAGGGTAGCAAACACATTCACACTGTTTTCATACTGGGCCCGTGCTAGCCAGAAAAAGTATATATTTAGAGAGGAGAGAGGAGAGAGAGAGAGAGAGAGAGAGAGAGAGAGAGAGAGAGAGAGAGAGAGAGAGAGAGAGAGAGAGAGAGAGAGAGAGAGTCTCACTATGTATACTATGTATCTTTCTCTGGCTGTCATGGAACTCACTAAGTAGACTGGGCTGGCCTTGATCTCACAGAGATCTGCCTGCCTCTGCCTCCTGAGTGCTGGGATTAAAGGTGTGTGCCACCATGCTGGCTGAAAGTTTACATCTTACACTCAACACTCTGGACTTTGTTTCTTTCCACAAACAGTATACTCTAGGTTCACAGTATATCATCATGGCTGTTTTCCTGTTCCTTAAATGCTTTTAGGAAAGGTGAGTTCTAATGACCTCATTGTGTTCCAATATATTCATGCAGCACAGTTACCCAGTGCCTATGAGAAGATACACAGATATTTTCAACATTACCTATATTAAAAATAGTTTTGAAACAATTATTTCTGTGCAAAAATACAATGGTATCAATTTGTCTTTGATGCAGCATTAAAGTTTCTAATAAACTGCCAATTTGCTTGAGGGCTTTTGTTTTAAATGTGTATTTTATTGTTAAAGTTCCTATATATTCTTAAAAATATTCTAAAGTTAGGAGGGGTTATTAAATAATAGAAAGGATTCCAACCAGTTTCCAGGCGATCATTTCTGATACTATTCTTTACATCATGTCTTCCAGGCCTTTTCCTATGCAAGCACCTGAATGTGTGTGTGTGTGTGTGTGTGTGGTGATTTCCCATTTCTCCTTTCTTTCCTCCCCCCTCCCTTATTTTCCATTCCTTTTTCTCTCCCATGTGTATTATCCGAGGGTCGTTTATGCCCAGGTTTTGAGTGACTATTTCTGGGAACTCTTCAGTAGCCAGTACCATGTACGTAGGAAACTCACATTGATGCTACCCATTAAGCCAGGGCAGTGGTATCTTCTTTCCCCATTGATGGGAAATTTGGGTCCTGAAGACGGTAGCACATCGAGCCTTCAGACTATGCTGCAATATCCCACAATGCACTTGCAAGAGCTGACACCGCAAAGCCCTCATTTCCATCAGCTGACAGAAAGACTGTGGTGTGAGCTGATTTTCTTTATTGAGGTAAAGCTGTGTAAGAGAAGACTCACCTTTTTGGTCCCGTAGAGTTGAATCCGTTCACAACACCCTGGCGCCACCATCGCCATCTTGAATGAAAACATCTTCATCAGTCATAGAATCCATTCACTCTGCAAGCAGTGGCTCCCGCACCCATCCCCTCCCACCCCCACATCCCCTTCCACGTCCATTCCTCCCTCCCCAATCCTCTCCAACCTCATCCCTTGAAGATCACTTATCTACTCTATCTGCCTGTGGGCTTGCTTGTTCTCCACATTTTGGGCACAGAGACTTAGGCCGTCGTTAGCTTCTTTCTCTTAGTGGAGAATATTCAAGTTCATCGCGTAGCGTGTAGAAATGCTTCATTCTTCTTTTTACGATTTATTTTATGTATGTGAGTGCACTGCCACTCTCTCCAGACACCCCAGAAGAGGGCATCCGATCGCATAGCAGATGGTCGTGAGCCACCATGTGGTTGCTGGGAATTGAATTCAGGACCTCTATAAGAGCAGTCAGTGCTCTTAACCACTGAGCCATCTCTCCAGCTCCATTTTCTTTCTTTCTTTCTTTTTTTTTTTTTTTAAATTTAAAAACAGATGAACCATATGCCATTTGTGCTGACTAATTTTGTGTCGAGTCGACACAGGCTAGAGTCAGATATCTAAGATTAGAGAACCTCAATAAGAAAATGCCTTCGTAGGAGCAATCTGTAGGCAAGCCTGTAGGGCATCTTCTTAGTGATTGATGGGGGAGGGCCCTACCCATTGTGGGCGGAGCCATCCTGGGCAGGCAGTCCCGGGTTCTCAAAGAAAGTGGGCTGAGGGAGCCATGGGAGCAAGCCAGTAAGCAGCACCCCTCCATGGCTTCTGCATCAGCTCCTTCCTCCAGGTTCCTGTCCTGTTTGAATTCCCGTCCCGAGTTACTTCAATGATGGACTACAATGTGGAAGTGTAAAGCCCAATAAACCCTTCCCTCCTCAAGTTGCTCTTGTCATGGTGTTTCACCACAGCGATAGAAACCCTAGGATATCACTGATAGAAATAGAAACTAGATTACGATACACCAAATATTTCTTACCAATCCATCAGTGGTAGGCTGTAATCTTACAACTTTCTGGCTGTTGGGAATAATCGTAATAAAATTGTTTGAACACTTGTTTTTAACTCTTTTGACTGTGCTGTTACTTTTTTAGTTTAAAAATATTATTGAGGCATAAGGTAAGTTTTCTTTAAAGATGTTTAAACTACTCTTGTCTATGTGGTTATGGTAGCTACCAACTGAATATGTATTTAGATCTGTTTGTTTTGCTTTATTCTGAATATTTAGGGAATTGCTTTCCCAATTTAATTTTGTTTGAAGATCAGCTTTGGATAGAGAGTTATGGCTCATGTTTTATTTCCTTGAGGATCCTAAATAGGTCGGTCATTTCATGATTTCTAGAATGAAATGTTGACTTCATTTATCTTGGAGGTGAGTGGGTATTTTCTGTAGTTTTTTTTTTCTTTTAAATCAATGCTGCTGTTATTGTTTTTTTTTGCATTTTTTATTTGTGTGTGTGACATGTGCATGTCTGTGTTTGCCTGTTGGTGGGAATGTGTATGTGTGTGTAAGTGAGTGTGTATGTGTATAGAATGTGCATGTCTGTGTATGCATGTGTGTGTGTGTGTGTTATGTGTGGTGTGGGTACTGCACATGCATGTGGAGGCCCAGGGCTGATGTTGGGAGTCACCCTCCCTCACACTTCCACCTTATCCATAGAGGCAGGGTCTCTCAATCAAACCCAGAGCTCACCGATATGGCTAGTCTTGCTGGCCAGTTTGCCCTGGAGATGCCCTGTCTCTGGCTTCTGAGGATAGAATTCCAGTCGGGCTGTCATGCCCTCTGGTATTTTTATGGGTTCTGTCAGTCTGAACTCTGGTCCCCATGACTGCATAGAAATGCTTTATCCACTGAGCAATCTCCCAAGTTCCTCAATGATCATTATCGAAAGTTTTCTGGGTGTAAGTTGCCTGCCACCAAGTCTCACAAACCCAAGTTTGATCCCTGCATCCTGTAGGTTAGAGGGAGAGAACCAATCCTATAAGTTGTCCTCTGGCATCTGATTCGTGTGCAGAATGGCGTGTAATTATGTGCTTATGAGATGAATGGAGAAAGAGAGGGAGAGGGAGATAGAGATGGATGGATGGATGGATGGATGAATAAATAGATTGAGGTCTTTTGGGTTGATTTTCTCAAATTCTTTGGGGGGGGGGTAGGAAGTGTGGTTGAGGCAGGATCTGGCTTCGAACTTGGGGCCATTTCACCTGGACTTCTCCAACATCAGGAGCCACAGGTATGTGCCTTAACACATAGCTTTTGGGTTTATTCTGTAGGGACTTGTAATATATAACTATCACCCAGCCACAATTCTCTCAGTTCTGTCTCATCCGTTTTGAGATATTAGGCAAGAGTTTCTGGCTCCCTCTCTCCCGCTCTCCGTGGCTGTGTACACTTGACCTGCCTTTGTTGTGTGAGAATTGTTATTTTCTCACGATGTTGCGTGTGATTTGACTCCTGTGCTGTTCCACTACTTGTGCTTAATTGAGTTTCCCTGCGCTGTTATGGAGACAGTCAGGCTGGGCTGACCTCCTAGGCTTCCCTTTCGCAGAGCTCTGCGTCTGATGTCTTTAGCTTCACACCCTTCTCCTCTTTTGCTCTGGTGGGTGCCTCCTGTATTCCGCCCCCTTTGCTTCTGTCCTGTGAGATTCCATTCTCCTCTCAGGTGTGGCCTTGGCAGAGGGCTTAGGGTCATTAGACTTGGGAAACGAAGGAACAGATTCTTCCAGTGTGGATGGATGCACTCATGCTGGCCTACCTTGACTCCCTATGAGCCTTCATTGGTGGTCTTGTGGGATGCATAGGAGGTGGGAGGCTAACCGGGGGAAGCAGGTTAGTAGGGGGTGTGTGCTTGGGGCTGTGTCTTATCTTGGACTCCTCCCTGCCTCTTTCTGCTTCCTATGATCCATAAGGTGAGCTTTGTTCCACCATAATACTCCACCTGTCATGAACTCACTGTCAATGGAGTTGAGGCTTCTGAATTATCATCTCTGAAATCAGGACCAGAGCAAGTCTTTTCTTCAGTTGTTTGTGACAGGTATTTTGGTACAGTCATGGGATATAACCAGAATCGGCTGGTTCCCTGGAAGTGCATGGCGAGATAGAGTACTCTGGAAGAGAGCTGGGAGAAGACATGGCCAAGTGATGTCCACAGAGTGCCCTTTACAACGTCCCCAATCAGCCTATACATCTTTCTGACTTGCCCATCTATGCAAAGTCAGCCTGCTCCCAGTGAAGCCCTTTCTCTTCTTTGCTTCCAGGTTCAGGAAATTCCACCTAGGCATTGTTGGCATTGTCAGGACCTCTGAAATCCGTGACATCACATAGGCATGACCCACAGACCTGTTGCCAAGTCAACAGCCACCATATTTCTGGAATCCACTTGGCTCACCTCTCACCTTTACCTGTGTTATGTCATCACCCATATCATTACTCATATATAAAGCTCTCCCCTGGTCTGTCTGTCTGTCTGTCTCTCTGTCTCTCTGTATCTCTCTCTCTCCCCCTTTCGTCCCCCCTTTTCTTTCTGCCACCACCTTGCCCCTCTCTCTCCCAATAAACCTCTTACACATCTTACATGTGGAACTGCTTTAGCCTGGTGTGCTATGTTTAGACTTAAGCTGCTATTCTAACACATTGGGCATGCTTCGAACTCCTGCTGAGGTTCTAATATTCTGCCTCAGCCCACAAAACAGAAAGCCTACCAGATTCTTTGATTCTTCTCCTCTTGACTTGAGGGGAGGGGAACCCCTCCTCTTGTAGTTGGATGTGGGAGAACACAAGCCCCAACAAATACGTATCAAGACATTTTCATTACATCGTCCTCTGTTCCCTAACCAGTCTAAAATACATACCTTATTTATTTAGCATGGATTTATTTATTTATTTATTTATTTATTTATTTATTTATTTATTTATGTGTGTGATGTGTTCATGGGTGAGAATGCATGTGTGTGTATGTGAGTACACACGTGGCAGCCACACGTTAACTTCAGACATCCCTTAGTAGCCCTCCATAGTTTTGAGATGGGCCTTTCACTGGGATCTGGGGCATACCAATTTGGTTAGGCATATCAGCCAGTGAGCTCTAAAGATCTTTCTGCTTCCACTTCCCAGTACTTGGAGTAGAGGTGTGAACCAGCATACCTGGCTGTGTGTGTGTGTGTGTGTTTGTGCATGCATAGTGTGGTGTGTAGCACATGCACACA
This sequence comes from Mus caroli, assembly GCF_978045245.1. Lineage (NCBI taxonomy): Eukaryota > Metazoa > Chordata > Mammalia > Rodentia > Muridae > Mus > Mus caroli. Next base: position 121,216,444 of record NW_028227259.1, on the reverse strand, counting down.
CACAAACATACACAGACACATTCACACACATACATAGACACACACACACACACACACACACAGACACATATACAGGCACACAGACAGACACAGACACACACACACAGACACAGACACACAGACACACACACACACAAGTGCAGGTACCTGCAGAGTCTAGAAAAGGTCATCAGATCTGAAGATATAGTTACAGGTGGTTGTGAGTGTTTGGCATGGATATTGGTGTCCAAACTTGGGTTCTGCACAAGAGCAGTATGCTCCATTAACCTGTGCTTATGCAGCAAGCACAAGAGACACAAGATGGTTAAGACCTGTCAGTCTAGCACCATGAAACATTGACATGTCCTGTATAGGTGGCACTGTAGCTAAACCTAAGGAGGCGTTGGCCCAGTTCCAAAGAAATTAGATTATTTTAATATCCTGCTCTTTAATCATCCAGTAAACATTTGCTTGGTAGCTAACTTGTGTAGGATTATATTAATCTTCTTTGTTGGTTAAAGGAAGCTGGTGATGGGGACGTTGTCCTGGAATTAGCATGGCAGGAAAACTCTGGGGACTCAATCAAGGTCACCTCCCCAGTTGTCTCAGAAGCATAGCTCCATGGGAGGGAAAGAGAGTCAAAGTTTGAGGTGACTCCTGGGGCCTCTTGGAGGACAGGAGTGGCTACACAAATTTCTAGGCTACCACATGGATAGAGAGTCCTAGAGGAAGCAACCTAAACCCAGTGGCAGAAGGAAGAACATTGGGAACCATGAAAAGAAGTCAAGCTGGAGAAGAAGGGAATGGATTTTGATGACTGGCACAACACTGTTAATACTTCATCTGGAATTAAAAGCAGGGCATGCGGTCGGTGTTGCCAACTTGACAGGATCTAGAATCAACTGGGAGATGGGTCTCTGGGTATACCTATGGGGAGTTATCATAGGTTAATTGAGGTGGGAAGACCTGCCCACTGTGGGTGGCACCATTCCCCAGGAAGAGAATTTAGAGCAGAGTAGCAGCCTGATTCTCCACTCTCTACTTCCTGATTATGGATGCCATGTGACCGGTTCCTTCAGCTGTGATGCGCTGTAACCTGCTTCTGTGAGCCAGAAGAGACCTTCTTCTCTCCTTTGTTCCTTTTGTCAGAGTATTTGACCACAGCAACAGGGAAAGAAACAAAGACACAGACTCAAATTCTTGCACGCCAATGTTCATAGCATCAGTCCTTACAATAGTCAACAAGTAGAAACAACCTATGTGTCCATCAAAAGATGATGGATGTGGTCTCTCTGTACAGTGGAATATTGTTTACCTTTAAAAAGGAGTAACATTTGGAAACCAAAGAACTCTCATTGCACCCACCTGCCCACTGTTCCTTTGAAAACTCTGGTTTGAGATTAGCTAATTGAAGAAGAAACCCACAGATAGCATGCCTGGCCCAATGGGTATTTGAGAAGGGTGCCGTGGTGGTTGAGTGAGAAATGTTCTTTTAAGGCTTGTGCGTTTGTTTGTTTGTTCTACAGACAGTGGTGCTGTTTTGGAAGGTAGTAGAGCCCTGGTAGAAGATGTGAGATTTGCTGTAGTAAGTGGCTCACTGCGGGGGAGGGCCTTGGGTTATTACAGCCTAGACTCACTTTCTGTCTGCTGTGTTTCCTGTAGACACAAAGTCTCCAGCTGTCTCCTGCCGCCATGTTTTTCCTGCCCCACCCGACTGCACCATCAGACAGTAAGCCGAAATAAATTATTTCCCTTAAGTTGTTTCTTGTTGGGTATTTAGCAATAAGAGAAGCAACTTTTGCAGTAACCTAATTTAGGAGTTGGTCCCCAAAGATGCCATGGCTAAATGATCTAATTTGAGCAGGTATACCAGGCTGCAGCATTTTCTCTTGGATGTCAAGTGTCAGAATTACCCAGCATCCACTTCACAGACATGAGCATGTTGCAAAAGACACTTCTCTGGTTTCTTTATTGTCCCTAAGAAATAGCCATGTAAGTCCTGGTGGCGAATTCTTTGATTATGATTTTTAAATGACATGATCAGGCCACAAGAGGGCAGTGCTCAGTGCAAAAGAAGGCACTGGTAATGGGAGAATTTCAAAGGAAAGAGGAAGACCCTGTGGTGGGGCTCTTTCTCTTCAACTATTTATATATATCCATCAACTATAGCCAGGAACACAGCAGGGGGTGTGCGTATTTGTGTTTTGGAGAGGGGGAGGGGAAGCTAGGGAGGAGGGGGCCCAAGAGCAGGAGAGCAAAGCTCCAGGTTTGCCTTTGCTAATGAAGAAGCACCACCTGGGGGTTTATGACTGGGCGTGAGCTTGAACTCGAATGGACAGCAGCCATCTCTCAGAGTCGTTCTCAGCTGCCTTCATCCGTCTCCCGGACAGCTGCAGCATCCACAGGACCATTTGCAGGTCAGGCCCTCTCTGTTTTCCTGACAATCAGATTATCCTAGCTAGACTCAGGTGCCGCTTAACCAAGTTAGGTACAGAATAATTTAAAGCCTCAGCATCAGGATTTGAAAATCTGCCGAAGGCATGACAGGCTAAAGGCTGATCTATGCTTTATTTGACTTGGAGGGAAAAAGGGAAGAAGGATTTAGCATGAAAGTCTTGGAAAAAAATTGGTATGAAGGCCTCGTGGAGAGGGTTTATATATTCTCGGAATCTCATGATGGTACCGAATCTGCTTTAATCATCAGGACAGCAGTTTTATATCTATTTTGGTTACGGTTAATAAAACAGTCACTGTATGTATAAAATACTTCATACGAGGGGACTGGGTGCCTCTGAGGGTCTTCTCATCACCCATCTGTGACCCACTCACCCATCTACCTATGTATCTACCTATCTACCCACCCACAATCCAACAGCCGCCTACCTATATATCTATCCTACGTATGGCCATCCATCTCTCCATTTATCACACCCCACCCATGTATCCATCCACCTACACATCCACTCATTTACCCATCTACCTTAATGTCTATCCATCTGTTTATTCACCCTTCCATCCCTCCATCTACCACTCACCCATCTACCGTGTATCCACTCAACCATACATCTAGCCCTTGACCTATCCACTCACATAACTCATCCCTCCCTCCACCATCTGTATATCCACCATCCACCTCTCCCTCCCTCCATCCACCATCCATTTATCTACAACCCATCCACCCACTCCTCCATCCACAATTCACCTACCCATCCATCCATCAATCCTTCCATCATCCATCATCTATCCAACCATCCATTCTCTATCCATCCATCTTCCATCTATCCATCTGTTCTCCATCCATCCATCCATCTATTCTCCATCCATCCATCAGTCCATACGTTCATTCATCCACCCACCCACCTGTTCATCCACCCACTTCCTTCACCAACCTCCTGAAAACCTTTCTAGTCTGACAACTCCTCTCAAGCCCATTTTCCTTCAAGCTTATATGGTCTTTGAATCTGGCTTTCTTCCTAAAACATTTGGGGGCTACACTACAGGCCGGGGGGGCTTTCTGTATACTTCAGAGCCTTCATTTGGAGTATCTAGGGCTGTAAAACCTATTTGTGTGGATTACTATACATGGCATCATCATTCAGCCAAATCACGATTTATAGTGTGTGTACATGCATGCATGCACGTGTGCCTGGCTGGCCAGTGAGCATGGGGACTCTCCTGTCTCTATGTCCCCAGTTCTGGATTATAGGAGTATGTCTCCACCCACATTTTTCTTTTCCTCATGGGTGCTGAGATCCAACTAAGGTCCACACATTTGCCAGACAAGCACTCTCTCAGCCGAGCTGCCTCCTCAGTCCCTACTGAACTTTTAGCTTCCGTGTCACTATTAGCTATAGGCTCCTCCTCTGCGGGGCTCTCATTCTGGTGGGAGACAGCAGGCGGGGGCTGCCCTTTGGGTGCATTTGCAAACTGTGATAAATATTCAGAAGAGTGCAGTGTGCACAACATCAGCACTCTGATGGCGACAGGGAAGTGTCTCTCGAACAACAGGTGTCGTATGAATGGCTGTTAGTATTATCATATAATGAGTCTTCTAAAACCTTTCCGTAGCAATTATTGCTGAGACTTTATTGAGCGCTTTATGTGACCCAGCCACTATGCTGAGTACCACAAGATGATTATCTCTTGTGCTAGATGCAGATGCTGAGACTGGCTCTCCCTGTCTCCTAGGAAATAGCCCAATAGGTAGTTGGGTATTTGAACCTTCCCTGCCACCTCCAGGTAGGGTTTCACTATATAGTTTGGACTATCACACATGGTCCTCCTGCCTTAGCCTCCAGTGGGCTTGGGTGGCAGGCATAGCAGCTTTACCCTTCCTTGCATGGGCTCTCTTTTCCTAGGGGTCCCCTGTTCCTCATCTTCTCTGGTTGGGTGATGTGTTTCCTTCCAGGCTTGTGGCAGCTGCTCCATCACTTTGCCCATTCTGCAGCCCTGTGGACATCTGCCGAATGTGTTGTCCTATAGATGCTGCTGCCTTTCCGAGAGCCTTGCTCCCCCCACTCCCCAGAATCCTGTCCAAAACTGGCTGCAGATGAGGTGCTCAGTAAAGAACACCTGCCAATGCTCTGTGCGAATGCATTGTGCCTGTAGGGCGAATGCATTGTGCCTGTAGGGAAGATGCGTTGTCTCCAGCAGGCAGAGTGGATTAGAAAGGGGGTTTCTTTTGGACCCAGTGTGAATGAAAACCCAAAAGGCCTTCTAATTCTGACTTGCCATGAGCAGTTTGGCCCGTTAGCTAGCTACTCAACCGCTTGCCCTTGCTAGATGGCACAGACAGCTCTGAGTCCATTTCCAAGGTCTGTCTAGACTGCCTCCTCCTCCTGTTTTCTCAAGGGTGGATGATAACCCTTGTGTGCATCCCCCAGGGCCTTCTGAGGGCAAGAGATGGCTTCTGTGGGCATGGTGACAGAGATAAACATGAGATAAACACCATGATCAGAAGCAGTTTGGAGAGCAAACTGTCTACTGTCTCTTGGAGACCACAGTCCTTCAATTTTTCAACTCCGTAGTCACAGAGTTGTGTGACCAACATGAAAATCTATGTCTAGGACATTTTGTCAACCAAAGAGACCACATACTTATTCTCAACTACACCTACTTCACACTCCATAAATTTGCTTTCTGTATCAGGGCTCGACACTTCTTGACATTTTATGAGAACAGAATGGAGGGAATGTATCACCTTTCATTGCTGGATTATTTCTTTTAGCATAGTCCATTCATACTGATCACAAATAAGTACTTTATTCTTTTTGAGAGCTGACTAATATTCCATCTGGCTTGTATACCCAGCAGTTGACTAATATTTGTTTTTTTCCAACATCATTCCTCCTGAAAGAGGGGTGACATTAAGTGCTGAGTTTTGAATATGTCCTTTTCCTTGCCCAGGGGTGGAGAGGGGGGGTCCTGTCTGTTATGTTGGAGTGTCTCTGATGAGCATGGTTCCTGGAGCAGAGCTGGTGTCTAGCAGTTGGCTTTGTGCAGAAGAACACATCTGTCAATGCCTGCTGTGATAAATGGTGCCAGTCAGGCACCCGCTGCTCTCCTAGGCCTCCCGTTCACAGGATAGAACAAAATAGCGGTATTTTGGGTAAAAGAAAACACCATGAACTACTTTGGACTCGCTTCTTTTCGCTCATCTAGGTGTGTCTAGGAACTTTTAATTTAGCACCATGAGGGCTGGGAAAGATGGATCAGCAAGCAAAAAACACTGAAGATCAGACTTCCACTCCTAGAACTCAGCTTGGTGGCTTGCATATGTCACCCCAGCCAAGATGGGAGAAGAGATAGAAGGACTGGCTAGAAGCTCATGAACGTACCATAGGGACAGAGTCAAGAGAGACTCTGCCTCAAAGTAAGGTAGGAGGAAAGAACTGACACATAAAGAGTTGTCCTCTGGTCTTCACATATGCACTGTGGAATGTGTATAGCTTTGTATGCACATACCCACCATACACACAGACACACACACCATACCACATATACACTCACATACATGCAAATACATACATACCACACAAATACTCCCATGTACACATACACTCTACACACATAACACATACATTCTCTCATACACACACCACACACAAACATACACCACACATATACTCTCTCTCTCCCTCTCTCTCTCTCTCTCTCTCACACACACACACACATACACACACACACACCAGACATACACACTACACACAATGCATACACTCTCTTTCACACACACACCACACATAGTCTCACACACACACACCACACATATACTCATGCACACATCCACACTCACACGTACATAAATACATGCATGCACACACTCACACATACACACCACAATACACCGCACAGCACACCACATATACATTCAAACACACAAACACATACACACACACACCACACCTCACACACTCATACATACATATACACTCTTTCTTATATAACACACACACACACACACACACACACACACACACACATACACACACACACATACACACACACACATACACACACACACACATACACACACCACACATTGGATAAATAAATCCCCAAAGATCACATGGCTTGTTCTACAATGCTGTTTGATAGTTCAATGCTAATTTTTTTTGTTGTTGTTTTGTTTTGTTTTTTTGAGACAGGGTTTCTCTGTGTAGCCCTGACTGTCCTGGAACTCACTCTGTAGACCAGGCTGGCCTCAAACACAGAAATCTATCTGCCTCTGCCTCCCAAATGCTGGGATTAAAGACGTGCACCACCACTGCCCGGCTCCATGGCTAATCTTGATTGTGAACTTGACGGGATCTATAAATGCCTATGAGATGAGCCTCTGGGCATACCCGTAGAGGGTTTATCTCGATTAGGTTCACTGGGGTAGGAGATCCCATCATCCCAGGAGCTGGAGCCCAGCATTCACTGCTCTCTGCTTCTTGACTGCAGATGCCATGTAACCAGCTGTCTGGAAGCCATTGCTATCATGCTCTCCCCACCATGGTGGGCTCTGAACAGTGAGTCCGAATAAGCCCTTCCTTCCTTAAATTACCTTGGGCAGACATTTTGTGCAGCAGGATGGAAATAAGTTACACAGGGAGAGTAGTTTAAGATGAGGCTGGCTGGTCTGGGCTGTGGGATGTACCATCTCTGACTCTGTCTACTCTGGCACAGAGTACGCACGTGTTTGCTCTGTATCTATTCTGAATCCATAACCTATACATCCGGGGAAAGGCTATGACTCAGCCCATAACTATCCTTCTGTTTTTGGAACCTACAAGAGTTGAGTTGTTGCCGGGCAGTGGTGGTGCACGCCTTTAATCCCAACACTTGGGAGGCAGAGGCAGGCAGATTTCTGAGTTCGAGGCCAGCCTGATCTACAAAGATAGTTCCAGGATAGCCAAGGCTATACAGAGAAACCCTGCTTGAAAACAAAACAAAACAAAACAAAACAAAACAAAACAAAACAAAACAAACAAAACAAAATAAAACAAAAAACAGAGTTGAGTTGTTTTTTTAAAAAAATCTATTTACTTGAATTTGGTGTGTATAATTGTTTTGCCTACTTGCATGTATAACACGACGTAGGTGTTGGGAGCTGAACCATGGTCCCTTTCCAAGAGCAGGAAGTGTTTGTAACCTCTGAGCCATCTTTCTAGTTCCCTCCCTGTTTGCTTCATGGTGTCCTGGTTTCTTCTACCATCTGCAAGATGAGGCCCATTTGTTTAACCAAGCCATTATTTGACTGGATGCTGCACTGGCAGTTGTTCAACTCGAAGGGACCCTTTCCAAAAGCCACGGTGTGCAAAGGCTGGCTTGGAGCCCACAGAGGCAGACTCGCTGCACTGCCAACTCCCCCTCCATCAGGGTAGCTCAGAACCCAGATGGTGGCCTCCAGAGGGACACCGCTAGGACAGATTTGCTTCCAGCAGGCGGATGGCTTTAGCTTCAGGAAACAGAGTAGATTTTCAGATGAAGCCAGGGAGAGCAGATCTTGTTCCAGGAAGGGGTGTTGCCTCAGGCGCTCCCATGGAAAAGAAAAAAAAATGGAGAAGCGGCAGATGGGGACTATTGGCTGGGAAATGACGGTGCTCGTTCAATTAAAATATCAAATGAAGAAGTAATAGGAACAGGGTGTTTAGTAGTGGGCTTCTGATGGCTCAAACCAGGCTGACAGAGGCAGATGATCAAAGTTGCATCATCACCGGCACAGAGGAGATAGGTGGTCATGAAAGTTTCTGCCGCTTAAAATAGCCCCTCTCTTCTTGGTTCTTTCAAAGCACCAAAGCATTGATGTCGGTTTAGCAGGTCAGAAGCTATTTATAACCAGTGCCGAAAGAACTTTCAAACACTATGCAAAGTCAAGAATAGTTCTCCTGTTTAGATTCTTCAGTTTTGAAGCCCTGTGAGTTCCATCAAGACTTGTGTGTGTGTGTGTGTGTGGTTCTGCTCTGTTTCTTCCAAGGGGAAGATGGAATGTGAGTTCCTGAGTGGCAAGGGCTGAAGGAGAGGGAGAGGCCAGTCAGCCCTTTGTGTACTCATTCTGCCTTTGAGAGAAGGTATTCGGTGGCTCAGTGGCTCTCTTCCTCGGGACTCTTCTGATTCCTGAATAGAAATAAAGTCACGTGGCTGTGTTTAACAGCAAACTCTCATAGACCCCAGAGCATCATGGGACTGGATTATGGTCAGGCAGCCTTTTTTTTTTTTTTTTTTTTTTTTTTTTATCTCTATACTTCCCATGATGCTCTCTGAAGTGGAAACTTAAGGGTCTTTTGGAGAGTCAGTTGTACTGGATGGTATTTTCCTGGGGCAAACATGTGAAGGAGTGTTTTCCTGAGGTGGGCATGGCTGAAAGACTAAGGCAGACTCATGAAGGAATGTTTCACTGAAGCAGACACAGGAGAGAGGATGTTCTGCTTATGCAAGCATGTGGAAGACATGTGATGAAGGATTTTTTGCTAACAACACCCATGTCTTGGTCTTCCATAGACCGTGTAGTTGAACTCCATTTGTTGGGGCTTCCTGGACTGGGGCTGATTGGAAGACCACGCTGAGGCAAGATCTGTGTTGAGGCAAAGCACATGGAGGACATGTGATGTCTGGAGGGTATAAATAGAACTTGATGGAGTGGTGGAGACAAAGCTTGGCTTGTTGCAGTGCTTACAGGTCTCATGGCTTCGCTGATCTTAGCTTCCCTGAGAGAGGCACAGCCAAGCACTTCTCCTGGTGTTCCTTCTGGTCCCTCCTGCTGACTCAAGCCTAGGCTGAGGCCTGGCTGTCTCTGCTAGGCTGTGTCACTGCTATTGTGGACCTGACTCTACCAAACTGGACTGCTGGTGTATCCATGAGGTGTTTGTGAGTAGATCGAGCTGCTGACCTGTGAACTGAACTACTCATTTCCAGGAAACACAGACAGGAGTTGCTCCAAAGAACCTTTCTAAACAGGTCCACTTTTCCCCGTATCCTTCCTTTCCTACCACCTCTGGTGGGTGGTGGGCTACAAGGGAGGTTAAAGTGTTTAAGAACCTTCCTAAAAATAGGATTTGAAAAAAAATTAAAGTTACACCTCTCTGCAGAGTAACTTCCTTTGCCCCTTCCCATTTTCTTCTCCCATTGTAAGAAGGAACCAAACTGAAGGCATTTTTAATCAAACTTCCATTTTGAATAGGGGAACAAATGAAGTTTCAGTTCTCAAGACCTCCCTGGATGACTTTCATCCTGGTTGGCAAGTTCAGACATGAGTGCTGTGTAAGTTGCTCCAAGACAGTTGAGTAAACCAACCATTGAGAGTGGGAAGATCTGCCCACTGTGGGTGGCACCATTCCCCAGGAAGAGAAATTTAGAGCAGAGTAGCAGCCTGATTCTCCACGCTCTACTTCCTGATTATGGATGCCATGGACCGCAGAGGAAAATGTCCCCTGGAAAGCTACCTATCCCTGAAAAATGTAACTGTAACTTGGCACAGATATTTGTGGTTTTCAGGCATAAAAACTCTGGAACATTCTGGCTTGGGGTCACAGTTCAGCTTTGGAGTCTGTTCTGTGTCCTCGATTGATCTCGAGTGTCTTAATTACAATAAAGTTTTGCTTTCTGTATTGACTTGGTGTTTGAGTTGTGTTGGCTTTAAGTGGACCCAATCACACTTTGATTTCTTTGTGGCTTTGGACTGTTGGAAAGCCAATACAGACAGCCTCTGAGGCACTGTGCATTCCCTCACAATGACTTCTGTCTCTGTGGCCGGAACTGGACGGCAGTTAGGGGGGAGTCTCACTTCTCACCAATTTAAAACTTGTGTAAGGCTTAAGTTCCTGCCTTTGCTTACAAGGTTTTTATGTGAAATGAGCATTCACCAGGAGTGCCTCTGTGAGAGAAAGCCTCGTGATGTGACTTCCAGAAGACTTTCCCCAAGTCCTCATTAGCATATGCTATTATGCATAATAATGGATTTCATTACATCATCATCATACCTGTGTATAATGCATTTGATTTTGATTACATTAACTCCTAAATACCCTCTCTGGTGCCTCTTCCACTTTCTCTGTTTTCCATCCTTTCCCAACTAACCCCCTTCTGTGTGTGTGTGTGTGTGTCTTGAACATGTATGTGTGCATATGCATGCCTGTGTGTGTTTGTGTGTATGGAGGCCAGAGGACAGCCTTAGTTGTCATTCCTTAGCTGCTTTCCACATTGTTTTCTGAGACATGGTATGTTGATTTTAATGAGACTGCTCCCCATGGGCTTATATGTCTAAGTATTTGGTCTCTAGTTGGTGGAACTATTTGGGAAGGACTAGGAGGTGTGGCCTTGTTACAGAAAGTGCCATCAATGGTTGCAAAAGACTCATGACATTCCTAGTGTACCCCTCTGTCTTCTGCTTGCCAAAGATACGGGCTCTAGGCTGTCTACAATCATGAAATGTTTTGTTTTGTAAGTTGCCTTGGCCATGATGTTTTCATAGCAATAGAGAAATGACTAACACCCAGGGCTTGCTTCTCATTGGCCTGGAACTCATTGATTTGGTTAGTCTGCCTGGCCAATGAGCCCTAGGGACCCACACGACTTCCTCAGCTATGGAAGTAAAAGTTTACATAACCTTGCCTGCAGGAAAATGATTTTTTTTTAAAAAAGTATTCTTTGTGGCTGGAGAAACACATTGTTAACTGCTGTCCACTCTGACCAAGGCTGAGAGCATCGCCAGTCTATGTGTGAAAGCACGGGGCTATAGAATGTGGTCTGACACCATGTACACTTCACAGAACAACAGGAACCTGTTCCCCCCAGATTTTGTGGCCATTCCAGGTTTACAATGCAAGGCATGGCTTTCCTATTTGTGAGGCAAGCTTCAAATCCCACCAGAGAGTGGCTGGTTACCCTCACAACAGCCATAGTACTACCACACTAGTGGCCACATCTTTCTTGGAGGTCAGTGCTGGTAATCTGTAGGATCCACCTCTGGGAAGACCTGCGGGTGTCATTCCGTCAGCCTGAGTTGCGTCTTCCAGGACTATGAAAGCTAGCAGGCAGGAAGGAAGGTTCTAGCTCAGCGTCAGCCTGATCTTGCATCCAGATTGGGTGGTGACTTTAGCAGCTGGTCTTTCCGCCTAGCTTTGGTGTTCCTTGGCTTTTCCTACACTCCAATAAACATGGATTCTGAGGGTGAACTCATGTCTTGGTGCTTGCAGGACAAGCTCTACCCACTGAGCCATCTCCCCAGCCCGAGTGTTTGCTGTTGTTGGTCATTTTGGGCCTGTGTATTTCTCTTTTTTTTCCCCTTGTGGGGCATGACGGTTTCCTAATCTATTTATGTCCTTGGGCATTTTTGATGGTGGTTGGGTTGACAGGAAAAGACTGCATGGAGCTAGGTAGTGGCCAGCTGTTGATGAGGACCTATTTCAGGCAATGGAATTGGGGTCAAGGGGGCATCTGGGTAGTTGTCCAGGCCTCATGGACTATGGCTGCCAGGAAGGGAAGGCCACAAATGAAGATGAGAGTGTGGTCCTGAGTGTAGGAGAGCAGTGAGCTGGGAGGAGCTTTCCGACCTCAGACCTGAGTCTGAACCTGTCAGGGCTATTGATTAGCTCTGAGACCCTTGGCAAGTCAGCTAGGCTCTCAAAAGCTTATCAGCAACAACAGGATAGTGACAACGGTGTGCAAATATGCGTTCATTCTGTGTATATTCACATGTGTTTGTGTGTGTGCATGTGGAAGCCAGAGGACAATCCAGGCTGTCATTCCTTAGATTTGGTCCACAATTTTTTTTTTTTTTGAGATGAGTGCTTTCACTTGGTGAGCCAATTGGTGAGCTCTACTGTCTGCCTGTGTCACCTTCCCAGTGCTGGAATCACGAATGCACAGAGCCACGTCTAGATTTGGTTTGTTTGTTTTTTTTAAATCCTGGGTTCTAAGGATGGAACTCAGGTCCTCTCATGCACAACAAGCACGGCTGACTGAGTCATCTCTCAGCCCAGTAACAGGATTGTTTTTATTTTTGTTTGTTTTTGTTTTAGATTTAAATTTTATTATTTTGTAACTATATCCACATAGGTGTGTCAGCCTGCCGATGTGTGCATGTGAGTGCAGGTGCTCATGGAGGCCCGAGGCATTGAATGCCCTGAAGCTGGAGTTCCTGGCAATGTGGGTGCTGGGAAGTAAACCTGAGTCCTTTGAAAGAGCTGTAAGTGTTCTCAATCACTGAGCCCCGGTACTAGGGCTTATGTCACAGGATAGTTGAGAAAACCACAGGTGTACACACACACACACACACACACACACACACACACAGACACACAGACACATAGACACAGACACACACATACACAGACACACACATACACACACATATACACACATACACACACAGATGCACACACATACACAGACACATAAATGGACACACAGAGAGACACACACACAGACAAACATACAGACACACACAGACACACAAATGGACAAACAGACAAACACACACATACACAGACATACACATACACATAGACACACAGACAAACATACAGACACACATAGATACAGACATACACAGACACACACACAGACATACACATACACATTCACACACAGATGCACACACATACACACACACAAATGGATACACAGACAGACAGACACACAGACACATACAGACAAACATACACACACAGAGACAAACATAGACACACACATACACAGACATACACACAGACAAGCATACAGACACACATAGATACACACATACACAGACACACACAGACATACACAGACACAGATACAGACAGACAGTCACACACATACACACACACACACACACACACACACACACACACTGAGCATACAACCAATGGTAGCTGTGGTCTTGCTCTCAATATTGGGAGGTAGGCTTCTCCTATAATTCGCAAAAGAACTTCTGGACCCCTTTCTGCCTTGTTGGCATTCACTCATTGGCCCAGATTCTGGCACACGGGGACTCCGTAGAGTCTTGACTTCCTGTGAGGGGGAAGTCTGCATACATGCACTGTGAAGACAAAGCGCTCTCCAAATGGAGTGTTTCTCCAGGGGAGAGAGAAAGGAAAGAGAGCCAGAGGTTAAATATATGCTGCTGGGTGCCAGACCCTCTGGAAACCCATCTCAGCTCGTCCCATGGTTGCTGTGTACGGTTCTGCCATGACTATTTCTTTCTCCTTTCGTCCGACATTGGGGACAGCATTGGTGGCAGTCTAGAAAGGTTAACGGAGACACCCTTGGCAAGATGCCTAGCCTGCAGTTTATGCTGAGCGATGGTGTTTGTGATTATCCAATTAGCATATGCAAAGCGTTTCCATTTCTGGGTGACTTTACAATCTACATTTCCCTACCTATTTTTTGAGGCCAGTGAACTATATATTTAACTCACTACTGATTGGCTTTGTGATTCTTGACTCACTCTGGGGAGGCAGGAATGAGCTCCTGCCAGAAGCACTACCTTCAAAGGGTTTACGTTTCAGTGAGGGAATCCAAGCACCGGACAGAATGACAGGTGAACTAAGGACAATGGCAAAACCCAAACAACTTTGTGCAAGGGGCAAAAATCCAAGGGATATGAAACTCTGTGTGTGTGTGTGTGTGTGTGTGTGTGTGAGAGAGAGAGAGAGAGAGAGAGAGAGAGAGAGAGAGACAGAGAGACAGAGAGACAGAGAGAGACAGAGACAGAGAGAGACACACACACACACAGAGAGAGAGAGAGACAGAGAGACAGAGGGAGAGACAGACAGACAGATACATACACAGAGAGGGAGGGAGGGAGGGAGAGAGAGAGAGATCATTAACGTTCTGCCATAGAAGTTCTACCCAAGCTAAAAGGCAGAGCTCTAGGGTAGACTGAGATCCATCCAGGAGTCATAGGGTGAGGGCTGAACATACTAAGTAGAGGAGACAGCATGTGCAAAGGCCCAGTGGCTACAGAGAATGAGGCATGTCCCTGGCTCACACATGTCACCATGTATGTAAAGGAAAATATAGTTATAGAAAATAATTGCCTGTCTTTGGAATGGCCCACTCCAAAAGATCCAGAGATCAGAATGTGCACGCAAGAGTTCTGTGTAGGAAGGGTGCCTGGAATGGCAGTGTAGGGATGGGCTTGTGAGACCACAAGCTGAGCAGAGCTGGTAAAAGGTGCTGGCTTTACCTTACACAGGACCAATGTATGTGTTGTGTGAATTCCTTTCCTGGGGAGACATAAACATCTTCCTTCTTCCCAAGGTCTCAGTGACAAACCAAAGTCTGATCTCACCAAACCCAGCCTGGAGCATCAAAGGTGCTTACATACACAGCGGGCATGAGGGACTGCTTCCAGGGATGGAGCCAACACAGACACATTGGGAAGGCTTCACTCAGCACTGGTGGGCAGCTGCTTCTCTAATGCCCTGTGGGTGGAGTTCCTCTTAGTTAACCTCCCAAGCCTATACCAACACTTTCCAAGGGTGCATGCAGTTGGGGCAGAATCACATACACATGGCTAGATGCTCAGGTGAGGTATTCTCAACCCTCTACTTCCATGAGGGAACTAAAACAGCCAACGGGCCCCATCCCAGTGGTTCCTCATGAACAGGCATCATGGATCTAATGAAGATAGTGGCTGTCTCCCTCAGAGGATGCTATAATGGCCGGCAACTGATGAGCTCTGGAGGCTGATGTGACATGCACTGCAGTTGTTCCATCCCAAGGCTGATGGACCTGGGGTATAGATTCCTCATCTCCTATTATTGTCATGGGTGGTTTCCTGGGGGGTCTGCTGCCATGCGGATGTAAGCTCTAGTTACCAAAGATAGTCCTTGAAGCAGCTGTCAGCTTTCAAATCTGGGCCAGGATGGCAAAGGAAAGGGAGTCAGGCAAGGTACCACCTGCCTTATACCACAGTCCTATTTGGAGAGGGAGGTTTCTGAGGGTGGCCAGGATCAGCTTGTGGAAGTCTCTGGGATTGGTGTAAAGAAATTGGGAGTCTATGTTTGAAGGGGTCACTGCTTTAAAATAATTCTATTTTACCTTTAAGTGTGTGTGTGTGTGTGTATTGGTGTCTGTAGAAGCCAGAAGCATTGCATGCTCTGCAGCTGGAGTTATAGGGAGTTGTGAGCTGCCTGCCATGGTTGCTGGCAGCTTGAGTTGCTGAACTTGAGTCTTCGGTTGGAGCAGTCCATGCTATTTACTGCCAAGCTGTCCCTTTGGCCCTTGCTGCTGGGCTTTGAGCAGAACTGAGACCTACTCTAACCTGCCGCTTAGAAAGGTTACTTTGATCACTGAGCACGGGACTGGTGAGCCCCACATGACTGAGCATTTTGGGAGGTAGCTGAGGCTCTTCAGGCAGGAGGAGAATGTGGTGGATGAAAGCGGACAGGATGGGGAGAGAGGGGAGGAGAAGATGGAGAGAACACCAGGAGACAGAATAATCTAGATCCAATGCGAGTCCGACTGTGGGAAAGGTAGATGTGTTTTTCCATAAAGATATCCTTATGTTAAATACATTAGATGCAGGTGTCCCCGAGACTTGGCAAGGGGTGTTGTGATTTTACAGCCCTCTCCACCCCCTCCTTACTTGATAAAGTTCTATCATTGGCTGAGGTCTGGCTGCCCACTCTTCATGGTACCTTCCAGGCTGCTGGGGCCAGCATAAAAGAGATGGCCCCTGCTTCTGTCTTTGCCAGCTAGTTCTTCCTCTGCCTTGCCCACCCTGCTGTGCCTAGCAAGGGTTGGCTCCGAGTGCTAGCTTCTGAACTAGCGTTATTGTCAAGGAATGTGGAAGCAGCTGGATTGGGAGCAAGGGGTGGAGTAAGCCACTCATTTGCCATCTGTGGAGCCAGTGAGAGCTGGCCTGATGGCAGCTGGGGCCAACTCAGTGTGACACAGGGTGATGTGCTCCAGCCAAGCTGGCAACCAGAGTCATCTGTGGGCTTACGTGTGTGTCCACCAGGGTTCTTCTCTGATTGCAGGGTTGAGAGGCCAAGGGTCAGGAAGGGGCAGAGGGCTCATGGTGAGTTGTTTTGTCCCCCCCCACCCCGCCGAGTTGCAGCTCCTTTGCTTGACCCTGCAAGACAGAGACTACTGTCACATGCCCGAGGCAGCTTAAGAGTTGCATTAGCTCTGGCTAAAGATCATTATTTAAAAAAAAAAAAAATAGAAAGAAAAGAAAAATCACACTATTAAGCATTTTCAGCAGTGGACACTTTATCTGGAGTTCAGATCTTCAAGCTGTTAGAGTTTGAAGGGATTACTCACAGAGATTTATTCTTGGGAAGTTTATTTTCTCAAGTAATGCCAGTTCCCACCCAGTCCTGCACGCTAATCACGAGGATGCTGAGAAAGTGACTGCTGCTACTTCCCTGACTCTATTGTTTGCTTTAGGTGATTGGTTCAGAAATAGATTCCCAACCCGTGATGAGCCAATTAGGTCTGGATTGAGAACTGAGAAAGAAGCTTGTAGCCATGACTTGTCCTGTTACTGTAACAAGATAACCAACAAACCCAACTTAAAGAGGAAAGGGTTTAGTTTTTGGCTCACAGGTCTAGGTGGTGCAACTATATGGCAAAGAAGGTATTGGGTGGCCGGTTATATTGTGTCGAGAGTCAGGAAGCACAGAACAGTGGATAACTGTGCTCAGTTTGCTTCCTCCATTTTATTTGGACCAGAACCCCCATCCAGTTGGATGGTGTTATTCAAATGTAGGGTTCGTCTTCTCTCCTCAACTGCTCTTGCAGGCATGCCTGGAGATTCCTTTCCATGGTGTTTTTTAAATCCCATCAAGTTGACATTCAAGATTCAAAATTTAAAAAGTGCCTGGATTTATGATGTGTGAAAGGATACAGGCAGCCAGGAGGAGGAGGAGGAGGAGGGAGAGGGGAGGAGGAGGAGGAGGGAGAGGGGGAGGGGGAGGAGGAGGAGGAGGAGGTGGAGGAGGAAGTGGAGGAAGAGAAGAAGAACAAGGAGGAGGATGAAAAGGAGGAAGAGGAAGAGAAGGAAGAGGAGGAGCAGGAAGAAGGATAAGAGGAAGAAGAAGAGGAAAAAGAGGAGGAAGAGGAGGAGGAAAAGGAAGAGGAAGAAGAGGAGGAAGATAAAGAGCAGCAGGAGGAAGAAAAGGAGGAGCAAGAGAAGAGGAAGAAAAGGAGAAAGAGGAAGAGGAGGAGGAAGATAAAGAGCAGCAGGAGGAAGAAAAGGAGGAGGAAGAGGAGGAGGAAGAGAAGAGGAAGAAATGGAGGAAGAGGAAAAGGAGGAAGAGGGGGAAGAGGAGGAGGAAGATAAAGAGCAGCAGGAGGAAAATGAAGAGGAAGAAAAGGAGGAAGAGGAGGAAGAGGAGGAAAAGAAGGCAGAGGAAGAAAGGAAAGAGGAGGCAGAAGAAGAGAAGGGAGAGAAAGAGAAAAATGAGGGAGGAGGAGGAGAAGGACGAGGAGAATGGCTTGAATTAAGGTAAATTACCCAACATTCAAATACTGAGACACATAATGTCTTGAAGAACAAGCTCATGCTGGAAAAAGAGTCCGAACTCTTCCCACAAGCTCCTCTTTAAGCCTCTGTTTTTAATTTGTTACTTACTAACATAAGTGATCTGCCAGGCCTAGTGTTTTCATCCATCCATCCATCCATCCATCCATCCATCCATCCATTTAATTCTGAGCTTTTGGGATATTTCCATTCTGTCTCTCCTACTTGAGTATTCAGGAGACAGATTACAAAACCCTCAACCTTCACTGGACAACCCTCCTGCTTTCTTTTCTTCCCCTCACCTCCAGCGTGTTTCACTTTCATGAGGAACTGACATCTCCTTGAGCACTGGCTGGCCCACATGCCTAGATGTGTCAGATTTCTGCTCCTCTTGGAAGTCCTTTTTACTATCCCTTGTATGCAGGCTCAGCAACCTGGACCTTCACAAAGTCCCCCCAAGTCTCCACAAAACCCCATTGCCCACTTGGCGTAGGGGTACAGGCTCAGAGTTTTGGCTGCTTGGGAGGCTGAGGCAGGAGAGTTACAAGTTCAAGGCCAGAGTGAGCCACAAGAGTTAGTTCAAAACCAGCTCGAGTAGCTAAATTGACTGACACAATGTCTCAAAATAAAAACTGAAAATAGAACCGAGTATGTAACTCAGCCAGAGGTTTTGTATAGCAGGAACAAGCCCCCAGGTTAAAGGGAAATATGAACATGCCCAAGCCATATCACCTTTCCACCTTTCCACCTTTCCTGTGATAGTGAATGTGGTGGTTTGAATATGCTTGGCCCAGGGAGTGGCACTATTAGGAGTGTGTCCTTGTTGGAGTGGGTGTGTCCTTGTTGGAGTGGGTGTGTCCTTGCTGGGGGAGTGGCAAGGAGATCCTCCTCCTAGCTGCCTCAAAGTCACTCACTCTTCTGTTTGCCTTTGGAACAAGATGTAGAACTCTCAGCTCCTCCTGTACTATGCCTGCCTGGATGCTTCCATGCTTCCCCTCATGATGATAATTGACTGAACCTCTGAACCTGTAAGCCAGCCCCAATTAAATGTTGTCCTTTATATGAGTTGCCTTGGTCATGGTGTCTCTTCACAGCAATGGAAACTCTAACTAAGACAATGGGATATGTCTATCATGTTTAAGGCTTCCTGAACAGTAGACATACATATGTGGAGGTTCTCAAAGACCACACACATCTAGGTATTTATTTATTATGTATATTTATGTATATATACATGTATGTATGTGCATATGTATGTGTGTATGTTGTTTTGTTTTGTTTTTATTTATTATATGTAAGTACACTGTAGCTGTCTTTAGACACACCAGAAGAGGGAGTCAGATCTCCTTAGGGATGGTTGTGAGCCACCATGTGGTTGCTGGTGATTTGAACTCAGGACCTTCGGAAGAGCAGTCGGGTGCTCTTACCTGCTGAGCCATCTCACCAGCCCCGTATGTGTGTATGTTAAGCACCTGCCACAGCATACATATGGAGGAGGTGGTTCTCTCTACCCAAAACATGGGTCCCAGTGATCTAGCTAGGTAGTTGTGTTGGGTGGAGGGCCTTTACCTGCTGGGGCCTTCTAGCCAGCCTCTTTTCTCTGTTTAGATCCAAGGACAAATGGTGGACTCAGTAGACACTCTCCATGCTATAGCAAGGAGCTTCCTTTGCTGTAGTCTGCTTTGCTCATCTTCCAACCACCGTACCAGTGTTTCTGTCAGAGCTTCAGGAATCCATGCTGTCACACGTAGCAGGGCCAGTGTTGAAGCACCAACACCCCTGCCTTCCACCAATGATCCTCAGGAGCTGGTATGTATTAATCACCGTAGATCTGGGGCTGGAGAGATGGTTTAGTAGTCAAGCATACTGGCTGTTCTTCCAGAGGACCTGGGTTTGATTTCTAGCACCCACAATCATCTGTAACTGTAGTCACAGGGGATCTGATGACCTCTTCTGGCCTCTGTGAGCACTGCACACTGCACAGTTACACAAGCAGGCAAAACACTCACACAAAATAAAGACAAATACGTCTTAAAAACAAAGCATGGGGCTGGCGAGATGGCTCAGTGGGTAAGAGCACCCGACTGCTCTTCCGAAGGTCCAGAGTTCAAATCCCAGCAACCACATGGTGGCTCACAACCATCCGTAACGAGATCTGGCACCCTCTTCTGGAGTGTCTGAAGACAGCTACAGTGTACTTACATATAATAAATAAATAAATCTTAAAAAAAAAAAAAAAAAAAAAAAAAAAAAACAAAGCAAACCCAGAGCAGTAGTTTCGTTGTCCCCTTTACTGTGAACATGTTGAGCTGAGACCCAAGGGGTGAATAGGAGGGAAAGGTGTTTTGTATGACCTTGAACTTCTGGCCATCCTAGCTTCCCCTCTTTAGTGCTGGGATTGCAAGCACGCACCACCACATGGGTTTCTGAGGGGCTGGGGAATCAATCTCAGAGCTTCATGCCTGCTTGCTACCAGAGCGCCTCGCCACCCAAGCTACATCTCCAGCCCCTTCACTTTCTTAAATGTACCAATTTCAGTCAACTCCCTGGCCAAACCCCTAGCACACAGTGTTCTAGTCAAACTCCAGCGTGTGAGTTCCTCTTTTCTTTAAGACGGGAGTCTGAACGTGTCAGCCGACCAAACAAAGCCATAAAGCCAATTAGTTGTATTGATGAGCGGTGTATACAGGTTCCTGCAGATCAATTCATAAATATTATAAATTGAAGCCATTTCTAAACAATGCCCTGTGACTAATGTCTTGGGTTGTAGTGGGTTTTCCCAGGTTGTTGAGTACCTAATTGTGCTCAGCTTCAATGAGGGTTTTTTGCGATCCAAGTCCTGCAGTTTCAAGGTCAAAGAGCTGTATTTCTAGCTGCCGGACTGGGTGACAGAAACCCTTGTCTTAAAAGTTATTTATTAGGTTGTGTTTATTATACATAATGACTTGTTATGACATTTTCATACCTGTGCATAATGAAGTTGACCATGTTTATCATTACACTCTCCTGTCCCCCTCC
This sequence comes from Mus caroli, assembly GCF_978045245.1. Taxonomy (NCBI): domain Eukaryota; kingdom Metazoa; phylum Chordata; class Mammalia; order Rodentia; family Muridae; genus Mus; species Mus caroli. The sequence continues at coordinate 121,195,509 of NW_028227259.1, read as the reverse complement.
CAATCTCGCTGATCCCCTTCCTCTTTTAACCTAATTTTAACCCTTTAGTATGGGTAACCCAGGTGAGTATTTATTTACAGGAGTGGGCATGCTACCAATTGCTCCACCATTGAAGAAATGTCTCCTTTCCCTGAGACCATGAACTGTCTGTCAATCCCCAAGGAAGGGCTGGGCCTCATGAACCTCTCCTCACGCCATGAGAGGATATTGGTGGACAGTGTGGTGGTTTGAATATGCTTGACCCAGGGAGGGGCACTGCTAGGAGATGTGGCAATATTGGAGGAGGTGTGGCCTTGTTGGAATGGGTGTGGCAATGTTGGAGGAGTTGTGGCCTTGCTGGGATAGGTGTGGCCTTGTTGGAGTGGGTGTAGCAATGTTGGAGTGGGTGTGGCCTTGTTGGAGTGGGTGTGGCAATGTTGGAGTTGTGGCCTTACTGGGGTAGGTGTGGCCTTGTTGGAGTGGGTGTGGCAATGTCAGAGTGGGTGTGGTCTTGTGGGAGGAAGTATGTCACTGTGGGGGTGGGCTTTGAGGTTCCTATGCTCAAGGTCTGCCCAGTATGGAAGAGAGCCTTCTTTTAGCTGCCTGTAGAAGATTGTCTCTTCCTGGCTGCCTTTGGATCAAGATGCAGAACTCTCAGATCCTTCTCTAGCAACCATGTCTGTTTAGACACTGCCATGCTTCCTGCCATGATGATAACAGACTGAAAAAAGCCAACCATGTGCTGACAACAGACTGTTCAGCATTCAGCCATAAGTGGGGCATCCAGTACTCTGCTCAAGTGTCCCGGTTTGCTCTCCTTTGTGTGGCAGGATGGCAGTGATGGTTCATCCCCACGGATGGGCAACATGGCTCAATCTCAGCTCTGTGGTTCCAGGAGAGCCATTCATTTATTTCTGTGTGTTCTATGCTGGGCCACGCACAGTGACTACAGCCATGTATAGTGCAGGATAGGCCGTGTCTATAGAAATGCAAATATCTTAGCTTTGAAATCCCAGACTGTGAGTAACCCCTCCTCCAGCTCTTATGCAACACAAACAATAGAGGGCGGTCTTCCTATAGTCACGTAGTGACCACAGGTTAATAGTTGCCATCCTCTCTGTGGGCAGTTGGTAACCAGAGCGTTACAGTGTCAACTCTGTATATCTGCCTAGAAGTGACACATATGAGCCCATGAGACAGAATCCGTCACCTGGTGCCAATTAACTGCCGTCCTCTGAGAGCTCATACTGTTGAAGAAGTCAGGGCTCAAACAAATTATTACATAAATAATGATTTAACAATTGGGATTATGACTACAAAGAAAACCCAGGATTCTATGAGAGCATTAAGCAGGAGATGCCGTGCCTTCTAGTGGGGTCTGAGAGCTTTTCCTAGGGGAGGGTGGAAGCAGAGGAGACCTGATGGGTGTGTGGAAGCTGATCAGGTGTGGAGAGGGAAGGACACACCAGCCATGGCACAAAGGCAGCTCCCACGAGAGTGTTGCTGACTAAGGGAGAGACACATAGAAATAGCAATAGCAGTTACTCCGCAGGGGCAGCCCATGTGCTTGAGTCTGTGCTATGCACTGTGCACCCTGCACCCATTACATTTATGCTCCTCTTCACTGGTGTAGAATACATTGCCTAGCAAATGTCTGTGCAGTACTAGAGTGGTGTGTGCCCCTGAAGCTCATGTCCCTGAGTAGTCTGTGCTACATCTTCTGTAAATGACTTCCCTCTTAGCTTAGGGGTCCCATGGCTCCAAGGTTGGGGAGAACCTTCACTTGCTTTAGGACAGTGGTTCTCACCTTCCTAAGGTTGTAACACTTTAATACAGTTCCTCATATTGTAGTGACCTCCAACCATGAAATTATTTCATTGTTCCTTTGCAGTTGTAGAGTTTTGGTACTGTTATGACCATCATATAAATATTTGATATCTATGATATCTGATATGTGACCTCCCCCAAGGGGTCATGACCCACAGTTTGAGAACTGCTGTTTTAGGATGAGCTGCCTGTGTCTAGTTCATGACTCATTGGGTCTCCCCAGATCCTAGGTCATCATCTAATGATGGACAGCATTTGGCTGAGCAGAGCTTTTGAAAGTGTTTCAAGGTAGTGGAATGTTCTGGAACCAATAGCAGATAGGGGTGGTTAGTAGCCTGGGGAAGATCTTCAAATGTAGCCCCTCTTTAGCAGAAATTGGGGCTTCTCTGGGCAGCCTAGCAAATGGTACATAGTCAACATAACAGCTAAGGTCTAAGATATCAAGAATGTAGGTGATTACAGGACTGTGATAGGTGCCAGTTTTCTTCCTTTACTCTGTGGTAGGTAGAATAATGTCTCCCCAACAAAAGCATTCACATCCTAACTGTCAAGCAGCTGTGACTATGGAAGGCCACGCCTTCTCAACTTGTGTCTTAGTTAGGGTTTTTCTGCTGTGAACAGACAGCACAACCAAGACAACTCTTATAAGGACAATATTTAGTTGGAGGTGGCTTACTGGTTCAGAGATACAGTCCATTATCATCAATGCCAGAGCATGGCAGCATCCAGGCACACATGGGGCTGGAGGAGCTGAGAGTTCCACCTCTCATTCTGATGGCTTCTGGGGAGCTAGGATGAAGGTTTTAAAGGTCAGGCCCACAATGACATACTTCCTCCAACAAGGCTGTGCCTACTCCAAAAGGCCACACCCACTCCAACAAGACCACACTCACTACAACAAAGCCACACCCACCCCAATAAGACCACACCCACCACCACAAGGCCACACCCACTACAACAAGGCCACACCCACTACAACAAGGCCACACCCACTCCAATAAGACCACACCTACTCCAATAAGACCACACCCACTACAACAAGGCCATATCTGATAGTGCCAAGCATATTCAAACTACCACAACTAGTGTATGGCTGCCTTGACCTGCCCTTCAGTTTAGGAACTCATCCTGAGAAGGGGAATAGGGCCCTGAGGCTGGGGAGGAGAGGGCTGGGAAGCAAGTCCACTACTGATTACCCTAAGAGAATTAGGCATAGTTGATAGTACTGATAGGGCTGATGAAAGCTTTAAGGCTAGGATTCAAAGAGTCTTAGAATTCTTTTCCAGGCAGGCTATGCAAACTCAAAGGGACCCTCAGTGATGCCTGCAGCCAGCACTGCTGGGGTATGGTGGCCAGGCTGGGAAGCTCCTCAGAGGCAGAGTCCAGAGTAGGAGGCAGGAGCCCTGTGCTCTGAAGTCACCCCTTCATTCTTTCCCCTGTGTCTCTCCGGGCATTCCCAACCTCTTTTAAGAAAGCAGCCCTCAGAGGCACCACTCTTAGGTCAGCCTTTGGGAGTTCCAGGATAACCCAGGCATCTTTCTCCAGAGCAGATTAGAAGTTTTAGCTTCGAGTCCCATGGCTCTCTCTTTGTCCCCACCCCTTTTCCTTTTCTTCCTTTTTCATGGAGGTAAGATGCAACACAGCATCATTTTGTGTGTGTGTGTGTGTGTGTGTGTGTGTGTGTGTGTGTGTAGCCATACAGCAGGGCTTTCGTGGTATCTGTGTGCCATGTGTGTGGAGGCTGAGGTCAACATTGCATGGCTTCATTGATTATTAGTTGTTCTCCAGTTTGCTTCTTTATTTTCCAGATGTTTATTTTTAAATTCAATGTCTGGGCACATTGGTGCAGGTGTCTCCAGAAGCCAGAAGAGGGCATCAAAAACCCTGGATCTGGAATTACAGGTGGTTGTGAGCTGCCTGTCGGGAGTGCTGGGAACTGTGGTTGGGTCTTCTGCAAGACCTGCAAACACTCTGAAGTGGCAGGCTCTTTCCATCCCCCAGCCCCTTCCTCCTTTTTGGGACACTGGATCTGAAGTTCACTGTTTCAGCTAGGCTAGCGGCTGGCCAGTAAGCACCAGAGATCTGCATGCCTCTATACCCCCCCCAGTCATCAGCACGGGGATTATAGGCAGAAACTACCATCGTGGATTTTTACATGGGAGCTGGAGACTTGAAATCAGGTTCTCATATATTTTGAGGCAAAAATTTTACTGACTGAACCTTCCCTCTAGCTTCTAGAAGCATCAATTTGAATGAATACTCTCTCCCCTGATATGTTAGAATGTGACTTATTTAACAAACCCCCTTTAGGTGGACATTTAGATTATTTCTAGTCTTTTGTGATTATTTTAGAATGGCTTTGATGAACATCCTTGCAGCTAAATTCATCATTGGGACACATTGTTTTTAGGAGCAGATTTGCTGGTCAAAGGCTCTGTTCATTTAGTCTGGTGTTTATGCAGTCTTGTTTTTTTCTAAAAGAAGACAGGAAACATTGTATCTTCATTACTCAGAGCCGGGAAATGCTTCAGAGTCTAGACATGGCGGCTGGCTGCTGCTCCCATCATACTCCCAACCTGCTGTGGCCTCATCCCAAGCAGATGTTGTTCCGTAGGTCAGTCTGCTGGATGCCACTGTCTGTGTGCCAGGCCTCTGCTGCTGGACCAAAGGGCAAATGGAACTAAACCCTCTTTAATAGGTAGACACCAGAGCAGTCAGTTCCTAGCCTTGGGCAATTAATCATATATGGAGAGATTTAGGTCCATGGACAATGGCTTATTTAGTAAAGCTTGTTGCTCTCTTCAGCCCCAGGTCTACTTTGAGATCATTAGCATCTAAATCATGAGCTGGTCAAGTATAGCCATTTGGTTCCTGGCTTGAGATGTCCTGGATGCTGTTGGCTTTTGCTTTCATATCCCTGGGTTCATGCTAGGAGGAAAACAAAGAGTCTAGGAGAATGGGAGCCTGGGAATGATTTAGTTAGTCTTGAGCCTTGAGTTACTGGGATACCCTATCTAGGCAGTGCCTAGGCTCCCAAAGGGCAGAGGGAAGCTGACAGCGAGAAGAACTTCAATTGGCCTAGCATAACAGGTGAGACTGGTAGAGTTTGCACGAGGAATTCTGCCACACCAAATCAAACAGTTAACCAACTAACCATCAACCAATTGTTGGTCAGTTAGTCAACTAATTAATCTAACAGCATACATTGACTGTGAGCCAGGGACTGAGATCTGGGTCTCAGAGACACTTCACTATGAAGACAGAGCTCAGAAGGCAGCGTGCATGCTAAGGGGAGCCCTTGAGTCCGTATCTGCGGGTACAAGGATCTGCACAGGATCGGGCAGAGGAGCATGAGAGCTGCTGCAGAATCTAATTGGAGGCTCAGGCAAGCTTCCAGGGAATCTGAAACGGGCTGATCTCTTAGGAGTGTCCTAGTTGGGTGCAGTGGACCAGGACGGTGCACTGCCAAATGTGAGTTACATGTGAGTGAATGTGAGCACTCCTGAGACGATGCAGCTTTGGTCTAAACAGCTCTGTGCAGCAGTGGCAATCCCTGTAGGGGGTGGAGAGAGAGAGAGAGAGAGAGAGAGAGAGAGAGAGAGAGCTCAGCTGATAAAAACCTGAGTTTGGTCCCCCAGCATTCACATAAGAGCCCAGTGCTCAGGAGGCAGGGGCAGGGGCAGGAGGAAAGTGGGCTAGCCAGACCAGCTGAATTAGTGAGTGCTGGGTTCAGGGAGAGACCCTGCCTCAGTAAGTAAAGGGGGCACCCCTGCTGCTGACTGCTGGCCTCCACGCATGTGCACACACATGTATATCAGCAAAGGCTGTCCCGTCTCTTCTACTTTACTCGAGCCCCCAAGTTCTGTGCTCTGCCTGATCTTTCCCCTTGGGTCCTAGAAGATGGCTTTGCTTCTGGGTTTGAGACTGTCACAACCCTGGACTTCTTCCGGTCAGTGCTTCACTTTTAACTATGTCATCACTACTGAGTGTCCTGTCCACTCAGCCTCAGGGATAAAAGTGTGTATGTGTATGTGTGTGTACATGTAAGTGTGTGCCATAGTCCATGTATGGTGGCCAGAGGATATCTTGAAGGTTATCATAGTTGGTTTTCCCCTACTGTGTGGTTTAGAGGGACAGAACTCCATGGCCAGGCATCTTTACCTACTGAGCCATCCAGCCCATTCTTCTATAGCTTTTTTTTTTTTTTTTTGACTTCTGCTGTTTTCTCTTTTTGTCCTCCGCAAGGTTCATTTGCTTGAAGCCTATATAGTTAAAATCAGGAATTGGTCACCGCTTAGTTGGCTACCCCCAATTTAACTCTTGCATGACACCTTTCCGGGCTTTTCAGATCTATTTCCACGAGCGTGGCTGTGTCTGAGATCGTATTAAAATTATTCTCCTTCTCGAGCTCTAGATTCCTCTTCTGTCAGCTGTTTCAGGTCAGTCCACCCATCATTAGCTACTTAGGCTTTATGGCCTCAGGGTGCCAGCATCTCCATCTGTTGCCTTGCTGTGATGAACACCGGAGATGCGGTAGTTGGTGATGATTAGAAATGTATGTGATGATTAGAAACTTAGACACAGAGACACAGTCTTGACCTGACCAGGAGCCTCCCTCCCTGCCATCTAGCTTCTTTAGTATGCCAGGGGCTATGCTGGATTCTGGAAGAGAGAGAGAGAGAGAGAGAGAGAGAGAGAGAGAGAGAGAGAGAGAGAGAGAGAGAGAATCAATGGTCTTACCCAACTCTGGACTGTACATGTCAGGCAAGGTGTTGCCCACTGGTGTGACAGAGGCAGGGCTGTTTATGGGGTGGACAACTGCCTTCTATATAGACCTGGAGACAAGCTCCACTGGAGGGTCTTTACTGCTGTTGTTATAAACATAATCAAAACCTCTGAGTAAGACATCCAGGCCCTAGGGGAGAAACGATCCATACTGCCTTTCTAAGTGGGGTTGTCAGACAGCTTCTAATTATTTGTGTTTCTATGCATGGATTTAGATGGCTCTCAGCCTCGGTCAGAGACACTTATTGTATAAGGAAGCAGCTTATGCAGAGACTCATAAGTGTAGCATCCATTGAGTGCTCAAAAGTAGAGGGGGCATCTATGGCAATTCCTTCCCCACCAAGGCTCAGGGAACATCTCAGAAGAAGGGGCAGAGAGAGAGAGAGAGAGAGAGAGAGAGAGAGAGAGAGAGAGAGAGAGAGAGAGAGAGTAAGACATGGCTATTACACACATAAACTCACAGCCACTGTGGTCACCGGCATGGGACCCAAACAAGATCAAGCCAATTAGAAATTCTATCATGGATGAAGGAGGTGTTCCCTGGGTCCCACTTTTAGCTGAGAAGCCATTTACAGTTGGTGGCTGCTTAGAGAGCAAGTCGATCTTCTCTGGAGGGGGCGGGGATGGGAGCTAGGATGGTAGTGTGATGCCACACTGTGTGCACATGGCAGCACTAAATAGTCAGTGTATTGGAAGGATGAAAAGAGCGAGGATGTGAAGTTGGGAGGGAGATATGTGGGGAGGGAAGCATGATGGATTGGAGGGAGGATATGGGGGGTGGTGGATATGATAAGATTCATTGTATATGTTTACAAACTTTCAAAGGTTACATTTTAAAAAGTTAATGGGTCTGTAGTTCATGGTTCTGGAGGCAGAGAAGTTGGGGAGAATGGTGCTGGCCTTTGTCATGGTCTTCTTGCTGCATGAGAGCATGGCAGAGGTGATCCCATCATGACACAGAGCCTAGCAAACCACTAACACCATGGTGGGAGGGTCTACCCTAAGGACTGAATCTAAGCCTTGTTACTTCTCCAAGGGCCCTCCTCCAGATACCACAGCCCTAGTCTTTTGGGAACTGTGTTTCTAACACACTGATTCTAGGGACTGCTTTGAGCATTCATGATTCCCTGAACTCTGACCTTTGACCTCTGACCTCTTCCCCAAAGCTGGAACTTTTTATCCCCATTTTCTGCCTCTGCTGGAATCTGAAATTTTAATCTTCAGCAAAGAGCATCTTCCATCTCATTAACTCCTTCATGTCCCTTTCTGCCCAGCCAATTGGTGTGAATTATATGTTAAACAAAGACACAAATCCAGACAAGCAAAACAGAGACAATCAAACTCACCCATTCATTAGATCATCGCCTACTGGCTACTATTCATGAACTGTCACATAAAGACAACTGTTAAGAAGAGACATGGTGTCATCAGTATGTGGTTTATGACGTGTTTCACTGAACGTGCCTCCATGGCTTTTTGTTTTTTCAACATAGATATCCTTCTGATTTATTGGAAATAATTTATATTTTATTTATTTTTAAATGCGCACACACATGCGTGTCTGGGTAGGGTGAGTGTGTAGGAATGCACTTGTCAATGGAGACCAGAAGAGTGTATTGTGTTTTTTGGAGTCACTGCGAGTCGTCTGACTAGAGGTACTGGGAACCAAATTGGGGTTTCCTGGAAGAGCAGCAAGAGCCACCTCTCCAGACCCCTGGGAGTAATTTCTATTTAAAAGAAGTCCTGCCGATAAAAGTAATACATTGTCCTGGGCAAAAACCAGACAAGAATAAGCAAGAACGTCTCCCCCACTCTTCCCTCATTTTTCTCGCTAGCAGAGAGCTTTTGGTATTTCAGAGAAGGCATTTTTCACTTTCCTTATGCTGACTTTTTGAATTGATTTTTTTTTTTTTTGCATTGACTTATATAATCTCGGAGCTCAGGGCATCTAGAGGTTTTAAGTCTGCTCTTTGGAAGCTGTTTCCAGGTTTCCCTGGGGCTGACCACTCTTATTAATTCCTGTGAGCTTTCTAATGGCTAATGAAATCTTTCTCCTTAAGGCTGGGAAGCTCTATCTTATTTATTTATTTATTTATTTATTTATTTATTTATTTACGAATTCTTTTTACCTTGTGTTAACATGGCTTGCCCTTTCCCGTGGGATTAGGGTTGGGGCAGGGCGGGGCGAGGCGGGGCAAAGTCAAGTAAAACTAAGTCTAAACAGAGGCGTTTGCATCTCTCCTGAAAAGCTCCTCCACTCCCATGTCCCTTGAGCTTCCTTCTGCAGCCTGATCTGGGTTCTTCGGGCAACTCCTTAGTCTCCTCAGTTTCTTCAGCGGAGAAATGGGGATAATTGGCTTCAGCCCCGAGGCATTGTGGGAAAATGAGTGCATACGTAGCCCTTAGGTGGCTTTTCCTCCTTTTGACATGTAGTTGGCACACTGTGTATATACGTGTTTGGATTGTGCAGATGTATGTGCCCGTGCAGGCATGCGTACACGTGGTGGGTCCTGGCATGTGGGGCTCAGAGGTCAATTCCAAGTGTTGTCCTCAGGTACAAGCAACCTCATTCTATGAGAGAGGATCCTCACTGACCTGAACCTATCAGGCAAGGCTACGCTGGCTAGGAGCTTCAGGGAACCACGTGTCTCTGCCTCCGCAGTGCATTATGGGAAAACTCTGTTAATTAAGGTCAAGAGTCTACCACTGACCAATAGCCTTTTGGGGGCTCAGAGTTCCTTTTATTGGCAGGGCTTTTCCATCTCTGACCCTGTCTAGGGAGTTCAAGCCTCCCCGCACCTCCCCCCGCCCCTGCAGAATGTCATGTAGCCTTGGTTACTAGTACGGGTTCAGTTTCCTTTCTCCCGGTAAGAACTTGTTCAGCTAGCCCCTGAGATCTCTGAAATGTTTCCCCCTGCTAATGAGGCATTTCTGTCCCTAAGCCTTCAGCCAATGAATAACCTTCCCTTCTTGAGCGTTCTCATGACCTCCCCCCAAGAGGTATATAATCCCTAGTTCACCTCAAATAAACTGTATGCATCCACATCTCCCAGTAAAGCAGTATGAACAAGCAAGGCTCGTCTCAGAGAGCTGCTTCATTAAAGATTCTCACGGGGAGGGCCTTCGCCTAAAAGAGCCAAACCGAAGACTCCCGAAGAAGGGAAGAAGGCTTTTCTCTTCTCTGGTCTCTCACGAACGGTACTGGCACTTGCTCCCAATCAGACAGGAACCCACTCATCCTGGGCTCCACCTTCCCCTTCCTACCTGGCATGCAGATGCCCCACGGGAAAGGTGGACCTTGGATCCCCGTTTCTGATTCCTCTCCTGGTGGAATATTGGTGGCACCTGGGTACCCAGAGAAGAGATGGGGAGCCACAGCCTTTGTCCCAGATCCTGCTGTTCCCGACCCCCCCCCCCCCCAGTCTGGCATGTAGCTCGTTTCTGACATCCAGGTGGGAAACATGGGCTGTGGACCTGGGTGGGGTGGGAAGCTCAGGCTGTGGCTCTTCTAGCCTTTGCCTCCTCTGGGTCAGTGTGCCAGTGGCGTCCGGACACCAGTGCAGAGAGACAGAGCACAGTACAACATTGCACACCCTCACCCAGCTTATTTTCCTTTTTTACATAGATACCAGAGATAGATAGGGCTCAGATCCTTGTGCTTGTATGCGAAGCCTATGTCCCCTGTCTCGCACTTCTGTGTTACTTTTTCCACCTCATCTTTATGACAGATCACTTAATGGCCCAGGGAGGGGGACATTTATTTGACCCCACAGCCTCAGAGGGCTTAATCCATGGTACCTTGATCCACTTGCACTTGAGTATCACGGTGGCAGGAGCGGGTGTGGTGGAAGAAGTCTCTCATTTGCTGACAGACAGGAAGAGGCGGTGCAAAGCAGAGCCCTCGATGACTGACTTTCTCCAACAGGGCCCTGTCTTCCTCCTTTTGCCACTTTCCAGTGATGCCTTTGTATTATAAAACTGTCCGGTTACTAACCCGGTGGTGAGGTCGGAACTCTCAGGATCCAGAGTTCTCTGGAGATGACATCACAGACACTCAGAACACGTTGCCCACCCCCTGGGGGTTTCCTACTCCAGTAATCATAAGCAACCATCCCAGTTACCATTAGGCATCCCAGGGTCCGGGCTTCCTCCAGAGAAGGGGAAGGGACTCTCTTTTGTCTTCTGGGAAATGTCCCTGAGGATAAGAACCTAACTTTGTGTGAGTGATGTATATTTGATACCTGCTGGTGTCTACAGAGCTCAGCAATGGCAGGAAGAACAGAGAGGTGGGCGTGGCCCAGAGGTGAGGGAAGGCACTGAGCCAGGTTATAGGATGCTGCAAGAGGGTGACCCGACAGTCTCAGGCCCCAGTGCTTCTTAGCTGGGTGAGGAGGGCTGAACAAGTTGTCAAGGCTTTGTTTTCTCATCTGTAAAATGGGCTCAGCAGTGAGCAGTGTCTAGGCACGGTATACCCTGCCTCAGTTATTCAGCTCCTACTTAGGTCCACCAGCCTTCGCTCCTTTTGTTTTTAAATAACCCTATGCAGCTGAAGTGACCCCCACCCCCCATTGAGCAGGAGAGCATGGTAGAGGCGTAGAGGGGAGATCTGCCTTGTCTAAGTTGCCCACCCAGGGTGCAGCAGGCTGGGGTGGCGTCAGATGGACTCCAGAGTCTGGGAGCTAGCGTTCGTGGAGTAGAGGAATAGTAATGAGTCTATTTATTGAGCTTCTTGTTCAACAAGGCTTCTTCCTTTAATCTCTACAACAGCCCCGATTAAATGACTGGCCCTAAAAGTCAGCCAGTCGTGTGTGGCTTCTCCGCTCCTACAGGAGGGAGTTCCGGCTTAGAGCTGGGGTGGGGTGAGTCTGGTGCTCACCACTGTATATGGACTTGGTTTACAAAGACACGAGTGAAAATAGTGGCTCCAGGGCTAGGATGGAGCCCAGTGGCAGAAGGCTAGCTCAGCCTATGGGTGGCCCGGGTCCCCACCCAGCAGTGTAAGAATAAAATAAGAGTGAGCTTCAAAAGCTGCTGTTTGGTTGGGCCATGGAGATGGCTTGGCAGGTCAGGGCACTTGTGACAAGTCTGACCACCTGAAGGTTGGTCCCCAGGACCCATATGGTTGGAGGAGAGAGCCTGACTTCTGTAAGTTGTCTTTCGATATGCACTCGTGGGCACAGCACATGCACATATACACATATACACACATACATACATACATATACACACGTATACACACATACACATATATACACATACACACATATGTACACACACATACATATACACACATGCACACACACATTTACATACATGTACATACACACATACATACATATATACATATACACATGCACACATACACATATATACACATACACACATTCACACACACACATATATACATGCAAATACATATATACATATACACATATACACACATTCACATATATACACACACACTATACACACATACACACACATATATATACATACACACACACAAAACAAACAAACAAACAAATGTAATGAAGATGGGTAGAACTGAAATTTAAAAATTGTTAATGTGTATTTATGCAAGTGTGTATGTGTATGGTGTGTGTGTGTATGTGAAAGAGAGAGAGACAGACATGTGAAGGAGAAAGGGCAGTCTCATATGCCACCCTCAGGAGCTGCCCACCTTCCTTGAGACTGGCTTTTACTGGTCTGAAGCTCATCAATTAAGTGAGGTTGGCCAGGCAGTAGGCCTCCGAGGTCCCCTACCCCCACGCTTGGAGTACAAGTTCAGGTTGCCACACCTACCGCTTTCACAGAGGTTCTAGGAATCAAATTCAGGTTTTCCTGACTGCTGGCAAGTGTTTTACAAGTGGTCTGCTCTTCAACCCTTCTCCATTTTACAGACAAGGAGAGTAAGAAGCCAGGTCACAGAGGACAAGTCAGAACCCTCTGTCCCAGACAGGAAACTGAATCTCTTCATTCCCATCCATTGTGTGGTTTCTGGTGCTCTGTGGGAAGGTGTGAGTGTTTCCTTGGAGCAGTCTGAAATTCACAGTGGGCTTTGTCAGGTTCTCGTCCCTCAGCTTCTGTCCCTCAGAAGCCGAGAGCTCTGTTGTGGAATTCCATCTCCTCTCCCAAGGGCTGCGCTGCCTCTGAGTCAGTGAGGGTGAGTAGACCCCTTGCAAGAGCAGTTCTTATGACGATTACCTGCCCTTTGGGTCCTCAGGACACACAGAAGCATCACCAGGCTGGAGATCAGCCTCTTACACGCTGGGGACAGACTTGGATTGGCTTCAGAAGTGTCATCAGAGATGCAGAGTCGTGGGAGAATTTAGGACAGGATTGCACACGGCACTCGTTAGGCACAGTCAGATATTATTGAACAAGCATGGGAGAGAAATGAGAATGGATGGCCATCCTTCTCCACCAGACATCTATGTATCTATCTAGTGCTTTCCTGGTGTGTGCAAGGCCCTGGTTGCCCACTACTAAAGCCTCACATGCAGGGGACAGAACCCAGCACATAGTAGGTGCTCAATGAAGCAGTGACCTTTCCTCCCAGTATCGATGTGGTGTTTGATAGCAAACTTACAGGGTGGGCGGGGTTAAGTGAGGAAGGGCTAACCATGGTCCGTTGTTGGTGAGGATGGAGTTATGGGTGGGAGCACAGCACCGGGAGGACTGCAGTCAAGGCAGGATAAACCGGGTCATCAGCAGCTGAAGCTGACCTCTTTTGTCAGTTCACATTGAACTTCACGAGGGGCTCTCTGCTAATCACTTCCAGGCTAAGCACCTCCAAGGTGAAAACCCAAATTGTTATCTTCCGGAGCTGGGGATAGACACCCAGGGCCTTGTACAAGCCAGGGAAGTTCTGCCTCTGAGCCAGTTGCTGGTGTGCTACAGTTGAACACAGTGGCTCATGGGTATAATCCTAGTACTTGGGAGGCAGAGGCAAGAGGAATGCTGTGAGTTCAAGGCCAGCCTGAGCTCCATAGTGAGTTTCAGGCTAACTCAGGCTATAAATACAAGACATTTTCCCCAAATCTATGATGTCATAGATGGGAAACTCCACACCTGACCTCATGAGCTATCAAAATAAAGGCCCGAGGAAAGGACGGGGTGTAGTTATCACGTAGCTGTTTTATATATATATATATATATATGTTATAAGGCACTTATGAAGCATAGATGAAATTTCTGTATAGATTTGGTTCCTACCCTACAAGACATCTTTGCAAATCTCCAAATCAGAAACAAAACAAAACAAAATCTATCACCAACAAATAAACACCAGACCTGAAGGGATTCTAGTACTCAGGCATTTTGGATAATGGCTGTTCAATTAGTAATAACGGACAAAGTTCTCATGCAATATATCTCTTGGTAACATCTCTACTTTCTGGAAAGGGACACTAAGCCCCTACCCCCTTTCCCCCAGGTATGGTGCCCTGACCTGGCCTCTCTCAGAATCTGCAAGGCTGCAGCTCCTGATGCCCACGTGAGCCTGTGGCAGGTGGAGGCTGCCTGAGGCCCGCTGTCACCCCCAGCTTGGGTGGCGAGGGCCCAGCTGGCATCCTTGCTGCTCTGTGACCCTCAGGCACCGGCTCAACACACACCCCTCCTGCTCCCATTTGAACCCGGCCGCTGTTTCTGCAAGTTTCCATTTTTAGCTCCCTGGACTGGAACGCAGTGTTCAACGCACCGTAAACCGCAATGTCAGTTTGATTAGAGAGAAGGCACATGTGGGCTTCGGGCTCGCGCCTCCCCGAGTCTAATAATAGCGCGCTGGATTTTCTCTCCTCTCTCCTTCCAAAGCGTTTTCCTATGCAATGTCCCATTTAAGCTCCCGGGAGGTAGCCGGCTGGTGGCTATTGAGTGAAAGGGCTTCTAGAACTATTCAGTGCTGTTAAATGTGAAAGGGTTATTGTCCTCGCTGTTTTAAAGGGGGAGAGAAACAGAACTGGGAGGCTGGGAGCAAGGTTCTAAAAGGAGCTGGTGTCTAAATGAGCACAACATGCCCTGTGTGTCTTCTCTTGCCAGCTATGGAAAGTGCATTTTTTTTTTCCATAAGAAAAAAAGGCTCAGGGAAATCGGATATCTGGTCCAAGGTCACGAAGCTCCCAGGTGACGAACTATGGTTTTGACCCAGGACATTTAAGGCCTCTGAGCCCTCTATCATGTCACTAACTAGGGTATTCTGGAAATAAAGACAGAGCAAGATCGCGATACTCCTGTCTTGGACCGACTAGTTCCCTGCCTTTGTCCTTGGGAATTTTACCTGAGGACGTTATAAACCAGAGGGATTAATTCCAATCAGATGTGAGCATTTCTCACCCATCAAAAATGCAGAGAATAGCAAATTCTTGTTTGCTTTTCCTTCCAGTCCTACTGTGCATTCGCTCACTCATCCATCCATTCATCCAATGCCTTGGTTTCAGGTACGGTCCTTGTGTGACCCAGAACAAGTGACAAATTGCTCCTCTGAGAGCCCCAGCTTCCTCATCTGGGAACCACAACGAATCCAGCTTCATAGGGCCATTGTGAGATGTGTGGATGTAGGAAACAAAAATATTTGAGAACCAAAGAGTGGATCAATTTCCGGGTAGACTTGCAGATCGGGTATATGACGTCATTTTCTGTACCTGCTCCCTACCTCTGCAGCTTCCGTTCACAAAATGTTTCCTCCCAGGTGAGACGACTTAGTCACTACTCAGTATCACAGCATAGTAGGACCTCCCTGTCCCAAAACCTATGGCAAAGTCCACGGGCTCAAGCCCCATTGGACTAACTTGGGTCACATATGCTTATCCTTCAACCAATCCTTGGGGTCTTGAGTAGTGAGAAACAAGCTGATTGGCCAGACTCAGTCATTGGTGTAGAAGTGGGAGGAGACTGTAGATCTTGATAGAAGCAGCAGAATGGGTGCCCGGCGGCAGTGAGATGCCTCTCAGGTATGTACTAGATAGGAGGGCTTACTTCCAAGTGATTTATTAGGAACTCCTTATGGGGTGGCTTGGCATTCAAGAAACCCTAGATTCCACCCGAAGCACTGCAGAAAATGAAGCAGGGGATGGTACATGCCTATTCATCCCAGCGCTTAGGAGGTGGAGGCAGGAGGATTAGAAGCTCATGGTTAACCTTGGCCACATAGAAAGTTGGAGCCTGCCTGGACTATATCTGTGCTATATGGGAATATGAGGCTCATATTCTCTCTCTCTCCCTCTCTCTCCACACACACACACACACACACACACACACACACACACACACACACACACACACACGTTCTTATAAGAAAACAGGTAGGGAATAGAGGAGGTAAGATAAAGGGAAGTAGTTAGTTAGGGGTTTTATTACACACAAAGGGTCATTATAGTTGTAGCCTGGCCTTGAAACGTTCTGAGTGTAAGTTGTACGTCCCACCTTCAAACAAGGCAACTGGAGATTCATATTCATGAACCAGTCACTGACAGTGGAGCACATGCCACTGTATTCCCAGAGTATGTTCATTCTCCAGAGGTCCTGGGTCTCAACCTACAGGATGCCTCCCTCGTAGCTCAAGGATGATGTTCTAAAGGTCGCAGCCGCAGATCCCCCACAACTGAATCACGAAGAAGCTTGGATGTGTACAGAGGTGTTGGGAGGCATCCAAGGTGCTCTAGATGCAGTTCCAGAAAAACTCTCTAGAATATGGAAGCTCGTTGTTTCAGCCAAAGGAGATGAAGGAGGAATGAGACCAAGACAAGGGATTGGGAGGAATGGAAGCCACTGAAGAAGTGGGCACATGAGGGGAACTGGATCCTGATCAGGAAGGAGGAACAGAAATAGAGCAGGGCCAGTGCCCCTGTCTCCCCTGACTGTGACAATATCTGTCCTTGGCACACACCTCTGCAGAAGCAACTGAGCAGGTATGTGAGAGACAGAGGCAGCAGAAAATCCAGAGAGGCTGCTTAGCCCCACCCCTCAACTCCACTAGATGAAGGAGGTTGATGCAAGCCCACTGAGCCCTGGGAGACGTGGGTACCTGCTTATACCATGGGTGATCCTCCAGATCCTGGAGACCTGAAGATCTGTAAAACAGTCTCTTAACTGTATTCTCTCTGCCCACCTCTCATCCTCCTATGGCTTTTCTACCAAGATCAGCCGTCGTCTTCCTGCCTCAGTTTCCCCTTTGTCTTTCTCAAGCTATCTGCCTCCGAGCGTCTGCAGAGGGTACCAAGAGGCAGAGAGGAGAGAGGGATGGAGTGCAGGAGGCCAAGCCAGCAACTCCACTCCAATGTCAAGACTGCTTGATTTGCTAAGATTCTGAAGGGGAGGGAGGCAGGTCAGACCAGCAATGGGCAAATAGGGAGAGTCTTTGCTGGCTGTCAGGCTCTGTGCTATGGGTGCTGTAAGTGTATCTGCTACTCTTCTGTCCATTGTGTCAGAATTCATGACAGTGGCAACTTAAAAATGAAGGTCTACTTGTGTATCTCTTTTTAAAAAAAGGTTTACTTATGTGAGTACACCTTAGCTATCTTCAGACACTCCAGTAGAGGGCATCAGATCTCATTACAGATGGTTGTGAGCCACCATATGGTTGCTGGGACTTGAACTCAGGACCTTCAGAAGACCAGTCACTGTGTTTAACAGCTGAGCCATCTCTCCAGCCTTTACTTGCGGAGTATCTTAAGGATACAGTCCATTGAAGTGGGGAAGGCGTGATGGCAGGAACAGGAGGCAGTCTGGCCACACTGCATCTGTAGTAGGAACACAGAGAAGGAAAGGGAGGTAGAGATGGATGTGGGAGAAGGAGAGGGGGAGGTAGAAATGGATGTGGGGGAGGGGGAGGGGAAAAGGGGGGGACAGGGAGGGGGAGAGAGAGGAATGCTGGTGCCCAGAAAGCTTAGTCCATTTTATTCAGTCCAGACTCACAAGGATGGTGTTGCCCATGGTTTAGGGTGTGTCTTCCCACCTCAGTTAACCTAACCAAGAAACTCCCTTGCAGACATTCTCAGAAGTATGCATCATAGGTGATTCTAGATCCTGCCAAGTTGACAATCAGTAGTTAGCATCCCGAGAAATGACGTCTCAACACGCCCTGTTCAACAAGTGTGGCAAATGACACTTTAGGACGTTGGTTACAGGTAACAGAATGTGGCGTGATAGGTGGAGGAGAGAATTTGTGGGCTCAGGAACCAACAAGTCTAGGAAAGGGAGTCACGGCTGGGCAAGGGCTGAAATCTTATCTTTTAACTCACGTCTTTCCCCATCTCTGCCCTCTTCTGGATTGTCTTTGCTTTCAAGTACCTTTCTTCATGGATGGCCAGTGAGTTCAAAGGCTCCTTGTCACATGCCTAGCCCACTTGTAGGCTAGCGAGGCTCTCTTTCTCAGTAGTTGACTCTGTGACTTGTGTCCCCAGTTCAGATCCTCTTGTGACCTCTGGACCAATGACTGAAGGCAGAAATGTGGGTAATGCTTTGATTGGTCAAGCTTTGGTCACCTGCTCACATAAAGAGCTGTGGGTGGGGCTCCCCTGAAACACACGGTATGAGAATGAGGCAGCAGTGGAATTCCAAAGAAAGATAAATGTAAATATTTTTGCCAGATGAGGGAGACCAGGTCCAGAGAGAGAGAGGGATGGATAATAGGCAAGGGACAGTGATGGTTTGTATATTCTTGACCAGGGAGTGGCACCATCTGGAGGTGTGGCCTTGATGGAATAGGTGTGACCTGGTTGGAATAGGTGTGTCACTGTGGGTGTGGACTTAAGACTCTCACCCCAGTTGCCTGGAAGTCAGTCTTCCACTAGCAGTCTTTGGATGAAGATGTAGAACTCTCAGCTCTGCCTGCCTGCATACTGCCATGCTCCCACTTTGATGATAATGGACTGAACCTCTGAACCTGTAAGCCAGCCCCAATTAAATGTTGTTTTTATAAGACTTGCAGTGGTCATGGTGTCTGTTCACAGCAGTAAAACCCTAACTAAAACAGGGACCTTCTGCGGTTTTATGTATTATTGTCCACTTACAGAAAAAAAAGCAAGTTTAGAAGGATGTATGAATTTTGTTGCATGCCTAATAAGTGAGAATTTGGATCATTGCCCCAGCTTACTGCTTTGATGGGAGAATATGTTCCTGTAGCCTCCAAAGTAGAGGGGCATTCCTTGTTCTAGTAGGTCATGCTCCACTTATTAAGAATGAGCTGGGGAGATGGCTCAGTGGTTTAAATGTTTGCTGCTTAAGCATGAAAGCAAGAGTTCAAATCCCCAGCACCCATGTAAAATGTGGGTTGTGGGAGCACATGACCCTAACCCCAGAAGTGGGGCAGGATTGAAGTGGATGGATCCCAAGGGCTCTCTGACTGCAGTGTAGAGGAGACGCTAAAGTACTAGTTTGCTGAGTGTACTGGCTAGTTTTGTGTGCCAACTTGACACAGGCTGGAGTTATCACAGAGAAAGGAGCCCCCCTTGAAGAAATGCCTCCATGAGATTCAGCTGTGGGACATTTTCTCAATTAGTGATCAAGGGTGGGAGGGCCCATTGTGGGTGGAGTCATCCCTAGGCTGGTGGTCCTGGGTTCTATAAGAGAGCAGGTTGAGCAAGCCAGGGGGAGCGAGTCAGTAAGTAACATCCTTCTGTGGCCCCTGCATCAGCTCCTGCTTCCTGACCTGCTTGAGTTCCAGTCCTGACTTCCTTTGGTGATGAACAGCAATGTGGAAATGTAAGCTGAATAAACCCTCTCCTCCCCAACTTGCTTCTTGGTCAAGGTGTTTTGTGCAGGAATAGAAACTCTAAGACAGTGAGAGAGACTCTGTCTCCAAAAAATAAGGTGTAGAGAAAGCGACGGCACCTCACATTGACTTCTTGTCAAGCCAATAGGATGAGAACATGTCTTTACCCATGATGCTACTCTGCTCGGCATACCTTTCCCCATGGGCTGAACTAAGTATCTCTGTCAGAGTTTCTGTTAACTGGACACAAGCCTATGCATAGATGGGGAGAGGGAATCTCAGTTGAGAAATTTGCTTCCATCAGTCGAGGAGTAGGCACATCTTTGGGAAATTTTCCTGATTGCTGATTGCTGTAGAAGGTCACAGTCCACTCTTGGTGGTGCCATTCCCTAGACACAAGCCTATGCATACATGGAGAGAGGGAATCTCAGCTGAGGAATTGCTTCCATCAGTTGATGAGTGGGCATGTTTCTGGGGGAAATTCTCTGTCTCTCTCTTTGTCTCTCTCTGTCTCTCTCTCTCTCTTTCTCTCTCTGTGTCTCTTTCTGTCTCTCTATGTCTCTCTCTCTGTATGTCTCTGTCTCACTCTGTCTCTCTCTCTGACTCGCTCTGTCTCTCTGTCTCTCTCGGTGTCTCTCTCTCTGTCTTTCTTTCTGTCTCTATCTCTCTATGTCTCTCTCTTCGTCTCTCACTGTTTTTCTCACTGTCTCTCTCTGTCTCTCTCTGTCTGTCTCTCTCTTTTTCTCTCTCTGTTATCTCTCTCTGTCTCTCTCTGTGTCTCTCCCTGTCTCTCTGTCTCTATCTGTCTCTCTCGGTCTCTCTCGGTCTCTCTCTCTCTGTCTCTCTTTCTGTCTCTCTCTATCTCTCTATGTCTCTCTTCGTCTCTCACTGTTTCTCTCACTGTCTCTCTCTCTGTCTCTCTCTTCTCTCTCTCTGTCTCTCCGAGTCTCTCTCTGTGTTTCTCTCTGTCTCTCTCTGTCTCTCTCTCTGTTTCTCTCTGCCAATCTCTCTCTGTCTCTCTTTTTGTCTCTCTCTGTGTCACTGTTTGTCTCTCTATGTCTCTCTATCTGTCTCTCTCTCTGTCTCTTTCTGTCTCTCTCTGTATCTCTCTCTTTATCTCTCTGTCTCTCTCTTTGTCTCTCTCTGTCTCCCTCTCTCTCTGTCTCTCTCTGTGTCTCTCTAGTCTCTCTCTGTCTCTCTAGTCTCTCTCTGTCTGTCTCTGTCTCTCTCTCAGTCTCTCTCTCTCTGTCTCTCTCTAAGTCTCTCTGTGTCTCTCTCTTTCTCTATCTTTTTCTGTCTGTCTCTCTGTCTGTCTCTCTCTGTCTCTATCTCTGACTCTCTCTGTCTCTCTCTGTCTCTCTCTGTCTCTCTCTGTGTCTCTCTCTGTCTCTCTGTCTCTCTTTCTCTCTCTCTGTCTCTCTCACTCTCTCTGTCTCTCTCTGTCTCTCTCTTTGTCTCTTTCTGTCTCTCTCCCTCTGTCTCTCTCTGTGTCTGTCTCTGTCTCCCCCAGAATTCTGATTGCTGATGGATGTAGGAGAGCACAGTCCACTGTTGGTGGCACCATTCCCTAAGCAGGCAGGCGTGGGCTGTGTAAGAAAGGCTATGAGCAAGCTAATAACTAGTGTTCCTCCATGGTCTCTGCTTAAGTTCTTACCTCTCAGGTTCCTGCCTTGAATTTCTGCTCTGGTTTTCCTTAATGGCCTATAAGACAAATATGCCCTTTTCTCCCCAGGTTGCTTTTGGACAGTGTTTCATCACAGCAATAGACAGCTATTCAGAATGGTTCTTCTTTTGAGCTGCTATGGTGACATGGGCTATTTTAGTCTGTTTCAGTCTGAGTGTGTACCATAAGCCTGGTGGGGTCTAGCCACTGGAGAGTAACACTGTGCATAACACGAACAGATGTCTTTCCCATTCTGGAAATAAGCTAAATAATGGAAAGTGAGGATTGTCTTAGCCTATTACTGGAAGTCTGGTGGCCAGAAGAAGCTGTTGATTGGAGATTAGGGAAGATAGAGGATTCCTGTGAGGTGACAGAAGAATAGCTAAACTTGCTCTGTGACCCTGGGAAGCTTAGCATGGGATTTTTTTTTGTAGAAAAGAACGTTTGAGTCATAAATTGGCCACCCTGGAGACAGAGTAGTGGGGGCACCAGTGGACTGTGGCTGTCATGCTTGCTGCTCCCATCTTGCAGTGAGGATCCAGGGCTCTTTTGGATGTTGTCCTAAAGCTATCTGTTATTGCTTCTTGCTCTCCTGACTCGGGTAAGCCGGAATCCAGGACTGAGTACATCTCCAGGAGGCTGTTGAAAGCGCCAACTTGATTAACGCTTTGTATGATAAGATCAAAGATCAAGATACAGGAGCTTAAAGAACGGATTAATTTTAAAGAACAACCAACAAAGAAACCAGAGCTGGCTGGATTTAGAGATGGCAGAGAGCTCTCAAACTCAGAAGGGTCTCAGGGCCAGAGATGAAGTCAATAGTGGCCTCGTAAGATCCTCTGCCGAGACTCCAGAAAGACCAGGGCCAAGTGCTTTGGACCTTACATTTATGCCCTATGCCTCCTTTAAGGAACAGAAAGCCAAAAGATATTAGGGATTTGTTCTAGTCATCTTAAGAAGAGCGAGGTAGCCAACTGGTAGAAAAAGGATTAAGTCTTTTGGACAGTCAGGCCTCTGGTCTCTTTTGGGGTGTCTGGGCCTGGGCTCCTTTTTAATCATTTATATAAGACAACACATCAATCATTTTTTTCTTTTTTTTTTCCCCACCAGTGTCTCTGGCTTCCCTTCTGAGATTTCTTTCATCTTCTGTCTTGCTTTTCTTCTACAGAGCTGTGGTTATTGTTAACTTTTGAGGAATCTCCAATAACTGGTACCTATTTACATTCTTAAGATCCTTTTAACTTCTGAAGTTTCTTTCTAACATCTAGGGCCAACTGCTTAACAGAAAGCAATGCTGGCTGCTGATTTTCTGGCCTGTCTGGGTCTCTGTGGATGAACACCTGGTGAGCATTCCAGGAACCCAGTTGGGTGATCCTTGGGGCTCTTGCATGACCTCATTTACCTCAGATGGTGGGTGTTCTAGAAGCCAGCTTCAGTCTTCCTAAAAAAGGGCTTGAGTCTTCTTACCTTGGTCAGTGTTTGACTCCCAGTCAGGTCAGAAAGGAAAATCCATTGTATCCAGACAGAAGCAGAAAGAGAGTTCTACAGAGAGACACATGGTAAAGACAACCAGAAGTGTCCATTACATGTTCTCTCTCTGTGCGTTGTGTACAAGTGTGTGCATCCATGTATGTCCCTCCAGAAACCAAGTGAGTGTCCTCTCCTGTCACTCTCTGACACATTGCCCTGAGGTAGGGCCTATCGCTGAACTGGAAGCTTGTCATTTGGGCTCTTGACTGGTCAGAGGTCTCTCAGAATCCCCTGCCTGTCCCAATCCTGAGGTTATAGGCATGCACAGGCATGCCCAGTTTTTTATGTGACTACTGGGGATTTGAAATGAGGTCCTGATGCTTACAGAGGAAGTACTCTTTCCTACTAAGCTGTCTCTCCCCAGGTTCCAGGAATTGAATCTTAAAACTGTTCTTCATTCAGAGAGGCAATAATCAGGAAAGATGGTGGATTAACATAATAGATATCTGTCTTGTGCCTAATTTTCAGCCAGCGGATATATGTTTATATCTGGATAAAGGAGTGGCCATCAGTCATTCTGGGTCTTGGCTCACCCCTCCGGCTGGTCAGCCTGACATTTCTGAGATTCTTGATATCTGTTTCTGGCTATTGTCCCTCCTGTTCTTCTTCCCTTCTGTGAATGTTTGGGTCTAAGCACTTCTTGAAATGATGAGCCATGTCAATTTCTGCTGTTACCAACCTTCAGCTTCCTCCAGGGACATCTGAGCTACAGTGGTGCTAACTTAGAACAAATGAAGCATAGATGCTAAGCTACCAATAACAGGCCTGCAGGTTTCTCTCTATGCATGAAATACCCTGTCCATCCCTCCTGTCCCTTATCAGTCCTGATACAATTTGTTGATTGCCATCTTAGGGAGACTCTATTGTGATGGTTAGTTTTACTTGTCAACTTGCCATAATCTAGTATCATCAGGGAGAATGTCCTCAGAGAATATCTGAGAGGGATTATCTTAATCAGCATTGAAAGACCCACCCACCATGGGTGGTATCATTCCCTACGCTTGGAGCCTGGACTTAATAAAAAGGAGTTGAGGACCAGCAGGTATACATTAGTACATGTGTTCCTTCTCAGTTCAGGGATCATGGGTGTCATGTGACTTCCATGCCATGAGTGGCCTGCAGTGGAGAATTGTGAACCCAATCATCTTTCTCCCTAAGGTTGCTTGTGCCAGGGTGTTTCACAGTTGTAAATGAAACTAATGCAATTATCTGTACATGTAAGGAAGTGGGTCTGGAGTCTTAAGAAACTGACCACACAGTTCAAAGTGTTTCTGCAGGGCAAAGGATCATTTCTGTAGAAGGGTTTGTAGCTTGATACATCAAGTAAACCCACCCCGTGGGATCCCACTGGGACTTTTCTCCCTAATGCAAAAGGGCCCCGTGACTCACTCTGATTGGTCAGGGCTAGGTCTCACCTTTTTACCTGATTGGCTAATTCAAAGCCGTGTGGTTTCTAGGGAGAAATAACTTAAGCATACATTTTGATTATAGGGAGTGCTGACCCTGGAGAAATTTGAATTTCTACCAGGCAACTTCTTTACAACATTTTAAATGGCGTTTTGCTTCATTTAATTCTTCAATAAGAAAGACAGTACATATTTTTATCCCCCCCCCCAACCCCCATCACCAGGGAAACCAGCCACGTTTGCCCACACAGCACACAGGCTGGTCCACATGATGACCGGAAGTCATCCTTCACCGTGTCCTAACAGAGGCACACTGTATCTCAGAATAACAAGTTGCCAGCCCTCAATGTGACTAACTGCATCTACCTGAGGGGAGGAGTGAGTCCCTGGCTCAGTGGTAGGTTCCTGACAGTTACTAAGCAGTGGTGGCTGTCAGCACTGAGGCTTCAGACTGCAGGGACTCTGCAGAAGGTGGCTACAAGGTGATGAGTCAGGACCAGGTGTAGAAACCACAGGCAAAGGCAGCAGGTGCCAGAGTGGAGAACCGAGGGCCAGGGACGCAGCGTGGAGTCTGCAAAGCGGCGCTCGGAAATGCCTTGGTTACTCCAGTGGAAAATATCAAATTAAAGTTTGCATCTCAGAGTGTGGCTGCTCTAGCTAGGAAGCGGAGAAGGGCTGCTGAGGTTTTTAGCTCTAGGAGAGCACCCTGTTGGCCAGAGAGGACCGAAACAAACCATGGGGCTAGCTGCCTTCCAAGACGCAATGTCAGAGCACAGCTGTTCCTTGCCTGTATTACGAGTCCAGCCTCGCTTGTACTTGAAGGGCATTTCCCCGACTTCCTCTGCTTCCTCAGAGAGGCCAGAAAGTTGGTGAATGTCAGATTCAGAAAAAAAAAAAAAAACAGCAAAGAGGGCCTGTGGGGGGCGGGGAGGGGTGGGGTGGGGTGGGGGAGAGAAAGCCATTCCCCCAAATTATCTCAGAATGTTTTTTTTTTTTTTAAACTTCATTTTATTTTATTATTTTAAGACAGGGTCTCATGTAGTCCAGGTTGGCCTGGAACTATGCAAGCAAGGATGACTCTAAACTGATCATCTTGTTTCCACCCCAGGAGTGCTGAGACTGTAGACACCAGCCACATCTGGTTTAGGAGATACTGAGATAGAACCTAGGTTCTATCTCACTGAGAACCACTCTACCAACTACGCTACAGCTTCAGCCTCTTAATGAATTTTTTTAAGCCTACCAACCAAACAACAGAGCCTCACTATGTAACCCAGGCTAGCCTTGAACTAGTATTCCTCCTGCAGTGAACTTCCTGTGGCTGGGATCACAGTTGAGTTCATTAAAGCCAACTTGCAGGATGCTTCAATCTAGCCATCCTTTGGCAAATAGAAAATAGATCTTTGAAGGGACTCCTTGGCATATCCTGCTTGGATAACATCGTGAAAATCCTTGGCAAAAATGAAAGAAACGTAGATGTTTTCTGTGGTGAACAATTGCTTTCGCTGTTGTGTTTCCAGAGATTTGATTCTAGGACTTGAGTGGGCAGATGAAGAGTCTGGAGGTCTGGTTAAAATGCTGGGGATACACAGCTGGAGGACTTGCCTAGCATGTGTAAAAATCTGGGGTTCCACTCCAGCCCTGCAAGCAAGCAAGCAAACAAACAAACCAGCACACAAATATGCACACAGAAAATATGAGATCTGCTCTAGCAGGTCTAAGACGGAGCCTGAGACTCTGCATCTATTCTCAGGCCCCCAGGTGATGCCCCTACAGGTCTCCTGACCACACTGAGCTGTTGGGCCATGAAGAATTGTTTCCTTAATATTTTTTCTTTTTGAGTGTGTCTTACGTTGGCTGTGCCTGGAAATCACACACACACACACACACACACACACACACACACACACACACACACACACACTCTCTGTCTGTCTCTCTCTCTCTCTCTGCTGCCTTCTGACAAGCACACACATATCTATAATTGAAATGAAAGTTTTAAGAGGCAAATGCTGAGGCTAATGCACGCTGATACTTTATCTTCTATTTTGGACACAGAACAAAGCAGGGCAAAGCGGCGCTGACTGCAGACCCGTGAGACTGCCTTGACTCTTCCATCCGTGATTCTCAAGTTCTACAAAAACACACCTCTAGAGTGTTCTTCCACGGTGCAGACTTGGAGACTTCTGGCTTCACCTATGCACTGTTGGCAATGACTGAACTTGGCAAACGAAACCAAACAAGGCCAATAATAACAGGAAATGCCAACCTACAGGAGAGCATTGTCGATAGGTTTGTGAGAGAGGACCACAGAACAGCAAAAATGAATGCATTTCGAGCCTGTGGTATCCAGAACAGTGAGGTCAACTAGCATGTTTCTCTGAAGCAATGCCAAAATGGGACTACACACTTCAGTTACACTCACATTCACAGATATTACGGTTAGGTCTTGGACATGTTTATTGAGGGTGGGGGCTGAAATTGGACCCATGCTGGGGCATAAAATTCTGCCTATCTTTCTTAGTTAGGGTTTTACTGCTGTAAACAGACACCATGACCAAGGCAACTCTTATAAGAACAACATTTAATTGGGGCTGACTTACAGGTTCAGAGGTTCAGTCCATTAGCATCAAGGCGGGAGCGTGGCAGCATCCAGGCATACGTGGTACAGGAGGAGCTGAGAGTTCTACATCATCTGAAGGCTGCTAGCAGAAGACTGGCTTCCATTCAAGATGAGGGTCTTATAGCCCACACACATGGTGACACACCTTCTCCAACAAGGCCACACCCACTCCAACAAGGCCACACCCACTCCAACAAGGCCACACCTACTCCAACAAGGCCACTACTGCAACAGGGCCACACCTACTTCAACAGGGCCACACCTACTCCAACAGGGCCACATCTTCTAATAGTGCCACTCCCTGGGCCCAAGGATAAACAAATCATCCCACCAACCTACCCTGTCACCTGAATGTTTATTTATTGCACACTACAGGGGTTCTTGACCTCAGCACTGACACTTGGTTGGGTAGTTCTTTGTCATGGGACTTTCCTTTGCCTGGAACAGGCATTAGCACCATCCCTGCCTCCTATCATGAGATGCAAAAATGTCTGCAGGTATTGCCAGGAATCTCCCTGAGAGCTATGCAAGAGCATAGACAGAGCCTCTAGTTAAACAGAAACAGTGGATACTGTTTCAGTGTGTTGAAGATATTCCGTGGAATATGGTTATGTTAACAATTATCCATTGCTAATCTGCACATCTTGTCATATTGCCAATCGTGGTCTCTTCTCCAGTTGGGAGCATCCTATGGGATCAGGGGGGAAATGCGACTAATGTCAAGGCTTCACCAAACCTGACAACCTGAGTTCAACCTCTGGGACCTGCATGGTAGAAGGAGGGAACCGACTCCTGCAAGCTGCCCTCTGACCACCACATGGGTGCAGTGGTATACGTACACACTCCTGCTCCCACACACAAACAAACAAAGGGGCAAACGAATGCAAACAATACAAGAAAAAGAAAAAGAAAGAAAAAGGAAAAGGAAAAGGGAAATGTCTTAGTCAGGGTTTCTATTCCTGCACAAACATCATGACCAAGAAGCAAGTTGGGGAGGAAAGGGTTTATTCGGCTTACACTTCCATACTGCTGTTCATCACCAAAGGAAGTCAGGACTGGAACTCAAGCAGGTCAGGAAGCAGGAGCTGATGCAGAGGCCATGGAGGGATGTTCTTTATTGGCTTGCTTCTCCTGGCTTGCTCAGCCTGCTCTCTTATAGAACCCAAGACTACCAGCCCAGGGATGGTCCCACCCACAAGGGGCCTTTTCCCCCTTGATCACTAATTGAGAAAATGCCTTACAGTTGGATCTCATGGAGGCCTTTCTTCAACTGAAGGTCCTTTCTCTGTGATAACTCCAGCTGTGTCAAGTTGACACAAAACTAACCAGTACAGGAAAGGAAAAGAAAAAGAAATGCTCACTGAGTGGCTTGCCCTCATCCTAGCTGCCTGGAAGCCAGTCTTCTGCTGGCAGCCTTCAGATGATGATGTAGAACTCTCAGTTCCTCCTGTACCATAAATGAATGTAAGGAGTAACTGAGCCATCTTTTCCAACACAGGTGTGGACCCAGCTGTGAGCCCTGCCATGGCTGATCCAAGGATTGTGGATGCATGTTCTGTTCCCATGAGAGTGCTCTTGTCTCTCTGAAAGATGAGAATAATAACATTTCTTACGATACTGTTGAGGCTCCTTTAACCATGTCTCTAACATGCCTCCAAAACCATATTAAAAACAAGGTAAAAATGCCTTGTGTTGTCAGCGTTTATAATTTACTCCTGCCCAGGCATGGTGGTGCACGCCATAATCTCAGACACCAGGGGAAGAGGTGGAAGGGTTGTGAGTTCGAGGCCAGCTAGACCACGTAGCCTAAACCTATCTAAGAATCAGCAGCAACAACAGAGACACAAAACAAGATGACAATTTTAGAGGTGTTTCTTGGTGCAGCAAGAGGTCATACCTAATTCTGAGATAATTAAACCCCACGAAAAGATGATCCATTTCCTGATTAGAACAAAATGAATACAGTTTCTTCTCTGCTGGGCCGTTCCATCTTCCTCCCACTCAGAGGCGCTGCCTGGTTTCAGGAACATCTGCTGTTGAGACGAGAACTTTCTGTGTTTCTATCATCGAAGGCAATTATGTCAACTGAAACCTTCCTGGGGCCTTATCCAAGCCCATGAGATAGTTAGGAGGGCCACAAGGTCATTTGCATAATCAGCAGGTGATTTGCATATAGTTTGCATATATTCTACCTTGCTCTGTGTTGTTATGTATCACTTGATTTTTGGAAAGCTTTCACATTCATTTTATATATAATAATAGGCTAAGGTCTCAGGACATGCAAGGGACATGCTCTCCCAGAGCTAGGATGAGGGAACATTTGTTAGTAGATACTGTGTGCTTCCAAATGATATTCATCTAAACCCACTGGGTCTGAAATTTGGCTAGGATCCCATTGTTAAAGGCCACATGGCTGGTCTGAAGCTAGAAGCTGCCTTGTCAGGAACGGTTGGGCCTCCCTGGGTGACTGTAAGGTGCAGCCAAGGTTGACAGCCACTTATTTTAGCCTGACAACAAACCTGTGCAAAAGTATTCCCTACCTCATGCTGAAGGTAGAAACTGAGGCTTAGAGGACATGTGTGTGTGTGTGTGCTCAGAGAACAACTTTGTGGGGTTGGTTCTTTCCTTCCACTTTTACAAGGGTTCTGGGGTCTAATTCAGGTTGTCAGGGTTATATAGTGAGTGGCTTCACCCATCTTGTCAGACCCCCAAAATGACTTTTAAAAAGAAGAGATGAACAGAACCCCCTCATAGATGATCATGTCGAGCTGTGGGTAATACATGACGTTCCTGAGGTGCCTTGACAGGCAAGATCACCGTCAAGACAGAGCCAGGGGGTCGGGATCAGATGGTGGTGATATCTCAACTTTGGCTCGAATCCTTGATTTATATAGAATTCAGCCTGGATGAGCCCTGGGCATTCCCTCCAGGGCTCCTCTGGGCTGGAGATGGGGTGAAGTCAAAGAGAACACGTAGAAACATTAAGGGTTGGTGGGTGGTGCAGAGCCAGTAGGGCTCCCCAAATGGCAAGTGATGGGAAGTAATAGTTTCTATATCCCAAAGGGAAGAATAAGGACATCATTTATAAAGTTGGTATTTTTCCCCACCTCATCTGGTCAGCAGCAAGAAGAAGCAATAGTCATCATGTTTTTCCTGCCAAGCATGGTCCTGAAATTGAGTGTTTTGGCACCAAGCCAGTCAAATATAAATTCATCCATTCACTCCTTCCTGAACCCCTGCCATGTACGTGTCTCCAGTGTGCATGATGGAGATGTGTTAAAAATCGAAGCAAAACCCTTTCATCGATGGCAAACTGAGTGATGGGAAGCGGTTGGTCCATAGGGATCTGGGGGACAGGGCTCTTTAGGTAGAGAGGGAACTGAAGTACAGAGCCTGGGGGGACTTAGAGGGCAGTGGGGACAATGTGGCTCAAGGAATGGAGTAGAGGAAGTGTCAGGGCAATGGGCAGGGTCCCCGAGGAGAAATATGGTTGCTATTTGGACTGAGAGAGTGGCCAGTAATGGGTGGCTTTACCAGAGAGGGGACAAGTATTACTTAGCACTGGCTGTTGGGAGAGCGGAGTAGAGGCAGGAGTGGGAGCCTGGACTGAGCTCAGAGGTGATGAAGACATGCAGGAAGGAGATGATGATGATGTGTTGGAGCTGAGGGGTAGCACTGGAGAGAGTGGGAGGAGCTACCTTGGCATTTGCAAGATTTATGCTAGCTTGACTGAGGCCCACTCTCCTACAGGGAAAAACTGGCAGGGGCTGGGGAAGGGAGCAGCCCACAGGTAGCTAAAGTTCAGCATTGTCCTGTGCTGTGTTCCTTTTAAGCAAATTGACCACCAGGACCCAAAGGCTTTGAGATGTCCTGCAGTGGTGGTACATCTGCTTGGCTTTGCCAGATGGAGCATGTTCTGAACTCACATGGCCACAATCTGAAGCTCTTTTTTGGATAAACATCCAGGTTTAGTGTGTTAGAATTGAGTGCTTTTGTACGGAGATGTATGTGTTAGAGAGAATGAGGAGGGAGGGGAGGGGGAGGAGAGGAGAGAACAGAGACAGAGTGAGAGAGAGAGACAGAGAGACAGACAAAGGAGAGAGACAGACAGAGGAGAGAGACAGAGAGGAGAGAGATAGAGAGAGGACAGAGAGGGAGAGAGGAGAGCGAGAGGAGAGAGACTGAGAGGAGAGAGACAAGAGACATGGGGAGAGAGGGAGAGAGAGAGAGAGAGAGAGAGAGAGAGAGAGAGAGAGAGAGAGAGAGAGAAAGAGAGAGAGAGAGACTGATTGATTGAATCAGGCAGTCCTTTAAATTCTGATAACTGTGCCTTTCTATTTGCACCCCCAGATCTTTGTTGTGTTTGTCACCATCACCATCACTTTAACTTGGATCTCGCCCCATGTCTAACTTAAGGGTATCCTCACAGTCAGAGAGCTGATGGGAAAGCCCAGGTGTCTCTTTCCTAGAGCCTTCAGTGGCTCCCCGTTGACCTCAGTGTACATTCTGAATGCTCTCCTCTGACTTTTTCATACAGCTCTCAATGTGGCTTCTACCACATCCTTGGCCCCCTTCACTGTGTGCTCAACTAAGCTGAATGTCTAAATGTCTCTTTACACTCTCTGTCACCTCTGATCTCCTGTGCATGTCTGTTGTATACATGTTCTTGCACATGGGGTTATGTATTAGTTATGTTTCCATTGCTGTGATAAAAACACCATGACCAGGGCAACTTAAAAGAGGAAATGTCAGCTTCTGGGACAGGTTGGAGCCACAGAGCCGCTGAGGCAGCACCCTTTTGGGGCCGCAGACATCCGGCACCCTCCCAGCCAGAGGACAGTGGTCCGCCCTGCACGGGAGCGCCATCTTGGATCCGGGACTCCGCCGAACTTAGGAACTTAGTCTGCACAGGTGAGAGTGTGCACCACAGAAGCTGACAGCTTCTGTGACCTGCCAAAGCAACACAGCATCTGGGAAAGGTCCTGTTTTGGGCCTTCTTCTTCGGCCAGGAGGAAGTCCAAACACCAGATATCTGTGCACCTTCCCTGTAAGAGGAGAGCTTGTCAGCAGAGAGTGCTCTAACCACTAAAACTCAGAGGAGAGAGCCTGTCTCCCAGGTCTGCTGATAGACGGTAATCAGAATCAGCAGAAGAACAATCTCTAAACAGAGACAACTATAACGACTCCAGAGATTACCAGATGGCGAAAGGTAAACGTAAGAATCTTACTAACAGAAACCAAGACCACTCACCATCATCAGAACCCAGCACTCCCACTTCGCCCAGTCCAGGGCACCCCAATACACCTGAAAAGCTAGACCTGGATTTAAAAGCATATCTCATGATGATGGTAGAGGACATCAAGAAGGACTTTAATAACTCACTTAAAGAATTACAGGAGAACATTGCTAAAGAGTTACAAGTCCTTAAAGAAAAACAGGATAACACAATCAAACAGGTAGAAGTCCTTAAAGAAAAACAGGAAAACACATCCAAACAGATGATGGAAATGAACAAAACCATACTAGACCTAAAAAGGGAAGTAGACACAATAAAGAAAACCCAAAATGAGGCAACACTGGAGATAGAAACCCTAGGAAAGAAATCTGGAACCATAGATACGAGCATCAGCACCAGAATACAAGAGATGGAAGAGAGAATCTCAGGTGCAGAAGATTCCATAGAGAACATCAGCACAACAATCAAGGAAAATGGAAAATGCAAAAAGATCCTAACTCAAAACATCCAGGAAATACAGGACACAATGAGAAGACCAAACCTACAGATAATAGGAGTGGATGAGAATGAAGATTTTCAACTCAAAGGACCAGCAAACATCTTCAACAAAATTATAGAAGAAAACTTCCCAAATCTAAAGAAAGAGATGCCCATGAACATACAAGAAGCCTATAGAACTCCAAATAGACTGGACCCGACACATAATAATCAGAACAACAAATGCACTAAATAAAGATAGAATACTAAAAGCAGTAAGAGAAAAAGGCCAAGTAACATATAAAGGCAAGCCTATCAGAATTACACCAGATTTTTCACCAGAGACTATGAAAGCCAGAAGATCCTGGACAGATGTTATACAGACACTAAAAGAACACAAATTCCAGCCCAGGCTACTATACCCAGCCAAACTCTCAATTAACATAGATGGAGAAACCAAAGTATTCCACGACAAAACCAAATTCACACATTATCTCTCCACGAATCCAGCCCTTCAAAGGATAATAACAGAAAAAAACCAATACAAGGACGGGAACCACGCCCTAGAAACAACAAGAAGGTAATCCCTCAACAAACCTAAAAGAAGACAGCCACAAGAACAGAATGCCAACTTTAACAACAAAAATAACAGGAAACAACAATTACTTTTCCTTAATATCTCTTAATATCAATGGACTCAACTCCCCGATAAAAAGACATAGACTAACAAACTGGCTACACAAACAAGACCCAACATTTTGCTGCTTACAGGAAACTCATCTCAGAGAAAAAGATAGACACTACCTCAGAATGAAAGGCTGGAAAACAATTTTCCAAGCAAATGGTATGAAGAAACAAGCTGGAGTAGCCATTCTAATATCTGATAAGATTGACTTCCAACCCAAAGTCATCAAAAAAGACAGGGAGGGGCACTTCATACTCATCAAAGGTAAAATCCTCCAAGAGGAACTATCAATCCTGAATATCTATGCTCTAATACAAAGGCAGCCACATTCATTAAAGAAACTTTAGTAAATCTCAAAGCACACATTGCCCCTCATACAATAATAGTGGGAGACTTCAACACACCACTTTCACCAATGGACAGATCATGGAAACAGAAACTAAACAGGGACACAGTGAAACTAACAGAAGTTATGAATCAAATGGATCTGGCAGATATCTACAGAACATTCTATCCTAAAACAAAAGGATATACCTTCTTCTCAGCACCTCATGGTACCTTCTCCAAAATTGACCACATAATTGGTCACAAAACAGGCCTCAACAGATACAAAAATATTGAAATTGTCCCATGCATCCTATCAGATCACCATGGACTAAGGCTGATCTTCAATAACAAAATAAATAATAGAAAGCCAACATTCATGTGGAAACTGAACAACACTCTTCTCAATGATACCTTGGTCAAGGAAGGAATAAAGAAAGAAATTAAGGACTTTTTAGAGTTCAATGAAAATGAAGCCACAACATACCCAAACTTATGGGACGCAATGAAAGCATTTCTAAGAGGAAAACTTATAGCTCTGAGTGCCTCCAAAAAGAAACTAGAGAGAGCACACATTAGCAGCTTGACAACACACCTAAAAGCACTAGAACAAAAGGAAGCAAATTCACCCAAGAGGAGTAGACGGCAGGAAATAATCAAACTCAAGGGCGAAATCAACCAAGTGGAAACAAGAAGAACTATTCAAAGAATCAGCCAATCAAGGAGCTGGTTCTTTGAGAAAATCAACAAGATAGATAAACCCTTAGCCAGACTCACTAGAGGGCACAGGGAAAGCATTCTAATTAACAAAATCAGAAATGAAAAAGGAGACATAACAACAGATCCTGAAGACATCCAAAACACCATCAGATCCTTCTACCAAAGGCTATACTCAACAAAACTGGAGAACATGGATGAAATGGAGAAGTTCCTAGACAGATACCAGGTACCAAAGTTGAATCAAGATCAGGTTAATGATCTAAACAGCCCTATATGCCCCAAAGAAATAGAAGCAGTCATTAATAATTTCCCAACCAAAAAAAAGCCCAGGACCAGATGGGTTTAGTGCAGAGTTCTATCAGACCTTCAAAGAAGATCTAATCCCAGTTCTTCACAAACTATTCCACAAAATAGAAACAGAAGGTACTCTACCCAACTCATTCTATGAAGCCACAATTACTCTGATACCTAAACCACAAAAAGACCCAACAAAGATAGAAAGCTTCAGATCAATATCCCTTATGAATATTGATGCAAAAATCCTCAATAAAGTCCTTGCTAACCGAATCTAAGAACACATCAAAACAATCATCCATCCTGACCAAGTAGGTTTCATCCCAGGGATGCAGGGATGGTTCAATATACGGAAATCCATCAACGTAATCCAGTATATAAACAAACTCAAAGACAAAAACCACATGATCATCTCGTTAGATGCGGAAAAAGCATTTGACAAGATCCAACACCCATTCATGATAAAAGTCTTGGAAAGATCAGGAATTCAAGGCCCATACCTAAACATGATAAAAACAATCTACAGCAAACCAGTAGCCAACATCAAAGTAAATGGTGAGAAGCTTGAAACAATCCCTCTAAAATCAGGGACTAGACAAGGCTGTCCACTTTCTCCATACCTATTCAACATTGTACTTGAAGTCCTAGCCAGAGCAATTCGACAACAAAAGGAGATCAAAGGGATACAAATTGGAAAAGATGAAGTCAAAATATCACTTTTTGCAGATGATATGATAGTATATATAAGTGACCCTAAAAATTCCACCAGAGAACTCCTAAACCTGATAAACAGCTTCGGTGAAGTAGCTGGATATAAAATTAACTCAAACAAATCAATGGCCTTTCTCTACACAAAGAATAAACAGGCTGAGAAAGAAATTAGGGAAACAATGCCCTTCTCAATAGTCACAAATAATATAAAATATCTTGGCGTGACTCTAACTAAGGAAGTGAAAGATCTGTATAATAAGAACTTCAAGTCTCTGAAGAAAGAAATTCTAGAAGATCTCAGAAGATGGAAAGATCTTCCATGCTCATGGATTGGCAGGATCAACATTTTTAAAATGGCTATCTTGCCAAAAGCAATCTACAGATTCAATGCAATCCCCATCAAAATTCCAACTCAATTCTTCAACGAATTAGAAAGTGCAATCTGCAAATTCATCTGGAATAACAAAAAACCTAGGATAGCAAAAACTCTTCTCAAGGATAAAAGAACCTGTGGTGTAATCACCATGCCGGACCTAAAAGTTTACTACAGAGCAATTGTGATAAAAACTGCCTGCGTGGTACTGGTATAATAACAGACAAGTAGACCAATGGAATAGAATTGAAGACCCAGAAATGAACCCACACACCTACGGTCACTTGATCTTCGACAAGGGAGCTAAAACCATGCAGTGGAAGAAAGACAGCATTTTCAACAAATGGTGCTGGCACAACTGGTTGTTAACATGTAGAAGAATGCGAATCGATCCATTCCTATCTCCTTGTACTAAGGTCAAGTCTATGTGGATCAAGGAACTTCACATAAAACCAGAGACACTGAAACTTATAGAGGAGAAAGTGGGGAAAATCCTAGAAAATATGGGCACAGGGGAAAAATTCTTGAATAGAACAGCAATGGCTTGTGCTGTAAGATCGAGAATTGACAAGTGGGACCTCATGAAACTGCAAAGCTTCTGCAAGGCAAAAGACACCATCAATAAGACAAAAAAAAAAAAAAACAAAAAAACCCAACCAACCAAACAAACAAAAACAAAACAAAACAAAAAAAAAAAACACCAACAGATTGGGAAAGGATCTTTACCTATCCTAAATCAGATAAGGGACTAATATCCAATATATATAAAGAACTCAAGAAGGTGGACTCCAGAAAATCAAATAACCCCATGAAAAAATGGGGCTCAGAACTGAACAAAGAATTCTCACCTGAGGAATACCGAATGGCAGAGAAGCACCTGAAAAAATGTTCAACATCCTTAATCATCAGGGAAATGCAAATCAAAACAACCCTGAGATTCCACCTCACACCAGTCAGAATGGCTAAGATTAAAAATTCATGTGACAGCATATGCTGGCGAGGATGTGGAGAAAGAGGAACACTCCTCCATTGTTTGTGGGATTGCAAGCTTGTACAACCACTCTGGAAATCAGTCTGGCGGTTCCTCAGAAAATTGGACATAGTACTACCGGAGAATCCAGCAATACCTCTCCTGGGCATATATCCAGAAGATGTCCCAACCGGTAAGAAGGACACTTGCTCCACTATGTTCATAGCAGCCTTATTTATAATAGCCAGAAGCTGGAAAGAACCCAGATGCCCCTCAACAGAGGAATGGATACAGAAATTATGGTACATTTACACAATGGAGTACTACTCAGCTATTAAAAAGAATGAATTTATGAAATTCCTAGCCAAATGGATGGACCTGGAGGGCATCATCTTGAGTGAGGTAACACAGTCACAAAGGAACTCACACAATATGTATTCACTGATAAGTGGATATTAGCCCAAAACTTAGGATACCCAAGATATAAGATACAATTTGCTAAACACATGAAACTCTAGAAGAATGAAGACCAAAGTGTGGACACTGTGCCCCTTCTTAGAATTGGGAACAAAACACCCATGGAAGGAGTTACAGAGACAAAGTTTGGAGCTGTGATGAAAGGATGGACCATCTAGAGACTGCCATATCCAGGGATCCATCCCATAATCAGCTTCTAAACGCTGACACCATTGCATACACTAGCAAGATTTTGCTGAAAGGACCCAAATATAGCTGTCTCTTGTGAGACTATGCTGGGGCCTAGCAAACACAGAAGTGGATGCTCACAGTCAGCTATTGGATGTATCACAGGGCTCCCAATGGAGAAGCTAGAGAAAGTACCCAAGGAGCTAAAGGAATCTGCAACCCTATAGTTGGAACAACATGATGAACTAACCAGTACCCCGGAGCTCTTGTCTCTAGCTGCATATGTATCGAAAGATGGCCTAGTCGGCCATCACTGGAAAGAGAGGCCCATTGGACTTGCAAACTTTATATGCCCCAATATAGGGGAATGCCAGGGCCAAAAGAATGGGAATGGGTGAGTAGGGAAGTGGGGGGGGGTATGGGGGACTTTTGGGATAGCATTGGAAATGTAATTGAGGAAAATATGTAATAAAAATATTAAAAATTTAAAAAAAACTCAAAAAAAAAAAGAGGAAATGTTGAATCGGCTTACAGTCTCAGAGGGTTAGAGCCCATGGCGGTAGAGCTAAGGCAAGGTGGCTGGAACAGCTGAGAGCTCACATCTCACATCTTGATCCACAAGAAGGAGGCAGAGACTTAACCGGAAATGGCACAAATCTATTGAAACCACAAAGCCTGCCGTTGTGATGTACCTCCTCCCATAAGACCACACCTCCCAATCCTTCCCAAACAGTTCCATTGCTGGGGACCAACTATAAAAGTGCATGAGACTAGGAGGACTCGTACTCATTCAAACCACCCCAGGGTATGTGTGAATACGTATGCACAGGTATGTGGAGGCTATAGATGGACATTGCACACCTCCTTTGCATCTGAAATCTGATGAGTGACTAGGCAGGCTGGCCAGCGAGCCCCAGGCAGCCTTCCCTGGTATTGGCCTTTCCAAATACCACAATCCCAGGCCATCTACCGTGCCTAGATTTTAAAGGTAGATTCTGGCAATTGAACTCAGGTCCTGACTGAGCCATTGCTCCAGCCTTCACCCCTGAGCTGCCATGCTTGCTTTTGTTGCTCCCTAAATACCGCCAACCCTTCTGTGCTCCACCTTTGGGTTTTGACTGGCAGCTTGGCTGGAGGAATCTCCTGACCTCTTGTCCACAAGGCAGGCAGAAGCAGACAGCTCTTTCCTGTTGTAGACTGTCTAGCTCTTGCAGCTTGCCCCACAGGTGTTCTTTGTCTGCGTTTTTCCATCAAGGATTGGATTTCATGATGGCTGGTCTCCCTGTTTTTCATTTTGGTTCCACTGTCTCATGTAATGCCAGAAAGAACCATCAATGCTCAGTGTAGGCTTGTATCATTTAAAACCTACTTTAATAAGTATACTTAAATGCTTTTACCTCCTTGTTA
This sequence comes from Mus caroli, assembly GCF_978045245.1. Taxonomy (NCBI): domain Eukaryota; kingdom Metazoa; phylum Chordata; class Mammalia; order Rodentia; family Muridae; genus Mus; species Mus caroli. Next base: position 121,157,144 of record NW_028227259.1, on the reverse strand, counting down.
GCCCACTACCCACCAGAGGGAGTGGAAAGGAAAGGTTAGTAGAGCAAAGGAGGATGTGGAGCTGATCAGAAATAGTTCTTTGGGGCAGATCTAATCTGCCTTGTCGATATCAGCAGTGCAGTTCACACAAGTCAGTGGCAGTAGCTTGATCCACTTGCAGATCCCATTCATGAATCAGCAACAGCAGTTCAATCCAGAAGAAACCGTGAGGCTCTGCCAATCAGCCTGAGTCTGCAGAAGCAGCAAGAAGCAGCGGGAACACCACCAGACGTTCTTTGGTGCATTTCTCTCTACAAAGCCATGAAATCATGACAAATGATGACCAGCAAAGAGTGGCAAGGCGAACCAATACCACCCAGCATCATCCACTGTCTGCTGGTCTATATTTATATCCTTTCCAAACATCATGTGTTCTCCAACACCCACTCGAGCAAAACACATGCCCTTTCCCCAGGCTGCTTCCAGAAAAACACCACTATTTTTTTTTCCTGTTCTCAGCAAAACAGCCTCTTGTGTGTCTGCTTCAGCAAAACCATCCTCTCCTAAGACAGTTTCCAGAAAAACATCACATAACACAACTGAGTCTCCAAAGAAACCAGAAATTTCCACTTCAGCCTAGTAAATCTGTGCTAAGTGGGGGGTGGGGCAAATGGGGAAAGGAACTTTCTAGATCCTTATCAAGTGCAGGCTACTGACAGTAGCTTCCATATTTGGTCCCTTGACATTGCATACAGACACCTTGATTTGAGAGCCTTGAGACTGTCAGCAATGGGAGGAACTCAGAAGGCCACTGCCTCCTGTCTCTGGCTTTAGATCCAGTCCTACCTGGGGACTGTCTTGGGCTTAGTATTACTATGACAAAATACCATGATCAAAAGTAAGTTGTGGAGGAAAGGGTTTATTTGGCTTACACTTCCACATCACTGTTCATCACCAAAGGAGACCCAACTGTGAAAAATCATGGCTCACTCATCCATTGCTCACATGGGGTGAATAATTGCCATCCTTCCATATTGCCTATCTATGACACTACTGAATTTAGTCACTTACATTTTATTTATGGCCCCAGTACTTATCTCTATCAATTCCTTTGAATGTTGTCTTAAAGTTACTATCACTGTGATAAAAACAAAACAAAACAAAACAAAAAAAACAAAACAAAAAACCATGATCAAGCAAGTCAGGGAGGAAAGGATTTATTCTGCTTACACTTCCACATCACAATTCATCATCAAAGGAAGTCAGGACAGGAATCCAATCAGGGCAGGAGCCTGGAGGCAAGAGCAGTGGCCATGAAAGGGTGCTGCTTACTGGCTTGCTCCCCATGGCTTGCTCAGCCTGTTTTCTTATTGAACTCTCGACCACCAGTCAAGGAATGGCAATACTCACTCGATAAGGGGCTGGGAGCAATACTCACTCGATAAGGGGCTGGGCCCTCCCCAATCAATCACTAATTAAGAGCCCTCCCCAATCAATCACTAATTAAGAAAATACCCTAACAGGCTTGCCTGCAGGCTGAATTTATGGAGACGTCTTCTCAATTGAGATTCCCTCCTCTTGGATGACTTTAGCTTGTGCCGAGTTGGCATAGAACCTAGCCAGCATAGAGATGAGCAATGGCTCAAAGAGTCTCCTTTTTAGAGAGGATGAGGAGGAGGTCATGAGTAATGCCTAAGATCAAAGGCAAACCCTCATTGGGAGTTCAGAGGTAAGCAAGACCAGCTCTAGTCCCGAGGATGCTACAGCTAGGGAGACATCTTGGAGACAGACTCACAAGGTTCAGAGAAGGAAGAACGCAAGTGCAGATTTTAATGTTTGTTGCATAGGTGTGGGGCGGGTGGAGGGTGGCAATTCACATGGCTCAGAGGCAGGGGATTGGATGAATCCTTGGAAAAGTAACAGTTAACTCAGTATCTTCAAGTTAGTGAGGAGCTTGACATCTAGGACTATAAGGGAGGCTCTAAGGGACAAAGACGCCCAAAGCATGGAGAATTCTGGCAACTCATTTGGGGCCTAGAAGCCATATTCCTATTGGATTTGTATAGGGTTGTGGCTAAGGCCATTCATTAGAATTCTTCGGTAAAGAAATACCAGCTAGAAAGAGTTTGGATATCAAGATAAAAATCTGCCCCCCTTCATTTCCTTCTGCTCTTAGGTGTTTTGAGATTGGAAATTGTTATGTAGCCCAGGGCGACTTGGAATCCCAGCTCTGCCTCTGCCTCAGCCTCAGGAGTGCTGCCATAGCAGGTCCACACAGCACAGCACTGCATCACCCTGTATGGCACTGTACTGTGTGCGCCACATCTGATGTGCCACGCAATGCCACACAAACCACATCATGCCTCACCACACCACACTGCCACACCACACTGCAGCACACCGCATGGCACTGTACTGTGTCACACCCTGATGCACCACACCATACCACACTGCACCATGCCCCCCACCGTGCTGTGCCATGCCATGCTATGCCACACAAAACTCCACATTAGCCTTACCTCACTTCCCGGTGTCTACAGATGAAATATGAGCTTCTGAATTTGGCATCTCTTCCCTCTGCACCGGATGACATCTCTGTCATTCACCACGCTGCCACATTCTGTGGCTTCTGGGTCTCTTATAAAACACAGGAAACACGTGTCTCTCCACTGCGTCCCTCACTGCCTTAGTCACCACAGCTTTACTCTTAAGTCTTCATATTTGGCGGGAGAAACCTTCTAACCTTGTTAATGATTGAGATCATCCTAGCACGTGTTGGCCCTTCTTCTCACATTCATGGAACGACTGGACCCAGCTTGTGCGACTGTAAGGTCAAAGCAACGGTTGGCATTTTGGTTGGGATTTAATCTGATATGTTGTTCAGTTTGGGGACAATGATCGTCCATGCATGTGGAGGCCAGAGGTTGACATCCTCAATCCACCTTGTGTTTTCCAGACATCTCTGGTTGAACCTATAGCTAATCGTTGCCAAGTTGGCAGCTGGGTGAGCCCCAGGGAGGAGCCTGTCTTGGCATCACCAGGAGTGTTACTTTTCTGTTGCTGTCAAAGAGTGTCCTGACAAAATACAAGTCAGGGATGAAAGAGAACCCTGTCTTAGTTAGGGTTTTACTGATGTGAGCAGACTCCATGACCAAGGCAACTGTTATAAGGACAACATTTAATTGGAGTGGGCTTTCAGGTTTAGAGTCAGTCCATTATCATCAAGGCAGGAACATGGCAGCATCCAGGCAGGCATGGTACAGGAGGAGCTGAGAGTTCTACATTTGAAGGCAACTAGCAGAATGCTGTCTTTCAGGCAGCTAAGATGAAGGTCTTAAGGTCCACACCCACAATGACACACCCAATCCAACAGGGCCACACCTTCTAATAGTGCCACTCCCTGGGCCTACATATACAAACCATAACAAACCTCAAAGCCCATGCTAGTGATACAGTTTTTTCCAGCAAAGTTCTACCCACTAAAGGGTCTATAACCTTCTTTAACAACACCACCAGGTGGTGACCAAGTGTTCAAACACACAAGCCCGTGGGGGCCATTTCTGGTTCAAGCTACAAACAGATAATTCTACTCTTTCTGTTCTGAATTTTATTCATGTGGTTTCTTTTCAAAGATAAAGCTCTTGTAATAAAGGATTCGTGGCAGAATCCTTGTTATACACTGTTGTATTGGATTCAATATTTTGTTTAAATATTTTTATTTTTATCTTATTTCTTTGCATTTGGGTCCATGAGAGAGAGAGAGTGGCCTCTGATTCCCGCCCCCCTCCCCCGCCCTGTAATTTCCTCATCTGATTTTTATATCTGTATATTTGTACCAAGGCTATTTTAACTTCAAAGAGCTGAACAGAGAAGTATTTCATTGTTTTGTGTTTTCTATTAGAGGTTGGGGAAGGTCATTCTGACTTCTTTCTTAAATACTTGGAATAATTAAGGAGTGAAAACTACTGGGTCTACAGATTTCTTTGTGGAAAAGTTAATTACAGGCTCAGGTTTTTCAAAATCAATGCTGAAGTGTTTACATGTTTTGTCTCCCTCTGTGTTAATTCTTCCCAGAAAGGATGCCTCTCGCTCGCGTCCTTCACCTAGCGTTTTAAATTCCACTGAGATAAAGTTTTTCTCTTTTTAAAAATAATTTTCTGTTATTGTTTTTTCTTCCTCAGTCCCCAAAGGATCTTGCTCTGAGTTTATCAATTTTTCAAATAAGCAATTTAGGTTGTGTTGATTTTTTTCCTCTATTGTAAGTTGGCTTTCTGTTTTTATTGATTTCTGCTCTTCATTATTATTTTTCCTTCTTTGATTTAACGTGTACTTTTCTAAATGCTCCAGAGGGCTGCTTATCTCTGATTTCTATTCTCTTCTAGTCTGCCCATCGAGAGTTGTGAGTTTATATCTAACTGGAGACTCAGCTATATATCACAGTTTCTGATGTGTCTCATTTTTTACTACCATTTATTTAAAAAAAATATCCAATGACCTCTAGGTTCTTAATAGTTCCCACACATAATTTTTAAAAAATATTTTAACTGTCATTATTAATTGCATTGTGATCAGAAATGCATTCTGATCTATCTATCTATCTATCTATCTATCTATCTATCTATCTATCTATCTATCTATTTACAATTTTGCTTAACTTTTTGAATCAATGTTCGGTTAATGAGGTAAATGTTTCCTGTGCATTTAATATGTGCTTTTTGAATAAAGTACATTTTTATTTATCTCTTGTTTTACTAAAACTGCACATTTTTGTAGCTGCATCTAATCTTCTATCACACCTCCACTAAGTTTTAAATTTCAATGATTGTATTTTTCAGTTTTAGGATGTATATTTGGGTCTTTTGTGGATTTCCTTTGTCTGGTCCAATTGTGTAGAGGGCAGAGTGCTCAGACTCATTGATTATGTTTCTTACTTTTTCTAAATCCTTAACATGTACTAGTTCACTTAAAAAAATAAGCTCTCAAGTAAGGACACAATAATATTTAACTCTAGTGGGCTTATCTACCTTTCTTTTTAGTTAACTTTTTGATTTATGCATTTTGAAAGTTAGCTGTTACAAGCATGCAAATATAAAATTGTTTTATCTCCAGGAGGGACAGTTCTTTCCCTGAAACATTTCGTTGTGTCTTGCTACACTGTTGCTTGCTGGCTTATTTGGTCTGGCTTGTTTGATTTGTTTCAGTGTTTATCTTTTAAACTCTCAGGTTTCTGTGAGCTCATGTTTGGGATGTGTCTCTATGCAAGAAGCCCAGAGCTCTGTTATTCCAACATGGGCAGTCAAAGTGGGCCTTCCAACCAGAATATTTAGTCCATTTACGTTTAATGTAATTGCTGATGCACCCTATTTTGCATCTGTCCATATTAATTCTCCCATTGATTTCTCTCATATTTTTGTTTTTCTTTCTTTTTGCTATAATTTTATTCAACTAATTCTTTTGTTTGTTTGTTTGTTTGTTTGTTTTTGTTTTTTCGAGACAGGGTTTCTCTGTGTAGCTCTGGCTGTCCTGGAACTCACTCTGTAGACCAGGCTGGCCTAGAACTCAGAAATCTGCCTGTCTCTGCCTCCCAAGTGCTGGGATTAAAGGCGTGTGCCACCACTGCCCAGCTGATTCAACCAATTCTTGAAAATTAAGTGAGTGTTTCTATATCTAATCTGATAATTATACATCTATGCTGGTCTGAATGACAATGGTTGCCGTAGATGCGTATGTATGTATGTATGTATGTATGTATGTATGTATGTATGTATGTATGTTTGGTTCCTAGTTGGTGGAACTGTTTTGGGAAAGATTAGTAAGAATGACATGTTGGAGTAGGTGTGTCACTGGAAGTGAACTTTGAGGTTTCAAAAATCCTCACCAAGCCCAATCTCTTCCCACCTCTTGCCTCATGCTTGTGGATCAGATGCAAACTCTCAGCCCCTGCTCCAGCATCATGCCTGGCTGCTGCCGTGCTTCCTGCTATGATGGTCATGGATTCACCTGCTGAAACTCTGAGTCCCAGTGAACTCTTCTAATAAGTTGCCTTGGTCATGGTGTCTTTTTATGGCAATAGAAAAGTAACTAAGACACTATCTTTTCCTAGAAAAATGAAGATGTGGCTTCTTTGTTTAAGGAGTCTAATAAAAACCAGTATTTTAAAATCACTTTCCAGACACTATACTTTAAGCTAATATATCTGATTTTCTGCCTTTTCTGTGTGTGCATATATTTTCACTTAAATCTACAGATGTTTAAAGCCTCATTAGAAATTACTACTGTTCAATTTTTTGTTTTTGTTTTTGTTTTTTTGAGACAGGGTTTCTCTGTATAGCCCTGGCTGTCCTGGAACTCACTTTGTAGACCAGGCTGGCCTCAAACTCAGAAATGCGCCTGCCTCTGCCTCCCAAGTGCTGGGATTAAAGGCGTGTGCCACCATGCCCGGCACTACTGTTCAATGTTAATTGTATTTTTTCAAACATTTGTCCTATGGGAAATTCTTCTTGTGTCTTTTTTCTCTAGGTTAACTTTCTATTTGTCTGTAGACATCTCTTTCATATTTATTTATTACTGTCTTTGCTAATGCTATGTATTGATTTCCCCAGAGCTGAAACATTCTATTCTGAAGCAAGGGTCCTTAAAGGTCAGGAAATGAACAACTTACAAGTCTCAGTAAGCTCCTGAAACTGACCAACTCATAAGACCCCTCCCTCCCCAAGGTAATATAAGCAGTAGACTTTCAGACCATTGTACTGCCTCCACTCGAGTTGACTTTCCAATGAGCTATCTGTATTCCAGTCACCCATATCCCTGAAAATGTCTCTTCAGTAATCCTCCTACATATTCATTAAGTAATTCTAATAAACTTATTAGTTCCCCAAACTGGATTTTGGTGTAATCATTACTTTGTTCTCTCATTGGTGCCCTAGGTATCTGGTATGAATATACATTGTATCCTGTCTCCCTAGGAAAGTTTCACCCAATGGACTAGTCAGTGACTAGTTAGCACAGGTTTACTTAACTCACAGCACCTCTGTTCTGGCTTCATGGTTAAGGACATCTTTGTAGATGTAGCCTTTTAGTTTATACAGTACTTCCTCTCATTGTCTTTCTGGGCCCAACAACACATTTTCACATCTTTCTGCTCTTTCTCCTCATGAATCAATATAAACACAGTAAGCAACAACTGCACCACAGCCCAGATGTTACTCTGTTTCGAGATCTCCTCCATCAAACACCGTTGTCCCTTAAAGTTAAGCATCACCTAAGTTCCCAGAGCAGGTACGGAACACAGCCATATGGGTGGCCAGAATGTAACATGCCTGGCCTCTAGCTCAGGTCTCAAAAGAACTGTGTTCTCTTCTGAAATGCCACGAGTCAGTCTTCACTGCCTGCTTGTCTCTTAGAAGTCCAACCTCCTGAAACCGCACCAGGATGACTCGCTGAACATTTTCTAGGGTTTCTTTGGCTTGAAGCTCTGACAACAAGCACCAGCCCACTCCTTAGTACCAGTTTTCTGTTCTTCATGTTACTGTGACAAAATAAATAAATAAATAAATAAATAAATAAATAAATAAATAAAGGAAGCAACTTTGGGAAGGGAAGGTCACTTTGGCTTACAGTTTGACATGGTGCAGTCTAATATGGTGGAAAATGCTGTGGAGTGTGAGTTGGGTGGCCGTGTCCTGTGCAGTTGGGGAGCAGGAAAAGAGAAGGAAGCAAGTGCTTAGCTGTCTTCTCTTTTCCTTTTAATTTAGTCTTGGCCCCACCCACTCAGGGTGGATCTTCCATCCTTATGTAACCCCCCTCTCCCACAGCAATGCTTTCAAGTGTGGCCAGAAGTGTGTCTCCTAGGTGATTCAAACTCCAGTCAAGTTGGCAGTGAAGGTTGACTGTCACAACCACACAAATGTTAACAATTTTATTTAACTCCCAAATAGGAAGCAGCTGTGATTTTTCTCCTATTGGCTTTTTCTCTCTTTGTGTGCCCTGCGTATATTTATTTCATTTGGACCATAGAAAATGAAACCAATATTGAATAGTCATAGGACCATGTGTAATAATGACAACCATTTGTTTTATTCTTATTACTTTTTTTTTTTTTTACTTGTGTGGGGCTAGCCCTTGAGCTCAGGGTCTTGCACACTCAAGGGAAACATTTTCTAAAAAGATTATACTGAACTACACTTAGCTCATGATTTTTGAGACAGTCTCTTTATTTCCGAGGCTGATCTAGAACTCCTTGGGCTCACATGGTCTTTACGACCATCAGTGTTATGAGTGAAGGACCACAGGTCCATGCATCAGCCCTGACCGTTTAGTGAAGTATTATTCACAATAGCCAAGACAAGGAACCAACCTGAGTGACAGATGATTGGTACACCATCACATAGTAGGATATTACTCTATCTTAAAAACACCTAAGCCCTCCCATAATGCTTACATGTGCCAGTACCACATTTTACAAAGTAACACATGGAGGTTTTATTTGTCAATAAATTATAAAAAGATTTTAAAAAGAAGCTGTGACATGATGGGAGATGAAGAGAAAGGGATATACGGGTGTTTTCAAAGGGCTTGCTATTCAACTCACTAGTTCACAAGTCACCTGGCTTCAAGTCTTTAAGGCAGGTTGAATGGCTGTTTTGCATAGAGAATGTGTGATTTGAGGAGTTAGGCTATATTTCCCTCAAGTCTGAACAGTAGACATCATTAGACTGAGACTCAAACTCAGATCCACACATTTCAAGAGTAACCTGGCCCATATGCATTATGAAAACACTTCTTACCACCATCCCACAGCCTTTGTGTTGCATGTAGTTTCTACTATCCCACTTTAAGCTCTGAGCAGACTGCACTACCAGCCACCACCCCGATTCCCATAGATCTACGGATGAGAGAAATACACACACTTTAGCTTATTTTTAATAAGCTTTTTAGCTCAGTGTCTGGGAACTTCTAAGTCTCCCACGACTAACCTGCCCTAACCTTCACTCCCAGCTCAACACTCTATAAATCTTCCCTATACTTAGTTGTTCAGTTACCTTCACTCCTATCTCAAGACCTCTAAATCTTCCTTCAGGAAGTTGTGATTCTAATCTCCTATCTGCTGCTCCATGGCTCAGTCAGGTAAGCGGTCAATAGCCATTCCACCTTAGATCTTGCACATGGCTGGTGGCCCTCTCTCCCTCTGACGTGTGCTGAATCCTCTTCCCTCCTCCTGCATCTCTTAGTCAGCCTACGGGAACCTGAAAGTCCTGCCTCTTCTGCCCAGTCATTGGCCACTAGCATCTTTATTGATCGATCAAGAACCAATTGGGGAACAGGACCTTCAGCACAGCTTCCTGATCAAAGCATTAGAACCACTTCCTACACTTTTGTAATTTTTTGTTTTTATGGTTATTTTCCAACCTAATTTTTTTTTTTTTGAAAAAAATTGTAGTAGCATGTAGGGCTACTACCACAAGATTCTACAGACTGGATTGGTGAACATCAGAAATGTATTGCTCACATCTGGAGGCCGGGAAGCATGAGATCAAGATGTTGGCTGATTCAGTGTGTGGGGATGTGGTCCTGTTTCATGTGATGCCTTATCACTGTGACATCATGTGGTAGATGGCTGTCCTTGTGGCTTTGTTGACACTGTCTAAAATGATAGGCTATTTATTTATTTATTTATTTATTTATTTATTTATTTATTTATTGGTTTTTCGAGACAGGGTTTCTCTTTATAGCTCTGGCTGTCCTGGCGCTCACTTTGTAGACCAAGCTGGCCTCGAACTCAGAAATCCGCCTGCCTCTGCCTCCCAAGTGCTGGGATTAAAGGCGTGCGCCACCAACGCCCGGCAGGCTATTTATTTATTTATTTATTTATTTTACCAAAGGCAGAGTAACATTCTGTCGTGTGTATGTCCCATCCATCCATCGACAGACACTAAGGACATGGCTCCCATGCAGGGGCTCTGTCCTCATGGCTTCATTGTGTCTGAAAGACCCAGACTCCCACAATCTCACATTGGACATTGATTTCTCACAGACACTTTTGGGAGATATAAATAGTCAGAGCATATAAAGGGAATGTTCCTGGAGAGAGAAAAGAGGAAAAAAAAAAAAAGAAAGAAAGAAAGAAAAAAAAAACTGCTGACTTCTTTCTGTTATCTCAGTACAAAATGACATTTCAATTTTGGTAGCAGAATTCTGTGGACTAGTCTAGACATCTCATTCCCCTCAAAGGGCCAGTTGAAAGACATCAATTTGTTCAACGGACACTTGCTAATTTTAATTAGAAAGAGATCCTAGTTGCAGCAGTAACTGTTATTTGGCGAGGACCTACTGTGTGCCATGCACTAAGGAGAGGGCCTACTGTGTGCCATGCACTAAGGAGAGGGCCTACTGTGTGCCATGCACTAAGGAGAGGACCAACTGGGTTCCATGCACTAAGGAGAGGACCTACTGGGTCTGCACTAAGATAAGTACTTGGCTTATTGTTTTATCGGTAGCCATTGGCACATTTTTGGGAAGTAGTTGTTAATTTAATTTTTTCATGTATTTATTTATTTACGTCTTTGTGTATGGGCACTTGCATGCCATGATAGGTGCATGAAAGTCAGTTAGTTCTCTCCTTCCATCATGTGGGTCCCAGGGGTGAAGCCCAGGTTAGTAGGCTTGGCAGCAGAGGCCTTCCCCCATTGCGTGTGTGACCCGGAAGTAGTTGCCAGAGGCCTTCCCCCATTGCGTGTGTGACCCGGAAGTAGTTGCCAGAGGCCTTCCCCCATTGCGTGTGCGACCCGGAAGTAGTTGCTTTTATTTCTATTGTTGCAGACTTGAACACAGAGGCTCAGGAAAGTGAAGAACTCACCCCAGTGCACTTTAGATCTGGATTCTGAATGCTTTTATGAAGTGCCAGCAAAGAATGTTTAATATTTCTACATGTTGTCACTTAATGCACCAATCCTCCCTTAAGCCACGCACAGACAGAACCTGATAAACGTGATTTGTTTTTCGTGATTCTGTAGCGACTTCCCAGGTAAGAGCCACAAAATAATATTAGTGAGGCCTCTTTGTCTTGGCAGAAACTGTGATAAATATCTCCAAAATGACCCTTTGGAAGACCCCCCACACCCCCAGAGTTCTGTTATCATCCAGTTTCAGGATGCCAGGAACAGATCATGTCCTTTTGGGTTACAGGCTCCAGGCTGCCATTTGCTCCAAATATTTCCTGATTGCAAATGTTACTGATCTGACAGTTTATTTCCCAAGATATATTAGTTCCAAAGTGATAGGATATGAATGTGCCACTCTAAGGAAATTGGCCTTGTGATTGGCTCTCTCCTGGGAGGATCACGCTGTCCTGACGACGGTATTAATTTGATGAAGAAGTGGCAAACATGATTAGCGAGCTTGCCTGGTGATTTTCCAATCATGACGTTTGGGGGGCCGTTATTGGTTTAGCTGTAATTGAGCCTAAGATGATCTGAAAATGTCTAAGTCAGTGTGAAAGTCATTCATGTTTTTGGCTCCAGGGTGGATGTTCAGGAACCAGGTAGATGGGTGACATTTAAATGTTTGAGGGCTGGAGGGTGTGTGCTAGGCTGGTGATGACTGGTATTTCAGACACCATGGTTTATCTCTGTGTCTTAGTCACTGTTTTATAACACCATGGCCCCAACAACTCCTATAAAAGAAAACATTTAATTGTAGATTGTATACAGTTTCAGAGGCTCAGTCCATTATTATGAGGGCAGAGAGCTTGGTGGCAGGCAGGCACAGTGCTGGAGAAGTAGCTGAGAGCTATGAGACTCTGCTCAGCCTGGGTTTTTGAGCTCTCAAACCCCACCCCCAATGACACACTTTCTCCAACCATGCCTCCCAATCCTTCTAATCCTTTCAAATAGTACCACTCCATACTTAACATACTTAAAGAGAGAAGGAATATGTTCTATGGTTATGTATGGTGAGGTGTGGTGGAAAGGGATATCTCAGTGTGCCCATGCCAAGGCATCCCTTCCCCTTGAGGGACCAGCCACACGACAGTATAGTATAGAATAGAGTTTATTCGGGGCATGGGGAGGGGAGTTAAGAGGGTAGTAGAGACAGAGAAAGAGAGAGAGAGAGAGAGAGAGAGAGAGAGAGAGAGAGAGAGAGAGAGAGAGAGAGAGAGAGAGAGAGGAAGCCATGGGCATGTGGAGAGGGGAAAGGGAAGGGAATGGGGAAGGGAGAACAAGAGCAAGAAAGAAGCAAGAGATCAAGAGAGCAAGAGAGAGAGGAGGGGGCAAGTAGCCCCTTTTATAGTGGGTCAGGCCTATCTGGCTGTTGCCAGGTAACTTTACAGTGGACTTTAGACAGAATGCTAACACTTACTAAGCACAAGTGAGGGCTTCTGTGCTATTCCCAAATCCTACAGTCTTAGCCTTTGGTGCTCACCACACAGGGCCTTGTTCTCTATGTCTTCTGTGAGTGTGGCCAACCTGGCAAGCATGAAGGGGGTCTCAAGAGACACTTTCGTCCCAATCTGGCTATCAGACTATCGAAACAATAGACCGGGGGGGGGGTGAATGGAGGATTTCCCTGAGTTCCCCCAAGAACCTTATGCTGGGGGATGGAAAGGTGCCAGCCAAAGAGGGGACTTAGCTCTCAGAAGGGAGCTTCATGCAGCTCTATTGCAGTGGCTATTCCTGGCTGCCAACTTGACTATACCTGGAATGAACTACAGTCCAGAATTGGAAGGCTCACCAGGGATCCTAATCTGGAACCTGGAAGATACAAGTTTCTGACCTGGATCTTGGCATGGAGATCTTGAGGCATAGTGGCTGTGAATCCCAGAAGATTAAGACAGACCTCTGAGTTCAAGGTCATCTGGGATTAAAGGCATGGTGGCACACACCTTTAATTTGGGCTACACCTCCTGCTGGAGGCCTACATGAGGACATTAGAAGAAGGAAGATTTACTCTCTTCTTCAACTGCTTGCCTTGTGGGACTGAGCAACTGCTAGATCCTTGGACTTCCATTCACAGCTGCTGCTGACCATTGTTGGGAGTTGGACTGCAGACTGTAAGTCATCAACACATTCCTTTACTATATAGAGACTGTAAGTCTCTGGGACTCTAGAGAACACTGACTAATACATCTACCAACCTTTCCCCACCTTATAGGAGGACACTAAAGCCCAGACAAGGATGAATCAATGGTGGGCGGGATCATACCTTGACCAAGACTGCTTAGACGTTCATGCACATCTCTAGCCCTCTATTTAAACTCTAGCTTTTTTATGCAGGACCCCAAAGATGGACTTGAGAGGAGTCATTAGATCTCTTTGTCCCTCCTCCCAATGTGGCCACATTGACTTAATCTCCCTTTTCTGATCTGAAGTGTTAAACTGTCTGATTTCTTTGGCTTCTGGAGAATGGGTGGCTGAACTTGGCTTCTTGGAATACAGACAGGCTGTGACCCTGAATTTGGTCACAGTGTCTCATTTATGCAGTGCCTGTTGGAAGTCATATTCATTTGTTAGTGTTATTGTCACCAGCTGTCATAACACACACCTGACATCTTGGTGGATAGGCAGGAAGTCTGAGGCGATGTGTAGGTGACCTCTGGCATGTGCTGACTCAGAGACCCAGGCTCCTTTGGTCCATGATGCCATCATCTCCATACCTGGCTGCTGGGAGACTTTTCTCCTCACAATGGCTGTGTCTGTGTGGTCTAAGCCTGCCTGGTGAAAGACTATAATGGGAGGGATGTGTTCCTAGATGGTTGAATAACTCACAGAAGAGAGGAAACAGTTCTGGGAAACCATACAGCAAAATAAAGTCCCCTCTTTTCCCATAATGGCCTTGGCTGATGCTCTTGGATAATGAACCTGAAGGCTCTCTTCTCTGTGCTCTGGCCAGTGAGAGAGGGAATAGAGACTTCAGAGAAAGCATTTGGTCCCTGGAAGCTGGAGTTATGGGTGGTAACTCCCTAGGGTGAGCTACATACGGTGGGTGCTAGAACTGAACTCAGGTCTCTTACCAGAGCAGTTCAGCTGAGGCATCTCACCGGCTGATCCTCTTGTGCCTACTGCGGCACTGTGTGCTCCAGCCTCACTGATGGGGAAGCTTCTGGGCTATTCTCCTGTCTCCACTCTCATTTCACCCTGGAAACGCTAGGATTACAGAGGTAGGTCACTGCATTCAGCTTTGTGTGTGTGTGTGTGTGTGTGTGTGTGTGTGTGTGTGTGTGTGTGTGTGTGGGTCCTGGTGCTCAGCCTCAGCTCATTAGGCTTGCATGGCAAGCAAATTTACTCACAGAACCACTGGCCATTAGCCCAGCTGTGAATTCACCGAGCAGCGTTGCAGCTGAGGTAGGGAGAAGCTTCCAGCTTAGCAAACAAAGACATACTTTCTTGTGTAGGATGTAGGAAAGTTGCTGGATGTGGGGGAGCATTGACGACAGGGTAAGGCATTTTATACCCACTTCCCTGAAGTGGACAGGGTATAGCATTCTATTACCCCTCTCTGGTTCTCTGAGGCCCCTGCTATGGCCACCTGGAAACCTTTCCTGTTCACATAGCCCCTTTCTTCTAGCAATCCAAATGGGACATGGCCCTCTCCAGCTATTGTCTAAAACCACAATGACAGTCTTGCCTGGCACAGGGGCTGCTGTGGGTCCCAAGCAAAGGAGCTCTAGGTGGCAGCAGAGAATTGTGATGTCATCTGTTGAGCAAAAATGGGGGAGGTCTCAGGTAAGCCACCTGTGTGTGGGTGGGAGGGGCGTTAAAATTTCCTCTCGGAGTCATTAGACCTCATTAAAACCAGTCTTCAGCTACCGTGTTATTAGCAACACAGCTCAGGGATAACGAGTGTCTTGGGAATTTGCAAACACGGTTTGGATAGCATATTGGTTATTTAAAGAATTTCTTCTCCCCCAAACAGAAAAGTAAAAAAAATCTCTTAGCAAGTCTATTCTGATTTTTTATTTAAAAAAACTTAATCAATTAATTCATTAGTGTGTGTGTGTGTCTGAGTGTGCGTGGTGTATACGGGTGGGTGTGCTTGTCCATGTGCGCATGTGTGGAAGCCCTACAGGTTGACATCAGGTGACTCTCAATCTCCACCTTGTTTATCAAGACAGGGTCTCTGCCAATAACATAAAATATAACAAAAAAATTAAACTTAGTTTTTATGAAGAGATACCATGTATGCCTGGTGGGGTGCACATGACAGATCTTCCCCACTGGGTGGACTCCATAATTCTTGGTAAGCATCCACCACGTGGAGAACCCATACCATAATATCCCTTCAAGGAAGATAGTGGTTTCCTCACATTGTTTCCAGCTACATGTATGTGCATATGTGCTTTGCATGCATGCATACTTGTGCACCACATGCACAGGGGACTCCAGGAGACCAGAGAGCATCCAAAATCCCCTGGAGTTAGGAGATGGCTGTGAGGACCGTGGGGAGATGCTGGGATTTGAACTTGGTTCTCTGCGAGCACAGAAAGTACCTGAACTACTGGTTCATCTGCAGCCTCACATCTTTATCCTAACATTTCTGCAGTGCTGGGGTTAGACCCCAGGGTGTTCTGGGTGTTCTGAGAGCACTTTGTCACTGAACCACCCCACCTTTGCCAGGGCTTCTCACTTGGAATCCCCCTTATCCTTTTGTCTGTCTAAGGATGAGGAGCATTGACTAGATCTATAAAAAGGATGCAGGCTTATAGGTTAATTAAGGAAAATGTCTGTGTACTTCCCAAGCTATGATTTTTTCGGAGCAGGCAGACCCTTGGCTGATTCGAGTTCATTACCAAAGAGGATGAACCTTCGATGTTGTAGCTCAACATTAGAACCAGGGGCTTCACCATGATTTGGAACCACTTGGGCCTGACCCTTCTTCTGTCCATGGATCAGAAATTCAAATCCATAACAAAGACACACATGTGATTAGCATCCTTGGGTGATTCACATCCTTGGGTCACAGGTTGGCTGTGAGGATCACAAGCTAACATCTGCTGCATGGGGACCCTGTCCTGAAGTTTATTAACAGGGACAATGTTCAACGATGGTGATAGTAAATGTTTTGCTTGGTAAAAGAATTTAAAACATATCACTGACTCACACTAAGACGGGCGTCTGTTCTCCCAAGCTGGTCTGCTGTTTCTCTTTACTTCTAGTAATCTTTTAGTTAGGTGTTGTGCATTTCCTCAGAGATACACCTCCATCTCGGAGAGAAGATCACAGAGGCACAGGATGTTCCAGAGGGCGGTGGAACGCCCCACCCTACCAGGAAGCACCTCACACTCAGCGTATAAACAACACTAGGCTTCAGGAAGTCCACGAAACTGACTAGACTCACTAGGACCGTCTTTCTCCAAGTGTATATAAATAGAAGGAGCTGTGAGAGATGCCCTTAACCCAGCTGAGCCTCCTGCAAGAGAGACAAGAGCTGGGCTACCTAGATGAAGCTCTCTCTGACTTGAGCTACCAGTAGGTATCCGGCATTCATGAGCTGTCACCCATGCTGGTCTGAGCATTCGGTGCTGTAGCCATCTTTGAGCTATTTCTGCTCCTGTGAGTAAGCCTTTACCCACATTCCTGTAAGTAACCAAAATAAAATTTATTGGGTCACCAATGAATGGGTCAGTCCAATGGGTTAGACTGTGGTGGTGTCTCTAGTTTGGTCTATGGTTGCTTCCCCATCCTGAGTGAGTAGATGATCGCTGACACCTCACCAGGAACAGTTTCACACAACATTTCACACACACACACACATAGTGTCACACACACACACATATATATAGTGTTACACACACACATACAGTGTTACACACACACACACACACACACACACACATGTATTATGCACACACCATTAGGATCCATAACATTAGGTTTCACTGTGTCATTTCCAGTCACATGTCATTGACGTATGCTTTGCTATTCTTGTTGAGAACACCTGGTGGTCTTACCTGTAAATCTCTGTTGCCTTTGGCCCTTCTCTTGGTGGTAATGAAGAGACTAAGTTGACACCATCTTATCCTGACTCCATCTTGTGTTTATTTAGACAGTTCTCCCCCACCCCAACCCCCAACCCCCACCGTGGTCATATCCACCTTGGCAATTCTTTGGGACTGTCCCTGATCCTGACCATGGTTCAGATGTACTAACCAAAATAATTAATGTCTGTGCAAGCGAAAATGTAAAATTAAAATAGCTAGAGGAAATACAAAACAATTGCCTTGTTGTGTCTGGAAAAATACTGCTCACCTCTGCAAAAGGACAGATGTTACAAGGTTACTCCAACCTCCTTGGACACAGAGATAATTGTAGTTTTTATGATTTTTGCCTTTCAAAACACCGTACAGTTGAGCTTTGGCACCAAGAGGCGTTTTGGCAGTGTTAGCATACTCTTGATCCAACCATTATGACAGGACTCTTATACTCTTAATTGGCCCAATTAGTGTGGTTGTTGGTAATTATCTCTTGTGGATCATTTCAATAAGAAAGGAGAACTTAGGAAAGCTGGTTCAAAACAAAATTCAAGCCATAGTTCTTGACAAAGAGAATGAATGTCTCTTTGACAGACCTGGCTCACGTGCAATACTGTGAATACACTTGGAAATCTTCCTCAGTCTGCAGGACTTCATGAGGCAGGCAGAAGCGATGTTAGAACAACCCTGCATGTGACCCACCGCAGGAGTCTGAGTCCATCATTCAACCAAGGTCCTTATGGGGGCAATTGTATGACCATCATAGTGGCTGTTTTAGTTGACAGATGTGCCGTTACCATGGCAACGAATTTGATTGATAGATCGGTTCATTATAATGTCTATTCAATATTTTTATTATCATCTCCCAGAAGAGTTAAGAGTGGAAGGGAAACTGTGATAAAGGAGAGCTACAGGGTGGGCACTTCAAAAGAGGAAAATTTCCATATCAAAAGATTCAGGAGGGCCTCCAGGAACCTTGGCAAAGCCAGAGGCTATTTTTTAAATGACCCCTTTGCTGCTGGGCTCTGAAGGCCATACCTGAAATGAAGGATTTTGTCAGGAAAATTACACCCCCAAAACTCTGCTTAATTCTTTTTCTTGTCTGAATAGGAATCCGTGCAGAGTTGAAATGGCGGCCCGAAATCTTGCCATTTTGATAAAGTTCTGTTTCTTCTGCTTTTTAAGTGTTGTCACTCCGAATCAATCTCCTTCCCACTTCCACAGTTTCTCATGGAAATATAATTTCGAAAATATTGTCTACCAGGCTGAGTTTCTTCCCAGGGATAGAAAGAAGAGCGTGGAGAAGGTCTTTCCTCTTCTTCTCACAGGGCGCAGGCATCCTTAGCTACTTCCTGCCATGGTTGATCTGTGTCTCTGCTTCTCTCTTCACCCCATCTTCCTTCTGCAACCCCTACTGCTTCCCATCTCCCTTGACTCTCCCACTCCCCACCCCTCATCTCCTCAGCCCCACCTCCTGTACCCTGCAAGCCACAGCTGGGGGAGAGGAAGTGATTCCATAGGCTGGCTAAGAACTAGATTTGACTGACTGTGAGGTGCACCAATCAGAGTCAAACTGAGGAATCTCTAAGACTTGATTGGTCCCTGGGATGGACCAATCAGACCCATTCTTAGGAATCTCTAAGGAATGACTGGCCCTAAGCTGGACCAATCCGTGTCTCTGAAGAATCTCTAAGGCTTGATTGGTTCATAAGCTTGGCTAATCAGAGTCTCTCTCCCTCCCCTCTCCACCCCCTCCCCTCCCCTCCCGTCCCCCTCCCCCTCCCCCTCCCCCTCTCACTACTATCCTTGAGATGGACCAATTAGAATAATTCTGATGAGTATGTGAAGGACCTGGTCAGATGGTAGTTCATGTCACAAGATGTGTTTATGAAATGAGGGATGTAGAGAGGGCAGTAGCACCATGTGCAGGTGAGAGTCCTCACCCAGGATGCTTCTACCATGACACACATCAGGCTACAATCCTCTCTTCTGGTGTCAACTCCCAAGGCTCTCAACCTTGTGCTTAGGTCTTGGGTATCCTGCATCCCAACTGTAGTCAACCACATTATCATGGTGCCTAAGCCATGACAATGAGTTAGTGCTGGGTACAGTGCAAACTTGGGTCACTGAGCATTGAATGAGGGACTGTTGGTTAATTTGGGGGGAGATGAGACCACAAATATAGAGCACAAGAGGATATGGTTGTGAGGTTGCAAGCAGTCATCTTGTTGAGATAGGAAGACAGCTGAGAATCGGGGCTGAAAGGGGATGAGAACCCAGGTTTAGCTGACAAGGTTTTCCATGGTTGGAACCCATCAGGCCCTCAGGATTCAGGCATCTTTCTTTGCTTAAAGCTGTTTCTGTTGCCTGTTACCATAACAGTCACATCCTACATCTTAGACTTATTTGATTGTGATAATGTGTTGTGCGACATAATTCTTGGGTAGTTGTTAAAAAAAGTTTGCTCACCCCAGATAGGGGGACTGAAGACAGACTAAAGTATGCATACCACTAACTTGGTGAATTTAGAGTTTTATTAGGGTTACCTACAGGAGTATGGGTGAGTGGTCACTTACAGGAGCAGAGATGACTTAAGATCAGCTGCATTACCAAAGCGCCTCCCCCCAGCATGAGTGACGGCTCATGATAGCTGGAAACCTTGAGGCAGCTAGACAAGTTGGAATGTATGCTTTCCAGGGAGATCAGTTGGTCTGAGCCTCTTTTAGGCAGCTCAGCTTGTCTGACAGTGTCTCTCAGCATTGGGAAGGGAGGGACCCGTGAGTCTAGTCAGTTTCAGGGACTTCCTGAAGAGTCTGTGTTGTTTACCTCCTGAATTTTAATCAGGGTTCCTGAAGGATGGATGCTTTATCTAGGAGGAAATTTCTACAATGCATAGTAATGAGAGGACTGTCCTTTTAGCCACTACAAGGTATTTTTTCTACTAGTCACTGGCTCTGATTTTTTCAATAACCTAGGGTTCATATGGGGGAGGATCGTCACCTTGGACAAGTTCCTGCTTATTTCAAGAGCTGCGCTAATGCTTTCTCCTGCACTTGGAAGTGGAGAGAGTGACCAGGTGTGGCAGTATACTCCTGCCAGCCCAGTATTCTGGAGACAAAAGCAAGAGGATCAGGAGTTCAAGATCATTCTTGGCTACAGAGCAAGTTTGAGATCAACCTAGGCTACATGAGACCCAATCTTAATAAGCCAACAAACAAACAAAACCAAAAAAGGAGTTGGGTATACAGCTCAGTTGCCTAGCGTGCCTGAAGCCCTGGGTTCCATCGTCAGCATCTTTCATTGTATAAACCTACTGTGGTGGTGATGTGTGTAACCTCAGGATTCTGGAAGTAGAGTCAGGAAGGTGAAAAGTCCAAGGTCACCCTTAGCTACACAGCCCAGTTTGAGACCAACCTGGGATAAATGATATCCTGTCTTTAAATAAATAAAGGGGAAGGAAAAAAATCAGGGGAGTGCACCTTCTGAGAACTAAATCCTGAAGTCAATATATTATGGATCAAAGCAAGGCAGCACAAAGTCACCTTGCTGGTGGCTCCCAGGCCTGCCAGGCTCGGGCTGTCACTCAGCCGAATGCATTAACATCTTTCAGGAAAGACAGTGTCCACTGTGACCCATGGTGGAAACACAGAGGACCAAAAGCTGCCAGGAAAACCTCTCCAGCAGACAGGAAGCTTGAGTATTTCCTGCTGTGGTGCTGAGGTGTTGAGAACAGATCTGGTGAAGTGCTTCTCACAAGTCCGGAGCTGCAGCCGGTGGTTCAACCTTCTGTCAAGAGGCAGGGTCTCATTTTCTCTTCCTCCAGGTGGGCGCACCCCTGACTTACATTGCAAAGTAGAAATGTACCAGTTTCTTGTTTTGTTGCTGGGACAACATAGCTGAACAAAGGAAATTGAGGAAAGAAGGGTTTTATTTATCACAGCTCAACTTTGAGAGTTCAGTTCATCATGGCAGGGACAGGATGTGGATTTTGCTGCCGCTCAGCCTTTCTATTCGATCCAGGACCCCAGCCCTTGGAATGGCTCCCCAACAGTTAAGGTGGGTCTTCCCACATCAAACTTCCCTAAACTAGGTAATGTCTCACAGGCTTGTCTCTTGGTGGTAGAATCCGCAAAGTTAACAATATTAGGCATCGTTGAGAGTGACCGGAACTCAAGGCTGTGAGATTCTCAAGATTGAGCCGATAGAAGATACAGGGTGCCCACTTCTGCATCCTTGGCAGGCTCTGCTTTGTAGGTTTAAGTTCTACTCCGTGGAAAGCCTGTGTGAGGACCCACAGTGCTGATATATAGAAACTGCTTACCACAGTATCTGACGCGAACCAGTGTTCCCCTGATCTTTGGCTATTTTTACTCTTGCAGATGCTGTGTCGTGACCGAGGTGGTCAGGATGCCTGGTGGCCCCGAGCCACACTTAACACCCTTAAAGCTCCATTTGTACACTGCATAGTGGTTAATTGAATTTTCACTGGAGTAGCGACACCCTGGTCAGCGCGTGGGAGGAAAGACAGTCAGGCCAGACATGCTTCCTGGTCCCAGGGAGGCTGTCATCTGGATGGAGAGGCAAGATGAGGCCATTGCAGACACGGAGAGAGGCCATCCATACCTCCTCTAGGGAAGGGCTTGCTCTCCAGCTGCAGAGAATGTGGTAGGAGACAGCCGCCCACCAGCTGTCCTTTCCTCCCAGGTCTGTCTCGGCTGCAGAGAGATACCCTGCACGAGTTCCTGTCTGTTCCAAGGGCATCGTGCACTCAGAGGCTAAGGCAGGGTTTGGGCACAGCCCAGGCATCCCAGCCTGACTCTGGACAAATGAGTTGTGATGCTGCTGAGCTGTTTATGGAGGAGGGAGGGTCGTGGAGGTCACAATGTCATTTCCCTGAGATGGTTTCCCCAGAACCCAACAGAGGACATTATGGGGACCTGAGGGCAGATTGGGGGCTTTTTGCTGAGGACAAGGTGGTCATGTGTATGTCTGTTTGTCTGTCTGCCATGTGTGTGCCTGTGTCTACAGAGGCCAGGAAAGGGCACTGGATTCCCTGGAACTGGAGTTACTGGCGGATGAGAGCTGTCTGTCTTGGGTGCTGGGAACTGAATTCTGGTCCTCTGGAAGAGAAGAGCAGCAAGTGAACTTGACTGCCTCAGGCTCCTATGGTCTTGAGTCAGCCATGATCAAACCTGTAACCCTAAACTGTGAGCCTAGAAAATGCTTTCTTCCTCAAGTTTCTCTTTTTCTTTTCTTTTCTTTTCTTTTCTTTTCTTTTCTTTTCTTTTCTTTTCTTTTCTTTTCTTTTCTTTTCTTTTCTTTTCTTTTCTTTTCTTTTCTTTTCTTTCTTTCTTTCTTCCTTCCTTCCTTCCTTCCTTCCTTCCTTCCTTCCTTCCTTCCTTCCTTCCTTCCTTTCTTCTTCTCTTCTCTTCTCTTCTCTTCTCTTCTCTTCTCTTCTCTTCTCTTCTCTTCTCTCTCTCTCTCTTTCTTTCTCTCTTCCTTCCTTGCTCTCTCTCTCTCTCTCTCTGAAGACAACAGCAGAAAAAGTAGCCAAGGCACTCAGAGGGTCACAGGTGCAAGCTGTTGACACTTGTGCCCCTAAGACAGACATAGGTGGTAGGGGCTCAGTAAAGTCTTATCTGATGGAGCTAGTTATTGTTCCAGCTCCACCCTCTCCCCTCTCTTACCCTTCCCTTTCCCTCTCACCTCCTTTCCCCTTTCCTTCTCCCCTCTCCTGTCTCTCTGGATGTCAGAGCACCCTTGGACCTCTTGCAGCCCCCCAGCAGAAGAATGAGAGCTGATGGCAGCTCCAACCAACATTCATCCCTGAGCTGAGAAGCAGCTGCTCCAGGGAATGGGCAGAGGAGGTGTGAGAATGGAGGGGGCGGGGAGCATGCGGTTATTCTCCCCCAATGATAAATAATCCTGATTAAGGCATCCCTGACCCTGCAGGGTGTGCTCCTTGGGAGGGCCTTATTGCTTTGATAAAGCTGGCAATATCTGGAAATTGTCTCCGGTGCCTGAGAACTCCCTGTTCTTGACGTGCTTGTGTCTGGGATAAATGGTTTTTGCTGCCTTGTTATATATAATTCAGACCCTGTGGACGGATGCAGTGGGGATACACATGGCCCTCCTCTGGTGGTTTATTTATTGGTGGGGGGAGGAGCTGATTTCACTCCCTGGGTTTGAGATTCACCTGCAGTGGTTACAACCTGCTGGAGTTTTATTGGAACTCCATCTTGGAAGGTAGGCTTGGTTGGAAGGGCAGTAGGGGGTCACAAGGCCCTCTTTGAGGTCACTAGCTGAGCTCCATGGATCAAAGGGTGACTTGACACCTTCTCACAGCAGTCTTGGGGGATGGTACTGGTGCCCCCAGTTAACTGATGAGATCTGGGGTGAGAAGCATCCAGAGATTTGCCCAGCCAACCAGTGAGAAGGTTTTCATACCCATGGTTGGGGTGCTCATTGGCGAGACACACCTGAGCAGGTGGCAGGACACTTGAGCCAGGTGGCGGCACATGGGGCAGGGAGATGGTAACCTACATGACAAACTACCTCCTTTAGGCCACCACCCTGTGGGGTATAGGTGAGTCACCCACTTAAAATAGTCAGGAAAGTGACTCAGTGTGCTGGTGTGAGAAACCAGGCATTTCCCTGCAGGAACAGGGTGCTTAGGACTTAACTCAGGGAAGTCAATAGACAGCTGGCTGCCTCCCCCCGCCCCCCCCCCCCCAGCCTTTAGACCACTGTTTGCAGCTGTGCCCTGATCATGAATTTTAAGACCGGTGTTGTGACATACTAATGCCTTTGGAACCAGGGTGCGTCTCACAGCAGATGCTGCTATGAAGTTGCTATATGGTAGCAGCAGCCAGGACCAGGGTGGTCTCAGCAGAAAACGCACCTTGAAGCTATGTTTTGGGAGTTCATATGTCTCTAATGTCCTCCGTGGCACAAAGGACAATATCTTCTAGGAAAACGTTAACCTTGGCAATTGTGATTCGAAAAGTTACTATGTAGAGAACAGAAAGGATTGTTTAGAGTATTCGGCCACACACAACTGATGATAATTCGGGGCTGAGTGTGGTGGCTAATGCTTGTGATTATAACACCCAAAAGTCTGAGGCAGGAGGATGACTGCAAGTTCAAAAGTAGGCCCGGGCTCTGTAATTCATTGTAGCAGACCATCCAGGGCTATATAATGATTCTCTGTACGGAAATCATCGGGCCTGGGGTGTAGCTCAGTGGGTAGCGTGTAGCTCAGTGGGTAGTGTGCTTGCTGAGTTTGCTCTAAGCCCTGGATGTGACTCTACCATGGCATAAACCAGTACTCTCAAGGCTGAGGCAGGAGGACGAGAAGGTCAAAGACGTCTTCAGCTACACGGTGAGTTTAAGGCTACCCTGGACGGAAGGAAGGAAGTGAGGAAAGATGAGGCAGTTTGGCATATGCTCTTAGTGTGCTCAGCTTTAATATTCTTTTCCCTGGAAGCGCGTGCAGAAAGATATGTAATGTGACAAACGGTGATGTCTAAGTAAATCCAAGGGCGGGCATTAAATGAGTGGAAATAAAATTCTACGTGGTAAAAAAGCACCGTGACTGTCAGATATAAGCTGAGAGTACTGCTAACAGACATGCGCATAAAACATGTACACACACATTTACAGCAGCCCCTGGTGCAGGTCAGAACTGAGACACCAGATGCCCATCCTCAGAGGAGTGAGCGAAAACAAGAACTAAGAACCAGGGCAGAGATCTGTCTGTCTGTCAGAAGAGAGCTTATTAGCCCCGCCCCCTGACCCACTGCCCCAGTCACTCAGCGCCCCACCCCCACCCCCTTCGCCCCACCTTAGGCTGGCTCCATTAAACCAAAGGCTTCAGACCTGATCTTTGAACCTCAGCGGTGAGCTTCGAATATGTGGTGCTGAGTGGGAAAAGTCAGTCACAGAAATCCACTTTGTGATTTTCATTCCGGTGAAAAACCTGACCCGGGAAATCTATCGAGAATGTAGATGAGTTCGTGGTGGAAGGCAAGAGGATGTAGGACAGGACAGGACTTCCATTTTGGTTGATGCGGATGAAAATTATTGCTTGACTCTGTGGTCGTTCTAAAACCTATTGGGTTGTGGGGCTCACGGGACTGATCCATGTGGGGGGAAACGGTTGACTTGAAGATCTGAGTTTCATCCCCAGAACCTGCTTTTAAAACGGTGGCTAACGGACGCGCATGTTTATAATTCCAGCTCTGGGGAAGCAGAGACAGGCAGATGCCTGGGGCCCACTGGCCAGCTAGCGTAGCCTATCCATGAAAGAGCCTGTTTCATAAAAAACAAAAACAAAAACAAAACGAAACCCCGCACCAATGAGAGACCCTGTCTCATAAAAACCAAGGTGTGTGCACGCATAAAAAACCAAAATCCTCACACATTTTAGACGTACAAACTGGATCTCAATAAAGTTGTAAATGCAGCTGTGGATTGATAGGCATTTTCTTCCTCGCTGTGACACAGATACAGGCCAGATCAGACCAGATTAAAAGTAGATGAAGGCAGGTTTATTAGGAGGCAGCTCTCGGGTGGGTTCACCTATCTCACAGGTGGAGGTCAGCGAAGTCACACTTTCAGGCTAAAGCGAGGGGGTTTTATAGAGTTTGGGCAAAGAATGACGACTGTCAGCTAGGAGCAGGGCTTGTGTTCACACACGGACAGAAACTGAGCCCCTGGGTGGGCACTTTTGGATGGGTTGCTGCAAACGCAGAGACCGGGAGTGATGACACCTAAGAGTTTTCTCCAAGTGAGCAGGGAGCTTTCTCTGTATGGGCGGGGTTGGGGGGGCAGACAGGGTTTCCCAGCTTGTGCAGAGGGATGAGCAGGGGTTCCAGCCTAACAGAAAGCGTGGGATAGGCGTCTAGGGTCACACTGAAGGAGATGCTTGGACCATCACAGCGCAAGAAGAGAATCCTTAATGACTGTTTTCTTATTATGGGACTGAGAAAGTAATGAACTTGAGAGATGCTAGCCGATACCAGAAGATGACGGAGATGAGATCTCATGTAGAACACACTGGATTTGTATGAACTTGAATCCTGGTCCCCTCTTCTACCTCCCGAGTGCTGGGTTTACAAGTATGAACCGACACGCCCGGGTTATGAGGTGCTGGGTCTCGAGCCCAAGACTTCCTGCATGCTAAGCAAACATTGTGTTCACGGAACCACATCCTCAGCCAAGACTCATCATTGAATGAAAGATGGGTGAGGATGGGAGCATTTGTATTGCACATAAGACAGAATTTCCTTTTTCGTTTTGGCACGCAAAAATTTCCCCAAATCTCTAAGTGTGCCAAGATGAACCTTGTGGTCCAATGGGAAGATTCTTGATTTAATTTCTTAAGAGACACAGGAAAAACAGGAGTCTTGAGTTACTGCATCCAGTTTCCATGGGTGACGGGCAGCCTGGCTTTAACCAGCCTTTGCTGTCACTTTGGATGCGACTTGGAGTGTGGGACCTGCGGCAGCGCAGTCCAGAAAGAAACAGCGAACCTCAGGCCTGTGGCTCCCCCAGCCCTTCTGGCAAGGCATGCTGGGAAACTCGACGTTCAAAGGCATTTAGAACCAGCCAGCGCTGCCTGCAGCTCCCTGGACAACGCGAAGGGTTCCCGTGTGGCCCTGCTTTCCTGGTTCCCATAGCTCTGCCTGGGGACTGGAGTCTATCGTGCAGCGCTCTTGCCAGGACTTTCCATCACTCTTGGGAAATTCTCTTGGGCTGTGTTTGCTGCAGGGCCTGCCTCGGTTTTGCGGTGACAGCTGCTGTGAGAACGTGTCCTACTCACAGGTTATAAAACGAGCACCAGGAGACCAATTTCTCTTACAAGCTGCTCAGGGATGGCTGGGCTCAGCCTCCCAAGTCCCCCCACCCCCCTTTTCTTTCTCTACATGGCTGATAGACTGACCCGTCCGCCATCGTTTTTTTTTTTTTTTCTTTTTTTTGTTTTCAATGATTTTCTTCTTTTTAAAATAGAGGTCTAACATACACCACCGTCAGCATAGATCTGAAGGATACAGTCGTGTAGATTTTATGGATGGATGCACGCCAGGCAACCACCCCATGGATCGGGAGGGAGAACATCCCTCAGCACCTAGCAGACTCTCACTGTGCCTTCTACTCACACTCACCCCAACAATACTAAGGTGCCCATAGCCCCCCTCACCAAAGATTATTTCTGCCCATTCAGAGCTTCCCGAAAACAGAATCACTGTTATAATTCCATAATCTCCATATTGCGTCAGGGAAGTGTATCCACAGTTTTGTGGATAGAGGCAGTCTTTCCCTCTTCGTTGCTGTGTAGTAGTCCACCGCACGAATTTAATGCAATTTGTTCGTATGCTTTACAGTTGATGGGTATCTGGCTTGGTTCTAATCTCTGGGTATTTATAAACCATTATCTTTATATCCTTGCATGTGGTTTTAATAGCTAAAGTCTTCATTTCTATCATCATTTCTTGAATGGAGAGTTACCATTTTATTTTTTTATTGCTGTCCCGGTTTCTGGTTCTTCCCAGTTACATTTCTACTTAGCTGGGAGAATGAGATCGCGTTACTTAAGTTACTTAAGACTCCGAAGCAGCCAGGCGTGGTGGCGCACACCTTTAATCCCAGCACTTGGGAGGCAGAGGCTGATGGATTTCTGAGTTCGAGGCCAGCCTGGTCTACAAAGTGAGTTCCAGGACAGCCAGGGCTACACAGAGACCCCCCCCCCCCCAAAAAAAGACTCCGAAGCATCCTTTTGTATTAGGTGACTCTTGAGCTTGTCACCCTAGCCTTTCATAGTCTCATGTGGGCTCATGTCTGCTGGCCATTGGCTTGGATGAGATTTGATTTTTGAACAATCCTATACACATTTCAGCTGTCCCAGAATTCCCTCAGTCCCTTGAATGTGCCCTAACCTGCTCCTCACGTGGTCCTCAGTACCAGCGGCTCCATCTCTCCAGGACCCCCTTTCCTAAATTCTCCCCTGCACTTATCCCTCCCGACTCCTCATGTCTCTTTCCACTTTAGTGAGATCGTCTCTGAGCTCTCTGTTGGACAGCTCCACGCCTTCGGCAGTGTTCTCCACCTCTGGTGCCTTGCTCCAATAAGAACTCCGTCTCACCATCACAGCCCTGACTCTGGTACCCAGGTAAAAGGAAGCGAGGGAGAGACAGAGAGGGTAGGTAACTAGACACATTCTCACACGCACCTAAGGTCACCTGAGGTTAGAATAACAGTATCCTTTTGGGTCCCACTCAGATCCATTTTCTACCACCAGAAGTGTGGAAAATACACACATCCATTTGAGAAACCTTCAAATAGCATCAAAGGGAAGGTAGGTCACAAGCCACCTGTTATTTGCAGAGTGTCAAATGGGTCCTGATGGTGCAGCCATTTTTTCCAGGCTCAGATAGAGGGAAGATACTCCAGCGAAGTCTTCAGCCATTTTCCAAATTGCATACAAGTTCTGCCCCAACTAGACTTTTCCTTTATGGAAAATGCTGTTTTCCCATGGAACCGGACATAGCAATTTCCTGGGTGCTTCCCCGTACAGATGTGGGCTGGGAGCATCTCTCAGCCACTGTGCGGGGGTCAGGGTGCTGTGATCCATCACTACATTCTTCCCTTCTTGTCCCGTCCGAGTTGCTGCCAGAGACAAGTGGGTAGGTGCTGTGGTGGGGAGATAGCATCTCTACAGCCACCCCCCTACTTAATATACCACCATCACTAAAAACAGCACCCTGTCCCTTCTGTGGTGTCCCTGCTACAGGTCTCAGCTGCTCATACAGTAGGGTGCCCCACAGTCCAGATTCTCCCCTTATCTGTTTAAGATGAAAGGCAAAACCAACCCCTTCCACTTACAGAGCCAGTAATTGTCACCTCACCATGACTTCGAAAAGCAGGTGCCCATTCAGGGTCAGCATCTTCTTCAACCTCAGAATATTTTCTGAAGTAGAGAATTGCAGGGTACCCCAGGGATGCAGCATTTGAGACAGACCCAAGGCTCACCTGCTCTGCAAGCTTCACTGCTCCCAGTGAAGCTTCCTGCACTGTTTGTGCCTCAGTCTAACCACCTGCAAAGTGGGAATACTGAAGAAGCAACCACTGCCCTGAATTATTAAGAAGGTATGTATGTATGTATGTATGTATGTATGTATGTATGTATTTACATGTGTGTGCACTAGGCACGTGCGTGATTCCTCAAGTAGAACTTACTTTGTATCTTTCACTGAACGTGAAGCTTGCCCATTTGGCTAGACCAACTGGCCATTGATGCCCAGGGATCTGCTTGTCTCTGCCTCCTCAGAGCTGACATGGCAGGCCACCCCCAAGCTTTGCTTCTATTTCGTGGATGCTGGGGGTAGAACTCAGGTCCTCCCTCGTGCAAGCACCCGGTGAGCCACCACCCAGCTGTTATTACAAAGTTTAAATGAGTTGCTGTAGTTCAGCTACGTTCAGCATAGTGTCTGGTATACGTCCAACACTCACTGACTGGGTGCTTTGTCCTTTCTGTCATGATTATTTAGTCCCTGGAGGGTATGCATAATTTAGCAGCTCCAAAGGAAATGTGCCAGACAGAGCAGTCAGAGGAGCCAGGGGCCAGATCCAGATGTTGCTCAAAGTGTGGCCTGTGCATTAGCAGATACACACACACACACACACACACACACACACACACACACACACACCTGGTGAAGGAGTGGCCAAGACTGGGCCCTTGGCTCATCCTAGTCTGTCCCCTCATTGTTCCTCCCTTCCCTCCTCCTCCTCTTCCTCCTCTTTCTCCTCCTCCTCTTTCTCCTCCTCCTCTTTCTCCTCCTCCTCCAATTTATTTATCTATTTATTTTATATATGTGAATACTGTAGCTGTCTTCTGATGCAACAGAAGAGGGCACCAGAAGAGGGTATTGGATCCCATTACAGATGGTTGTGAGCCACCATGTGGTTGCTGGGAATTGAACTTATGACCTCTGGAAGAGAAGTGCTCTTAACCTCTGAGCTATCTCTCCAGCCCTTGTCTCTTCTTTTAAGCAAAACATGACACAATTAATTTAGAAAAGAAAAAGAACCATTCACAGTTTGGAAAAGATACATTAACGTTCCAACCAGGTCTCTTATGATAAAACATTTATGTTAATGTGTTATAAAAATTGATCTGTTCTTTGTTCTGATTTCATTAGCTTGTAGACGTATAACATCTTATTTTCCTGCCCTCTCCCTCCCCATTTCTATCTTCTAGAAATGTCCAGTTGCGTATGGCCAGGAGAAGACTAATTTTGAATTTAATAGCAGTAACAGATGCATTTATTTAGCGCTTTCTGTGCGCAGTTGACTCCCTCAGGCCCTTATATGAATGGGCTCAGTCAATTCCAACCTCAGCCTGAGGAGATAAGAATTGTTTCCATCCTCATCTCACAGATGGGGAAACTGAGGCAGGGCACTACCACAGATTGGCTCGTACCTGTCCATTCTGACTGAAGCCTCACTTTGGCTATTTGGAGCTGTGTGACACCTACTCTGTCGCTCCCAATAGAGGCCAAAGCCACATGCTTCTTAGTGGGTAAGATGTCTCATGTGCAAAGCCTTTTTAGTCAGCTGTAGGCAGGTGCTCAAAGAGCTTTGGGTTTCTGAGACTTAAATTTCGAATTAGGGGTGGGAAGCAGAGCTAAATGGCTCAGGATCTGCTGAGGATGGTATACAGGCCTGGGTCTTTCCCTGAATCAGGTGATAACGCAGGGTTTCCAGACAGGAATGGAGGAATCAGAACTTCATGACCCTCGTCTTTTAGGCCTTGAAGCTTTGCCATCAGGGCTTCCTAAACATGGGGTGTGTGGAACCTGGAGACTTGTGTCAGGTGCTGATGAAACCAAAAGCCAAAAGCACAGTGGCTCTGAGGACAAGTGTATCAGATGTCCTCACATACATAGGTATGCAAGGTGCACACAGGCACACACACGGGCACACACAGATGCACACTGACAGAGACACATGCAGACACACATATACACACATAGATAATAGCGACACACACAGGCATAAACACAAATATACACACACACACACATACACACAATGATATATAGACACACTTGACACAGGCACAAAATCACACACACATAGGTACAGATATAAAAGAGTACATACATACATACATACATACAGAGAGACAGACACACCTATATATATATATATATATATATGTATGTATGTATGTGTATATATAGAGATACATATACACACACCTATATATATACATATACAGAGACATACAAATATACAGACATGCATACAAAAATATGGACACAGAAACAGACATACAAATATATGTATATGTACATATACATATAAAGATGTATACACATAGATGCATACAAACACATATGTACATATGCAAAGATATATAGACAGAGAAATGAATAGATACATATAGACATGTAGAGACCAAATCTCACACACACACAAAGACATATAGACTCACAGACATAGACACAGAAAGATGAAGAGACAGACACATTCAGATACATACAAATAAACACAGACACAGACATACATACACAATGTATGCATAAGATGCGTATAGGCAGACATACGTATGCATGTAAAGATATGTAGGGTACACAGACATGCATACAGACATGAGCACATACATGTGAACACAAAAATAACACATACAGCTCTCTGCCCACTTGGCACTGTTCACTATTTTGCTTTACCGCATCCAACTTCTGAGCCTCAGATCCTGGCACGCGGCTGCCCCTCTGCCAGTGCCTGTTGGCATCAGTGACTTTGCTGACCTGTCCCTGAATATTCTGGCACTTGTTCTGGACAGGGAGAAAGAGGAAATTGGAAGGAATCCCGTCTTCCTTTCCAATACCTGCCAAGCTCCATAGCGTGGTTGATGAGATCTTTCCTGATCCTGCCTCTGCTAACTTCCTAAGCCTCACCCTCCTCAGTCCCTCCAATCATCTCCTCCCCTCATCCCCTCCCCTCAACCTCCCTTCAGCCCCACTCCCTCATCCTTTCTCTTCAGCACCACCCCTCAGCACCTCTCTGCATCCCACCTCCCAGCCCCACCCCCTCAACCCTTTTCAGTCCCACCCCCTCAGCCCCACCCCTCAGCCCCACCCTAACTCCACCCCTCAGTCCCATCCCTTAGCATCTCCCCTCAGCTCCACCCCTCATCCCCTCTCCTCAGGCCCACCCCTAGCCATACCCCCAGCCCCAACCATCAGCCACACCCCTCAGCCACACCCACCAGCACCCCACCCCCTCAGCCCCTATCCCATCAGCCCCACACCTTAGCATCTCTCCTCAGCCCCACCCCTAGCCCCACCCCACCCCTCAGTCCCACCCAGCAGCAACCCATCCCCTCAGCCCCCTATCCCATCAGCATCTCCCCTCAGCCCCACCCCTCAACTCCACCCCTTAGCATCTCCCCTCAGCTCCACCCCTCATCCCCTCTCATCAGCTCCACCCCTAGCCCCACCCCTTAGCATCTCCCCTCAGCATCTCCCCTCAGCCCTGTCCCTCATTCCCACCCCTAGCTCCAGCCCCAGCCACATCCTTCAGCTCCACCCCTCGTCCCCTCCTCAGCCCCACTCCAGCCCCACCATCAGCCCCACCACCAGCTCCACCCCAGCCCCACCCCTTAGCATCTCCCCTTAGCTCTGCTCCTCATCCCCACCCCACCCCCGGCCCTCCCCCCCAGCCCCATCCCTCAGCCCTCTCTCCCCTCAGCTCCCCAGTGTGCCCATCTCCATCTCATTCTGTGACCTTTATTTCCAAGCCACAGGATTCTCTGAGACCTGATGGAAGCTCAGAACCTTTCGTTTAATGTGTGTTCCAACAGTGTTCTATGGATCCAGGCTGGGGACCCTTTTACTGTCGCCTTACATGAGGGTACCATGCTGGGGAAGCCCAGAATGGGGAAGTTACTTGCCCAGGGTTATGAAAGAGAACCAAGGGCCCAAGAGTCCACATCCCAAATCAGACTTTCCTCCTTTCATGCTGTGTTGATGGATGAGTGCTGTGTAATTACTTGATACAATGAACAATTAACTCAGGTACTCTCCTCAAGCCTCCCCATCCATCAAACCCTCAGGGCTGGCAGCTCTTTCAGATGCTCAAATGCCAGTGATTCCCGGAGAACAGCATCCTGACTTGTAGCTCAGCATTTCCCTGATGGTTATAAATGGCAGAGATTAAAGTGGGGACCCTACTGGGTGTTCCATGAACATCTTCCACCTAACTGAGAAGGCCCATTCTTTACCTGAGACTGTCTGGGGAGCATTCGGAATAGGCTATTCATTTGAACCATTGTGATTTCCCATGTTCAGAACCCTTAGCCCTGGGAGATGCTGTCAGCTTATTCTATCATTATGCCCCATTATGTTTTGGTTCTGGAACATTCCCAAAAGCTCATGCATTGAAGGTTTGGTATTCAGGACAGTGGTATTCAGAGACAGGGCTGTGGAGGACCAATCCACTGATGAGCTGTTCAGAGGTAGGGATGGCTTGGAAGGAGTGTATTACTGGGGCTGTGCATTCAAAGTATACTTTGTCCCTGGAGGAAGAAGGGAAGAAAAGAAAGGAGGGAGGGAGGGAGGGAGGGAGGGAGGGAGGGAGGGAGAGAGGGAGGGAAAAAGGAGAAGGAAGGGCTGAAAAGAGGGAGAGGGTGAGAGAGACCCAGACTTTGTTCTGTCTCCCATGAGCTGAACATTAAGGACTTCAGGTATGGCAATCTAAGAGTGAGGGACCTCATGAGTCCCCTCTGATGCTCTGCCTTGCTTCTTTAAGTGTCAAGGGGACCAAATTCCAGTGGTGGCTGTGAGACATACAGCTGTTCCCCAAGAGAGGAAGTAGTGCATTAGTGCTCTGTTAAGGTACAGAATCGATCAACTACTTGTCTGTCTATCTGCGTGTCTGTCTATCTTCCATTGCTCTATTATCTAGCTGCATCTATCTATCTATCTATCTATCTATCTATCTATCTATCTATCTATCTATCTATCTATCTATCTACCTATCTCTCTCTCTATCATCTGCCTATCCATCTATCTATCATCTATTATTGCTCTATCTATAATCTATCTACCAGTCACTGATCTCTCTGGATTCCATTTGTCTATCAACCATATAACTGTATCTGTAATTGTACTATCTTTGTGTCTATTATCTATTTGTTATTGATCATTTATCAATCATCTGTCACCAATATATCATCTATATGTGATCTGTCCATCCATCTAACAATCTATCATTTATCAATCACTTATTCTTCCTCTCTGTCTGTCTGTTTCTGTCTGTCTCCCTCTCCCTTTCCTTCGTCCTCTTTCCATCATCCCCCTCCCCCTCTCTCTCCTTCTTTCCCTGAGGGAACTCAAAGAAAAAACCTGGAACATGCACTAAAACCGCTTCTGGCTCACTCCCGGACCTATGCTTGCCTAACTTTCTCAGAACTATCTGCCTATGAATGGTCATGCTCACAGGGGGCAGGTTTCAGGATTGGGGGTGGGGGTGGGCCCGGGTAACAGAGGATATACTGATGGGTTCTCCAGGAGAGGACCACAGGTGCCTGCAGCAGCTCCTTCTGCATTAAGATCTTCCCACACGGAACACAGCACCGGCAAATACATGATCCCTCTGGAGGCAGGCAGAGAGGTAGATAGGACAAAGGACCTGGAGGAGAATAGCCTTCACCGCAGCTCAGTCAAGCAGCACACTGTGTCTTATCTTAATGGCTGGGAACATTCTTTCTCTGTCAGGCCAAACAGAGGTCACCCATCCCATATTAAATTGGGTTTAAAAATGTATGATTTAAAAATCATTAATATTGGTTTATTTACGTAGTGTATCAGGGAAATCAGGGGACACCTTATGGGAGTCAGTCTTCTCTTTCCGCTGTACACTGGGAGTTGAACTGAGGTCATTGGACTTGACAGCAAGCACCTTTATCTCCTGAGCCATCTCACTACCTCCATACGTGTCTTCTCTGAGCTTTCTTGGGACCACGACTAAGCAATATTACACCAGTCATATTCGAATTGTCGTCCATATACCAGTGAAAGCAACATACTGTCCCTGGGTCCTCAATGAGTAAGTAACCAGGAGCTCGTGAGAAGTTTTTATAGCAATTTGACATTGCTGTGACATCCAAATGGATTTTTGTGTTACTTTACAAAAGTAGAGGTGTGGATAGATGGGAGAAAAAAAAGGGCCCTCCCTGGCAGGCTGAAACACATGCTATAGGCTTGCTAAGTGGCTTCGCTTGTTTGTGAAGTTTCTTTTCCTAATCCATTTTCCTTAGCGATCTTTCTAAAATGTCTAAAATGCAAATCAGACCCTCATCTGCCTGTGCATACAGCTCTCCGAGGTGTTTCTCTGAGCTGCTGAATAAGAACCAAGTTCACGCACTACATCCTCTGGTCCTGTTCACTCCCCACACCTCCTTTCTCTCACCCCCAGCCCATTTGTTTTCTGGCCACACCTTCTTGTACAGATCTATGATAATCAATCCCAACTGTCAACTCGATTGCATTGAAAAGAGCCTAAATGAGGAGAGCAGTCTTGAGATGTGTGTGTTCGGGTGGGGTGGGGTGGGGTGGGTTTTCCAGATGAGATTGACAGGTGGACAGAACCCTCCCTCAGGCTGAGGAGACAGAGAGGACCATGAGCACCTCCTCCCTGTTCCCTTCTTCCCCCACCATGATGTGAGTCACTCTACTGAGCCACAGTTGTAGCCAATGATAAACTGAGCCCTCTGGAGTCATAAACAAGGCAAGTCTTTGTGTGTGTGCACACACTCATGTATAGGTGGTTGCATGTTTACCTGTGTGTGGAGGATAGAGGACAAGCTGGAGTGTTTTGTTCTTC
Source organism: Mus caroli (assembly GCF_978045245.1). Classification (NCBI taxonomy): domain Eukaryota; kingdom Metazoa; phylum Chordata; class Mammalia; order Rodentia; family Muridae; genus Mus; species Mus caroli. Next base: position 121,121,305 of record NW_028227259.1, on the reverse strand, counting down.
AGGCTCTACCTTGTTTTGTTTTGTTTTGTTTTGTTTTGTTTTGTTTTGTTTTGTTTTGTTTTGTTTTGTTTTTCAGACAGGGCCTCTCACTGATCTGGAGTTAGATAAATGGCTGGGATTCATCTGTCTCCATGTTCCCAGTGCACTGAGCATGCACCAACACTTCTGCCTATCTATCTATCTATCTATCTATCTATCTATCTATCTATCTGTCTATCTGTCTATCTGTCTATCTGTCTATCTGTCTATCTGTCTATCTGTCTATCTGTCTATCTGTCTATCTGTCTATCTGTCTATCTGTCTATCTGTCTATCTGTCTATCTGTCTATCTGTCTATCTGTCTATCTGTCTATCTGTCTATCTGTCTGTCTGTCTGTCTATCTGTCTATCTGTCTATCTGTCTATCTGTCTATCTGTCTATCTGTCTATCTGTCTATCTGTCTATCTGTCTATCTGTCTATCTGTCTATCTGTCTATCTGTCTATCTATCTGTCTATCTATCTATCTCTATCATGTATGCATGTATGTATGTATGTATGTATCTATTTATCTATCAATCTAGCTATCTATGTATCCATCATCTATGTATCCATCTATGTATCTATGTAACTATGTATCTATCCATCTATGTATCTATATAACTATGTATTTATGTGTATATGTATCATGTATGTATGTATTTATCTTTGCATCTATGTATCTATGTATGTATATATCATATATGTATGTATGTATATGTATGAATCTAATGTGGTTCTGTGGATTAAGCTCAGTTCCTCCTGGCCACAAGGCAAGCACTCTACTGACCGAACCATTTCCTCAGACCCACAAATGAAACTTCTCCTCCCTTATGTTGGTTTTGTCATGGATGTGTCACATGCAACACAGATCATCCCTAACAGTACAATCTTCTTGGGTTGTGGACCTGGCCTGACAGGCTTGTCTCTGTATGGTGGAGCAACTCATTCTGACACCAAATGATGTCTCCTGAATTACTTCCTTCTAGGGCTAGTTGAAGCCCCTGCTTCTTTGCTTGAAAACATCTCACATGTATTCAACCATCCCATGAGTGAGTGTGTCCATCTTCTTCACAGGTGTGCAGATGCCAAGAGGACAGAGGCCTTGTCTATGTGTACCCCACAGGCCTAGCCAGCTCTAGTTCCCCAGGACTTATCTGTTGAATGAATGACTGAATAATGAATGAATGAATGAATGAACAATGAATGGATGAATGAATGCACACATGCATAATGAATGACTGAATGATGAATGGATGCATAATTAATGACTGAATGACTATAATGAATGAATGAATGAATGAATGAATGAATGAATGGCTAGGACAGCCAGACATCCTGGACCAAGCATTTGACATTGTGCTGTGTATATTTTGGATGCTAAGACTTCATATAGTGAGGGAGGCTCCGGGCTTCTGTCTGCTCTGAGCCCAGCAGCCTGTCCCAAGCCCCTACTGAGTAATCACTTTATAGGCACAGCTGGACAGGGAAGGACGGAGTGAGTAATGGGGGTCTTGCACCATGTCATGAACACAGGTCCCAGCTGACTTGGTAACAACAGGCAGACCAGTGTGGCCCGGCTGTAGTCTGGCCTCTTGACATGCTTGGAAACAGGCCTCTGGTCATTTTTCCTGCATGTCAAGGTATATGAGCAAGGCCAGGGATGGACAGAGAAGGGGCTGACAGAGCCTTCCTTCCTTCCTTCCTTCCTTCCTTCCTTCCTTCCTTCCTTCCTTCCTTCCTTCCTTCCTTCCTTCCTTCCTTCCAATGCAGCTCTGGCTGGAGACAGCCTCAGCCTGTGGTGCCCGCCCGTGCCCTATGTTTTGGGGCATGAGAGTCCACGTAACCATATTTCATACACAGGATGCGTATTTCCCCATCTGAAACCCTTGATGAAGGGCTGGAGAGACGGCCTCAGCAGTTAAGATAACATTTGGCTCTTGCAGAGAACTGGACTTTGATTCTCAGGACCCATGCTGAATGGCTCGCCACTGCATATAACTCCACCACTAGAGAATCTGACGCCCTCTTCTGGATGCCATGGGCTCTTGCATGGGCATGCGCACCCCTCATCCCTGACACATGCGCTCAAACACACAATAAAAAAAAAATCAGTTGCTTAAGAAAAAAAAGAAGCCGGGCGTGGTGGCGCACGCCTTTAATCCCAGCACTCGGGAGGCAGAGGCAGGTGGATTTCTGAGTTCGAGGCCAGCCTGGTCTACAAAGTGAGCTCCAGGACAGCCAGAGCTATAAAGAGAAACCCTGTCTTGAAAAACCAAAAAAAAAAAAAAAAAAAAAAAAAAGAAAATAAGAAATGTTTGACAAGGTCAGAAGTGTTTCAGACTTGGGAACAATTTACATACTGTTAATAAGATATCGTGTGGGGGAATAGATCTAAATATGAAATTTGCTTTTATTTCAAATGTACCTTATTTGAATGACATGGAAGCCAATGTAATTGTACATCGTATCTGTAATGATTTTGAAATAGAATTTTATGGTCTCAAATTTTCCACTCGTGGTGCCTTGTTGGCACCGACTTTAAAACATTTCACATTTTGGACGCTCAGTTTAGATATGTGTAGTCTGTAGGCTATATAATGAGACAGTGCCAATGACGATTTTAGTTTGGGTTTTATATTGCAGGATGCTTCAGTCTTGGTTCTAAGCAGGAACTGCCCTAGGAGGCTCTGTGGGTCCTCACTTTGTAGAAGTGCATGTGTGGCAGACACTTAGTGTGGGCTAAGCAGCAATGTCTGGGTTGGTAAGAACAGTCAAAAAAAAATCAGATAGGCAGTCTCTGATTTCCGTGTGTGTGTGTGTGTGTCCATGTGTCCGTGTGTCCATGTGTGTGTGTTTGTACATACATGGTCATGAGTATGTACATGTATGTGGTTGTGTGAGCAGAGTGGAAGTCAACAGTTGGTGTCTTTCTCTATCACTCTCTACCTTATATTTTTGAGGCTGAGTCTCTCACTGCTGTCCTGTGAGCCCCAGGGATCCTATTTCTGTCTCTCCTGCCCTGGGATTGTAGGCACATGCAGGCCCATGCCACTGGGCCCAGTCTTTTTGTGCATGTTAGGAATCAAACTCAGGTCCCCATGCTTTTTGCACAGCAATCAACTTGGCCAGCTTTCTTACTCTGGGTTTATTGCTGTGAAGAGACACCATGACCAAGGCAACTCTTATAAGGACAACATTTAATTGGGGCTGGCTTACAGGTTCAGAGGTTCAGTCCATTATCATCTTGGCAGGAAGCATGGCAGCCGGCAAGAAGACATGATACTGGAGAATGAGCTGAGAGTTCTGCATCTTTATCCAAAGGAGCTAGAAGCTCTACCTTTTCCACACTGGGTAGAACTTGAACAAAGGATCTCAAAAGCCACTCCCACAGTGACACACTTCCTCCAACAAGGCCACACCTGATAGTGCTACTTCCCATGGGCCAAGCATATTCAAACCACCACACTAGCTGAACCAACTCCCTTGTTGGGAATGATCTGTGTTGCATGTGACACATCCCTGACAAAACCAACATAAGGGAGGAGAAGTTTCATTTGTGGGTCTGAGGAAATGGCTTGGTCAGTAGAGTGCTTGCCTTGTGGCCAACTCCCTTGTCCCACTAGTTTCTAAGATCTCCATATTCAGGGAGTGTCTGCTCAGGTATGTAAACTTCTACCAACCTAGTTAGGTGGGAAGGGAGAAGGCACATGAGGTAGCAGGGTTCAAACTGCAGTGATAGGCTCCCTCTCAGCACCAGGTCTGCGAGCATCCATCTCAGTTGTGTGCCTCAGAGATCTCACTCATCTCTGCTCTATACCAGCTCTCTCTCTCTCTCTCTCTCTCTCTCTCTCTCTCTCTCTCTCACACACACACACACACACACAGGAATGAGGCTATCTCAGTCAACAACGTCAGGCAAGGCAATTTAGACCAGTCCTTCCACTTGACATATGCACTGAAATGTATATCCACACATCTCTACACACACACACAGAGCCTTTTAGGATGCCAAAGAGCTAATGAATAAAATTTTGCAAAACCTTGGATGCCAGAGGTCTAGGAGTTGGCACCAGGTTCTGACAGGCCTGGTTATGATGGGGAGATAGGAAGTCAGGGTTATTTCAAGGCTCTTCCAGGCTAAGAGCACAGAGAAGCATCCAGGGACCATCAAGGGGAGGAAGGCTGTGGACTCTCTTGACTTTTGGGTTTGATCCTAAAAGATCAGATTCTAGAAGGAAAGGTCCAGGTTCTAGAGGAGGCCACAGCTCATTACTGACTTGCCCTAGGTTCTGAACTTGGGTTTGGGTGATTCCAGATTGTTCAAAAAAGCAGTTGTACAGGCTCTGATGACTTACACAAGGATGCTTGACAATGAATGAGTGTCTGGTATGCAGTGTGTGTCTGTGTTTGTATGTGTGTGTGCACACACTTGCACATATGCACATGCATGTCTGTGTCTGTGTGTGTGCGTGCAAGTGTAGTTCCTATGGGGGCCCAAGAGGAGTGTTGGGGTCTCCAGCTACAGTCAATTGTGAGCCTCTTGAGATATATGCTGGGAGCCAAATTCTTCTTCTCTGCAAAAGCAGAATATGTTTTAAACTGAAGATTCATTTCTCCAACCCCAGGCTGATGTGCATTTAAACAATATTCAGACACATGAGCAGGCACAAGACTAGCTAAGACAAGACAAGACAAGACAAGACAAGACAAGACAAGACAAGACAAGGCAAGGCAAGGCAAGGCAAGGCAAGGCAAGGCAAGGCAAGGCAAGGCAAGGCAAGACAAGACAAGACAAGACAAGACATAACAAAAACCCCACAAAATAAACAACAACAACAAAACCAAACAAAAACAAAAAGCAAGCAAGCCAATAGAAAACAAACAGAAGCCACAGACTAATATAACAGACCTATAGGTTCTAAATATTAGGATTACCAAAGAACAACTTTCACTGCACCTACCAATTTTAAGGAAATAAAAGACAAAGGTGAATAGTTAGAAACAACAAAGAAGCAGCTGGGAATTTTAGACACAAAGACAAATGGCTCAGAATCAAATTAGACAGTCTGAAGAGAGACTTAGTGAATTGGAAGGTGGCTCCAAAGGAAATATTTCGAATCAAGAGAGGAGAAAATTGCCAGGCGGAACAGCATACACCAACAAATAGAGCAGAGAGAACTAATCCGAGGCCCAAGAGGAGAAGAGAAAGAGAATGTGGTAGGAGCCAGTGCTGGAAAGTCCTCCAGAGATGACAAAAACTGTCAAGCTATAGACTTAGGACATTCTGTACCTTAGGGTTTTACTGCTGTGAACAGACACCATGACCAAAGCAAGTCTCATAAGGACGACATTTAATTGGGGCTGGCTTACAGGCTCAGAGGTTCAGTCTATTATCATTAAGGTGGGAGCATGGCAGCATACAGGCAGGCATGGTGCAGGAGGAGCTGAGAGTTCTACCTCTTCATCTGAAGGCTGCTAGTGGAAAAGTGGCTTCCAGGCAGCTAGGATGAGGGTCTTAAAGCCCACGCCCACAGTGACATACCTAGTCCAACAGGGCCACACCTCCTAATAGTGCCAAGCATATACAAACCATCACATTCTTTAAACCACCAAAAGAATAAACATAAAGAATTCTATTGTAGAAAATAATCATGGGAGATAAAACAAAGAAAGACATCTCTCCTTCTACGGCCTCTGGGTAGATGGTTTCTCCATATTTACCCTGTAGGGAGGTTGACAATAACCTGTGCCTACAATTTGCTTTCAGGCTTGGGCTGCACCCCTGAATATTCTGAAAGACACAGGGGGTATGGGGTGGGAGTTGGGAGTTGAGTGTAGTAGGCTCTTCAGTACTGCTGAGGTGTGACCTTGAAGCCAGGTTCCCCTTAAAATACGACGGTGTCAACGATCTATTAAGTATCATCCTTGGGCCCCAGTCACCACTTGGAACCTTTATCCATTCATCCAAAATGTATTGATGAAGGGACAGGGTATCAGTTTTGAATAGAGTATCAGCGAACCTCTTCTATAAAGTGACTTCTGAGCAAAAATCTGAAGAAGGCGATGTCGAGCCAGGCAGATATCTGGCATGTGCTTGTGTAATTTGCCTCTTACATTTTGTTCTAAGTATAAGATTTAATTAAACACTACAAGCAAAATATGTGTTAAGAGAGGGGACTCCATCTCCTTGAATGTTGAGCTAAACGCTTTAAACTGACTTGGAAAAGATGGTTTAAAGAAGTGCTGTCAAATTAGGAAGTTGGAAACTGAAGAAATTAATAGAAAAAACATTCGCAAATAAATCTGAAAGAGAGCCATGCTCCCTGGGCATCTTTTAAAGGGCTCCCTTCTAAGGAAGCTGGAGCTGCCTGTTAGAAGTGTGTCTCAGACAAAAAGGAATCCTACCTTACGAGGCTCTCTCTGCTCCAGACAGGACCTTCTCCCTAAACCAGGAGGTGGGCCTGCAAATCCCATTGCTGTTTCCCATTAGGGAAAAAAATGGCAAACACTTATGAAATGAACGATGCTTTTCTAGCAGCTACGTTGATTAGCCCACCAGCCATGAGTTCTGATTTGGAGCATGGGCCATGCTGAGCATCCATGAGATGAAAGCTGTTTTTCCAAAAATCGATGTGTCTGGGTGGTATTTAGCCTCCCAGCCAGGGCCTGCCCACTTTTTTTTTTTTTTTTTTTTTTTGTCCTGGAACACACTGCAGAGAGCAGGCAGGGAACAGAGCATTCTAAGAGTAAGGGGGTAAATTCTTAGGTAAAACCAGTTCAGGAGATGGAGTCTTCGGTCAGACAGTTGCTTGCTCTCAGGTAAGGTAAGCACTTCCTGTTCTTGTTTTATGATAGGCTCTTGAATAGCCCCGGCTGTCTTTCAACTTATTCTGTAGCTGAGGATAACTCTTGGTTCTCCTACACCCACCTCCCAGGTTCTGGGATTGCAGGTGTGAGCCATCACGCCTGGATTGGATGCTTGCTTACTTCGCATTCCTCAAACCTTGCTCTGGACTGTTCCCTGTGATGATAATGGGTGACCTCTGATGATGTCTCCGTGTCACGTGTCTCAGTTAGGGTTTTCTTGCTGTAAAAAGACACCATAACCAAGGTCAATATAGAACAGTTAATTGGGGCTGGCTTACAGTTTCAGAGGTTCAGTCCATCATCATCATGGTGGGAAGCATGGCATCGTGCAGACAGACATGGTGCAGGAGGAGCTGGGAGTCTTGATCCACAGCCAATATGCCCCTCCTAGACATTCCTCCTTGCACAAGGTATTTAATCTCAAGCCCACCCTGAGAAGTGGGGTATGGATTTATGCATCATTTTCTGCCATGGCTATTTGGAACCACAGACTGTCTTTTTTTCATCAGGATCTGCTGTGGGGAGCCATGGAGAAGGCCTTTACCTACAGAGCTGCTGTCTAATCTCCTGTAGAAGGCCTTTCTGTTCTTCCAGCCTTAACTGCCACCAAGCTAACCGCTGACAAGCCAAGGACAATCATTATGGGACCAGCTGGAGCTCCCCTTCCCTCCACCCGTCCCCAAATCACCACAGCCTGGGCCAGATCCAGCCTGTGGGTCCCCACTCTGTTCTCAGCTCTTCTGAGACTCCCAGAGGCAGCTGGATGTCCAAGAACCTGAGAATCAGACGGTCCTGGCCTCATCGCAGGCTGGTGGACCCCTGAACCAGCTCCAGCTGTCTCAGTGCCTCTGACTGCACTTTCCCACCCCGGAGCAGTGCCTCGGTGTTTCCCTACGGCCCAGCATCTGCCCTGCCCCATGTGGAGGAGTAGACAAGGGACCCACAACCCTGCTTATTCCAACATGGCCACACCTTCTAGTAGTGCCACTTCCCGTGGGCCAAGCATATTCAAACCAGTAAACCATGTAAATCTGGAAAGTGTAACACCACACCGTGGTGACAGTGATTGTGGCTGGTAAGTTTGGAGGGAGAGGAGCATTGCGTGTCTGCGGTGTCCTAAACACCTTCCAGAATCGTGTCACTTAATTCTCTCCATGTCCTAGTGAGGCAGATATTTTTGTTATTTCCATTTCAGACACAAGGAGATGGCTCTCCAGGCAGGAAATGATACCCAAAGAGTCACCCTAGCTCAGACATCAGAGAGCGAGAGAAGAATAAAGATTCTGTTTGTACCCAGGTCTTAAAAATTACATGTATTTATTTATTGCACGTGCACTCATACATACATGCAGGTGGAGGTCATGCTTATACCTCACAGGAATTGTTTCTTTTCTTCTACTGGGTGGGACCCAGGGATTGAACTCAGGCCACCAGGCTTGTTGGCAAGACATTTATGCACTGAGCCCTCTCATTGTCTCTGATTCCATTGTTGTTTGTTTTTTTTAAATCTCAACATGTTTGTTGTTACTGTGAACTAAGAGGTTTACCCCCTGCTTCCTGCATCTCCAAAGTTTTGTTTTATAACAGAACAAACATGGAATAATTCAATATTCTATTTAGGAGTTGTGATGGTTTGTATATGCTTGGCTCATAGTAAAACCCTAACTGAGACAGGAATATTTTGAGTGGAGCTTTCGTTTTCAAATTCTGAAGGAGGATAAATGAGTGTACTGGAAGCAGGCTCCTCTCTGCTGGCATCTTCTGTAGATATGAAGGGATGGTAGATACTTCTGTCTCCAGCATTCATCTTTCCCTGCTCCCCTAATCTGGTTGATGCGAGTGCGAAAAGGTCCTGAAAAGTCCTGCAGTTAGGCTGACTTAGTGTGCCACCATGGAAAGCTGTATGGGATTCTTAAAAAAAAAATAAAAAAACCACTCTCAAAACAGAGCGATTGTATGATTTCACCACGTCATACATCACTCCAGGGAACATATTCAAAAGGCTCTAAGTCAGCATACATAGACACTCCGTCAGCTACCTACTGCAATACTATTCACAACAGCCAAGACATGGACTCAGCATCACGGTCCCTCGGTAGAGGACCTGATAAAGGAGATGCAGTGTCTATACACAATGGAGTATTACTCAGCAACAAAGAAGAGTAAAGTCGTGTCACTTGCTGGAAAATAGATGGCACTAGAGATTACAATGGTAACTGGAATTGAGCCGTAGAGAAAGAACAAACTCTATCTCTTCTCACTTGGAATCTGGAAAGGAGACTGTTTGGGAAGGACAAGGGCTGGTGATAAAGGGAGTGGGGAGGGGCAGAGGAGGGGGATGGAGAGCAGATATGGCTGATAAATGATACATTTGGTGGAAAATGTCATCATCAAACCCACCACTTGTGTAATGCATATGCACTAACAAAAACTAAAATTACTTCCTTTAATCCTGTCAATTGCTCTGTCTTCCTCCACTAGAGTCCCTTCTCTTTTCCCTGTTTTTTTTTCCCATGGTAGCTACAAACATCCCAGGAAAAGTATCCCATGAATCCTAGTTTGCGTTTACCTTTGATTTATTCTCCAAGTGGGGAACAAAAGAAAAAAAAAGTTCCCTCGTGTGCTCTGTGCTGGTAGTAAACAGAGTGACATTTCTTCTTTATGTAAAAGGGTAACCTAAAGAAAAACTGAGGCACATCTGGTAAAGTCTTCTGGAAGATATTATTCTATGGATTAGCTACTTTGAATGTCAAAGCAGGGAGGGATTTGGCCGGAAGTGGAGAGTCGTGGTTTACTGACATGCCCTAATATTTTCATTGTGTCATAAACGGAACTCAGACCAGAGGGAACTTCTTAATAGCCTTGGGGGATATGCACTTGGCATCGGCTCAGAGGTCTTCTTATCTCTTTTGCAGGCTAAGTTCTGGATGTCGCATGCATAGGATGATGGATGCGTAGAATGACGCATGCATAGCATCTTCTCTTTGACCGCTTTGCAGCCTTTGCCTGGCTGTCCTGGTCCTCCGCAGGACTGCTCCGGAGGTATTCATGTCTAACCCGTGGACAAGAGAGCACGAAGCTACTTAAGGCTCTCGCCTCCTCAGAGGGTGGGGGATAATGATAGTGTCGGGGAGTGATACGCCCAGTAGCTGTCAGGGTAAATATAAAGGCAAAAGACAGCATGCAGCGCACCTCAGAGGGAAAGAAAGGCCGTAGAGAGAACTTGTAAAGACCTTAAAATATTTGACCAGGAAGTGGTGTGGCTTGGGTAGCAACAGAAGAGGAAGTTAACCTCCCTTCTTCCTCCCTTACAGTGTATGTTATCATATGACTAAGTTCTAGCCAATGGGATGTAAGAAAATGATTTACCCCACCTCCCAGCCCCTGCAACAGCCATCCATAATTCATGTTGTTTTGGAAGCCATGAAGTCTCCTTTTTAATTTTGCTGCTACCTATTCTTATCTATCTATCATCTATCTATCTATCTATCTATCTATCTATCTATCTATCTATCTATCTATCTATCCGTCTATCTATTGACAAGGTCTCACACAGTCTAGGCTGGCCTTGAACTCATTATGTAACCGAGGATAATAGTGAGCTCTGATTACAAGCACCAACACTGCTCAGCAGTTAAAAGTGTCTGTTGCCAAGCCTGAAGAACTGAATTTGATCCTCAGGACTTACATGGAGGAAGGGGAAACTTGGACTTCTACAAATTGTCCTCTGACTTGCACATATGTGCTGTGCACTGCACACATGCATACTCATACATCCTGCATGCATGTGTCCATATGCACAAGCACATACTCTATCTAACAAGGTTAAGAAATCAAACAGTGTCTTCCACTATGCTCAGCTCACATGGAACTGGGTGTCAAACCCAGAGCTTCCTGTCTATGCAAAAGCTTTCTACCAGTGACGTACATTCCAGTCCAGCCATTTTGCGTTTGAAGATGTTGGAGCCAGGAGATGGAAGGGTTTTGGTCATTACGTTACTGTTTAGAAGAAGCTGATTACCATTAGGGAGAATCGCTTTTGAAGGACTACTTGAGTGGAAAACTCCTATTATGTTGGAGACATGATCCCGTCGAGGGCACTACCTACAAGGACGGATGCCTGGACGGGGCATATGCACTTGCAGGTAGTTGGCGTAGGGTGTGACTCACATGAAAGGCCTCGGGCAGGCAGGGGTTAACATCTCGACTCTGCCCTTCTCTCCGCTCCCTGACCTTGCACACCCTCAGCAATTTCTCTCAGCTTTAGTGATTTTCCTTTAGAAAATGGAAATAATATTTACCCTGTAGGCTTGTTTTGGAAAGTTTAAAGAAAATGTGTTTAATGTGTCTGGTGCGGTGACGGGATTATTATAGGTGCTCGCTAGCTGGCAGTCACATTGTTGACTTTTTCAATCGCTCTTCCAAGGAACGCTGTTCTTCTGTTTGGGTTCTGCAGGTTAGAATGGCAATCTCCTCCATGATGCCGCCTCCTCCGGTAAAATGAGCAAAAGTAAGATACCAAGAGATGAGAATAATCTGTTTCCTTTTCGTTTTGTTTACCATTGGTGCAATTAAACAGCTACACGTATGAAACATACTTCAATATCTTTCTATCTCCAGGTAGGCTCCTAGAGCGGGGATGATGGTGATCAGGGATGATGGTGATCAGGGATGATGGTGATCAGGGATGATGGTGATCAGGGATGATGGTGAGCAGGGATGATGGTGATCAGGGGTGATTATGAGCAGGGATGATGGAGAGCAGGGATGACTGTGAGCAGGGATGATGGAGAGCAGGGATGATGGTGATCAGGGATGATTGTGAGCAGGAATGAGCAGGGATGATGGAGAGCAGGGATGATGGTGATCAGGGATGATTGTGAGCAGGGATGATGGAGAGCAGGGATGATGGTGATCAGGATTGATTGTGAGCAGGGATGACTAAGCAGGAATGACTATGTGCAGAGATGATGGAGAGCAGGGATGACAGTGATCAGGGATGACTGTGAACAGGGATGACAGAGAGCAGGGATAATGGTGATGAGAGATGACTGAGCAGGGATGATGGAGACCAGGGATGATGGGGATGAGGGATGATTGTGAGCAAGGATGACAGAGAGCAGGGGTGATGGTGATGAGGGATGATGGAAATGAGGGATGACTGATCAGGGATGACTGTACGCAGGGATGATGGGGATGAGGGATGATTGTGAGCAGGGATGATGGAAATGAGGGATGACTGAGCAGGGATGATGGAGACCAGGCATGACATAGAGCAGGAGTGACAGAAATCAGGGATGATGTTGGCTTCCTGTGGCTGCCCCACTAGGTTTAGTCTAGAAATACAACCTGCTAGGTCCATTTAGTCTTTTTTTTTTTTTTTTTTTTTTTTAGTAAATAACCTATGAATTTATTTTACAGCAGCAGAGCATCAAGATATATAAATCACATCTGCTAATAAGAGGAGAATTAGCAACACTGAAAATGAAACTCTCCTGATGATTCTTTTTTTTTTGTTTATATTTCTTTTTTTTATTTTTAATATTTTTATTACATATTTTCCTCAATTACATTTCCAATGCTATCCCAAAAGTCCCCCATAGCGCCCCCCACTTCCCTACCCACCCATTCCCATTCTTTTGGCCCTGGCATTCCACTATATTGGAGCATATAAAGTTTGCAAGTCCAATGGGCCTCTCTTTCCATTGATGGCCGACTAGGTCATCTTTCCATACATATGCAGCCAGAGACAAGAGCTCCGGGGTTCTGGTTAGTACATCATGTTGTTCCGACAATAGGGTTGCAGATCCCTTTAGCTCCTTGGGTACTTTCTCTAGCTTCTGCATAGGGAGCCCTGTGATACATCCAATAGCTGACTGTGAACATCCACTCCTGTGTTTGCTAGGCCCCGGCATCGTCTCACAAGAGACAGCTATATTTGGGTCTTTTCAGCAAAATCTTGCTAGTGTATGCAATGGTGTCAGCGTTTAGAAGCTGCTTATGGGAAGGATCCCTGGATACGGCAGTCTCTAAATGGTCCATCCTTTCATCACAGCTATGAACTTTGTCTCTGTAACTCCTTCCCTGGGTGTTTTGTTCCCAATTCTAAGAAGGGGCACAGTGTCCACACTTTGGTCTTCATTCTTCTTGAGTTTCATGCGTTTAGCAAATTGTATCTTATATCTTGGGTATCCTAAGTTTTGGGCTAATATCCACTTATCAGTGAATACATATTGTGTGAGTTCCTTTGTGATTGTGTTACTTCACTCAAGATGATGCCCTCCAGGTCCATCCATTTGGCTAGGAATTTCATAAATTCATTCTTTTTAATAGCTGAGTAGTACTCCATTGTGTAAATGTACCATAATTTCTGTATCCATTCCTCTGTTGAGGGACATCTGGGTTCTTTCCAGCTTCTGGCTATTATAAATAGGGCTGCTATGAACATAGTGGAGCATGTGTCCTTTTTACCGGTTGGGACATCTTCTGGATATATGCCCAGGAGAGGTATTGCTGGATCCTCCGGTAGTACTATGTCCAATTTTCTGAGGAACCGCCAGACTGATTTCCAGAGTGGTTGTACAAGCTTGCAATCCCACCAACAATGGAGGAGTGTTCCTCTTTCTCCACATCCTCGCCAGCATCTGCTGTCACCTGAATTTTTGATCCTAGCCATTCTGACTGGTGTGAGGTGGAATCTCAGGGTTGTTTTGATTTGCATTTCCCTGATGATTAAGGATGTTGAACATTTTTTCAGGTGCTTCTCTGCCATTCGGTATTCCTCAGGTGAGAATTCTTTGTTCAGTTCTGAGCCCCATTTTTTTTTTTTTTAATATTTTTATTACATAATTTCCTCAATTACATTTCCAATACTATCCCAAAAGTCCCCCATAGCGCCCCCCACTTCCCTACCCACCCATTCCCATTCTTTTGGCCCTGGCATTCCCCTATATTGGGGCATATACAGTTTGCAAGTCCAATGGGCCTCTCTTTCCATTGATGGCCGACTAGGCCATCTTTCGATACATATGCAGCTAGAGACAAGAGCTCCAGGGTTCCGGTTAGTACATCATGTTGTTCCAACAATAGGGTTGCAGATCCCTTTAGCTCCTTGGGTACTTTCTCTAGCTTCTCCATTGGGAGCCCTGTGATACATCCAATAGCTGACTGTGAACATCCACTCCTGTGTTTGCTAGGCCCCGGCATCGTCTCACAAGAGACAGCTATATTTGGGTCCTTTCAGCAAGATCTTGCTAGTGTATGCAATGGTGTCAGCGTTTAGAAGCTGATTATGGGACGGATCCCTGGATACAGCAGTCTCTAAATGGTCCATCCTTTCATCACAGCTACGAACTTTGTCTCTGTAGCTCCTTCCCTGGGTGTTTTGTTCCCAATTCTAAGAAGGTGCACAGTGTCCACACTTTGGTCTTCATTCTTCTTGAGTTTCATGCGTTTAGCAAATTGTATCTTATATCTTGGGTATCCTAAGTTTTGGGCAAATATCCACTTATCAATGAATACATATTGTGTGAGTTCTTTTGTGATTGTGTTACTTCACTCAGGATGATGCCCTCCAGGTCCATCCATTTGGCTAGGAATTTCATAAATTCATTCTTTTTAATAGCTGAGTAGTACTCCATTGTGTAAATGTACCATAATTTCTGTATCCATTCCTCTGTTGAGGGACATCTGGGTTCTTTCCAGCTTCTGGCTATTATAAATAGGGCTGCTATGAACATAGTGGAGCATGTGTCCTTTTTACCGGTTGGGACATCTTCTGGATATATGCCCAGGAGAGGTATTGCTGGATCCTCCGGTAGTACTATGTCCAATTTTCTGAGGAACCGCCAGACTGATTTCCAGAGTGGTTGTACAAGCTTGCAATCCCACCAACAATGGAGGAGTGTTCCTCTTTCTCCACATCCTCGCCAGCATCTGCTGTCACCTGAATTTTTGATCTTAGCCATTCTGACTGGTGTGAGGTGGAATCTCAGGGTTGTTTTGATTTGCATTTCCCTGATGATTAAGGATGTTGAACATTTTTTCAGGTGCTTCTCTGCCATTCGGTATTCCTCAGGTGAGAATTTTTTGTTCAGTTCTGAGCCCCATTTTTTAATGGGGTTATTTGACTTTCTGGAGTCCACCTTCTTGAGTTCTTTATATATATTGGATATTAGTCCCTTATCTGATTTAGGATAGGTGAAGATCCTTTCCCAATCCGTTGGTGGTTTTTTTGTCTTATTGATGGTGTCTTTAGCCTTGCAGAAGCTTTGTAGTTTCATGAGGTCCCACTTGTCAATTCTCGATCTTACAGCACAAGCCATTACTGTTCTATTCAGGAATTTTTCCCCTGTGCCCATATCTTCAAGGCTTTTCCCCACTTTCTCCTCTATAAGTTTCAGTGTCTCTGGTTTTATGTGAAGTTCCTTGATCCACTTAGACTTGACCTTAGTACAAGGAGATAGGAATGGATCGATTCGCATTCTTCTACATGTTAACAACCAGTTGTGTCAGCACCATTTGTTGAAAATGCTGTCTTTCTTCCACTGGATGTTTTTAGCTCCCTTGTCGAAGATCAAGTGACCATAGGTGTGTGGGTTCATTTCTGGGTCTTCAATTCTATTCCATTGGTCTATTTGTCTGTCACTATACCAGTACCATGCAGTTTTTATCACAATTGCTCTGTAGTAGAGCTTTAGGTCCGGCATGGTGATTCCACCAGAGGTTCTTTCATCCTTGAGAAGAGTTTTTGCTATCCTAGGTTTTTTGTTATTCCAGATGAATTTGCAGATTGCACTTTCTAATTCGTTGAAGAATTGATTTGGAATTTTGATGGGGATTGCATTGAATCTGTAGATTGCTTTTGGCAAGATAGCCATTTTTACAATGTTGATCCTGCCAATCCATGAGCATGGGAGATCTTTCCATCTTCTGAGATCTTCTATAATTTCTTTCTTCAGAGACTTGAAGTTTTTATTATACAGATCTTTCACTTCCTTAGTTAGAGTCACGCCAAGATATTTTATATTATTTGTGACTATTGAGAAGGGTGTTGTTTCCCTAATTTCTTTCTCAGCCTGTTTATTCTTTGTGTAGAGAAAGGCCATTGATTTGTTTGAGTTAATTTTATATCCAGCTACTTCACCGAAGCTGTTTATCAGGCTTAGGAGTTCTCTGGTGGAATTTTTAGGGTCACTTATATATACTATCATATCATCTGCAAAAAGTGATATTTTGACTTCCTCCTTTCCAATTTGTATCCCTTTGATCTCCTTTTGTTGTCGAATTGCTCTGGCTAGGACTTCAAGTACAATGTTGAATAGGTATGGAGAAAGTGGACAGCCTTGTCTAGTCCCTGATTTTAGAGAGATTGCTTCAAGCTTCTCACCATTTACTTTGATGTTGGCTACTGGTTTGCTGTAGATTGCTTTTATCATGTTTAGGTATGGGCCTTGAATTCCTGATCTTTCCAAGACTTTTATCATGAATGGGTGTTGGATCTTGTCAAATGCTTTTTCCGCATCTAAGGAGATGACCATGTGGTTTTTATCTTTGAGTTTGTTTATATACTGGATTACGTTGATGGATTTCCGTATATTGAACCATCCCTGCATCCCTGGGATGAAACCTACTTGGTCAGGATGGATGATTGTTTTGATGTGTTCTTGGATTCGGTTAGCAAGAACTTTATTGAGGATTTTTGCATCAATATTCATAAGGGATATTGGTCTGAAGTTTTCTATCTTTGTTGGGTCTTTTTGTGGTTTAGGTATCAGAGTAATTGTGGCTTCATAGAATGAGTTGGGTAGAGTACCTTCTGTTTCTATTTTGTGGAATAGTTTGTGAAGAACTGGGATTAGATCTTCTTTGAAGGTCTGATAGAACTCTGCACTAAACCCATCTGGTCCTGGGCTTTTTTTAGTTGGGAGACTATTAATGACTGCTTCTATTTCTTTGGGGGATATAGGGCTGTTTAGATCATTAACCTGATCTTGATTCAACTTTGGTACCTGGTATCTGTCTAGGAACTTGTCCATTTCATCCAGGTTCTCCAGTTTTGTTGAGTATAGCCTTTGGTAGAAGGATCTGATGGTGTTTTGGATGTCTTCAAGATCTGTTGTTATGTCTCCTTTTTCATTTCTGATTTTGTTAATTAGGATGCTTTCACTGTGCCCTCTAGTGAGTCTGGCTAAGGGTTTATCTATCTTGTTGATTTTCTCAAAGAACCAGCTCCTTGATTGGTTGATTCTTTGAATAGTTTTTCTTGTTTCCACTTGGTTGATTTCACCCCTGAGTTTGATTATTTCCTGCCGTCTACTCCTCTTGGGTGAATTTGCTTCCTTTTGTTCTAGTGCTTTTAGGTGTGTTGTCAAGCTGCTAATGTGTGCTCTCTCTAGTTTCCTTTTGGAGGCACTCAGAGCTATGAGTTTTCCTCTTAAAAATGCTTTCATTGCGTCCCATAAGTTTGGGTATGTTGTGGCTTCATTTTCATTGAACTCTAAAAAGTCCTTAATTTCTTTCTTTATTCCTTCCTTGACCAAGGTATCATTGAGAAGAGTGTTGTTCAGTTTCCACGTGAAGGTGGGCTTTCTATTATTTATTTTGTTATTGAAGATCAGCCTTAGTCCATGGTGATCTGATAGGATGCATGGGACAATTTCAATATTTTTATATCTGTTGAGGCCTGTTTTGTGACCAATTATGTGGTCAATTTTGGAGAAGGTACCATGAGGTGCTGAGAAGAAGGTATATCCTTTTGTTTTAGGATAGAATGTTCTGTAGATATCTGCCAGATCCATTTGATTCATAATTTCTCTTAGTTTCACTGTGTCCCTGTTTAGTTTCTGTTTCCATGATCTGTCCATTGGTGAAAGTGGTGTGTTGAAGTCTCCCACTATTATTGTATGAGGTGCAATGTGTGCTTTGAGATTTACTAAAGTTTCTTTAATGAATGTGGCTGCCTTTGTATTTGGAGCATAGATATTCAGGATTGATAGTTCCTCTTGGAGGATTTTACCTTTGATGAGTATGAAGTGTCCCTCCCTGTCTTTTTTAATGACTTTGGGTTGGAAGTCAATCTTATCAGATATTAGAATGGCTACTCCAGCTTGTTTCTTCATGCCATTTGCTTGGAGAATTGTTTTCCAGCCTTTCATTCTGAGGTAGTGTCTATCCTTTTCTCTGAGATGAGTTTCCTGTAAGCAGCAAAATGTTGGGTCTTGTTTGTGTAGCCAGTTTGTTAGTCTATGTCTTTTTATCGGGGAGTTGAGTCCATTGATATTAAGAGATATTAAGGAAAAGAAATTGGTGTTTCCTGTTATTTTTGATGTTAAAGTTGGCATTTTGTTCTTGTGGCTGTCTTCTTTTAGGTTTGTTGAGGGATTACCTTCTTGTTGTTTCTAGGGCGTGGTTCCTGTCCTTGTATTGGTTTTTTTCTGTTATTATCCTTTGAAGGGCTGGATTCGTGGAGAGATAATGTGTGAATTTGGTTTTGTCGTGGAATACTTTGGTTTCTCCATCTATGTTAATTGAGAGTTTGGCTGGGTATAGTAGCCTGGGCTGGAATTTGTGTTCTTTTAGTGTCTGTATAACATCTGTCCAGGATCTTCTGGCTTTCATAGTCTCTGGTGAAAAATCTGGTGTAATTCTGATAGGCTTGCCTTTATATGTTACTTGGCCTTTTTCTCTTACTGCTTTTAGTATTCTATCTTTATTTAGAGCATTTGTTGCTCTGATTATTATGTGTCGGGAGGTATTTCTTTTCTGATCCAGTCTATTTGGAGTTCTGTAGGCTTCTTGTATGTTCATGGGCATCTCTTTCTTTAGATTTGGGAAGTTTTCTTCTATAATTTTGTTGAAGATGTTCGCTGGTCCTTTGAGTTGAAAATCTTCATTCTCATCCACTCCTATTATCCGTAGGTTTGGTCTTCTCATTGCGTCCTGGATTTCTTGGATGTTTTGAGTTAGGATCTTTTTGCATTTTACATTTTCCTTGATTGTTGTGCCGATGTTCTCTATGGAATCTTCTGCACCTGAGATTCTCTCTTCCATCTCTTGTATTCTGTTGCTGATGCTCGTATCTATGGTTTCCAGATGGCTAGGATCAAAAATTCAGGTGACAGCAGATGCTGGCGAGGATGTGGAGAAAGAGGAACACTCCTCCATTGTTGGTGGGATTGCAAGCTTGTACAACCACTCTGGAAATCAGTCTGGCGGTTCCTCAGAAAATTGGACATAGTACTACCGGAGGATCCAGCAATACCTCTCCTGGGCATATATCCAGAAGATGTCCCAACCGGTAAAAAGGACACATGCTCCACTATGTTCATAGCAGCCCTATTTATAATAGCCAGAAGCTGGAAAGAACCCAGATGTCCCTCAACAGAGGAATGGATACAGAAATTATGGTACATTTACACAATGGAGTACTACTCAGCTATTAAAAAGAATGAATTTATGAAATTCCTAGCCAAATGGATGGACCTGGAGGGCATCATCTTGAGTGAAGTAACACAATCACAAAGGAACTCACACAATATGTATTCACTGATAAGTGGATATTAGCCCAAAACTTAGGATACCCAAGATATAAGATACAATTTGCTAAACGCATGAAACTCAAGAAGAATGAAGACCAAAGTGTGGACACTGTGCCCCTTCTTAGAATTGGGAACAAAACACCCAGGGAAGGAGTTACAGAGACAAAGTTCATAGCTGTGATGAAAGGATGGACCATTTAGAGACTGCCGTATCCAGGGATCCTTCCCATAAGCAGCTTCTAAACGCTGACACCATTGCATACACTAGCAAGATTTTGCTGAAAAGACCCAAATATAGCTGTCTCTTGTGAGACGATGCCGGGGCCTAGCAAACACAGGAGTGGATGTTCACAGTCAGCTATTGGATGTATCACAGGGCTCCCTATGCAGAAGCTAGAGAAAGTACCCAAGGAGCTAAAGGGATCTGCAACCCTATTGTCGGAACAACATGATGTACTAACCAGAACCCCGGAGCTCTTGTCTCTGGCTGCATATGTATGGAAAGATGACCTAGTCGGCCATCAATGGAAAGAGAGGCCCATTGGACTTGCAAACTTTATATGCCCCAATATAGGGGAATGCCAGGGCCAAAAGAATGGGAATGGGTGGGTAGGGAAGTGGGGGGCGCTATGGGGGACTTTTGGGATAGCATTGGAAATGTAACTGAGGAAAATATGTAGTAAAAATATTAAAAATTAAAAAAAAACCCAAACTAAGACAATTTCTTTAAATGAATAAATGACCAGAAAGAAAGCTCTTGAGGGCATGGGAGAGAGTGTGGAGGAAGTCTTCCCTAAAATGGGTGGCTGGGAGCTGGTGTTTTCCTGTAGCAAAATGCTTAGGGTACAATCGATTCTTAAAATCCTTATTAGAGCTTGAACAGCCAAAAAGACACTGAAATTGAGGCTTTCTGGAGCATCATGACCCTGACCTATGCATGTGGTAGATGTGGGAGGCTCTGGAAGGAAAGTGCCGGACACAGGCGCCTGCCCACTTCCCTAGTCTGATCAGATCACACCCCTGCATTTTGAGGATCTGGGAGCTGGCTGTAGACCTCATGCTTCACTCCTTCCCCAACATTCTACGCCTTCCTGGACTCTCAAGTTGTGTTAAAACAGATCAGTTCGCAGATGTGAAGCAGCTAGACCTGCACAAGGCTGGCAAGGGTTGGTGAACTGGGTGAGAGGATCAGCATCCGCCTGCCCTTGGGGTTGGGATTCCTGTGCACAGGCTTGTAGAGCCCAGGGCAGCATAGGTAGCTGTTAGCAAATGCTTCCTGAGACACTGGGAGGGCGATGGAGGGGCATCTGCCACCCAGTCTCATTCCTTATTTTCACTATGACATGGCTCTTCTGGAGGTAGCATGTGGCAGGAGAAGGAGGAGGGGTGAGGAGGAGGAGGGGAAGGAGGAGTGGGAGGAGGAGGGGGAAGAGGAAGAGGGGGAGGCCTTCTAATAGAGCTGCTTGGGTGACATTTCCTCTCTTGCTGGGTACATGTTCCCTGGGTACTGCTGGCCTCTCTGCGTGATTAATGGCATCTCCCTCAACCCGGTTCTGGTGCCTGGTTCTCTTCCCTAGGTCCCCTGCAGAGCTGGCTTCTCAGCATATGGACAGCTGACACAGAGGGGCTTCACTGTAAATTTCAAGGTCATCCATGTTTGTTCTCCTTCACACACACACACACACACACACACACACACACACACACACACACACACACGGGGTGGGAGAGGAAGGGAAGAGAAAGGAGGAAGGGAGGGAGAGGGAGACAGAGAGGGAAAGGGTCACTAGAAATGGTCTCATGGTACAGGCTTCTGCACCCTGAAGACTCCTCCATAGAATGCCTCCATGGAAATGTCATGACATACAGGTCATTGAAACAGAGTTGCATCAACTCAGAGGATAAACCTGGGAGATGTCTCTGATTCTCTAGGACTAGAGTGGTGGTGATTAATAACATAGACTCTAGTTGTTTTGTTTTGTTTTTTTCCTAACATAGTAACTTTCTAGTCAATCTGTTTTTCCTACAAATGTTCTGATTTCATCTTTCTATACAGCTATCTAAAACTCCACTGTGTGTGTGAACCCTTTGGTAGAACACCCAGCAGTGGTATAGCTCTGTCATATGATAGTTCTGTTTTTATTTATGTGAGGAACCTCTATACTGATTTCCGTAGTGGGTGTACCTGTTCTCACTCCTACTAGCAGTAGGCAAAGGTTCAACACTCTACCATCCTTTCCAAAACTTGTTGTTTACTTTTTTTAAAAATTTTTTTATTTTTTTGGTTTTTCGAGATAGGGTTTCTCTGTGTAGCCCTGGCTGTCCTGGAACTCACTCTGTAGACCAGGCTGGCCTTGAACTCAGAAATGCGCCTGCCTCTGCCTCTCGAGTGCTGGGATTAAAGGCATGTACCACCACGCCCGGCTTTGTTTACTTTTTTAAAGCATTCATTCATTCATTCTTTCATTAATCATGTGCATGTGTCTGGTGTGTGTTTGCGTAAACCATGTGTGAGTGCAGATGCCTGCACAGGCCAGAAGAGGGCACCAGAGCCTCTGGAGTTGGAGTTCTAGGCAGTTGTAAGCTGCCAGGTGGGCTCTGGAAACTGAACCTGGGTCCTCTGCAAGAGCAGGAAGTGCTCTCAACTGCGGAGCCACTTTTATAGCCCTCTGTTATTTTCTCGATGTTAGCCTTCTACGGTGAGATGGAGTCACAAATTATTGTTAACTTGCTAACCCTGATGGCTAAGGGTATTGAGCAATACACACACACTCACAGACATACACATGTATGTATATACACACTTATATACACACATGTGTATATAATACATGCATGCATACATGTATATATATACACATATGTATGTGTGAGTATGGTGTGTGTGTTTGTGTGTGTTCTCTATGTGTGCAGATGAAACTATAGAGCGGATCATTTGAGGGGATAGAGATCTTATGTGTGTATGTACATATGTATGTATATATGTGTGTGTGTATGTATATACATACATGTATATATACATATGTGTATATGTGTGTGTGTGTGGTATATGTGGTATGTGTTTTTGTGTGTTGTGTATGTATGCAGATGAAACTATAAAGAGGTAAAGAGAACCACTGGAGGGGATGAGATCTTATGTGTGTATATACATATATGGTACATATGTGTGTGTGTGTATGTATGTATATATATGTGCTGTGTGTGTTTTTGTGTGTTGTGTATGTGTTCAGATGAAACAATAAATAGGACCATTGGAGGGGATGGAGATCTTGAGGGTGTACAGAAATAAACAAGAGGATGTCAACAGAACAGACCTCATTAGGTGTGGCAGCAATGGAGGAAGGACCTTCAGGAGCAGGTTTTTGTTTGGTTTGTTTTGGTTTTTGGTGGATTTGCTGGCTTGTCTCTCTTAGTTGCTTACCTTTCCTTTGGGAAGTAAAGATCTGTAGCAGGATCCGTACGCATCTTAGAACTCATAGCCTTTGGGGGTCCCTGCCAGCTGCGGCCATTTTTATGTAATCAGCATCATCCGAATTGTTCCAGAGTTAGTTGTCAGGCTCCAGCAGCCGACTTGGATCTATAACTGTTGTTTCAGTCAATAAAACATTCGGGGCCCTTGTGGAAAAAACTAGATGAATTTTGGTTGTCGTCTGCTTACTTCCTCTTGAAGCTTTCTGAAGCTTAAGAAACATTAGTATCAGCATTTGCAGATGGGATCAAAAGCTTGGAGAAGAAAGCCAGACAGCAGCGCTATGCTCTTTAAGGGGAAAGCTTCCTGGCCTGTGCCGTGGTCCAACAGGAGGCTCTGTGTGGAAACAGCAAAACAAGGCAGACATCCTCGTCTGTGAGTTGAAAGCGAGTTAGAAGAATTGGGCTTTGAAGGAAAGGGGGTTTAAAGGCACTCTATAATTTCTCTTGCTTATGTTTCCTGCCTTCAAGACCATGCAAGGGCTGGGGAGGGTGCTGAGTGGGCTAAGTGCTCATGGCACAAGCAGGAGGACCTTGGTTCAGAACCCAGCACCCATGTAAAAAGATGGGCTGGTGCTTGTCTGGTTTCAGTACTGGGAAGGAGGAGGCAGGGGGATGTCTGGCACTTGCTTGACCAGTTAGCCTAGTGCAATCTTAGTGAGCTCCAGTTTCAGTGAGAGACCGAGTCTCAAAAACAAGGTGGAGTCAAGGCGGGTGCTCTCTTCTGAGATGCTGGCATCCATCTGTCTCCTAACTGGTGGCTGTCACACAGGCTTTGGCTTTGAGATGACTCATGAAGCCTTTATACTCTGTGTGTGGTGGGCTTCCATGAGAATTTATGAAAACAGTGACAGAATTATTAAGATCTTCCATCTGATAAAGCTTAGGGATGTTTGTGTGTGATATATGTGTTTATATGTGTGTATATATGAGTGTGTGCATGTATGTACACATGCACACCTGTAATGTGTGTATATATATACACACATATGACACACACTTATGTATCAAATTTGTGCTTGCACATGTATGTGTGTGTGCATAGGTGTACATACGTGTGTGCCGTTTGTGTTTGTGTAGATGCATATGTACAATCTCTCTCTGTGTGTGTGTGTGTATATATATATATATATATATATATATATATATATATACATGTGTGTGTCAAATAAGTGTTTACATATGTATGTGTGTGCATAGGTATATATGTGTGTGCGCGTGTGTGCTATGTGTGTTTGAGTGTATGTGTGTGAACGTGTGCACGCATGACATATGCATAGTGTTGTGGTGGGTTCATTTCCTCTCCTTCCTGGTAGGCAGACCACCCAGGTGACTCAGGAACTCTGTAGGCCTGGGGAAGAATCAGGTTGATAGCAGTGGGAATGTTGTAACATGTACACATATTTGTAATGAATGGAGATTATAATAGAGTGTGACAAGTACGTAATATCTAATTACAAATTAATATAAAATTACATGAGTATGACTGTGTGATGTGGCGTAACTAAATATATCGAGTCTGTATTATGCTAACCTTATATAACTGTGTATGATCATAAATATATAGTAACAAACACACTGTAAAGGACCTATGCTGTGGTGAACACACCTAGTATAATAAATATACAGTGTTTGCACACATTTAAATGTACACGTTTTGGCTTACAATGTAGGCCCTTTGTAATCCTGAAGGAAGGGCCTGACAGTGGCAGGGCAGAGAGCGAGCACAGTGAGAGAGGGCTTTAGTGAGTCCTACCATTCGTTCAACGTGGGAGGAGGGTCCCAAGGGATGGAGGGAGGTGAGACGGTGGGGATGGGCAAAAGTACTGATGAGGGAACCATGGGTAACAACAGCTGGTGGTAGATGGAGTCAGGCTCTTCCTACCTATGGCCAGGCACAACACCAGGGCATAGAAGGAAGTTCTGGTGTCTACTTCTAATGATAACAACACGCATTTATAAAAAACTATTCTGCCTTTCCCCAACTTCCCATGATTAGAATTTGACGTATTATGTTATGGGAAAGTACACTTTTTGATATGTATGATGTGTGTGTGCATTTGTGTGTGTGTGGAGGGGTGAGTGTGCACATGCCGTGGCACAAGTGTAGAGGTCAGAGGACAACCTCTGCTGTAGGTCCTTGCCTTCCATCTTGTTCAACACAAGGTCTCTCTGTTGTTCTCCATGCTAGCTGGTGCACAAGTTTTGGGAGATACCCCTGCTTCCATCTCCCAATCTGCTGTAGGAAGATACAGATACCAGCAACTAGTGTCTGGCTTAATTCACTTTCTATGGATTTGAACTCAGATCCTCAGGCTTGTTGAGGCAAGTGCTTTAGCTATTGAGCTATCTCTTCAGCCTTCTTTGTGCTGGAGTGGACCCTCCTCTCTGTGTTAGGTTGTGGTTGGGGGTGGTGTTCATGGGCACATTTCAATCCTGAGGATGGGGTGGTAGCAGCTTGAATCTAGCCCCAGTGCTGTATCTTGAATTCTAAAGGCAGGGCAGCTAGGTGTGCAGTTGATGGAGGACTGTGCAAAACTACGATTTGGAACTGTCCAAGCTTCCAGTCACACACACTTTATATCTGTGTCTCTTGTCTCATGAACATGGGTGACCATGCAGAGCCCTGGACACATGTCATCTGTTGAGGGGCAAATATGGAATTGGTTTAAAATGCTCCCATTTTTGCTAGGAGCAGCAACTCTTCCTTTAAGCATTACCCAGTAGGCACTTCAACACATGGTCTCCCTCCAGTCCTCTGTGTGTGCATCAGGGGTATCTAGACATACAAATCAGCAAGGCACAGCATGAACCGTCAGGAAAATCCCAGTCTCTTAGGGAAAGTAGTGGCATACAACTCATGAAAATTCAGTGTAAGATCATTATGATGGAGTGGAATGACACATGTTCCTCTTCTTGCCCCACTTCCCCGGTGTAAATTAAGGCCAATATCACAGCAAGAGAGAAAGGCTCTTTCAGCATAATGATGCACATGGCATGGCATGAACTGGCAGACAATTGATCTTGGTGGGGGTTCAATGATCACTGAGGGTGGGGAGGAAGAAGGAAGAGTAACTACAAGAGATAAAGCCAACCAGTCATGGGAATTTTTGGATGAAGTGGCCAATGGCCACTCTATCCAATTGTGCCAGGGGTGGCAAAGGAGATTTAGCAGTGCCCAGTCATTGAGTTAGTAAAGGCATTTTAAGGTTAACTGGTGCACATGTGTGTTGTTTTTTTTTAATCTGTGGATCCAAGGGTATCTGGGTGGGGGCTGGTAGCATTGTCCGCCCAGAGCTTAAAGTAGGGTAGCCCAAACTACATACTACACCATGTGATGAAACCTAAACTTGTACCATTAGCCAAATGAACCCCTTCTGCCCCCATGGTGATTTTTTTGTCAGGGTATTTGTTACAGAAATAAGACTAGACACAGGAGAACCAGAGCAGAGGAAGGCAGAAATTGAGTTCTGGCCTCAGACAAGCCTCCTATGATGCTACTCCTGAAGACCAGAGGGACAATCCCAGTGTCAACTGGAATAAGATTGCTATAATCTATGGGCTTTGATAGAATGTTCAAGGGTCCCATCCGTGTGTGGCTTTATATATCTAGGACACACAAATGAGAGAAAGGATGTGATATTTCTCCTTCAGAGCCTGGCTTAGTTCACTTAACGTGATCTCTAGTTATCTCTGCTTTCTATCAAACAACGTGATTTAATTTCATGCCATTTGCTTTCTCAATGACTGCCCTTCTGAGAGGGTGAGATGTGGTCTTGGCTTTTGGTTTGCACTTATCTGGTGGTTTGTGAGATGGAACACACACACACACACACATATCATATATATATATATATATAGAACATATATATATATATACACATACACACACATATATATATCATATATATATATAGAACATATATATATATATACATATACACATGCACACACACACACACACACATATATATATATATGTTTAGTGACCATTTGGGGTTAGCCTTTTAAGAGGCAGTCTGAACACTTCCTTACCCCATTTATTATGTTGTTTAATGTTTTCTTGTTCAGTTTTTGAGTTCTCTGTCATTCAAGATAGGAGTCCTCTGTCGGCTCTCTAGCTGGCAAAGACCTTTGCCCACTCTGCAGGCTCTCCCCACTAAGTTAACTGTTTTCTTCATTGTACAAAAACTTTGCAATTCCACAAGGTTTTGTTTGTTGATCATTAGTCTTATTGAGCAGAACATAGTCCAGTGTTTTGCAGCACTCAGGCTAAGGGGTGCAGGGAGCTGTCTCAGGTGCTGAATATTCCATTCTTGACAAAGCTAAAATCCATATCTTCTTGGAAGTTTACACTCTGTGGGAAAGACAGTCTAGTGAAGTACAAAGAAGAAAGCAATTATTAGTTTTAGATCGATTGAAGGTCATCTGGGATTTTCAGTGATTACACACATTGGAACTGGACTCCAGGTGAGAAAGGACTTCTCAGGGGAGGCCATGTGAGAAGGCAGGGTGTGGCCAAGACTGAGTTTATGTTTTATAATCACCAACAATAGGTGATTGAATAAACCAAACATAAACTAGTTAATAAATAAGTACCCATGGGCTAAACGTGGTCCACATCAGGTGTTGTTGCATGTGTATAGTCTTTTTAAAAACTAAACTTGAGTGTTTTCAGAGGCCCCTACCTCTCAATTCACACTCCATAGCATTTATTATTTCTCCTCTGCCAGAAGCCATCTAGGAAAGGTTAAGACACGCAAGTGAGATTTCTGGAGATGGCCCTCTGTTTTGCATGGCTACAATGGATGAGCTCTGAGAATGCAGGGTCCTTAGAGACTTCATTCCAGGATTGCTTCTCCCTGCTGATATGCCCTTTTCCTGTCACTATTACATAGCCTAAGGATTCCTGGCCATCAGCCCACCCTATTGGTCAGATTTTCTGTAGATCAACATGAAGATATACTCTCATGTAGTAACATTGTGTAGACAAATTGATGATTTTATAATTCCTGATTATGATTTTAGAGAGTTTCTAAATTGATACAAATGATTTCAAGCCCTCTATAGAATAAAAGCTGCAAATAGAGCTCTGCAAACCTTCAGGTGTCATGGGCTAATTCCATTAGAAAAAGTAAGCAGACTTGGAACAAATTTATAATCAAGGAAAACATTCCTTCTAGGTTAGGAACAAGGCCACTATCTGGTAACTAAAGGTCACAAACTGGGAATGAACAATATATTGTAGGTTCAAGGATAGAAAATAAAGTATTGACTAGTCTATCTATACGAAACTTCAAATAATAAGACACAAGGCAGATGATTTGTCTCCTGACAAAACCATGCTAACTTGTGACATAAAAATTATTGCTTTAAACTTATAATGAACTTGTGGAGCTAGTGACAGTCATGAATGTTTAGTCAGGTCCTAGTCTTAATGGAAAGACATGTAAACAATTCTGCTGTAACTCCTTAAGTCTTGTCAGTTTGTGACATGAACTATCGCCTTAAACTTGTGGAATGTAAGAGTGTTTAGAAAACCATGTCATCAATTATCTTGTTGTAATGGTTCTACCTGATAGTTATATGAGGTAATTTATAGATAAAATACAAATGCTGAGAGCAGAAATAAGGTTTGTTGGAGCTTCTTTTCTTTGCTGCATCCAAAGTGAGTGATTTTTTTTTCCTGCATGCCTGATTCTTTCCCTTTTCTTTCTCTCTGACTCACAAAGAGTTAACCAACTCTGAGCCTCTTGTCTGACCAATGAGGGGCCCTCAAGTCAAAGAGAGAACAGTTCAAGCACCCAACTTCTATTCTCAATATCCTGCTGCAATAAGCAGGAATTAATTGCCACAAACCAGCGGCTTTTAGCTACAAAATAGCAAGAAAAAGGTAAGTTGCCAGAGGTCATCAACTTCTAAGAGAGAGTTACAAAGTCAGAAATCATCAGCCTTTGACCTTCCTCTGACTGAAACTGTGTCCCACCTCAGTTCCTGACCTTGCTGAGGCTGACTCCTGGCACTCCTCATACCTGACCACTGGCTGTTTCTGTTGCATATATCCAATGTACACAGGGGCCTCTGGAGACAATGGCTTTTCAAGTTGGAATGGTGTTCTTATTAAGTTTTAGTGTATTTTGATGGCATATAATCTAAAATATGGCAAATTTCATACCTACTCTGATCTCAGCTAAAATCCCGATGTCTACCCTAACCCCATTGGCCGTTGCCATCTACACACATGTCTGTTCTCTTCCTATTATCTGGCAGAACTCAACTTACATAGTTATGTCCCAACAAAGACATTGTAAGTTTCAAATATTGTCATCAGCAATGCACCCAAGGCTGGCAACACAGTTCAGTGTGTAAAGATGTTTGACTCCAAGCTTGACAGTGAGTAGAGTTCCACCCTGGAGCCCCCATGGTGGTAGGAGAGAACAGACTCCTGAACTTGACCCTCTGCTCTCTACACTTGCCTCATACATGAAATTAAAAAAAAATCACATCCAATTTGCTCAGCTACCAAACATCAGTTAGTGGAACAATATACTGAATCTATACTTTGTTCAAAACTTATTTGTGTGATTGGCTGTGGGGGAGCTCCCAATTTACTGCCCAGAATCACAAAAAAAGTTATACTGCATGTTGAGAGAGAGAGAGAGAGAGAGAGAGAGAGAGAGAGAGAGAGAGAGAGAGAGAGAGAGAGAGAGGGAGGGAGAGAGAGGTGTCAAAACATGAAATGTGGTCTTCACAAGACACACATCACTCTAGCAAATTGGAAATTTTAAGCTGAATCATTGTGAATCAGGGACTATCGATATATTATCTTGCTTGGTTTTGAGCCTCATGTAAATTAAATTATATGCAAATATCCCAGCGTGTAGCATGTTGTGGTATATTTGCTCAAACCTAGTTATATATAGCCCTCTCTTTGTTCTCATTATTGCACTCCATTAAATGACTACAGGACCATATATATTAATTTTTAGAAATCCATTGTGTTTCTTTCCCCAGTTGGCAGGCATCTCATTCCCCGTTTTGGAACCCTTGTAAAAAGTTGTGCTTTCAACATTTTTATGTGTTTTTCAATGGATGCCTCAGAGTGGTTTTATTGTGTATGTCTAGGAAGGACTTACTGGCTCACCCAGCATCCCCGTGCTTCACACACTGCCAAGTCATCTTCGGGAATTATGTATATAAATTCACACTCCCACGTTCCCTATATGGCTAATTGACTAGAGGTTCAACTGCTGGGTAGAGGCTGGAGAGAGGCAGGGCTGGAGAGAGGCAGGGCTGGAGAGAGGCGGGGCTGGAGAAAGGCAGAGCTGGAGTTCCTGACAGCAACAACTTGTTGCATAGAGGCTGGAAAGAGACAGAGTTGGAGAACCTGGCTGCAACAGTGTTGCAAGAAATGACATTCAAGGTTGGAAAGATGGTTCAGTGGTCAAGAACATGTGCTATTCTTTCAGAGGGTTTGAGTTAGGTTCCTGGTACCCACTGAGGGTGGCTCTTAATAAACTATAACTCCAGGTCTAGGGGATCTGATGCCTCTTCCTGGCTTTTGTGGGCACACACACACACACACACACACACACACACACACAGTTGGGGGGAGGAGGGACTCATTTACTTAGATATAAGCAATGAAGACTTGCGGTCTTCCTAATGCTTTGTTGGGTTCTGGGGGTGCACATGTAAAAAGCAGACAGAGTCCAGCCCTCACGGAGTTCACAGCCCACTAGAAACAGGAGGAGTTCTTGTGGGAACTGCAGCACCATCGGAAAACCCTTGCTCGGCTTTTGATTTCCATTCCTGTCCTAGCCTGCAAATGGATTTCCTTTAGACTCTGTCCAATTTCTTTTTGGCCACAGTCTGCTGGGCTCCAGCTAATTTGATTGGCTTCCTTGGGGATTATTGACTGCTTGGACATCTGGATACATTTAAATTCCAAAACTCCAATGTCAGTCCTGGAGGTCAATTAGTGTGCGGACTGGATCTTTGCTGCCTGACGAGGCTTCTAGGCTTCTGATTTATCATCTGTTTCTCTTGCTGAAGCCAGCCATAAGAGATGAGATTCACCCACACCACTGCAGTATCCTCATTAAACACATGGTCCTCCATTTTCTTTTTCCACCACCTCTACCGTTCTGCGCATTTCACTTCTGCGACAGGATTGCAGGAGGATCATCTTATGCATTCTTTCTTGCAAGGGCTCCAGATACCAGCTTCTTCCAATTCCTAAGCTCAAGAAGTTATGATGCCCTTGGCAGAAAGGTTTGCCAGAGAACAGAAGAGACATTCCCCTGCCTCACAGTGTGGATGTACTTGCTCTGAGTCAAAGCAAATTGCTGGAACTGGAACGATTCGAGAAGAAAATAGAACATCAGAGGAAGTTCCCTAATCTTTGCTCCTTCCCTAGCCAACCACAGTTCTTTGAGTGAATGCTATGCAGCAGGTATGTGAGGCATTTTATATTAGTGAACAAGTCATATATTCTGCCCTTGTAAAACTCAGGGATTAATGGCAGAGAGAAATGTGTCAATAAAAAAAAGCAAAAGTCAGAAATGCATTCTGCCTGTACACACACTGCTAACAGGGAGTAAAGGGACTCTAGCCATCCTGAGCATGGCAAACATTGCTCTGGCACGTCTTGCCTTCTCTCCCCCCGCCCCCATTCCCTCTGCCTTGCTAAAAAACCATTAGATTATATTCTTAAAGCCAGCCACCAAGGCCTATTCCCTTATTTGGCCCCTTCCTCCTCCTGAGGCTGACTCCCAAGGTCCAGCTATCAAAGTATTGAGGTCCAGCAATCAAAAGTCCCCTTTTGGACACCCTAATAAACATGCCCAGTTGAAATGAAACACCTCATCTGAACATGGTGCTTCCCCTTTATAAACTGCCATTTACCTAAGGGCCACATCTGTCTCCTCTCTATCCAGATGCAGTCCTTTGTCCCCCACCCCCACCCCTGTCCCTTGTTCCCTTCCCCCTCCCTCCTCCTCTATCTCTTTTCTTTGTCTCTTATTTCCTACTCTTTGTCCCTCTGGGGAAAATACATCTTTGTGCTGAGAACTTGGTCTTGTGCCAAATACTGGCCCCTTTATTGGGGAGGTTGGTGGGTTTGTCCAAAGGAGTCATTCATTCATCCAATCTGTGGGACAAAGAAGGCTTCCTGGAATGTGAGTTATTTAACTGAGATTTGAGAATGCAAGAAAATTGGGAAAAACTTAAAAAGTCAGGACGTCAGCACATGGAAAGGCCTGGAGGACAGAGAGGGTGTGGTCCAAAACCTGTGTCATACAACAGAGGTGTAGAAGGGAGAAGAATCAGGCTTCAGTGGTGGGGACAGAGCAGGTGAATCTTTAAGTAGATCCAGAAACCCGGGCTTCTTGCCCTAGGGAGGGAGGGAGGCAGGATGTGGCATTCAGTAGCAGGAGAGACCTCCATGTTCAGTTTGACATTCTAGATAACGGGCTCTATGTGGGCCAAAGTCTGGTTCCCTGAAGCGTTCTGATAGTTGGGCATTTGTCTGGGGTGACAAAGGTGTATTGTGTGACATCTATGATCTTTTGGAGTTGTTCTTGCTTGACACTTGTCACTCTGTGAGATATTGGTGCCCCACAGACCCAGCCTTTATCCTCACTGAGTTCCCAATGGTCAGCCCAAGGCTTCCAGCAGCCAGCACCTTGACTCTGCAGATGTCTTTCTGTAGTAGCTGGAGCCCATGTCTTCAAAGACCCTCTGCCCCATTCTCTTCTTAAATTCAGTGAACAGCTAAAGTTAGTGTTAAAATGTCCTGTATTGAGGGGAGATAACAGTAATAAACAGGTGATATTTTACTTATATAGGTTGGTTTAAAGACTGTATAAAGTTAGCTTTAATCCCCTTAGTGGAGTCCAGCTTTTGGACCCTTGAAAGCCTCCAGCCTGTGGCAAGCCCATTTTCTAGCATGGGAGAAAAGAGTAGCATGTTGTGGTCAGCGCCTTGCTGAATCTATGGGATGGAAATCCCGAGCCACGGCTGGGTTTGAGACAAACCCCGAGCAGACAGCCACCCGCCTTTCTTCTCTGTGTGTTGTGTGGGGCTGTTTTTTCATTCCACGTCACAGATTTCGGAAGACCCATCTCTGCCTGTTTGATTAATGAGCCCTTTCTACAAAAGCAACAAAGATGAATGTCCTCCGGGAGCCCCGGCGAAGAGAGATGAAGAAATAGGGTGGCTAATTTTCAGCCATTATTTTGGAGTCTGAGCTCCTTCGCCGCATCAATTTAGCTATTATTTCAAAAACTAATTAATCTTCACTCAGGCAGCTCCGAGGGGCCCGGTGTTTAGATGATTAACTTGTGGGCTATGCAAAGTCTCACTTGGAAATTTGGCTCTGGTGTCTGGGAAGAGCGGTTTTGGTGTTACTCCGCCTAAACCCTCTCCCGGCCAGCCTTCATTTCCTGACAATTAAGAACAAATAATTAACTGTGATAGATCTTGCTCGCTTCTTTGCTGCTCGGATAATGTTCTCTTTTCGTCTCTGTTCTCAAGCCGCCTCCTTTGGGGCCCTTTTCTGGACCAGCTTCCCGGATAATGTGTTTTATTAGCCAGGTGATGGAAGGCTGCATCTGCAGTGAGTGGGTGTCAGGAGCACATGGGCTTCACCTGCCTTGAGGGGTGGGACGTGAGCTCCCAGGACCCTTAGAAAAACAGGGGAGCAGTTCTTGAGCTCAAAGCTTCTGGGTGTAACTCTATTTATAAAATCTTTCCTCTCCCAAGAATAAGGAAGGGTTCAGGCTAGATATCAAAGACAGCCACACAAGATGGAAACACCTAAAACAGGCTAGCAGAGGGGATGGAGTCTTTCTGTGAAATTTCAACACTACAGCCTCTTAGACAACAAAATAGCTGCTTGCTGTGTTCCAGGCACTGTAGAAACTTCTGGAAATACATCTGCCATGAAGGTAAATGTTATTCCTGATCACATGAAACATGTGATAAGAGGCCAGCCATTAAACAATGCTCAAATTAAAAAAAAAAATTACAAGATGGCCTTGAGTTATTTAGATTGAAGGAATGGTTTATGTTGGAGGCAGTAGTCAGAGGCATGGAAGGTTGGCAGATGAAGTTGAAGATGGAGTCAGAACAGCATTGCTGCCAGAGGGAACAGCACAGTCAAAATCTCTGAGATTTTTTTTTAAAGGGTCTTGAGTGAACGGTAGAAAAACGCTCTGTTAGATCTGAAATGCTGAGAATGAGGGAAGCCAGCTCAGATTAAATTTAGCTTCAAGGTTTACGCATAGGGTTCTCTGATTTGAAATTATTACGTAATGAGGATGGGACTGAAGGGCATCGCCAAGTAAATTAAGCCAAACCCAAGAGAGACAACAAGCGACATGAGCTTACTCATAAGTGGGCGTTAGAAACACAACTTCGAAGGACAGAGTGGATTGAGGAGTAGCAGGTAAAAGAGTAAAAGGGGAGGTGCCAGGAGGAGGAGTCGGGCAAGGGGGAGGAGCCAGGTAATGGGGAAATGTGCTGGGTAATGGGGGAGGAGCCGAGTAATGGGGGAGGAGCTGGGTAATGGGGGAAAGTGCTGGGTATTGGGGGAGGAGCCGGGCAATGGGGGGAGGAGCCGGGTAATGGGGGAGGAGCCGGGTAATGGGGGAGGAGCCGGGTAATGGGGGAGGAGCCGGGTAATGGGGGAAGACCCGGGTAATGAGGGAAGGTGCCTGGTAACAAATGGGAGGTGGTGGGTGGGTAATGTGGGGAAAAATTGGTTAATGAGAGCAAGATACAGTTAGGTGGTAGGACTCAGTTTCAGTGTTCTCAGCACAACAAGATGACAATGTGTGTGTGTGTGTGTGTGTGCACTCACATACTCTTTCACGTAGAGGTCAGAGGTCAGTTTATGGGAGTCAGTCCTCCCCTTCCACCATATGGGACGGGACACTTAAACTCAGGTTGTCAGGCCTTGGTGACAAGCATTTTTACCCACTGAGCCACCTCATCGTTAGGAGGGATGGAACTGTGCCAAAGATAATGGAGATGTTAGTCAACCAGGTTTGCTCACTGTGTGTTTTATACCCACGAACCAAATGATCCCACTCCACCCCTCGAATATGCACAACTCGTACACGTAAATTAAAAACACAAACGAGAAAAGGAAGTGTATGTTCAGAACGTTTTGAAAAATAAGACAATTACAGGGAAGGTGGAGTGGGGCAAGCGTGTGAAATTCATCTATCTACGCGTATCATTGGGGTTTTAGGAAAGAGAGATCGGAGCAGCACAGAGAGGGCTCAGAGAGGTTAAGTGACCTCTTTAAAGTCACAAGGCTAATACTTGGTGGCCGGTTTCAGAGCAGAAGTGTGTATGTGGTTGGAGATATTCATGAAGGTGTTGGCTTGTGATAGATTTTTTTTTTATTTCTATTTGAGCAGTTAATTTTTCACTAAAAGTATCAGAAAGATTTTATCTACTTGGTCAAACTGTTTTGAGACAAGGTCTTGTTGAGTCAGGCTGGCCACAAACTTAGTCCTGCCTTTCTCTCTTCAGGGATCACTGGTGTGTGCCATCATGCCACCCCACCCCACCACCACTTTGCAAAACCTTTAATCTCATAAATCATGTGCTCTGACAGATGCTCTATGCGAAAACTATGAGCTGTTTTTTTTTAAAGAAAATCAGCTTAATAAAGGACAGAACAATTGCTACACATAAAAGGCAAAGCCATCGGGGTGTAGAACAAATTGGAAAGCGAGTATTACGCACCTCGGGTGTGCTGTCTGCAGATGCTGCTTGCTTCCAACTTTAGGACATGTGATTGGGGTTCTCATGTTTCCCTGTGAACCTAGACAGTCCTTGGAGGCTTTCTGGCTCCAAAGTCACACGAGTCTCTCTTTTAGCTCCTGTCAGTTCATTTCACTTTAAACTTCAGAAGAAAGCCAAAGGCTACAGACCTCGCATCATCTGAGGAGACCGGCAAAGAACAGAGAATTCGGTGTGTCAGGTAAGAGGGCTTGGAGAGGCTGTCACACTGTGGGGGGAACTGAATGGCTAAGGAGTGTGAACTTCTGGGACAGTGTGCGGCTCTATTTCTCCCTTCAGAATTGCTGGGTTCCCCTCCACAGCTCTCAGGCATGGAATTGTTGTTTACCAAGCTTTAAAAATGGTGGCACACGCCTTTAATCCCAGCACTTGGGAGGCAGAGGCAGGTGGATTTCTGAGTTCAAGGCCAGCCTGGTTGGTCTACAGAGTGAGTTACAGGACAGCCAGGGCTACACAGAGAAAACCTGTCTCAAAAAGACAAAACCAAAACCAAAAATCCTTCTTTTTGTTTGTTTTTTAGAGACAGTGTCTTGCTGTCCTTGAAGGTGCCAACCTCCTTCTGCAGTCTCCCTAAAATCTGGGATTACGGGGCTGGGCCATCACATCCTCAAAAGTTTACTCTTAAGAGCAGGTCTGATTCTATTTTCTCTTAACTGGCTTTTACCCACTAGGCAGCAGGAGGATGATCCTGACAGCCCCAACACTCCCGGCTGCCAACAAAGAAAGACTTGCGATTCTCACAATAAAGAAAACTCTACATATTATCTAATGTGGACTGTTTTTGTCTTCATACATACATACGTACATACATACGTACATACATACATACATACATGTACACACACACACACACACACCAGTCCTGCGTGCATCTTCTGACTATGGAAACTCAGCTGCTCTTGTCTCTCATGCTCTCCATCCTGTGAGGGATTGCCAATCATGGCTGAAGGTCATCTGAACCAGGCCCAGCCAGACATCCTATATCTTCTTTGACTGGGTGAGAATGGGGAAGTCACTCGGGTTAAGTCCAGGAACATTATCAACGCGTAATGACAGAGACTTGTCTTGGAAAGCTGGGGAGTGGGGGATAGAGCTCAGGCCAGCAACATAGGATGGGGTTGGAGGAGGAGGTACGCACATAGGTCTGAGCCTCCAGCAGCAGGGACATTCAGTACAGATGTTCCTGGGAGAGAATCTGGCTGGTTCAGTTTGGGTGGAGGTTGGGGTGGGTGGAAGTTGCTCATTCTGGTTAGCCAGAGAGATGATGCTGTGGTCAAGAGCACTCACTGCTCTTCCCTGAGGACCTGGATCTCGTTGCCAGCACCCTGGCTCACAGCCAGCTCTAACTCCATCTCCAGGGAATCTCACACACTCTTCTGGAGTCTCCCCGACTCTTGTGTGCACACACATAAGAAGACTTTAAAATAAAACATGATAACGGATGCAGTGTTCCCTGGGAGTTTGGGAGTTTGGGCCGAAGATGTCAAATAGGCATTATTTGTTAGAAAGCATCTTGGTTGGGCTGGACAGCTGTGGGATATAAGGTGATGGGCTGGTCTTGTGACATGAGTCCTTGAGTTTTTGGTCAGAATGTCCCAGACTGTGTTCATGGTGAGCCAGCATCACCAAAACTATGCAGGATGATTTTATAATGAAGGCTCTACACATAAGACGGTGCAGACTTAGTTTTTATGTCCTGAGAGACTCCCCCGATCTTGAACACTTGAGTGTGTATTGTGGGAGGTGATAGGTGCTTTCAAACGTATGTTCTCTCCTTACTCATCTTCAAGGATTCCCAATTTTGAAGAATCAAAGGGCAATCAAGTTTATGAGAGACACTGAGGATATTAATCACTAAAGGAGAAGAAAAGAAACTTACAACCTGGAATCTTAAGAAGTGTGCTTTCCATGGAGGGTGTGGTGACACACACCTTTAACGCTAGCATTCAGGAGGCAGAGGAGGACGGATCTCTGAGTTTGAGGCCAGCCTGGCTTACAGAGTGAGTTCCATCATGGCATCTGGATAGCTTTTGAAAACATAGACCCACTCCATCAATATTAAAGTAGGAAAAAGCCCTTTTTCGGTGTGTATTTTTAGCACAAGGAACTATGTGACAAAGTGTGTGTAGTCTGTGGCACGTTTGATGGTCTCTGTGATATAAGAAGGTGTGTGTGTGTGTCTTAGACTCTGTTTTTAGATGAGAAAACAGAGGGGATGGCGCAAGGCCATGAGGGTCTGAACTTCACCCGGGTGGTCTGGTTTAGTCGTTTGAATGAGAGTGGTTTTCACAGACTCATAGACTTTAATGCCCAGTCGTCAGGGAGCAATGCTATTTGAGAAGGATTGGGAGGTGTGGCCTTGCTGGAGGAACTGTGTCACTTCTGGTGGGCTCTGAGGTTCTGAAAACCCATCCCAGGTCCAGTGTCTCTTTTTTTCCTGCTGCCTGAGGATCCACATGTAGAACTCCCAGCTCCTTCTCCAGCACCACATTTGCCTGCACGCCACCATGCTCCCTCTCATGATGCTGTAGGCTAGCCCCAATTAAATGCTTTTTTTAATCTTAATTTTAAAATAAGAGTTGCTGTGGTAATGTTGTCTCTTCGCATCAACACAATGCTGGCTAAGACATCTGGGTCTGAAGCTCTGCGTTCTAACTCCTATAGAATTCTAAAATAACATGCCTCTCGCATTAGGCAAATCTCTCCTTGTTCAATTAGTTTCTTGATCTGTAGACTGAAGCCCAAAGCAGACATTAAACCAGCTCTGTCCAAATGCCTAAGATTTCATGATTCGACATCTGTAAACCACACCTTGAGAAGAGTGGCCATAGCTAAAATGTTTTCCCTGTTCTTCAAGATGAAGCAGTTAAGAGTGTAGAGGGGACAGGAAGGAGCACCGAAGAGCTTCAGCAGCCATCTGTAGACAGAAGCACCTGCCTTGAGTGAAGTTCCCACTCCCTCACAGTGACGTGCCGGCCAGCTCGGTGAGCCCAGAAAATGACTCTCAGAAAGAGACCCCATCAACTGCCAATCTGAATTTAGCTGAGAGATCAGATGCCAGTGGCTGTTCCAGCAACCTGGGCTGCTTTCCTGGGGTGTGGCAGATGGGCGTTCCAGCCAGACTCAGCATTTCACTGGATTGCTATCCATCATCCTGAAATGGGTGGGCTCTGAGCCATCTCAGTGTCCCGGGGGCCAGACAGCATGCAGCAGGATCGATGCTTTCTTCAGAACCAGAATAGAGGAGGTGATGTCAGGGAAGCCCTTGGTGATGCTGTGTGTGTATCTGGACCATTTTACAACTATCACCTCACATGGTCCTCGAAACAGTGGGATGGTGGTGGTGATAAGAGAAACGATGGAGAGGTCCTGTCCCACACTGTGCGTGAGCCCTGGGAGGGGGACATGTACCTGGGGGGGGGTCATGCATTTGGAGGTCATGTGTTTGGAAGTCATGTGTTGGGTGCACTGTGTATTCAGGTCTGCTTTCCTGGGGACTGACAATATAATCTGAGGTACCTGGGACAGCTCCGAAGCCATCCAATAACCTGATCAGCACATTGTCGCCACTGGATTTTACCCTCTGAAAAACGTGTGTGTGTGTGTGTGTGTGTGTTTTGATACAATTGAAATACATTGTACACATATACGAAATTTTCAAAGAAAACGTAAAAATGCACTGAAATGTTACATTTTACAATAAACCATATAGGCCCCTAGGTCAGACTGCCTGGACTGAATTCTATTTCACACTGCTGTTGGAGGGTCTCATGTGCTACTTTCTCCAACATCCTCACCAAGATATAGGGTAGGTGATATGAGTCTCTCACACCTTAAATCAGTTTTTATTACACACCCAAGAATGTTTTAGATGCCAAAAACACACTACCATATCTCTGCAGGATTGCGGATAGGCAACTGCAGACAGACACGGAAGTGTAGATTGTGTGTGCACGCACACTTCTCTGTATCTCAGCAGACTGCCTGGCATTGAGCAAGTGTCCAGGGATGTGATCGCTTATTACCCCTCTATTTTGTAAAATTACAAGAAAAGTGTCTTGCACCCCCATATGGAGCACTTAGTGAGTGAATGCCAGGTATTGTCCTGCTAAGTGTACACATTATCTCTCGAGGTCCCTCAAAGAGAGATGCCATATTTTAGGCGTAAGAGATGGTTGTCTGGGCTGATGAGACAGCTTTATGACTAAGAATTCTCTGCTCTACCATAGGACCGGAGTTTTTTTGTCCCTAGAAACCACACACATACACGTACACATTAAAAATCGCTTTCCGAATCAAAGCATTGGCTCTGATTGTTTGTTTTCTGGTTAATAATAGGCCCAGAAGAGTCGGAGCCACACCAAGGATCTAGGAAGAGGTGCCAGAGAAGGTGACCTCGTGGAAAGGGCGCTCTCCAGGGTCCTGAAACCCCATCTCAGTCTGCGATCTAAAGGGTGGTGAGACACCTGGGTGCGTTTTGCCACAGACAAATAGAGGGCTTGTGTTCCCTG
The DNA here is from genome assembly GCF_978045245.1 of Mus caroli. NCBI lineage: Eukaryota > Metazoa > Chordata > Mammalia > Rodentia > Muridae > Mus > Mus caroli. Next base: position 121,081,084 of record NW_028227259.1, on the reverse strand, counting down.
AGTACCATGGCCTTCCAATTGAGAAAAAAAGAAACGAGACTCAATATTAATAGTTCTTACCAACTGCTGGGTGATTACAGAGTTGAAAAGGTGCATGAGGCCTTCGCGACAGAATTGCTATGTGGAAAAGCAAAAATGATGGGAAAGGGAAGGGCTGTGGACTGAGGAGAGTAGCGGCTTGAATTGAGCAAGGTTGCCATTTGAGAGCAGGGACCACATATTCTCTGTTATCAGGTGAATTGAGCCCTTCGGTTGATCAATATGCCCCCTAGGTCCTCAGTGGGGGAGTTCATCCTCAGAGCTGAGGCGGATGACCTTGGCAGGGGCAATGGCAGCTGGAGGGATTGTTGCATTGTTATCTTCTCTTATCCTCCCTGTCTGCTGTGGTTTGGGTAAACAAGTAGAACCCCTCGTGGCCTCAGGGCTCATTCTGTGCATCTATCCCTGTTTTCTGTGGAAGGATATGTGATGTTAGGAATACACAGAGCTGCAAGTTGGACTCACCTGTGGAGTTTACTGCAAGGAGCCAGGGTAGATGGTTTATTCCTGGAGTTGGTTTAAGGAATGGCTTTCAAGTGTCTGTCTGGGTCAAGGGGTCTGCCAACATACTCATCTACACATGTTTACACACATACTCACACACACATACACACATGAACACACCCATTTGCACACATGTGCACACACATACTTTCTCTCTCTCTCTCTCTCTCTCTCTCTCTCTCTCTCTCTCTCTCTCTCTCTCACACACACACACACACACACACACATGCACACACTTAATCATGCACACTAGTATCAACAAGGAAGCCAGCCAGTAGTATGGGCATTCTGAAGATATGAGTTTGATGGTGGGGTGACTTTTCAACCCCACCCCTGAAGCTGAAACCCTCTGTTGGTCAGTAATTGGTTATAAGCTTCCAAGGGAATCAGGTACACCCTGGGTCTGGCTGTGGATGAGGCAACTCTCTGCAGCTGATGCAGCGAGGGGCTGACTGCAGAACACTCCATTCCAAAAGCACTGAAGTCACTGAGATGCCAAACTGTTTGTTTTGGTAAGGAGCCGTCTCAATGCCAGGCAGTGTACACTGCATCCCCTGATCAGCACCCTGCCCACGGGGCCTCCATCCTGGAGTCTGAGTGGCTGAAGACTTTGGACTCTTTGCCATCCATGTTTTAAGTCTCAGGTCCTTGTAGGCTGGTGAGGTAGGGTGTGTGTGTGTGTGTGTATGTGTGTACGCATGCGATGTCTTAGTTAGGGTTTTGCTGCTGTGAACAGACACCATGACCAAGGCAACTCTTATAAAGGACAACATTTAACTGGGGCTGGCTTATGGTTCAGAGATTCAGTCCATTATCATCAAGGCAGGAGTATGGCAGCATCCAGGCAGGCATGGTACAGGAGGAACTGAGAGTTCTACATCTTCCTCTGAAGGCTGCTAGGAGAAGACTGGCTTCCAGGCAGCTAGGATGAGGGTCTTAAGCCCACACCCACGTTGACACACCTATTCCAACAAGGCCACACCTAATAGTGCCGCTCCTTGGGCCAAGCATATTCAAACCACCACAGAGATGGCTCAGCTAATTAAGGTGTTTGTAGCCAGCCTGGTTACCTGAGTCTGATGCCCTGGACAAACATGGTTGAAAGTAACAGCCACCTCTTGCAAGTTATCTTCTGCCCTCTGCCCTTTGCTCTCTGCCCTCATTAAGAATAAGGGTGTGTTGAGCCTTTACTTAGTCATTTGGAGGGGGCAGGGCATCCCAACTAATGCAGGAAACAGTTCTGGGGCAGACATCAAGAAGACTGTGTGGGTCAAAGGGAGACACCAGAAAGTGGAATAAAGCAGGACAGGTCAGTCCCAAATGCTCTTTTACACCTCAATCATGGCATTTCTATCTGGGGTAGGGGACTGGAGAAAGAAAGTGTTCTGTGAGACGCTCTAGTCAGACTCTCCAGGCTCATGTTTGACTAGGTCACCCCCCCCCTCCACTCCCATTTCTTCTGTTTGAAGTTCCAATTTCCTGTTTACCAAGATGGCTGCTTTTTCAGATGAATGAAAGATCACAGTTTGATCTGATTCAGACTTTGAATCCCTCCTCCTCTCTCCCTTGGCGTAACAGCTCAGGCATCTGAGGACTGCAGCTAAAAAAAGTGGTTTTTAAAAGACTTCTCATTGGCCAAGAAATCAATGGCAACCCCCTCCCCCTTCCCACAAGCTTCTCTCCTTGGTCTTTAGTTTTTCTCCCTAGCCAGCCAATCCCCTGCTAGGAAAGTTTAGTCAGAGGCCATCCAACACCCTTTGTCAGGAGGTTGCCTTGTTAAGGCTTGGGGTCCTGCTGGGTGAACGGAGGGGGTGGTGCCATTTCCTAACACTCCTGGCAATTAACTCAGCTCCAGAAAGAGACGGAATCAAAGAGTTTTACCAGGGCAACAGAATCCCAGAGCAACATCACCTATCAAGGGCAGGGTTGTTACTAAAACCAACTCATCTCCTGGGGCACCAGAAAGGTTGGGGCTGGGCACAGGACTTTTTCCTGTTCCAGTCCTGCTCAGCCTCTCCAAGGCTGCTGTGCTATCTCAGACAAGTTAGTTGACATCTCTGAGCTTTGGTTTCCTTTCCTATGAGATAGGTGAATGGTTTCTATGAGCGGGTGAATAGCTACATTATTTCAGTGAGATCAGGCAACATGTAAAGGGCACAAGCGTGTGCCAAGCGAAGAAGTGGGGCCTACATCTTGGAATGGGAAGTTTCAGAAGCTGGAAGTTTACAGTGGACGTCTTCTGCCTCTCCTTGTCTCTGTTTGTCCCCCGCTCTTGTTCTCTGCTCCCTCCAGCCGCATCTCTTGGTTTCTGTTCTTCCAATTTGCCTCAGCCAGTCTGTGACTGTCTGTCTTGTGAAAGAAATGGCAAGAAATGTCAAGTCTCCATCGTATCTCTGACAGAGAAGCTGAGGGCCTCTGCTTATTTGTGTGTTTGAAGTCTCTGGGTTGTCTGTGTTCAGGTCAGGTGATTAATGCTAACCAATTACCTGCTTCCGATAGAAGCTCATTGTTTAGAAGTCCCGGGCCAGCAGCCAGGACCGACCATGAAGCAGTTAGTGTGCATGCTCCAACTCATTTGTGAACAACTCTCAAATTTCTTTCTTTTTCTTTTTTCTTTTTTTCCAAAAGATTTATATATTATACACACATATTTATAGTAATAGGTATAAATAGCTGTCTTCAGACACACCAGAAGAGGGCGTCAGAACTCATTATGGGTGGTTGTGAGCCACCATGTGGTGGCTGGGAATTGAACTCAGGACCTTCGGAAGAGCAGTCAGTGCTTCTACCTGCTGAGCCATCTCTCCAGCCCCAACTCTCAAATTTCTTAACATTTCTTTCTTTAGTGTGAGGGAGGGGTTTGTGCACGTGACATGGCATACTAGGAGATCCAAGGCTAACAGACTGGTGCAGCTCAGTGTGGTTGGAACATCCCAGCTTGGCTACTTCTAGTGATGACTTGACCAAAGCTGTTTGGGGAAGGCCGCTCCTTTGGAATTTGGGAAGTTTTAAGAGAGTAACTGTTAGCATTCTGTCTAAGCTCCACCCCATAGTTTCCTGGCAACAGTCAGGTAGGCCTGACCTACTATAAAAGGGGCCGCTTGCCCCTTCTCTCTCTCTTGCCTCTTGCTCTTTTGCCTCTCCCTCTTGCTCCCCTCCTCTCCCCATTCCTCCCCCCCCCCCAACATGGTCATGGTTAGCCTCTATTTCTCCACTCTCTCCCTCTCTCTGCCTTTCTCTGGCTCTACTATCCTCTTAACTCCCCTCCCCATGCCCTGAATAAACTCTATTCTATACCGTCGTGTGGCTGGTCTCTCAGGGGGAAGGGATGCCTTGGCATGGGCACCCCCATAGGACACATTCTCACACCTCTTTATCTTTTTATAAACACATCAGTGACTGTGGCAGAGTTTGTGGACCACAGTATCTTCAACCTCACATGCATGTCTACAGCCTTCTGCATCCCTCTCCCCTATCACGGGTCTGGGGGACTTTCCACACAGTCTCCAGTGGTACAGTACTTTCAAAGTGATACCATAGGGTGAGTCTAGCCACTCCATAGGAGATCACCGCCCTGCCTGGTGTGTGCCCATTGGAATGCAGCCACTATGCAGTGAAGAAGCCCAAGGGAAGGTCCCTGTGGAAGGTCCCAGCTTTCAGCCCTTAGCTTTAGCTGAGTTCCTAGCCCAAACTTGGCACCAATGCATGGGCAGTATTCATCCATTCATCTGATGGTGAATGGGACAAGGGCCGGATAGCTCTGCTGTGCCCCCACCAGACTGCCTAGGTGAGGGCACAGCAAACATCAATTGTTGTGTTGGTCTACCAGGTTTTTTTTTTTTTTTTTTTTTGAGGGGATGGTAGTGGTGGTGGGGGATGGTTGTTAGACAACAGCAACAAAGCTGTGAAAATACGCTCTCATGAGTTCTCCTAACACAGGGAGCAAGGAGGGCTTAAGACCCAGGAGGGGGGGGCGGTACTGAAGCTGTGCAGAGGGGAGGGAGTCCATGCTCCTAAGAGCAGCTTAGCTCATGGCAACCACCTTGGAGTGTTTATTCAGCATTCTTCCCTGAGCCTCCTGGAGAGAGGCAGGGGTCATTATGGTTCCTCTCACCAGAGGAAATGGATATCAGGAGAGCTGAGTCTATCACCCAAGGTCACCTATGACAGAGCCTACATGTTGTGCAACGAACTCTTCCTGGAGAGAGGCAACCCACAGGCCCACTCACCCTGGAAGGAGCATCCGTGAGAGAACAAAGTAATGACTGTTACCAAACTTCTGCTGGGTGAACCAGTGAGAGTCTAGCAAGAGTATGGCTGAACGGGACCAACTCCAAAGCAGTTGCGTCACCACAAAGTCCCAGCCTACGCCAGAGGGGGACTCAGGAAAGGCCCAACCCAGAGTTCTGCAGGATTGGCAGGCAGCTAGGCAGGTCTGAGAAATCTCCTCAAAGAAGCTTCACCAGTCAGAGCCCCGCCCCCTCCCCCGCCCCCAACACACCCTCAGCAGTGTTTCCTGCTCCCTCAAAGCTCTGAAAAGCCCCTCAAGGATCTTGCCAGTTTCAGCTTTCTAAGACATGGGTTTTATCCACCCCCCTCCTTCACCTATACCCAAGAATCTCAGGAGCATCCCCCTTCCATCCTGGAAGGAAGGATTCGATTTAGCACTTTTGCAAACAGCTCTGCCTTCTCAACCTCGGTGTGATGGCAGACCAGATCTACCATTGACCAAAGGCCGATTCTTAACAGACATGAGCCCATTTCCATGCGGTCAATCCCGTTTCTACTGAGATTCGTTGTTTATTTCAAAATTACTTCTCACATATATTTAGCACAGATCGCATATCGGTCAAAACTCTGAGCTTGTCCATCTGCGCACGAGCTTCATTTATCACACAAGGGTTGATTCAAGGCACCGGGAGGTTGAGCAACTCAGCCAAGGCCATGCAGGTAGCCACAACTGAGGTGAGCCTGACACCACACTCACAGATCATGACCACTCCATTGTCCTGTTGAGAGAGAGAATGATGAGGGCAGGATACAATGGGGAAGGGGAAGGGGAAGGGATGGGGAAGGGAAAAAGTCCCCACAGCCTCCACAGGGAGACGGGAGAGGCAGAAAAGGGGGTTGTGCTGATGCCGGAATTGTGGCAGCAATTATGTTAAGGCAGCAAGTGTGGGTGAAGGTGCACTTTGGGGTATGCCTGGGCCAACTCTGGAGTCTGCATTCCATGCAGTTCTTTTCCCAGTGACACCAAGAAAATATACGTAGCCCAGGAGAGTGCACTAAAGCGAGATACCCTGTCGTTCATCTGTCTTCCTTTCAAAGGAAATCCCCCTATAATTTGTCAGTGGGAAAGGTTTAAGTGCATTTTGTAATGCTTTTTATGTTCTCTGGGAGGAAAGTTCTGCTTTGCCTCATGGGGCTTTTTATCCTTCTCTGAAGGCCCAGTGGGGCTCAGAATCCAAACGAAGGTGATACCTTCTAAGAACAATAAACAGGGATTCTCGCTATAAACAGCTGTGTGCAGAGGGTGGGAAAAATGACCCAGAATGTGAGCATAGTCGTGTAAACAATCTAACAGGCATGTATACACATGCACACACACACAGAGGCATACATGCATGTGCACACACACATACACAAATGCATACACATAGGCACATACATACATGCATGTGCACACACACACACATACAAAAATGCATACACACATGCACACGCACCCCCGTCTTAGTCTTTCTATTCCTGCACAAACATCATGACCAAGAAGCAGTTGGGGAGGAAAGGGTTTATTCAGCTTACACTTCCATACTGTTGTTCATTACCAAGGAAGTCAGGACTGGAACTCAAGCAGGTAAGAAAGCAGGAGCTGATGCAGAGGCCATGGAAGGATGTTCTTTACTGGCTTGCTTCCACTGGCTTGCTCAGCCCGCTCTCTTATAGAACCAAGACTACCAGGCCAGAGATGGTCCCACCCACAAGGGGCCTTTCCCCCTTGATCACTAATTGAGAAAATGCCTTACAGTTGGATCTCATGGAGGCCTTTCCTCAACTGAAACTCCTTTCTCTGTGATAATTCCAGCTGTGTCAAGTTGACATAAAACTAGCCAGTACACTCCCACATACACACATGCACACATGCATGCATGCAAACACACAAACACAAGGGTGCATGCACACATGCATGTGCATGCAAACATGCCTGCATACACACACATGCACTCACATGTGCACACACACACACACACACACACACACACACACACACACACAAACACCATGGGCCGATGAGAAAACTGGCTGAAGAACCATCTCAGGACATGATCCAGGTGCAGGCCGAGAGGTTGTAAAGAATCTTGAGAGGTGCAGCTGAAGTGCAAAGAAGGAAGTGAGCCCCCCCTTCCCTCCCACCCCCGTCCCACCCCCACCCTATGCAAATGGCTTTTATTCAGAGAAAGCTCTAGAATCATACTGAGAGAAGACCTCTCCTCTGTTGACTAGCGAGTCCCTCTTGCAATCTCTCCAGGTTCCTTGATGCTAAGGCTGGAGTAAAAGGTAGGGCTAGTGTGTGGCAAGGGATGCAGGCTTTGGACAGCATGCTAAATGCATGGTGGGAAGCTGCCGGAAAGATACACACACCAGGCGCTTACTGACATTGAGAGCTGTGGCAGGGCATCCGACAGGGCATCTTACCCTTGGCTGCTCAGCTTCTTACTGTCTGCTTCTGGATAGGGCTGCATTTCCTCCTGAGCTTGAAGTGACAACACTCACTTCTGCAGCAGGAAGGGACACTTCCCTACATTTCTGCCTGGGTCAAAGATTCCAGAATAAATGGGGGTTTCAGTTTTCTTATTGAGGACACAGCAGGGCATGTGTCAACCCTCCGCAGTGTGGCATTTCTCCTGTATTTCACTTAGTAGCCTTGTCTCTGATTAAATGTGATTAGTGTCTCTGTGGCTGAGAGAAAGAGGAGAGTGTCTTCGAAGGGAACGTGTAGCTGGAGTCACACTTAGCAAGGGAGTTTCTTTATTATCTAAAAGAAAATTATTTGGTGCATGTGAACCTATGTTTCCATGGGGGGGGTACATGGATGCTTCTAGCTGTGCATGCACATGTGTATATGTGTACTCCTTCATGTGCACATGTGGCCAGAGGACACACTGTGCTTGGAGACAGGGTCTCTCACTGGCCTAGCATGCAGTGATAAGGCTAAGCTTTCAGGCCAGTGAGCTCTGGGAACCTGCCTGTCTTTGGTGCCCCAGCACCGGGAATACAAGCACAGGAAACCATGCCTGGCATTTTTATGTGGCTTTCTGGAATAAAACTCAGGTCTCTCAGTTTTTTGAGGAAAGTTCTTTATTGACTGAGCTATCTCTCCAGCCCATGGCCAGAGTTCTCTGCCATCTCCTGCAGAAGTTTCTAAAGCTGGAAGTCCAACTTGGTGCCCCTTCTCCATTAACATCCATTCTCAGGATTGCAGACATTTCAGCAATTGAGAAGCATCTTAGCTGCATATAGGACTGTGCTGGCTACTTCGTGTCAACTTGACAAAAGGTAGAGTCATCAGAGAGGAGGGAGCCTCACTTGAGAAAATACCTCCATAAGATTGGGATGTGCACAAGCCATGAGGAGCAAGCCAGTAAGCAGCATCCATCCATGGCTTCTGCATCAGCTCCTGCCTCTGGGTGCCTGCCCTGCTTGAGTTCCTGTCCTGACTTCCTTCCATGATAAACAGTGATGTGGAAGAGTAAGCGGAATAAACCCTCTTCTCTCCAACTTTGGTTTTGGTGTCTCATCACAGCAATAGTAACCCTCACTAAGAAAAGGAGCCTTGTTTTACAGTTGAGAAAATGAAGTTCCAGTGAGGGACGATGCATTTCTCTGTTTACCCAGCCTGTCAGATGAATGGAGGGTACATCTGGTCTTCCAGATTCCACTTTTGCTTTTACAACCTTATCGGGAGTGACACCACCAGTTCTGGACCCTCACATGCTGCCCACACGCAGCAGCATCCTCTGGTCCACTATGTCTTTAGGGCTCCTTGGCCCCACCCACCGGCTCCACCTCCGTCGGCTCAGCTGTCAGTCATCTGAAGTTGGAAGTACTGAACAGGGTTGAGGAAGTGCAATGGAAATAGGTTGTGAATCTCGGAAAGGATGCGAGATTTCGTGAACATGCAGACAGATGAGGAGGCTGGAGTGTGGTTGAATCTCACTGATGGGTGGAAAATCCCTGGCAGAGACAGGTAGCTGAAGAAGGAGAAAGAGTGGTTGACCACAGAGATCCCGCAGAAGGCAAGGAGAGAACCTCAGAGGTAAAGAGGCTCTTGGGAAAGGCTCGTCTCAATAAACTTGCTCTGAAACTTAAGTAGGAGACCACGAATTTTTACACATACGGGGATATCATCAGATTTAAGGAATTCTGCTCTGCCTCGAGAAAATCATCCAAAATATTTCCCAGTGTGATAGTCAGAGCACGGAGTCATAGCAACCTAATCACAACCTCAAGTTGCTTTAATATGAGACACAAATATATCTTCCTAATTTTAAATTTGATTTAAATCTGATTAAAAATCCCAATCAGAACTTTCTTGCTATTCCCTTTTATTTATTTATTTTTTTCGATTTCATTTAGCTGAAAGTAGCACCAATCTGAATAAGTGGTTCATTTTATTTTTTAAAAATAACATAAGGTTTTGAGGGAAGGTGGCTCCTGCCTCTGGCCCATTGGCTGCTCCATCCCAGAATGAGAGCTTTACAATTCTCTTGCATTTCCCCTCGAGGTGTCAAAGTGGCTATTGCCACTTCAGCCTTCACATCTGTTAACCTTACCTGAGCCTAATTTTTCAAGTTTAATCCTTTACTTATGCTAATGTACACGTAGATTTTATGTATTTATAGATAGCAAACAACATAATATTTGAGTATTTGTATGATTTGGAGTTACCACATTAAGCTTTTCAACATAAAAAAAAATAGTTTTTGGAATGACATCTCATTCTGTAACCTTAACCAGCCTGGAACTCCTGCAGCCCACATTAGCCCTGCACTCCCAGAGATACCCCTGCTTCAGCTGTTTGAATGGCAGGATTGCAGATGTGTGCCACCACCCCTGGCTTCACATGCCTCTTGTGTGTGTGATGAGAACACTTAGAATTTACTCATCAGATTTCAAAGTACAATATGTTTATAGTCGTTATATAATACAGATATTATCATCACAGTGTTCAAAGCTTCACTGTTCCAGGTAAAACCAAACCAAACCAAACCAAACCAAACCAAACCAAACCAAACCAAACCAAACCAAACCAAACCAAACCAAACCAAACAAAACAAAAAGTCTTTCCTAGGAGCCTTTGCAGGGTTTTGACTGACATTCATAGGCTATAGCTGCAAGAGAGTCTGGAAGTTGGGAACTTGACAGTCCCATCTTTGAATAGAAGGTAACCATGAATGTTTGGCATGTTCTTTGTAGCCCTCAAATGGCCTTTCAGCCAGTATTGGTATGAATTTTCCTGTATGTGAAAACTGACCCTGAAGAAGCTCCCAGAAGTCAAACCTGGTGTGCTTTTAGCAAATCTTGCAGTGAGATAGAACCTTGTTCGGGCAAGGGTGACTTCTCATAGTTCTAGCTTTGAAAACATTATTAACGCTTCTGACTTTTGGAAGCAGCAGCTGGCAACCACAATGTGCAAGCACTCCACTTTCCATGTGTAGTTTTTCATTCTGTGACAGCCCAGGCATTCCATGAAGGAGGCTGTCCTGGTTTCTTTTTTAGCTGTGATAAAACAAAACAAAGCAAAACCTGATAAAAGCAACTCAGAGAGAAAGGGTTTATCTGGTTCACAATTCTAGGTTATAGTTCATAATTTCAGGTAAGTAAGGGAGGCAGGAACTTGAAGCAGCAGTTGCATCCACTGTCAAGAGCAGAGAGAGAATGAATACATGCTAGTATTCAGCGTGTTTTCCCCTTTTAATCGTTCAAGGCCTTAAGCCTAGGGAGTGGTGGTGCCTACAGTGGCCAGGTTTTCCCACTTCAAGTAAGTTGATCATAATAATGTCCCCCACAGACATGCCCATGGGATAACCTGATCTAGACAGTCCCTCCTCAAGACCCCCCTTTCCTTGGTGAGTCTAGATTGTGTCAAGTTGACAGTTAAGATGAGCCATCACTAAGTTTTGTTATATCACTTCTCACTCAGAGAGTCATTTGGACCGAGTGGCTTACTGAGGTTGGAATGAGGTACACATGGGACCTGGGCTCTGGCTTGTCTGGCTCCTGACATCTTGCTTACTTCTGTTACAGCAGCATGTACCATGTAACACCATCACTAAGCATGCTCCTTAGACATAGAGGAAGGAATTTCAACATGGCATAATATGGTCAGACATCGTGAAGACTCTCTGGGCAAAACAAAGCCTTCTTTAACATTGCATTGTAGTTCTCTACTCTAGGGTGTTTTAGGAATTATTTAATTCCCACCTAGGGTTTCTACCCCATCTTTGACCCTCTAGTTCCCAGATAAAAAACACATACAGCCTTCACATTTACAATAAGCCTTAATCAGCACAAGAGTGGGGTGGATACCTATCCTCTATGCTGTTAGAATCTACTTTCCAATCAATAACCCTGAGTTACTACTATGTTTCACCTGGGCTGCTCTTAACTCCAATTGGCCAGCCCTCAAGGCTCTCCTAACCCATGGAGGCTCCTTCAACCTCCTGCACCTCCTTCTCCAATACCAAGCCTAGGAAACCTAAACCTCACCCTTTTGCCCAGCTATTGGCTATTGGCATCTTTATTTACCAACCAGAAATAACTTGGGGGCAGGATCACTTAGCTTCTACATGTGGAATCTCTCCTCTTTGAGGCAGCCAGTCTTGAAGGGGGACCAACATTAGCATTAGAATACAAGCGGCATCAGGCCAACCCACTACACTAGGGCCAATTCTGTTTCTTTTTACAGGTATCTGACTCTGGAAACTTTGTATCCAGGGCCATCCATCCACCTTTCCATCTAGTAAGTGACTCTTACACTCTGACCCCTTGACAGACGGTTTCCCAGCTCTTCCCAAGCATTGCTCATCAAGGTCAACCTAGTCCCTGCCTTTCTAGGAGCCACCTGCAAGCACACAGATGGCTCTCACAGATGTGTCTCTGGGGAAACTGTGACATGTCATTCATTCAGCATGCCCAGCGAAGAGGACACCCCCAGGCAGATCCCAGAATGGGCTGTTCATAGTAGCCTTGTCCCGTACTGATGTTCCAAGTTGTCTTTCCAGGTATAAAAAGCTGTGCTCTTTGCCTGCCTGCCCCACATAGGAAGATGGAGAAATATTCTAGAGCAGTGGTCCTCAACTTTCCTAACACTGTCACCCTTTAATACAGGTCATGCTGTGATGACCCCCAACCACACAAATTATTTTTGTTCCTACTTCATAACTGTAATTTTGCTACTGTTATGAATCATAATGTAAATCTCTGTGCTTTCTCATGGTCTTAGGTGGTCCCTGTGAAAGGGTCATTTGACCCTCAATGGGGGTCATGACCCACAGGTTGAGAACTGCTGTGCTAGAAAGAGAAGCAGCAAGGCATTAAAAGTCGATCCTCTGATGATTGCCTTCAGGGCTTGGAGTCCATGGAGGCAGATGTTCTTAGAGCCTCAGCTCCCTTGTGGCATCAACCATACCCGCCACACCCACCCCTGCTATCATCACTCTTGCTTGCTCTCTGTTGTGTCTCTTGGCCTCCCCCTCCCCCTTTCTGGCTTTCTCTGATGACAGCTTGCCTCTCTATTTTCAGTCTATCTCGGGAGAGAGCAAATGGTTATGCAATCTTAAATCCGGGTAAACACCAGTGCCACTGTCACTGCGTATGAATTTAGCCTTGTCATTTGGAAGGCCCAGGACTGGGCTGATGACAGGGTCAACAACACTCAGCCACCACCACATATGACAGCACCCTGTCACCCATTACCGCCACCACCAATGCCACCTCTAAGGACTTAATCGGGTCCCCTTGTCACCAGAAAGCCATCTCATTTGTGCCTATCAGGAGTCCCTTTTCCCTTACTATCTCAGTGATTCCCTGCAGCACAGAAGGGTGCACACAGTAGGGCCATTAAGACTGAAAAGGATGGAGGTGATGACCCAGACCTTAAGAGCAAAGAACCTGAGTTCAATTCTCAACTCCTATGTTGGGCAGCTCATAACCATCTGTAACTCCAGCTCTGAGAGATCCTGTGCATCTTCCTTTCTGACCTCCATGGGCACTGCATTACACACACACACACACACACACACACACACACACACACACACAACACACATCTTGATAGTGAAGCACACCTCTCTCTGCTGTTATTTTGTGCTTCCTCATCTCTTCACAGTCAGTATCATCTAGATAATCCATGATAATCTCAGTGTTGATGCAAGTTGCAAATCTCAAGCTGCTTTTCCTTCCAGTGGTTGAGGCTCATGAGTGGATTATGCATACATGTTCATGTATGTGCATGTGTATATGCATATGCATGCGTGTATGTGAGTGTGTGCATGTATGTGTGAGAGTATGCACACACATGTGCAAATGTATGTGAGTGTGTACACATGTGTGTAGATGTATATCATGTGCGTGCATGAGTGTACACACATAAACTTCTATATGCATACATGTTCATGTATGTGCATATGTATGTGCATGCATGTATGTGTGTGCAAGTATGTATGTAAGTGGGCACACATGTGTGCAAATGTATATGTGTGTGCATGTATGTATGTGAGTGTGCACATGCATGTGTGGGTGTATGTGCATGTGTGTGCATGTATGTGCATGAGCATGCACACACGTGTGCAGATGTATGTGTATGTGTGCCTGTGCATGTAGAGGCCAGAGATTAGTGCTATTCTCTCCCTCTGTTGATCTTCATCTGTTTTGTGAAACTGCTTCTCCCACTGTACTTGGAGCTCACTGATTGGCTAGTCTGATTGATTGTTCAAGGATCCTCTGTCTCTGCCTCCCTGGTGATACTGCATGCTAGGTGCTGGAATCCACACTCAGGTTGTCATGTGTGTCCTAAGCACTTTGTCAGCTGACAATCACCCCATGAGTGGGTCGTGTATAAGCAAAGCATAAAGTCCTTCCTTGCTTCACACACTGTATCAGCATACTGTCCTGATGACGCCAGTCCCACCATGCTGAGCACAGTGGAAGAGGAGAGGCTACTGGAAACACGGACCATTAGGGAGTTATGGGAGGAAGGATAGACAGAGGCAGTGTGGGAGGGAGACCTTGGCAGCTTATTTGATGATAAAGGTTTTATGATTTTGGTATAGTTAGAGATCCATGCCCATCAAGAAAACTAGAGTTTTTCTTGCTTGGCCCAGTATCAGAAGCATGGTGTGTGGGGACTGGGGAGACATACCTGCAAAGATGGCAGGAAGGAGCTGGAGAGATGACTCAGAGGTTAGGAGCAAATAGAGATCTTGTAAAGGACCCGTGTTTGGTTCTGAGCACCCCCATCAGGTGGTTCACAACAGCCTGAAATTCTGGCTCCAGGGGATCTGATGCCCTCTTCTAGTTCCTACTAGCATCTGCAATTTTGTATGCATAACACACACTCATTGTTATGTGTGGTGTCTCAAAAATAAATCTTGAATTAAAAAAAAAAGAAAACCAATGACAACGATGACAAAACAGGACTTGCCTTAAAGACTCACGAGGCATCTAGGAAGAGATAAGTTCTTAGATTCTAACTTTGGTGTTTGTCCTAGTTAGGGTTCTACTGCTATGATCAGACACTTATAAGGAAGACATTTAATTGGAGGTGGCTTACAGGTTCAGTAGTTCAGCCCATTTTCATTAAGGCAGGAACATGGTGGCATCCAGGCAGGCATGGTGCAGGAGGAGCTGAGAGTTCTACATCTTCATCTGATGGCTGCTTGGTGAAGACTGACTTCCAGGCAGCTAAGATGAGGGTCTTAAAGCCCATGCCCATATTGACACACCTACTCCAACAAGGCCACACCCACTTTAACAAGGCCACACCCACTTTAACAAGGCCACACCTACTCCAACAAGACCACACCCATTCCAACAAGACCACACCTACTTCAACAAGACCACATCTACTCCAACAAGCCACACCCACTCCAACAAGGCCACACCCTCTAATAGTGCCACTGCCTGGGCTGAGCATATACAAACCATCACAGTATTCATTTCTTTCTCATGTGCTTCATTTCTCTCTCACCTCTCTTGTGTGCTTTGGGTTTTCATAGTCACAGTGTTTATGAAAGAGCTAAGAGGAGAAGGTGTAACGAATAGGAAAAGACTTCACTCTGAACTTCAGCTCCTTCTGTACACTTGTGTAGATATATACCGATATATCCTTCCCGCCTCTCTCTAAACTTGGCTTAATTAGACTATTTTGGATGCAGAGAGTGAGTTTAACTCAAAATGGCTTTAAAAATAAGGCCATTTATTGCCAGTCGAGGAGACTACACCATTTGTCATCCAAACCAAGAAGATTTTGTTCATCCCAGATCCAACATGGGACAGTGTGCTGGCACAGATAAAAACAGGAACAATTCTCACAAAACCAGCGTGGATCAGGGCATAATTTTCCTCTATATCAAGATGTCTTTAGATAAGGCAGCTCTATAATAAACTGCAGGGTCTTCCAGCATCTTAGGGGCTGGCTTTTGGGTCTTACTCTTTTTCATTCTGTTTCTGAGACAGCTGAAGAAGCCCCAGGCACCAAGACACCAGTCTTGACAGTGTCAACTCTGGAAGATGAAGATATCCGTTTCCAGGAGCTTCCATCAGATTTTCCATCATGGTTAGAGCCATGTCAGGCAATCTTACTTCAGTCGCTGACAAGGGCAAAGGTGTTATTTATGGTTGGTTTTCTTCCCTTGGAGATGAGTTGGATATTTAGTTGTTGAAGTGTGGAGGCGGCTCATTTGGTAAAGCCCAAGCAGGTGGGGCTGAGTTTGATCTGCAGATACCCAAGCAAAAGAACTGGGTATGGTGGCTCACCCTGATAATCTCAGCAATAGGGACACAGAAATGAGCAGATTCCCAGAGCTTGCTGGAAAGCCAGCCTAGCCTCCTGAGTGAGCTCCACACCAATGGGAAATGCTATACCTGAAAGCAAGGTGCCCCTGCCCACAAAAAACCCCAAGGTGGATGATACCTGAGAACTGCTGTCCGAGGCTGGCTTCCAGGTACGTGCACACACCTAAACATTCACATGGACAAATGTTCAGCTCTTAAGAGACTAAACTGGAATTCTGTTGCAAGCATGACTGAGCAGCTGTTGGCCATGCATACAATCTAGGGAGCTCACTACCCACTCACCCAGCTCTTGAGGGTTCTCTAGTGGGGAAACCTTTGAGAGGCAAATAAAAGTCTGGTACCCATCTTCAATGTGAAACATCAAGGGTAGGGTTTTAGGCTCTTACTGAAAGACCCTATCATCCTATCTTCGCTTGCTTTCTATGGCTGGGATTAAGACCACAACCAAAAGCAACTTGAGGAGGAAAGGATACCATTGAGGGAAGTCAGGACAAGAGGTCAGTGCAGGAACCTGGAGGCAGGTGCTGATGCAGAGGCCATGGAGGGTGCTGCTTACTGGCTTGCTCCCCAATGGCTTTCTCAGCCTGCTTTCTTATACAACTCAGGACCAGTTGCCCAGAGGTGACAGCACACATATGTAGTTGGCAGGGCCTTCCCACATCAATCCTCCATCCAGAAAATGTACCTCAGTCTTGCCTTTGGGCCATCTGAATGAAGGTAGATTCTCAATTGAAGATCTTCCTTCCCAGATAACCCCAGCTTGTACCAAGTTGAAATAAAACTAACTAGGCAACCTCCTTTAGCCCCCAGATTCCATGACATTCCCGGCTCACTAATAATGTAGACGTGAGGGTCTCTGTTTCCCAGTAGCAGCCTGAGTCCAGAGGCTGGCACGCTGATGGCTGTTGTCTGTATCCTCAAAGCGGGGACCAGAGCTCAGGGTTTGCCAATGTCTTGTTGCTGGTCTCAGAGTGCCCACATGCTCAGGAAGGGAGCAGGAATCAGGTTTTTCTATCTTTGAAGTCTGCTGACTTGGGCATCAAAATTCAAAACAGCTTTCCCTGTATTGGTAGAGGGTGGGGTGTGAATATTCCCTGTGAAAGAATGCCCTGCATGACTAGACTGGGAAAATGGAACAGGTTGATTGTAACCCGAACCCTCCATGTCTCTTCTGCTGCTGAATATAAGATATTGGGATATACAGGCACAGAATGCTCTGAGAGAGACGACTTGAATGTATTGTAATTGATTTTCTTCCCTACAGGAATAAAGGAAGGGGGCAGGGAGAAAACATGGTCAGGCTTTGGTATTTTTGAACCAGTTTATAAATCTTAATCATACTATGAAAATGTTGCCTGTATTTCATACCCAGTTTTCCTACATCAGGCTGCCTTGGAAACTGGTCTTTTACAGGTTACCATAGGTGGAGTGGACAAAAGTGGGCAGCCATATTTGAGGGTTGGAGAGATGACTCAGTGGTTAAGAACACTATCTGTTCTGACAGAGTACCTGAGTTTGGTTCCCAACGACCCACATGGCCATTCACAACCACCTACAACTCTAGTCACTGTAAATCTAGCACCCTCTTGTGGCAGCCAAGGGCACCTGCACACCTGACTACACACACACACAAACACACAAACACACACACACACACACGAGAGAAAGAGAGAGAGAGAGAGAGAGAGAGAGAGAGAGAGAGAGAGAGAGAGAGAGAGACTCATATATTAAAACAAAACAAAAAAACCTTTAAAAACATCCCATTTTGGCAGGCTGGCAAGATGGCGGCTCAGTGGTTAAAACACTTGCTATACAAGCTTGAGAACTGGAATTGATCCTTGGTACCTACAAAAATACCAAGTGGGCACCTCAGGTTGGAGATAAAGGTTCTCCCAAACAAACTGGCTAGGCAGACTAGCCACATCTGCGAGCTCTGGGTTTGATTGAGAGTCCTTGCTTCGCAAAGGTGGAGAAGCAGTTGAAGGAGATTCCCATCATCAACCTCAGGCCTCCAAGTGCACACACAGACATGCGCGCGCGCGCGCGCACACACACACACACACACACACACTCACCTCAATGGAAAGAGAGAGGACATAGCCTGCTTTGTGTATGCGTTACCCACAATCCACTGCCGCCTACCCTCCTCCTTCTTTCCTCCCGTGCTCTGCCTCCTCCTCACTTCTCCGCTTCCAATTAGGGCTGTCGAGGATGCGTTTCTAACAAGGAGCTGTGTGCAAGGAGCCCCCCTAATGATTTCTTTTTCAACATGTCATGCGTCAGGAGGCAGCCGGGAACAGAGCCGCTTGGTGTGAGCAGCCCTGGCTAATTAGGTTTCTGGCTGCCTTCTCCCTGCACCCACCCCTGCCAGCCTGCCTCGTCACACCCCGTGTTGGCTCAAATTCTGCTGGCTGTCTGGGATAATTTGAAGGTCCCACGCAGAAGTACGCCATCCTTTACATCTATTAAAGGTTTCTCTGCTGGAGGCTGATAATGCCAAAACTAATTAGGGAGTTCTTTACCCGCTCCCCCCCCCCATCTTGGGGTATCTTCTTCATGGGTGATCCTGTAGTAGTCAGGGGAGGGGTGGTACCACCCAAGGGAGGCCTGCCAATTTGTAGAGACACCATTTGACTGATGGAGAGACTAGAGAGTGGGTGCTGCCTTCTGTGAACCTTTTCTGGGTAAACATAAACAAATTCTCACTTTCTCTCTGGGTAGATCATGGAGAGCAGATCTAAAAACAATCGCCAGGGTCCAGCTTGGCAAATGAATGAGTTCACCCGGCTTCTAAAATCATGGGTGAAGGCATAGATGGCCCCCAAGCGGCTATGTCTCTGAAAAGTTTCACCCCAGAATGAATGATGACTTCCCTGTTGCTGTCTAGATGGAGTCTCCTCTTTAGTCAACCTTCAAATGCTGTATATACTGTGTCACCTCCCAGACTTAAAGAATGAGGGCCCAATAGGTTATTTCTTGAGGGTGGCTGTGAGTAGTTACAGCCTTCCGGTCAGAGGTTGGCTCTTCACAGTTCACAATGCTCTATAGCGCCATCTAGAGGAGGAGCAAAAGGCAATCTTCTAGCCAACTCAGTTGTGTGCAAGAGATGATCGCATGCTCAGGAGACCCAAACAAACGCAGTGAAAATCACCATAGAGGGCAGAGGGCAGAGGGCAGAGGGCAGAGGGCAGAGGGCAGAGGGCAGAGGGCAGAGGGCAGAGGGCAGAGGGCAGAGGGCAGAGGGCAGGAGGAACCTTTGCTTTTGCTTTAGGAAGGGCGTCGGGGAGGGAGACGAAATTCCTGTTCTCTGAGAGAAGACCTGAATGCTCCTGGCTCATTTTGTTTGTTTCCTGTCTGGACCCCGAGGACCCGCCATGACGTCAGGCACACAGGAGATTCTCAACTGTCAGTTCCGGAACAGCTGTTTGCACAAGCTCTTGACCATGGGACATTCTAGGGCTTGAATGGAATTTCATCGAGTGTCGATGAGCCAACGGGGGTTCAGCGAGGAAGGGCAGAAACCAAAGTAGGCATTTGAACAGAGAGGATTTGATGAAGGGATCTAGGAAGATGTAGGTTATGGGTGGATAGAGGAAACACCATGACTGAGCATGCGCTGTTGGAGGCCTAGTGACAGAAGGATGCCGGTAATGACCGACCAACCCCCATTGCCTTGGGGACATATGGAAAGAGCAGCAGAGAGAAGCTAGGGAGAGGGGGCTGTGGCATTAGGGCTTAGATCTAAGAAGGCATCACATCCATCTGAGATGCCCCTGGAGATGGGTGATAAGGAGTGTATACAGTTGGAGGCTTGAACCTCTTCTTGAGAGAGGTGGAGAAAGCTGGCGTTGGGAGGTGCCTCACAGGAAGCTCTTCTCCCTAGCCTGCCCCTTTCCATTTGTGTTCTGTCCTTTGAGGTCTGGGATGTTGCTCTCTTCCAGCTACTGACAGAACCAATGAAGAAACGCAGCAGACAAATGCAGTGTGCAGACCTGACATCGCCAGCTTGATGCAGGTTAGCGAGCAAGACACACCGAGTGGACCACCCAGACAGCACCTGAGGCAGGGGGAGCCCATGGGTAAGATTGGGCTCTCTCAGAGGCAGCGGTCTATCCAGAGCCTATAGACTGAGGATATGGATAATTACACACAGTTAATTAATTACCTCGGAAAGCAGATGTCACAGGGCAACAGGAGTGTGTCTGAGAGGCTCTTCCGGAGGGAAGAGAAGCGACCTGAAAAGTTAAGAGGCTCCTCAGGAGTAGGGGCGGGACTGAGGAAACTGAAAGTACAAAGGTCAGGGGACAAGAGGGGGCGGAGCTTTGGGAGCTGGGAAGGCGGGTAAGGCAGAGCATGTGAGGGGAGAGATGCACAGGGGAGAGTCTCACTGCTCAGGGTTCCCACCTGCCTGCTCCTGACACCTCTCTTCCAGCTTGAGGACAGGCACTGAGGTCTTTCCAGCTGAACTCTACCTTGGTGTGCGCTCTGCTGTAGCTCAAGCTGCTACTGAAAGGGATGGGGGGGGGCGGCTTCTGCCCTCTGCTGCTGCGTGGTTCTCATGTTGATAAATAGCATCACATGTCCCCCTCGCTCCCGAATTACCTTCTCTCTGCTCAACTCAAGAGCAGTCACTCCACAGATGATTGATTTAACCTCGCTTGTGGTAAAAATTGCAAATCCAACCACCCGGGAGACGCCATTTCTCATCTCTCAAATTGAAAGATACACTAAAGAAATGAGAACGCGGGTGGAGGCATGAACGTGAAGCAGCAGCAGCCGGCCTGGATGGCAGGTCCGTGCTAAGTTCTCCGGGAAGGAACTTACCCAGGTAAATAAAAAGCTAGGTGTGAAACCACAACAGTACATCTCTCTCCAGCAGTTTATGCTCGGGACACTGCACACAGGCTTCTGTGTATGAAAGTTCTATGTTGGTGGACACAGCTGAGACCATATTGAAGAAAGATATTCGGAGGAAAATCCACGGTATTGACTGCATAGATATTTTTTTCTTATTATTCCCTAATGGAACAGCAATAATTTCCATTATATTTATATTATAATGTAACTTAAAAATAGTTTTCTAAGACGTGAGTCTCACATACCCAAGGTTGGCTTCAATCTCCCTATGTCCTTAAGGGTAACCTCAATCTTCTAACCCTCCCGTCTCCACCCCCAGAATGCTGGAACTGCAGGTGTGTGCCACCACGTCTGGCTTATGGGATCTTGGGAATCAGACCTAGAGCTTTGTCTATGCCAGGCAACTGCACTATGAACTGGATTTTATCCTCACACTCTACCTCCTCTTAAGATCTCCTTCCCAGTTCCCAGAGCGGACACCTAGCCCTTTCCTACCAAACTCCGTCTTGACCTCCTTTGGCATGTGGCGTCTGTCTTCTTTTGTAGGTGTAGATTGTGAGCTAAAATGGCTGAGAATCTGTGGGAGGATGCCGGGCAGACTGCAGGTCAATGTGACACCATTCCGTGTAAGGACCCAAGTGTCTGTTTTGACATCTGTAATTCACCCTGGATTCTCTGCAGCTACTTTGTGATAGTGATGCCTATATCAACAATGCGATCGAGATCCCAACAGTGGGGATGCCTGAGGCTTCATGTGCCCTACCACTGAGGCAGCAGAGCATCTTTGGTAGGAGCCTGGGTAATTGGACACTGCTAGAAACTTCAAGGTAAGGCTGGGTAGCTTCCTCGGAAGCTCAGGCACACTTGAGTCCAAGTTCTGCTTTCTGAACTTAGCAGCTCTTCTCTCTCTGGAAAAGTGATTGTATTCCTAGAGCCCTGGTTTCCTTGGTAATTGTGAGATTTGCAGAGAAACGAGAAAGGGAGACACCCCAGTCTCAGAAAGGGAAAAAAAATGACATGTCTGCTCTCATAGGTGGATGCTAAGTGAACGTTTGTGTGTAATGTCACGTGTAGTAATACATTTTTTTATGTTATCAGTGAAAACTAAATTTAAAAACAGGGAAATTTTAATATCTTTTGGAAACATTCCCATAGCCAGGCTAAGAAACGGTGCTTTGCCAGGTATCTGGGCATCACTCAGCCGAATCAGGTTGATGTATAACTTAACTGTTCTACTGTGTGCCCTTAGTCAGAACTTACTAAGCTTTTAGACATGTGTGGTAGGAATGATTCTAGATCACAGTAAAGCCATTGTGGGAGTAGATGAAGCTCAGCTTCTTTATGGTTTGGGTTTGAAACACCCCCCCAAAGGGTTACACATTGAAGGCTGGGACCCCAGAACAGTAATGTTTAGTTAGACCCGGGAGGTAGCCATACCATAAGGGGTCTGACTTCACCATTGAGTGAGTCTCTTGACAGATTCATAGCTCAGTGGAATCTTGGGAGGAAACTTTAGGAGACAGGCCTAGTTTGAGGAAGAAGGCCACTTAGGGTGGGTCCCACCCTTCCACACTCCCCTGCCTTCCCCCACCCTCTCCCATCCTCCCTTCTCTCCTTTCTGGACAGCAAGAGTTGAGCAGCCCCGCTCTACCACACACTTCTCACCTTGACACTTTGTCCCATTGCAGCCCCGAAACAGCGAGTGAGGCCATGTGACATCTCTGACACCACACGCCAATCACACATTGATTTTCTCGAGTTCTATTTTATGTTGTCACAGGGGTGGAAAGCTGAGTCACACATCTTGTAAAATGCTTAGAGACAGTCCTAATAGAAGACACACGAGGAAAGAAGTGCTCTGTGAGGTACCAGGGGGTGGAGCATAGACATAGAGGGGGTGGGGCAGAGGCAGAGACTCCTGGGAACTATATGTACAGACAGGCAGAGGTAGAGATATAGTAGACACATACGAGCGAGGGGGTGCACACACATATGTACATATATCTGAATACATACACATGTATACACAACATACATATATACATAGATGCACACACAGACAGACACACACATATACACAGATACTGTTTCCAATGGCCCTGGGGTATCATGGCCCTTGACCCCTAAATAGAACCTGGGGATTATGGGACAGGAATGAGGGAAGGAGGCTGGAGTCAGCAAAGTCAACCCTGGAGCTTCAGGCAGAAGACACCAGATAGGTGTGTGTCTTACCACAGAGAGCATGTCTGAGGAGGGAGGGCAGAGCCACGGTCTGGGTTACAGCTCACTGGATGGAAGCATGGGCCTGCCAGACCCTTCCATTGATGACTTGGTATTTAATCCCCTAGTGACTTCACAGCTCCCCAAAGAATAAGAAAACCTAAACCTGACATGTTTAATGTAAAAATCAATGAGAAAAATAAGAACGGCCAAAGTGATTGAGCTTGGGAATGTTATGGTTAAATTCTCTGGTTCAGGTAAACTGTGAGATCAGAGCACTGTTCAGTGGGAACACATGCTTACTCACACGCATGCACACATAAACGAATGTACACCTACACACAAGGGCACCTCATGTATGGACATGTGCATGAACATAATACAGCTGTATGCACACTGTGATGGTTTGTATATGCTCAGCACAGGAAGTGACACTATTAGAAGGTGTGGTCTTGTTGCGGTAGGCGTGGCCCTGTTGGAGGAGGTATGGCCCTGTTGGAGTGAGCGTGTCCTTGTTGTAGTAGGTGTGTCACTGTGGGTGTGGGCTTCAAGACCTTATCCTAGCTACCCGGAAGCCAATATTCTGCTAGCAGCCTTCAGATGAAGATGTAGAATTCTCAGCTCCTCCTGCACCATGCTTGCCAAGACACTGCCCTGCTCCCGCCTTGATGATATTGGACTGAACCTCTGACCCTGTAAGCCAGCCTCAATTAAATGTTGTCCTTATAAGAGTTGCCTTGGTCTTGGTGTCTGTTCACAGTAGTAAAACCCTAAGACACAGACACACATGCATACACACAGACTTGCATGCACACCATGTACACAGACATGCACATACATGTGCACACATATACACGTGCATATGTACTCATGAAGGTATGCACTTACACATATAGATACACAGGCAAACAGGAACAATGAGCACACTTGTGCACACACAGGCATACAGCATGCACATACATGAATGTACACAGAGAGAGAGAGAGAGAGAGAGAGAGAGACAGGTGTAATGTGTTCTTACTTCCAAAAAGATGCCAGGAGATTGATAGCTCCTCCTTTTGTGAAGAGGTTGGCACAAGGCACCTGCTCTATAAAAGGGACATAAGCAGGTGCTACATGATCAGGATCATAAAATTTCAATCTGCCCACGGCACTGGTCAGAGCCATAAGCTGACAGCAGGAACGGGAGCCGAGTCCAGGCCCAGCTTAGACGTCTCCCTCCTTTCTGGGGACTGCATTCCCTTTATTGGACCCTGCCTCTCCTTGCCAAGTCTTGAAAGCAGAACACAGCAAGAGACAGTGGCCTCTGAGTGCGCCACACTGTAAATCCTTCCAGTGGGAAGAGAGATTTATGGCATCCTAAGTTCGGGCGGCAGGCTCAGTTTGTGTTAATAGCCTTATTAGCTACATGGCCGTAAAACCCAGGTCCCCATACCGCTGAACAGCTACCGCAGTGCTCAAGAGCATTCAATCAGCACACTGAAGCTCCTTGAGGTGGTCTTAAAGCCCCTGAAACCTGATTAGGGAGGCTCCCCTGATGGGTTAGAGATGGACAGATGGACTAAAGCCAGTGAGTTTCAAAGGGGGAATCAGAGAACCTCAGCATAGCCTTCTCTGCCTGTCACTGTGGTCCCAAGTGGGTGTAACCTTGATCTTGCCTGTATAGAAGCCAAGAAGTGTTGCTGATGGCCCCTGAGGCAGTGAGCTCATAACCCCATTAGATCTCAGAAGCCCCTATGGCAGCTGGATGCAGGAGCGCCCTAGGAGTCAGTACAGTCTCAGAGCATGGTGTGATGGGAGAACAACCCTATCATGTTGGTTGGAGAGTAAGAAGACAAGCTACAGAAGGGTGTCAGTCCCCAAGGCACTCACACACAATGGAGCTAAAGAACCAAGCATTAAACGTCTAAAATTCAGCTATGGAGAAAAGATGCAAGAACCTGTCACTTGGTGTAATAGTTTGTATATGCTTGGCTCAGAGAGTGGCACTATTAAGTGTGACCTTTTTGGAGTGGGTGTGTCAATGTGGCTTTAAGACCCTCCTCCTAGCTGCCTGGAAGCCAATATTCTACTAGCAGCCCTCAGATGAAGATGTAGAACTCTCAGCTCCTCCTGCACCATACCATGCCTGCCTGGATGCTGCCATGTTACCACCTTGATTATAATGGACTGAACCTCTGAACCTGTAAGCCAGCCCCAATTAAATGTTGTCCTTTTAAGAGTTGCCTTGGTCATGGTGTCTGTCCACAACAGTAAAGCCCTAACTAAGACATGGGGTGTTCCCATCACCAAGCCACCCAGAAACAGTGTAGAACAAGGCACCATTAGACATGGCCATGCAGGGAAACCCAACAGCATTCAGATGCATTCGCCCAGCCCTTACCTTAAGGGGGACAAATGGGATCACATTTACATAGAGAGAAATATTGCCAATGATTGGGTTCTTTGAACAAATTATGTTACCTGTGAGTTAATAAAGTAAGTGGTTTAATTACTAGTTAATGATGAATCCCACTCTATATTCTTGGAGTCAGGGAGTGGCCACAAGAAAGAGACCAGGGAGGGGGATTCCATTGCTTTCCATGGTCCCTCCTTAGAGCATCTCTCTGTTGGGCCCTATGACAGGTATCTTCTATCCATCATCCCACTTAGCCAGTCCCTGTACCCTTGGGAGGGCTGGGCTTGAATTTTGACCCAAACAATGTGATTACACGCAAGTTACACAAAGCAAAGCTGGAATGAGTCTGGGGCATTAAAATACCACAAATATGTCATGGGTTGTGAGCCAGCCATGGCAGCTGTTCTGCAGGCTGTGGGGTCTGATGAAGTGCTGGGTGGGAGCTGGCTATCCACATGTACAAAGTGTGCGATAGTGCCAGGTGTCCCTGTGTCACTGTGAGCAGCTCACAGACCAGGTAAAGCATGGGCAGAGCAGGAAGCCACCCGCTCAGAGCTACATGGACCTTGTCAAACGAATGGAAGCATCCTGTCCTCTGCTTCTATTTATTATTCCAGAGAATTGAAGGAAGACAGGAAAACTTCAGATCTGGGGGATCTGATGGCCTCCTCTGGACTCCTTGGACTCTTACTTCACGAATGTGCACAAACCCACATACAGTTTAAGATTAAAAACAAAAAAAAACTTAAACAAACAAACAAAAAAATCTAAACACTGCAGTGTATATTTGGAGACCAGAGGATTTCTGGGGCTTGCTGGTCAGTCAGTCTAGCTGAATCTGTGAGCTCTGGGACCAGGAGGATCAATGGACTCTACCTACTTCAATTAAACAAGGTAGAGAATGTATGCGCGCACGTGTGCGCGCGCGCGCGCACACACACACACACACACACACACACTCATCTCTGTTTTAAGAAGACTGGGTTGTAGGAACACATTGTCTAAGAGATGCTGGGTGGTGACTGTGGGGGAGGAGTAGGGTTAAATTTACACAGAGAAGGTGACTAAGAGGCCGGTGTCGCAATCAGCAGACTGAAACCATAACGTCCCCCGTGGACTCCTGTGTTTGGAGCCGGGCGTGGTGGCTGGCGAACGCCTTTAATCCCAGCACTCAGGAGGCAGAGGCAGGTGGATTTCTGAGTTCGAGGCCAGCCTGGTCTACAAAGTGAGTTCCAGGACATCCAGGGCTATACAGAGAAACCCTGTCTCGAAAAACCAAAAAAAAAAAAAAAAAAAAAAAAAAAAGCCTGAGCACAGCTGCTGGAGCCATCGTGGGGAGGTGGTGGGAAATCTAAGCGATCAGGCGCTCGCTGGCAGAAGGAAGCTCAGTGAAGGCAGACCATTAGTGGTATTTTGCATAGAGCCACTTCCCGTCTATCTTTCTCTACTTCCTGTCCATCATGAAGGGATTGTCTAGGCTACATGCTCCCGCCACTGCGATCCTTTGTCCCTGCACTCAGGGCCCGGAGGAGACCACAAATGGAACCCTTAGAAGCTATGGGCAAAGCACACTGTTACCCCTTTGGAGTCTTTAACAAAACGATTTCTGGTTTTTTCCCTGTTTAGGTGTCTCTGTGTGTGCACCTATGTGCAGGAGCCCTGGGAAGCCAGAAGAGGACCCCTGATCACCCGGAGCTGGAGTTGGGGGAGGTTTG
This sequence comes from Mus caroli, assembly GCF_978045245.1. Classification (NCBI taxonomy): domain Eukaryota; kingdom Metazoa; phylum Chordata; class Mammalia; order Rodentia; family Muridae; genus Mus; species Mus caroli. Next base: position 121,054,273 of record NW_028227259.1, on the reverse strand, counting down.
TGATCTGAACCATCTGGGTGCTGGGAACTCAACTTGGTTCCTCTGCAAGAGCAGGAAGTGCTCGGAACTGCTGACTCAGTCCCCCACTCCCACCTTGCTAACACAGAGTCGCTCACAGTGCATCGGAAGGAACAGAGCAAAGCCTTTGGCTCCAGTCTGCTCCATCTGCCATTTGCCATTCGCAGTGCCCACTCCCGCAGGTGCACCCACGCTTGTCTTCCCTCCTGTCCTCTCCCCTTGCATTTCTACAGAAACCACCACCCTCCCATCTCACGGCTGGCTGGCTCCAATAATCTGCTAATTAGTCTCCCTGTCTTCTGGGTCTCCCCTTTCCAATCCATCTTGCCTGCTGTCACCAGGCCAAGTATTCTAAAGCCCAGCTTACATCATGTCAGATTTCTATGGAAAACAACACTACCCTGCTGGGCTCTGTGATCCGTACAGGAGAACGGGAAAAGACTGTCAAGAGACATTTTAGGTCTTCCTTCCTGTGGTCTCTGCAATGTGTCCCCTCCTGATGTTCCATGTGTCTCCCGTGCCAGATACACAAGTATCACCAGCAATTGGGAGTCCTTCAGTGTCAGCCGCAGTGGCAGGCTGTGGCCATAACTGTCCAGCTTAGCTGCGTTTGCCTTTTGACTTGGCGAGAGAGACACTGAAATAGGCTTTTACATTCCCTCCTCCTGGGTGGGCTTACTGCCCAGCCGTGGGGAATGTGTTCAGCAGATGGCCTCCAACTGTCAGCGTCTTTGACAGCTGCAGAGACACGCCCTCCCCAAGGCCATGCCTTCCAGGGAATTTGCTAGGAAATGGCCAGAGTAAGACAGAGGGAGGGGCTTCACGTTTTTGGCTCTGCCCGGTTGGCCCACAACCTTGGACTTGAGTTTTATTTTTTGTTTGTTGGGGTAGGCAGAAACTGAACTGCAACTGAAGCTGAGGATGACCTTGAACTCCGGATCCTCCGGTCTCCACCTCTGAAGTGCTGATGTCACAGGCATGCACCACGGAGGCAGATCCATGGGATACTGACAAGGGCTTTGTACATTCCCTGCAAGCCCTCTCCCAACGTGCTTCCTGCTACATTTCCAACTCAGCATTGCTATTTCGATCTTATTCTGTGCTCAATCCTGCTTCCCCCTCCTCCTCCTCCTCTTCCTCCTCCTCTTCCTCCTCAATGTTTTATTGATAGATCTACTCTACTTATAAAGTACATAATTTATACTTATGTACTGTGGGATATAGCCACAACAGTTTTCAGTGTACCCCGTGCTGTGTGTGTGTTTACTTCTTTTCTATATTTTTTTTAAAAATTAATTTTTTTCTACTTATTCACTTTACATCCTGCTCACTGCTTCCCTCCCTTTCACCTCCTCCCACAATCCTTCCCCCATCTCTCTCCCCTTCTCCTCTGAGCAGATGGGGCCCTCTCTGGGTACCCCCCCAGGCACTTCAACTCTCTGCGAGGTTAGGCACTTCCTCTCCCACTTATGCCAGACAACGCAGCCCAGCTAGAAGCATATATCCTACATGCAGGCAACAGCTTTTGGGATAGATAGCCCCTGTTCCAGTTGTTTGGGACCCACATGAAGACCGAGCTGCACATCTGCTACATTTCCTCTTTGTATATTTTAAAGATAGGGTCTGATGTAGCCAAGGCTAGCCTAGAACTTCCTGTGTACCCGGAGGATGACCTTGAACTTCAGAGTCTCCTGCTTCCACTTCCCGAGTGCTAGGATTACAGATACACACCCTGAACTACTATCTATGTGGTTCTGGGATTGAACCCAGGGGTTCACACTTGCTAGGCAAGCCCTCTTCCAGCTGAGCTACATGCCCAGGCTGGCTGGCTGATTTTCCGTAGCATGCCGTCTTCAGGGTTCATCCATGTCATAGCAAGTATCCATAGCTCATCTGTTTTTACTTTTTATTGCTGAGTATTCTCTAGGATAAATGTACCATGTTTTATCCATATCTTCTTAAATGGATGGATGTCTTCGCTGTTTACATTTAATTGGCCTGCCAGGAACACTATACAAGTTTATGTGTACCTAAGAAACATTTGTAATACAAACTGTCTCTGTGTACTCTTTAGAAAGCAGGCTGTACTAACCCATTAGGGACTTTTTTTTTTCCAGATAAACTTGTAGAATAGAAATGGGGATTGCAGAGATGGCTCAGAAGTTAAGAGCACTTGCTGTTCTTCCCAAGACCCAAGTTTGGTTTTCAGGACCTACATCAAGTGTCTCACAACTGCCTGTTAACTCCAGCTCCAGGTGATCTAGCGCCCCCTTCTGGCCTCCAAGGGCACCTGCACTCACATGCACATACACACAGACATACATACATCAGCATGCAGATAATTTAAAGTAAAGTACCTTTATATATAAAATGATACATGCAGCATTATGGGGTTGTCGTTTGTGTAAATAAAACACTGGAAACCACAGGGTTGAAATGTTATCTTAGGCTGATCAGAGAGGGTCTGCGGCCTGATAAGTGACACAGTAATTCAGTGGTGGTCCTAGGACTCCAACTTAGCTCTGTGGATCTGCAGTATGTATCCTCTTTGCTTGTTTCTTTCTCTGATAGATCCTAAGTGGCTTTGCACACTATCTGACAACAGCCAACCGCAGTCTAGGAACAGCCCATTCAGAGGCTTCATCTGGGCCATACAAGTTGTCAGTGTTTTAAAGAATCTGTGATTCCACCTGAAGATACAGAATACCAATCATTCATTTATTTTAAGATTATTTATTTATTTATTTATTTATTTATTTATTTATTTATTTGTGGACCTTATCTGCACATAAATCTGCATACCAGAAGATGGCATCAGACTATTTTGAGCTGCCATGTGGGTGCTGGGAATTGAACTCAGGACCTTCTGAAGAGCACTGAGTACTCTTGGCCACTGAGCCATCTCTCCAGCCCCTTCTTCCTTTTAAAGCAAAGGTCACAGGCTGGGGCTGCTAGCAGTGGCTTGCTGCCTCCACAACAAGGTGCTGAAGTTGAGTAGTGAAAACGTCGTCAGCTTGTGCTCTTGGCACCCCCTTCTCCCCTTGTATCCTGCCTGGCCTTCCTGGGCATCTATGGCATTTGAAACCTAAGCATTCATGCATCTGGGTCATGACCCCCTTGGTGTCTGCCACGATAGAAAAACCCAGGTTCTAGATGTCCTCTGTGCTGATTTTCTTTTTGTGCAGAGAGGAGAAAGAGGAAGAGGTGTTGAAGGAAACTTAGGTAGCATTTACAGTTGTCATGACAACCAGAAGACACTCCTTCAACAACAATTTATTTTCTCTTATTTCTGGGGCTGTGTCTAAGCCCAAGGGCCTGCTGGGTTTGTTTCCTGGTGCGGGCTCCCCTCCAGCCTTGACAGTTTATTCGTTCCTGCTGGATTCTCATATAGTAGTTTCAGAGCTCTGTCTCTGGCTATGAGGCAAATGTATATGTGTGTGTATTTGCGTGTGGGTATGTGTACATGTGTGTGCATGTGTGTGCATGTCAGAGATTGACATCAAGTGTTTCTCTTTTGTTCACTGGGTATTTTTGTGTACACGTGTGCACATGTGTTTTTGCGGATGTGTGCGTGCACATATGTGCATGCTTTGGGAGTCACCCATGTGTGCACAGAGTCCAGAGGTTGATGCAGGACGTATTTATCCCCTTCCCAGAGGGATTGCTTCCTACATCAACTTGCTAAGTAACTCCATCTAACTGCAGGGGATACCTATGACCCAGATTATGCCTTGCCTGTGGATTCTGTAAACACCTTGTACATCGGAAGTTAGCACCAGTGGGCACCCTGCTGGATAGTTTTATGTCCACTTGACACAAGCCCAGGTCATCTGGAGAGATGGAACCTTAACTGAGAAAATACGATGACCATATTGGCCTGTGGGCATGTTCTTGATTAATGATGGTATAAAGGGGGCCAGCCTACCGTGGGTGGTGTCACCTCTAGGCAGGTGGTTCACAGGTATATAAGCAAGCAGGCTGAGCAAGCCAGTAAGCAGCACCCCTCCATGACCTCTGCATCCACTCCTGCCCTGGCTTCCTTTAGGATAGACCGTTAAGTTGTGGGCTGAAAGAGATTGTTTTCTGCCCAGGTTCCTACTGGTCATTATATTTATTGCAGCACTCTGAAAACAAAGCAGGACAGCTCCCAACACTCACAGCCAAAGGAGAAGGAAAAGACGGCAAATAGCAGGTCTAGTTCAGGATGGTTGTGATCATGGATCTGTGTGTCAGTTGATTTGACTGCTGAGTCAGGTCTCAGTATCTGCAGGTGGGAGACATCAGCTCTAGGACCCTCAGTTGCCTTCTGTGTAAAATGGGGGACAAATGAGATCTAAGAGCCGAGTTACTATTTGGGTTTTATGACCCTGATCAGTGTAGAGCCTTGGCAGGGCTGGTGATATATAATAAATACTTAACAGGTGATTAACTAAAATATTATTGATTTGTTTGTTTAGTGTCTGTGTGTGCTCACTGAACATTTGGAAGTCAGAGGACCACATTTTCAGTTGGTTTTCTCCTTCCACCATGTGGGTTCCTGGGATTGAACTCAGGACCCAAGCTTAGACCCACTAAATCATCTTGCTAGCCCCTGTGATCCATATATATATAATTTTGCAGCAGTCAGCTGGATCTGGTGAGTTCCAAGGTTCCTCTCAGCTTTTACTTCCTCACTCTCGAGCATTGTTAAGCTAGTGTCAAGACAGGATTTTCAAGGGTCTCCCATGGTTCTGGAGTTATTCCTAACACGTTGTACAAAAGGTATTTCCGGTCCCTCATCCCTCTCTCTCTCCTTCTTGGCTAGAGGGACTAGGAGGCACTTTCATCGGATTCTTAAAAGGGTCTGTGACCTCCCACAGCAGTTATGGATGCTTCTAGAATGTGAGGGTTTCCATGGTATTCCAGGGTGACCCTGAAGGGGGGAAAGTTTGATCCTCCCGAGTGTTAGGGCGACAGGAAGACAGATTTCAGCTCCGAGCTGTAACATAACTTTCAGAAAAGCCAGGCAATCTAAGGCTCACAATCAGCTCCATCAAAGCAATTTAGTGGGGATGTTCCTATCTCTCGGCCATGGGCAGTTCCACGGGGAGATAAAATTTGATGGGAGTAACAAAGACTCTTATGTCCTTGGCAAAGGTCAGTGCTGTTTGCGGAAAGCATCGGTGAGCGGAGCAACTGGGCTGTTCCAGAACGAGGCCCTAGGCTTGACCACTTGTCAAGACACACAGGAGGCCTGGAGGATGGACATTCACTGCAAACTGGAGGCCTAAAAATTATAGACAAAAACTGTGATGGCCCAGAGTCCCCTTCCAAATGTTAAAACCAGGATACTGTCCTTCACAGACACCTTTGATGGCTGCCTCTTTTCCTTCTTTGACAGAGTCTCTCTCCGGCTGTAAGTAGGCTGGCCCACAAGCTCTATAGATCTACCTGAAACTGCCTCTGCGCTGTGATTACACACATGCACATCACATCTGTTCTTTGTTTTACCCCTTAGTGTATTTCCAGGGTTCAAAACTCAGGCCTCTCTGCGCATGTAGTAAGCACTTCACCCACTGAGCCTCCTTCCTAGCCACACACATATACACACATATATGCATATATATAATACACATACATATGTACACATATACATATATGCATATATGTACACACATATATGCATATATACACATACACACATATGCATATATATAACACACATACATATATACACATATACATATATACATGCACACACATACATACATACATACACATATATACACATATATACATATATATGCATATATAAATACACACACACACTCACACACACATAGGCACTAAGATGAAAGTTGGTGGGAGACATTTTGTAGTTGGAACCATGAACTCTTCAGAGCTTCAGAACAGAGTTACCCGAGCTGATCTCTTGCTTATGGTACGATAGGTGAAGACACTGGAGATATCGTCAACTTCAGGCAAAACCTCTGTGGTACTTAGCATAGCACAAGAGGTTTCTTACTGTTGGACCTAAATCCTATGAGGCCAGATATCCCGTCAGCCAGAGCCTTGAAGCATTAGCTCAGCCACATCTTATATCACCCTTTCTTAACAATTTAAGCTGAACATTCAGGGCTGATATGGGTTGCTCTTATGTCGGTTCTTGTCCACATCTCAGAGCTGAGTGGCCGACTGGTCCTCAGCTCCATCTGAAACCAAGAGGCTCAAAGCCATCAGGGTCCTGCTCTTAGATGGCTTTGCAGGTGCTCCTGGGTCAAACTGGGGATACTCCTCTGCTACCTACACTTCATAGGTCTATACTTTTCTTCTCTCTTTCTTAGAGACAATGCCAAGGTCAGAGAAGGCCAGCGACACCTTAGAAGTTGTCTGTTCTATGAGTGGCTGGCACATAGAACTTGGGTCTTGTCTTAGTGTTCTATTGCTAAGAGATACCATGACCGTGGAAACTCTCATAAAGAACAACATTTGTTGGGGCTGGCTTACAGTTTCAGAGGTTTAGTCTGTTATCATCATAGCAAGGATCATGGCAGCTTGCAGGCAGACATGGTGCTAGAGGAGCTGAGAGTTCTACATCTTGATATGAAGGCAGAAAGACACTGTGAGTCACACTGGGCATAGCCTGAGCATGGGAGACCTTAAAGCCCACCCCCAAAGTAACACACTTCCTCCAACAAGGTCACACCCACTTCAACAAGGCCACACCCACTCTAACAAGGCCACACCTACTTCAACAAGTCCATGCCCACTCCAACAAGGTCACGCCCATTCCAACAAGGCCACACCTACTCTAACAAGACCACACCTCCTCTAACAAGCCCATACCCACTCCAACAAGGCCATGCTCACTCCAACAAGGCTACACCTACTCAAACAAGGCCATACCTCCTAACCTCCTTATGGCCAAGCATTCACACACACACACACACAAGCCTATGGGAGCCATTCCTATTTAAACCACTACAAGTCTCCTGAGCTTGGTTTATCCTGAGCCAGAAGATGAAGCAGAGAGCAAGGAGTAAGGAGGGAGGTCACAGGGCCTGCATGGAGGATGCTCATGGTGTGTGGGGTGTTAACTCTACTGATTGCCTTGTTAATAACTAGGGGAAAGAACTGACCATGAAAGCCAAATGGCTGACTAAGGTCGGGGAGCTACCTTGACACAGAAAAGCCAGGCTGCTAATACCCCATCAGTAGGGGGCCTATGAGGATAGCTCTGATTGGTTAAGAAGGCCCTGGAAGATTCTTGGTTTTGGTGCATTCTCTCTCTCTCTCTCTCTCTCTCTCTCTCTCTCTCTCTCTCTCTCTCTCTGTTTTTCTCTCCCTCCCCCACTCTCTGATTCTTTGTCTCTGTCTCTCTCTCCCATCTCCCACCATGGAACAGTACAACATGCAGGCTTGGACTTCTCAGCCTTCATAACTGTGACTCTGTTCTTTATAATGTACCCAGCCTGTGGCCTTCTGTTATGGCAACACAGAGCAGATGGACTGTGCACTCTGCTTGGTTCCCTTGCAGGGGGGGGATCCACCTACTTCCTGTGTGTTTCTTAAGGTGTGTTATAAAAGCTGGACCATACAAGACAAGGCTAGAAGGTATTTATCCAGTGCTCATGTACCAGGTTTGGTGCTTGGTGTACAGAAGAGAATACACCAGATCAGAACACTCAGGACATATCCGAGAAGGGTATCTGGGTCCAATTATTCCGAATATAACAAGTTGCTAAGTGGAGACCTCTGGGGTCTGGGAATTCTGTGGACTCTTGAATTCACACATAATTGGCGAGGCAAGCCTGATTCTTCTACCCTCCAGCTCTCCTCAGATCCCTACATCAAGGACAGAAGTACTGAGCATTAGTGGTTTGTCAGCCCTAGGCCTCAGGGATCTTTCCTGGGGTCTAAATCAAAGCTAAATGCAGAAGAGTCAACCCTGAGCTCCGCATGGATTTTACAGGTCAGCAAGGCTGGGCTGGATCCGGGGCCAGTGATAAATTACTATAGCTCTTGCAGGCTCTGCCCAGTCCTCTGTTGGCTCAGTGTCTTCATTTTCCAAGATGCAAAGGAGAGGGAGAGAGGCTGGAATCCACTGACAGCCAGGCTGGAGCTCCACTGTCCAGTAGTGGGATGCCTTTTGAAGAGCTGTGCATCTGATCTGAGGGTCCCTATGATCAGGGATGGTCTTCATCTTGGGGAGTGGTTAGGAGGAGCTGCTGGGGAGTTCCTAAGATCAGTGGCAACAAGATTCCTGCCTAGAATCCTGCCTGGAATAAATGAACATCAGTTGAATGGGCAGATTAGCTCCCATACCGCCTCCTCTTTGAGTGATCTCTTTCGTTGCCCATTTCATAAGGACTCGTTTCTTGCCACCCAGGCCCAGGTGTAGAATGGGGTCACCAGAACATCAAACAACAGAGGGAAGGGGTGGTGCATATCTCAGATGGTACTGTACTTGCCTAACATGTGTGAAGCCCTGGTTTCCATTCCCAGTGTTCCGCAAACCAGATGTGGTGGCACATGCCTAGCATCTCAGACCTCAGGACACAGAGGCAGGAGGTTCTGAGTTAGGTCATCCTCAGCTACGGAGTCTCCAAAGAGGCTAGTCTTGGCCATATAAGACCCTGTTTCAAAGGAACAAACAACAGAAAAGAAAGGAATGGGCAGTGAGAGTCCCTTCTGGAAAAACATAGACCCACTTGAGCGAGCAGAAAATCAAAGTTCTAAGGAGGGAGAGGGACCATGAAGGCCTTGTGGGTAATGATCTGATCATAAATGGAAGGAGGGTTGAAGAAGTGTGATTTGGTGGTCATGTGAACAAAGAGTTTATGTCCAGCATGAACTTAGCCCCACTTAAGCAAAGGCCAAGCGACATAGAAGTCCAGAGCAGCATGTCTTTGGTTATTTGGATTCTATAATGCTTCAAACTGGGTCACACAGGGATATGGATCTGGTTAGAGTGACATAAGTGTCCTTGTGTTGGTTCTAGCCTCTGGTAACCACAGGACTTGAACTCCCTTCAATGTCATGGTGGGTGGGCACCAAGAGTGTGGATGACCAGCAAGAGTTTACTCTGGGCCAGCTGCTGTGTGAAGACAATTTTGTCCTAAGGTTTGTGAAGATGAAGAAACCAACAGTTGAGGCCAAAGGCCCCACCTCTTCTTATAAAGTATCCACCCAGACACTTTTCATGCACTGGAAGCTCAGGGTTACTTTATGATTTTAAGAGACTTTGTGTATCCTTTCTGAGCTTCCTGTGAGGTGACGTTACACTCGACTTCTCAGATGTCTCTTTCCTTCTGAGTCACATATGTGTCCCACCCTTAACAGATGCCAATGCACTCTTGTTCTGTGGATCTCATTCAGATTACTCTAGACTCTGTCCCAGCCAGTCTTCATAATATGTTGATATTTGTCTCAGATTCTGAGCCATCAATCCCTTCAACATGGGCTCCCATTGCTGCTTCTTCCTCTCAGGTGATGTTTGAGTACTTATAATTCCAGTCATGAAGAGGACTCATGCCTGTCGGAAGGAATATCACTCGATCCTCCAGGGTGAAATCTAAATCCCAGCCCTGACCCTGCAGGTTTTAAATAATTTGTGTGTTGCAACATAAAGTATGATAAGTGGAGTTGTTAACACCCATATTGTAAATAACAGCTAAGGTCACTGTGAAATGTTGTGGTGTGGTCTGTTTTGATGGTAAACTTAGATTTGGGGAGAGATGACTGGGAGGCAGAATTCATGGATTCACATCTGAATGGGCCATTGGGAGGCAGGGGCTGGTTGGAGGACATGCATGTCCTTGGGGGCTCCATCTTGTTCTGGCCACTTCCTGTTACTGTGGCCTGCCCACTAAGAGATAGACAACCACTTCCTCCATGCTCTCCTGCTGCTGCAGTGTTCCTACTTCCCTGTGAGGTTCAGAATCAGTGGAGTATAGGACTTTGGCCCAAGGTCTCTGAAGCCATGAAGCAGAATAAATAATTCTTCTTCCAGCTGTTCCATTCTTGGCTTTGAAAAACATTAGAGAGTTAAGCGCTTCAATACAATCTCTAGTAAACATTTTTTTTTTTTACCCAATGTATAACTCTCCTGTAACTGTTCATAAGCTAGAGTCTTGTGCTGGGTAGTGGCACATCTTGTGTGGTAAGGAGAAGAATTAGGATTTCCTATTGTTTATTGTACAAGCTTCCCTTGCAGCTAGATGTGACCTAGCTTAAGAACACAAGAATAGAGCAAAATCTATCCTTGTAGTCTTTCAAGAGAAGGAAAAAAGACACAGCCAGGCCATCTTTCCTCCCACTCCGTGTCTGCAGAGGATGCGGTCATCTTGAAATCCTAACATAACGACCGACCATGAGGAACACTGGCACCCCTAGAACAGCAATGCATTTGCACTCCTGACAGCTTCGAGGATGCCAGTAGACACTTGCCTCTGGAACGTTGTGGGCAGACTGGCACTTCTCCTGTCTAACGCCATGATTGTTTAGTCTGTCTTGTTATTTGTAACCAAACATACCCAACTGATATAAAATAATTTATTGCTTTTTTGCTTGCAATGAATAAATGGCTCGTTTTTAGAAATAATAAATGTCAACACAAAAAATCAAATACAACCATCCCCCAAAAAAACCTCAGAAACACAAACATTCAAGGTTATTATCATTTCAAATATGTTAATGATAAAAATCAGATGCTTTGATATGACACAGCCCTCAGCTTAGGGCTGGACATAGCTGTTCCTATCTTGGACTCTTGGTATCAAGGAAGAAAGGAGTGTGGATACTGAGTCGCACATCTATTTAGCAGTCGTTTTTATTACAGAGTGACAGTCTGTGGTAAAGTTTAAAGAAGAACGTGCTTTCTCTCTCTTTATCCTTGCAGCAGCTCACAAGGTCTCATTATAATTCAGAAAAATATGCAGCCCTTCCCAACCCCTCCCCTTATTAAAGTTAACATTACTGCTGATTTTACTTTTTGTTCTTATGATTCCATATGTCTTCCTACACAGTTACACACACACACACACACACACACACACACACACACACACACACAGTAAGGGGATTTTGTTTTGCATACCAAGCAGATGGTGTGAGATACATTGCCCTTCGGGGTACTTCTCATCTGTATCTGTTTTAGGGATATTTCTGTAGTGGTTCAAACGCCAGTCTCTAAGTTCTCAATGGCTGCTATGAGGTGGGAGCGATCATTGTCAACAGAATCCAGAGTCTCCTGGGAGATGGGCTTCTGGGCTGCTGTGGGGAATTATCTTGATTACATTAACTGACCTGTCCACTGTGGGTGGTGTCATTCCCTGACTTGGACTCTGGATGGAGAAAGGGGGCTGAGCAGCTCAGCCCAGCGCAGCAGCAAGCAGCACTCTGTTTCCTGAGTGTGGATGTGATGTGACTGGCCACCTAAGGTTTTTGCTGTCTTTACTTCCTCACTGTGATGGGCTGCACCTTGAACTCTGAGCTAGAACAGACCTTTCCTTCCTTAAAGTTGCTTTTGTTGGGGGGTATTTTGTCATAGCAATAGAGAATGTATAACCAAGCTGTGCAGTGAGGAATGATTTACTAGGAGTTAAGAAAGTTCAAAGTCAAAATGGGTCACTTAAGTGCTATTGGTCTCTCTGTCTCTAGAAGAACCAAGTCAATCAAAGAAAGAGACTGACTATGGAGGCCTTTAAGGACCGTACTTAGCCTGAAATCCTATTTGTTTTTGGCTCCCTGGGAGATGGGAAATTGCATCTTTACTGTCTTGGGCATGAGGTTGCTTAGTTACTCCACAGTGGCTGATCACGCTGTGTTTAAAAATCAGGATTAAATCAATGATGCCCTGTGGATGACTGAATAATGAAAACTCAGGTCTGCAGGATACCAACATCTTTGCAGATTTCTTCTTGACATGCTTGGCTGCGGTCTAGGCAAGACACATTGCTCGTAGGGATTGGGGTTGATGATGCCTTGGCTATGAAAGAGCAGTCTCCGTGGTGGCAAAGCAAGCATGGGAGGTTGAGGAATGTGTGTGCCTCCTCTTCCCCTCCAAGAGGTCCAGTCTACATCCTACCTTGGGGGTGCAGCTCACTGGGCACTTGATAGCATGCACAAAGCTCCAAGGTTGGTCCCCAACACTATAAAAGCAATCCAACTCAAGATAGTCAGTCTACTACACAAACAGTGTGGATGGGTATACCACCTGTGTGATGGTTTGAATATGCTTGGCCCAAGCAATGGTGCTGTTTGGAGGTGTGGCCCTGTTGGAGTAGGTGTGGCCTTGTTGGAGTAGGTGTGGCCCTGTTGGAGTAGGTGTGGCCTTGTTGGAGTAGGTGTGGCCTTGTTGGAGGAGGTATGACCTTGTTGAAATGGTGTGGCCTGTTGGAGTAGGTGTGGTCTTCTTGGAGTAGATGTGTCAATGTGGGTGACTTTAAGACCTTCATTCTAGCTGTCTGGAAGTCAATATTCTGTTAGCAGCAGATGAAGATGTAGAACTCTCAGCTCCTCCTGCACCATTCCTGCCTGGATGCTGCCATGTTCCCACCTTGATGATAATGAACTGAACCTCTGAAACTGTAAGCCAGTCCCAATTAAATATGTCCTCATAAGAGTTGCCGTGGTCATGGTGTCCGTTCATAGCAGTAAAGCCCTAACCTAACTAAGATACCTGACAAAGAGAAGCAAAGTCAGCCATTAGAGTAGCTTGCCCCTAAGCCGGGTGTGGTGGCGCACGCCTTTAATCCCAGCACTCGGGAGACAGAGGCAGGTGGATTTCTGAGTTGGAGGCCAGCCTTGTCTACAAAGTGAGTTCCAGGACAGCCAGGCCTATACAAAAAACCACACATGCACACAAAAGAGTAGCTTGCCCCTTAGCTGACCCTAAAAACGGAGGTTAGCCTGGATTACTGAGACAAGCTTAATACAGTCACAGAAGAGTTCAGTGCTAAAGAAGGAGGAGACAGCTAGTGTCACAGCAATAGAACATGATAAAGCCACATGGCCATGACTCTCCCCAGATCCACAGGACTTATATTCTAAAGCTTAGCAAGAGCGGCTAAAGGACATTGCTCTCAGTCAGACTCAATACCCCTCTTTATGAACGAGAGGAATTGTAACACCCTGTTTACCATTCAGAAATGAATTTCCACGGATAGTATAATCTATACATGCATAGAGAATCAAAAGATGAATACAACACTCTTGACAGTATTGGGAGAGGGAGGACGCTGAAGTTGCCTGTAATAAGAGGGTTTATATCTCTCAGTGTGTCAACGGCAGCATGGGACTACACAATAAAACACAGCAACGCCGCCGGATAATTGCTCCAATCTATAACCACCGTGGCTCTCACGGGCAGGAGAGCAAGCTCCTACAGATGTGCTGTGTCGCCAGTGAAAGATGACACTGGTATCTAGCCCATCAGTGGTGGGTTTGCTGAGACTCTGTAGGGCTCATTGACATTCTTAACCAAGCAAAGATTAACCCTTTGCTTGTTTTTTTTTTTTTTTTTTTTTTTTTAACCAGTCATATGCCTTTGAGTACTTGGCTTGCTGCCAAACCTGATGATTTGTGTTCAAATCCTGGGACCCATGTGGTGGAAGGAGAGAACAGACTTCTACAAGTTCTCCTCTGATCTCCAAACATATTCTCTCTCTCTCTCTCTCTCTCTCTCTCTCTCTCTCTCTCTCTTTCTCTCTCTCACACACACATACACAGAGACAGAAACATACACACAGAGAGACATATACACATACAGTCATACATACATACAGATCTCTCTCTCTCTCTCTCTCTCTCTCTCATACACACATACATACACACACACACTCACTCACAGACACACACACAGTCAGACAGTCAGACAGTCAGACAGACAGACATGTATGTGCAAACACATTTAGCTGGTTGCGGCTCAGTATAGAGTGCTTGTGTACCATGTATACCCAGCACTGAATAAAACCCTAAGTTTTTATGGATGCCAACCTTTGTTGGACAGTTGTGCCCGCACCGTATGGCTGGACCTGAAGCCCAGCACTGCTCTCCATCCTGTCTCCATCATGTCCAGATCTCCTTCAGGGAGGCGCCTTTGCCACAGCCTGGACACTCTGGGGTTCAGGGCATCCATGGATCTCTATTTGCTCCCACTGGGATTTCTGAGTTTCCAGTTTGTCTTCTCAGCTTGGCTTTTAACCTGGAAAGGCTCTGGGTGTCCCTGTCTCATGGAAGGAAACTCGTACAAACATGAGCTCTGTCAGAAGGAACAATCACCTACCTCAAAATACCCAGGAATAATGTATGCAAAATGGCTCCATATGTGTGGGCTCACAGGTCATTGAAAGGATTAATGTGCATACATGTGCAGGGAGCACCAGCCAAGTGCTCCCTTGCCCTTCTGATAACTGTGCCAAGGAGGGAGGATTGACAGGATCATCTCATTTAACAAAGAGAAAACTGAAGTCCAAAGTCAGTGAAGATAAAGGCAGCCTGGCTCCAGACCCCCAAATGTCTAAGTGCTCTGCTCTGTTGTGTAGTGGTCTCAGCATACCTGGTTTGGTTCAGTAGAGTACTTAGCACAGCACCCAGTACTTAGCACATAATCAGTACTATAGTTCAGAAAAGTACTTAGCACAGCATTCAGAATATACAAGGCCCCAGTCAGTGGAGTTTGACTTTTCTCTAAAAGGACTTCCCTGGAGTTTATGTCCAGCCTTCTTCAGACACAGAGAGAAACAAGGATGGAGGGCTAGCCTGCAGCCTTTGGGATGTTTGGGACACTTCTGGAAGTAGCCCAGCCTCTCATGAACTTTGACAAATATTTTCACCACCAACATGCCTTTGCATTTTTGTGCCTGGGGCTTGGTGCCTCAAGCCTGGCTTTCCAGAGATCTCTAGCAGTGGCCCAGAGCAGGCAAGTTTAACCCTTTCCTCTTCCAAAATCAGCTCCATGTTCATGAGCCCAGTGATTATTCATTCACAAACTACAGCAGGGGAGTGGGGGCGCAACTCCTATCCTCCCAGGACAGCACAGTATCACAGTGTGGGTTCATAGAGATCCTCTTGAGTCTAAGCTGTGTTATTTGCTTACTGACCAGCAGAGCAAATCAAGTGTGTCCTGCCTTCATTTCCTCCTTCACATAGGTTTGTTAGTGTCTTAGTCAGGGTTTCTATCCTGCACAAAACATCATGACCAAATAGCAAGTTGGGGAGGAAAGGGTTTATTCAGCTTATACTTCCACGTTGCTGTTCATCACCAAAGGAAGTCAGGACTGGAGCTCAAGCAGGTCAGGAAGCAGGAGCTGTTGCAGAGGCCATGGAAGGATGTTTCTGGCTTGCTTTCCCTGACTTGCTCAGCCTGATTTCTTATAGAACCCAAGACTACCAGTCTAGGGATGGCACCACCCACAATGGGCCCTCCCACCCTTGATCACTAATTGAGAAAATTAGTGGATCTCCTGGAGGCATGTCCTCACTTGAAGCTCCTTTCTCTGTGATAACTCCAGCTGTGTCAAGTTGACACACAAGCCAGCCAGTACAGTTAGTCTTGACCGACAACTCTGTTGGATTGAGAGACACTTGGGGAATTGATAAAGCCCACGTGTGGGTGTGTTTGTGACGGCACTCCAGGGATGATTTGATTGGCAGTCGGGAGACAAATGTGACACAGCTCCATAGGCTGGGCACTCAGGTGGGATGGAAAGAGAAGGACCCAGACAGGGGCTGTGAATTACTGAGTAAGTGGTTCTACAGCTGCTGCCATCACCCAGGGATGTCAGAATCCAGCCTCTTCAGCCTTTCAGTGTGGACTGACACCAAGAACACTCCCAAGATCTTCCAGGCCACCTGCTTTGCACTGAGCGGCTGAAAACAACGGAAACTGATTATAGGTAGCCTGAAATGTCAGAAGCCTGAAGTCAAGCTGTTCTTCTGGGGGCAGGGGATTCCATCTCTGCTCTGTCCCCCAGCTTCTAATGAGAAGCCACTCCGGGCGGGTGGTCACTTCCCTTTCTCTTTCTCCCCTCCCTCTGCTACCTCCCTCCCTGTCTTCTCCTTCCTGACACCCCTAGTCTTTTTGCGTGTTCATAGACTTTCTTGTCTTGTTTTCTTATGGGATGGACTATGGCCTTGTCTTAGCTGCAGAATTTAACTTATCCTCACTTGAGACAAATTGCAGAATCTAAGTGGACAGGTTCCACCCCAGAGTCAAACGGAGGGGAGATCTGATTGGCCCATTGAACAGAGGTGTCTTCCACTACCCAGCCACCATTGGCTGTTGTTGAGGGCAGGCTCTGGATTTTGTAAATGTGTCTACCAAGGGCTTCCCTGTGAAGTTAGTGATATACATATTGTCTTAGTTAGGGCTTTACTGCTGTGAACAGACACCATGACCAAGGCAACTCTTCTAAGGACAACGTTTAATTGGGGCTGGCTTACAGGTTCAGAGGTTCAGTCCATTATCATCAAGGTGGTAACATGGCAGTGTCCAGGCAGGCATGGTGCAGGAGGAGCTGAGAGTTCTACATCTTCATCTGGAGGCTGCTATCAGAATACTGGTTTCCAGGCAGCTAGGATGAGGGTCTTAAAGCCCATACCTACAGTGACACACCTACTCCAACAGGGCCACACCTTCTAATTGTGCCACTCCCCGGGCCAAGTATATATAATACATACAAACATATAGATATATATATGAATACACACACATATGGAGAGAGAGAGAGAGAGAGAGAGAGAGAGAGAGAGAGAGAGAGAGAGAGAGAGAGAGAGAGTTTTTTTTTTCTTTGTGTATCCCTGGCTGTCCTGGAATTTACTCTGTACATCAGGCTGTCTTTGACCTCACAGATATTCGGCAGTGTCTGGCTATTAGTGATATTCTTAGAGAATGGAAAATATCAAAGGGATTCTGGGTGTTTCTTGGCTAAGGATGTATTGCACACTTATTGTCCAGGAGACAGCCATGGTGCTAAGTGACTCATATGTGTTTCTGGTACATCCTCGCAATGGAATAATATTCTGCTCTGTGTGTGTGTGTGTGTACTTGTGCACTAATGCATTCTTGTAGAAGCCAGAGGTCAATGTCAGGTGTCTCTCTCTCTATCAGTTTCCACTTTCTTTTTTTTAGATTTATTTATTTTATATATTTGAGTACACTGTAGCTGTAGAGACAGTTGTGAGCTCTCATGTCCCTGCTTGCTCTGGCCCAAAAATGTATTTATTATTATATATAAGTACACTATAGCTGCCTTCAGACACACCAGAAGAGGGTGTCAGATCTCATTATGGGTGGTTGTGAGCCACCATGTGGTTGCTGGGATTTAAACTCAGGACCTTCGGAAGAGCAGTCAGGGCTCTGAGCCATCTGGCCAGCCCCCACCTTATTTATTTATTTATTTATTTATTTATTTATTTATTTATTTTAAGACAGTCTTTTGCTGATCCTAGAGCTCACAGGCTTAGCTAGACTGGCTATCTACTGAGCCGCAGGGCTCCTCTTGTCTCTGCCTCTCCAACATTTGAGATTGTAGGAACACATCTTTACACCTGGCTTCATTGTTGTTTGTTTGTTTGTTTGTTTGTTTTCTTAACTTGGTCTCTGAGGTATTGAACTCAGGTCCTCACACTTTTCCAGGTTTATTCCCCAGCCCAGAGATTAATTTGACTTTCAGAGATGGGCAGATGGAGGCTCAGAGCAACAGGACAGTGTCCCTTTCATACAGGTAGAATAAAGCCTCCCCTCAGCCTCCCTCCTGACAGCAGATTTCCCAGGGAGCTGCTTCCAGACTGACGCGGGCTTTCTCTTTGGCTCTTGGTGGACAGGGGGCTCCACGCCTTGTCCTGAGCTTCACCTGTCTGATGCTGATTGAGATAAAGTCTCTCTGATCACTTAGCTATGCTGGTCACACCCCCATGTCCCAGAACGGTGTTGAGAAATGCAATTTGTGGCATCCCAGGTGGAAAATTTCCGATTCTCTCTGTCGGAGGATGTCGAGGTGGATTGGTCTCTAGCCTGGTGGAAATATAAACGTCCGCTCTGAGAATAAAGGAGCTAGGTGCGGGGGGGGGGGGGCGGGGCGGGGGGGAGGTCTTGGAAATTTATGGAAAGCTGGCTGTTTGGAATGTCAAAATTAACCAGGGCTCTCCCAGTCGCTGCCTTCCCCGGGCTGTATCTATGCGTTTCCGAGTAGCGTTTTTAAATTCTCTTGCCGCTTTTTTGATCTGGGAAAGAATATAGATTGTTAGGTACTCTGGCTGCAGAGTTTACACACAGGGAGAGTTGAGCTGTTGGGGACCGCTGCTCACCAACCAGCAACGGTTTCCTGTGCACTTGACAGATAAACCCAAGACCCAGGCTGGGACCGCTCAGTTTAGCCCTGATTAAGCCCATCCTATGAAGAGGTTGTTGCTAATTCCAGCCAGCAGAGGGCGCTATGGACACAGCTGGTGCACTTTCTAGAAAGGAGAAAATCTTTTTTTTTTAAAGAAAAGATAATTTATTTTTATTTTATGTACATTGGTGATTTGACTGCATCTATGTCGGTGTGAGAGTGTCAGATCCTCTGGAACACGAGTTACAGAGAGTTGTGAGCTGCCATGTGGGTGCTGGGAATTGAACCCAGGGCCTCTGGAAGAGTAGCCGGTGCTCTTTACCACTGAGTCATTGCTCCAACCCTAGAAGGAGAAAATCTTAATCATAATGAAATGCTACACTAAGTAGGAAGTGGGTTGATATTCTGAAGTGAATTTTATTTCTTAAGATTTATTTTTATTATCTTGTGTGTGTGTGTGTGTGTGTGCGCGTGCGCGCGCACACACGCGCGCACATGACCGCACATGCCAGGGTATTTACATGTAAATCAGGTGCCCCGTTCTAGTTTGCCTTCTGTTGCTTTGATAAACATTGTGACCCAAAGCAACACGGGGAGGTAAGGGTTAATTTATTTGGCTTACACTTCCAGGTTACAGTCCACCATCAAGGGAAACCAAGGAAGAAACCTGGAGGGAGGGATTGGAGCAGCGGCAGTGGAGAGCACTGCTTGTGGGCTCTCTCAGGCTCCTCAGGCTCCGGTATAACTGACATCTTATCGAGCCTGGGCCCCACCTGCTATGGATGGTGCTGCCTGCAGTGGGCTGGGCCCTCTTCCATCAGTTAGCAGTCAAGGAAGTGCCCCCACGGGAGTGCCCACAGGTTAATCTGATGGAGGCAGTTCTTCAATTAAGGTCCTCTCAAGTATGTCAAACAGACAGCTAAGATTAGCTATCCCATGTCTGTGGAGTTCATAAGACTATATCAGATCCCCTGGAGCTACAAGCATTTGTGAGCCACCAAATGTGCTAGCTGGGAACCAATTCTGTGTCCTCTGAGAAAACAGTATATACTTATAACCACTGAGTCATCTCTCTTGCTACCCCCCAACCCCCCGCCCAAAGCTTATTTTAAACAACCCTATATATTTGACTTTGGGCTTGAGCGTACAAGGGTTTTGTTGTAAGCTACACCAGGCAGAGCAAAGGAGAACCTTCAGCTGACAAGATTTATGGGGAGGGGTAATCAGGCTACTTTATAATTTCATATACCAAGCGCCACACTAGACATTTCCCATATGTTATTTCCTATAAGCCGCCGCCGCCGCCGAGTCCCTGGGAGGAAGCTGAGGCTCATGAACACAGGTGTCTGAAACGTAGTTTAAACGGCAGAATGTGAATCTTAACTGCAAAGCCCACACATTTAGCTTCACACGGTAGCAGTTTCCATAGGTAGCTCGGGCAATCAATAACTGGGAATTGTGGAAGCCACGAAAGAGTGGTCCTTCCATCCCAATGCCTCGGACACTCACGTTGAGTGTTAAAGTCCGTGTGCCTATTAAGAGGCTGACTGAGGAGGCTACTTAGTGATTTCAGGCATCTAGGGAAACAAAATGAAGCAGAGCTGCCCATCCCCCACCCCACCCCACGCCGTGTGTTTATTTGCTTTTTCTGGTGTTCAACAGGAGATAACTTGTTTCCTCCCTGGTGAGTTCTAGCCCCCCCTCCCCCTCACGGACATCTGCACAGGAGGCTAATGTTAAAGAGTTTAAATAGTATCTCACATTCATCGGGGTTTTATGTATGTGTGTATTTGTATGTATGTATTTGCTAATTTATACCAGGCTTATCCCCCAGGTATTCAATATGGCCCCCAAGCATCCAGGACAGTTCAGAAAGCAGGGTGTTCTCAGAGGAGGGGTGAGTGGGGCCTTCCATGACAGTGGTCCAGTATTGCTCTAAGCTGTGTGCCCTGGCCACCACTACCACCAGTGCTAAGTGGGGGCCATGCTGGGTTGGGAGGGCACAGAAGTTACAAGGAACAAGGCACACAACTTCAGTGATTTTTTTCCATTGGAGGTGTGTGGGCATGCATGTATACATAAGTGTGTGTACGTGTTTGGGTGTTGGTCTGCACCCCCATGCTATGGTGCACAGTCGGAGAAGGTCAGAACTAAACTGGAGGGAGCCAGTTCTCTCCCTCTACCATGTAGGACCCAGGGATGGAAAGAACTCAGGCGTGGTGGCAAGTACCTTTAAGCTTCGTGCTGGCCCATCCACTTTACTTACTTTCCCAGACTGGGCTTTTCACTGAATCAGATGCTCACCGGTTCTGATCGGCTTTTCAGGTGGTTTTTCTGAGTGAGTCAAATTCAGGCTCTCAAACTAACCATGTACCAACTGAGCCACCTCCTGGTTCCCCTCGGGGACAGTTTATGTGAACACAGATTGAATATTTTGCCGTACTGTATTGTTATTATTTAGATTTTTATTATTTATAGTACATACATGTGAGTTTGCGTGTCAGAGCCTGAGGAGTCAGAGCTATCAGATACCCGGAGCTGGAGTTACAGGTGGTTGCAAGCGGCTGCTGTGAGTGCTTAGAATCAAACACAAGAACAAAGCGTGCTCTTAGCCACAGAGCCATTTCTCCAGTCCTGCAATCATGTGTTATGATCCAATAAAATGAGGTTAAGAAAGCAGGAGAGTCCTGGAGATGGATGTAACAGGAGGGGGCATGCAAAGAAGAGAGCAGCAAAAGAAGCAAATAGTTTGTTCCGTGCTGACATCATTAAAACCCGCCGGTCAGAGTCATTTAGAAAACAGGCAAGGAAGTCCGTTCTACTTCTGTGGTGGATTACACACTTAGTGTGGACATTTAGGTCAGGTTTGGGAGGGGAGTTTAATGCTGTACGGTGGCTAATAGATTAGTACCCGGCTCACTCCAATCAATGGTATAGGAAGCTTTTGAATCACTGGCTAAGGTGAAAACGTGCTGTAAACGATTAGTGATGTCTGTCATGGGAAAGCAGCAGCAGTATGGCACGCCAGACTTGGAGTTTGCTTGAATGTAAAGACCGTGGCTTTGAAGGACATCATGCATAAGTCACCATGGTCTCTCAGCTGTCCTTTGGTTCATGACAAGTTTGTTTTTCCTTACTTGGTATATATTTATTTATTTACTGGTTTACTTAATAAATTGGCCAAATATAATGCTTTATAAGGTGTTGAAAGGGAGTCTATTTATCCATCCTCATGTCTGCATTCCAGTTTGCCTTCAGCTGTCTGTGACAGCAGAACATATCAGAACAGCCTCTTACAACACAAAATGGGAGGAGGGCTGCCAGAGTGCTTCAGGCAGTGTTATTAACGGAGGAAAATTGGGTTCTGATGTTCCTGGAGCTCCAGTGTCTCCAAATTGGGACGAGTTCTTCATTCTCCAGGGTCTTCATCTCAGGAGTAGCAGCATCTGCTCTTGGGCCTGTCTCTCTGCTCTTCACCAGCTCATGTGGTCAGACGGGTGCGGTAAACAGGACCAACCAGAAGGATTCGAGATTTTTTCCAACTCGTCTTTTACAGTGACAGTCAGGAGGGAGCACCGTGAATCTAGGTGTCAAAATCACAAAGAACGCAGAGAAGAATACAGAATGTTTATTTCACACGATCATTCTGCCATTCATTTATTCAACAAACACTGCCTGAGCATTCTCTGTGTGTCAGGGTTTTGAGGTTTATTGGAGACATAGACAGAAGAAGGATATGTTACCTGCCTGTTATGGCTTGGAGCCTAGTAGACAGGTGCACTCATAAGTCTAGCGTAGAATGGCAGCTGCTAAGTCAGGGAATGCTCGGGGTGCATAGAGAGATAATGAGGATTAGTTACGTAAGCTACAGGCAGGTGCTAGGTGCAGCTGTTACCCAATGTCTCCAGTTGGTGGCGCTGTTTGTGGCCGTGGTACCACTGCCTTGCAGGATGAAGTATATCACTGGGGTCAAGCTTGCTGATTTCACACACCCTTGGTCACTTCCAGTTTGCCCTCTCCTCTGCTTTGTGAAGATGCAAGCCCTTAGCTTCCTGCTCCTGCCACCGTGCTGGCCACACCTCTCTGCCATGGTAGACTCCAATTCCCGTGGGTCCATGAGTCACAATAAACTCTTTGTTCCATCCATCAGTTTTGGTCTCGGTATTTTATCACAGCCATAGGAAGGTCTCTAGCACACCAGAGTTACTGGCATTCATAGCAACACACATGATAGTTGGGTGGTACTTTGTTTCCCATTTCAGAGACAAGGAAATCGAGGTTAATTCAAGGTATCGATTTGCATAGCCAGAATTTGAAGTCAACCTGTCTTTACACAAAAGGGCAGGGTCAGTGGGGCAGGCATAGGATAGCTGCTACTGGCCTATTGGCCTTCCTGCTCAAAATAGAGAGTAAGTGAACTGTGAAGCCTACTGAAACTGCTGGTCCACAGCAATTCTGAAACACAGCTGATCAGCAATTCCTTTGTTCAGACTCAAGCCCTGGTTTTTCCTGGTGACTCTTGTTAGGAGCACCTGCAGGTGCTCAGGGGAGACTCAGTGTTTCTTGCCACCTATTTACCAAGTTTCCACCGCCCCCAACCCCAGTGATAGGAAACCTTTCTTATTAACCAATCAACAGCACAGAGTCAGAGAAAACTGTGAGCTAAAATGGGAAGAGGTATGAATCCCAACAGATGTGCAAAGGCAACAAAGAAACAATGAGACAACCTCCCGTCACAACCCATCCCCAACACCCTGGTCCCCTTCACATCACCTAGATAAGTGAAATGCCTGAGGAAGAGTTCAGAATCCTATTTTAAAACAGCATCGATGACATCATTAAAGAGTCACCGATGACGCCATCAAAGCGTAGTTAAAGGCTGAGCAAACTGAGGACATCCAGTTGCTCTGGATAGTTTTATGGCATCTTCACACATGGGACTGTAGGCAAGCCTGTGGGGGATTTCCTTCATTAGTGATTGATGGGGGAAGACTCCGCCCATTGTGGGTGGGGCCAGCCCACGGTGAGTGGGACCATCTCTGGGCTGGTGGTCCTGGGTTCTATAAGAAAGCAGGCTGAGCAAGCCATGGGGAGCAAGCCGGTAAGCAGCATCCCTCCATGGCCTCTGCATCAGCTCCTGCCTCCAGGTTCCTGCCCTGCTTGAGCTTCTGTCCTGACTTCCTTTAGTGATGAACAGTGATCTGGAAGAGTAAGCCAAACAGACCCTTACTCTCCATATTGCCTTTAGTTATGGTGTTTTTTCATTGCAGCAATAGTGACCCTAACTTGTTAAGTCAAGATCTTGACAAGATGGCATCTAAAGTGAATAAAACCACGAGGTGGGGGGATAAAGTATGAGATGCAGAAGATAACATTCAGCAACAGATTGAAAACACCTATGAAGAACCCAACGGGGATTACCGAAATGGAAAATAAAACCAATCAAATACAAAAACACGTTGGAGAGCATCATCAACAGACAAGACCACTCAGGAGAAAAGAATCCTGGGATACAGGACAAAGCAAGGCACTGATACGCTTGGTCATATATGAAGAAAAAAGAGGCAACAGACGTGGCTAATAATTCCAAGAATTCTGGGGTACATTCAAGAGACCAAACCATGGGACAGAGAGAGCTGGGATAAACAACAGATAGAATAGATAAATTATCATTAAAAAAGCCATAGCAGGAAAGTATGCAAATCTAGGGAAAGAAGTTGACAACCAAATGCAAGAGGCATTTAAACCCAAACACACGAGCAGAGAAGAAGAACGTCCCCATAGCAAGTCACAACAAAGATGTCAAAAAATACAAAGTAAAGACAGAGTCTAAAATCCATAGAGGGGGAAACCAGACTCACACACAAAAGCGGAGATATTGGAAGGATGTCAGATCTATCATCATAAAAGCTCTCAAGCTAGGAGAGCAGGAAATTATGTAGATTCCAGGCCCTGAAAGTACATAACTGTCAACCGAGAGTGCTGTGCCCAGCAAAGCTTTCTCTCAAAACGGATGGAGAAATAAGGGTATCCCAGACCAGTACAAACTAAGGGCTCTGCCCTGGTCTCTCAACCCATGAGCCGTGCGGGACTGAATGCCAACTCAGACCTATTGGCCCATGGGTCTTAAGAGTCTTAAAGAACACATCCAGTATTGCCAAAGTCCAGAGCTATGTCCCCCACTGTGGCTGCACACAGAAAGTCCATCAGTATCAAGGTACTGGATGTGGGCACTGGCACAAGCTGTTTCTATTATCAGGCCTGGTTTAGGCTAGCGGAGAAGTTTGTCCCTCCAGGTCTCTGCCTGTCACAGGCATGGATGTATAGATTACATCTCATCAATGGCCACTGTTTATTGAGCACCTATTGTCTCTGATCTCACAAGAATCCCTTGGGTCTGATTTATTTGCTCTGTGGATTCTCCATGAAGTCTTCCAGAGCCTCTGCCTATTGCTGAAGACAATTCCAAGTCCTGCTGCATGGGTTCACCTTGCTCCATCATACCACCAAGCTCCTTGGTTTTCAAAGCTATCTCGTGACACGGCATTGAGCTCATCCACGAAGCCACATGTATCTCCCAAACTTTACTGTGTGCTTCCTAATATCCTGTCCCCATTCTGGGTAGTCTGAGATCTCATGGATATTTGTCCACATCTTAAAGGTCATTACTTTGCACCCATGTGTTAGGGCATGAGCATTTTAAATCTCTTTAAATGTGGGCACTGGCACAAGCTGTTTCTATTATCAGGCCTGGTTTAGGCTTCTGTTAAATAAGGCCCATGGGAGCAGATTGGAAGGAGAGTTTCCATCTATGGACATTCATCGCGGGACTCAGAGGTGGTGGAAGAGACATGTGATCAGGGCAGTGGTTCAGTCTCATGAGGAGGCTAAAGCATCCCTGGAAATGAAATGATATAGAGAAAACTGTGTTGCTCATGTCATCGCTGAGGAGACTTCCAGTGTGTGGCTGGAAGGAACTCTTGGTTAAGTTGCTTTGATGATGGGGTTAGGAGACTCTGCACATGCTCATTCCATTTTCTTCCAGGTAAGCACACTTTTATTGCTCTGCAGGACTTCTCCCAGGATGCTGTGCACATTTGAGGCTTGAGATGATTCTCTGGGCAAGATTGGAGGTGGGGGGCATCTAGTGATTTAGCAAGGGGAGGGAGCTTTTCATGAACACCTATTGGATTTGTTCATTCACTCAGGTATTCAATACTCTCTGTAATCATTCAATTATTGCTCCTACCTGGGACCAAGAACTAAATTCTAGACCCTGGGTTTGCAGCAGCAAGCATTTCAGGCAAGGTCCTTTGCTCTTTAAGGGTATTCTAGTGAGGGATGAGGCCAACCAAAGACAATCCCAGGTGCACTAGCGATTGGCCAGCCCATGACTTTGGCCTTTTATGGAATGAGGGTGAATGGGGATTTTTAACTAGATGTCTGGTAAAGCTGGTTGGCTTGTGGATGCTTGGAACAAATCCTTTCACCTGTCTGCTGCTCAGTCCGCCATGTGGCTCTCTTCACACATAAGCTTTCTCTCTTGTCCACTCCACCCCCACCCCATCACAATCTTCCCAGGGATGAACAGATGGTGTGTTGGTGGTGTTGGGGACAACGCCTGAGCACACCTGGTTCTATGTCTTCTTTAAGCTGTTTCCTGAGCCGTCTTGCTCCGAGGCACACCCACTTTGGCTTTGGGTTCTGCTTTGTAAAGTGACAGGCTTTCTGCACCCCTCTTGTTAAGCTTAGCTGGTACAGGAAGGCAGGAGAGCCCTTTCTGAAGAATGCTCCAAAACTGGACTTAGGTTGATGGGGGTGGGGGTGGGGGTGGGGAGGTCATTGATTATTTCTCAATTGGATCAGAACCCACGGGGGTCTAAATGGAACCATAAGTTATACAGACAGGAGTAAGAGTGGAGGAGAGGAAGGGGGTGGAGACTGTTAGTGGTAGATCTTTAGAGAGAGGGTACACAACCATCCTGGACCCAGGACTTGAGCACAAGGATAGCTCGGCCATCAGAAGACTCTCCCATTCTGAACCACGGCTACCATTCTGTTCCCTGCTGGGTGCACAATGATGCTGTGAGCTCTTCTACAGAGCTTCCCAGAGATTTTCATCTATATCCCACAACCACTGCCTTACAGTAAATGTCCTTGCTTTTGAGAGATTGAGTGAGCGCCAGGCAACCAGAAGAACCTAGCTGTAATGCACAATGAAAAGAATGCTATAGAAAGGCTGCCCTCTGCCCCCAGAGATTCCATCTTCTTTAAGAAGCAAACATTGCATTGAAGTCCCAGGGTTGCCAGGTCCCCTCTCTACCTTGAGCATAGTAGGAGCTGTTGTTTCCAGGGTTCTCTGCCTATTGGGTACCTTCCAAAGCTTGACTTAGCACATTTGAACTCACCGCATGCACAAAACCACAGCGCCATATGAAAATAAGTCCCAGTAATGAATGTGGAAACTGAGACACAGCCTAGGGCTTCAATAACATGCCTGAGATTTCACAGACAACAGTAACATTCTTCATTTGGATCTCTCCAGAAGCAGCCTTGGAGATAAGGATTTGAGTTCAAAGGTGGGAAAGAAAAGTAGGGGTGGATAGTCACGCAGTCTATTGCTTCTTTGGGAAACTAGACCTTAATTCCTTTAGGGAGACCATGGGAGCTTGGGAGGTAGAGTCCTGCCTTACTGATACTCACCAAGTGAGTATGAAGGAATGGACAACTGTATCTCACTCTGTTGGGTGAGCTAAATGATGGTTCTGGTTAGGGGTGCATATGTCTTTGGTTGTTTCTCTTGAGGCTTACAAGAGCAAGACTCCATCATCAAAGACTCTCAATGAGAGGGCTGCCAGTGACCAAGTCTGAGAGGAAGGTGAGCAGTTGCCAAACTGTGAGGCCTTTGTAGAACAAACAAGAAAAGGGTGTGGGTCTTGGAATTAGCTCCATCTATAGGACGAGTTGGGGAGCAACAAGTGGTGGGGATGAGATTTGAACTAAAGCGAATCTGGCATTTATTTAATGTTGTCTGGAGTCAGATTTAAAGTCTTAGCTGTGGGCTGGCCATATCCCCTTCTTGAGTAAGCCCACACTGTAAACAACACCCTCATGGCAACCATGGCTCTCATATCAAACCAATTCTCCCAAAGCCAGATACCAGGCAGACAGAGGATGTTCTTTCCCTTGGAATTTGAGAAATGACTCAGGGTTCTGGATCTACCAGGAGTCTACAAGCCCCCACCATCCCCTCTAGAGCCCAGCTTGTCTGTATCTTGTCCCAAGGTCTACCCTTGGGTATGTCCCAGCCAGAGGTCAGACTCTCCTTGGAACTGCATGGAGCAAAGAGCTCTGCCTCTCACTTGTTCATCCAAAGATTGTTAAATCTTACATCGAAATCCAGCCTCTAATCTTCTGATCACCATCAGGGCGTAATCCCCACTTTTGCCACTGGATCCCCAAGTGATCCTGGGACAATTGCTTCCCTCTGTTGTGTGACTTTTCTTGGAGAGATGTGAACCGTTGTCTATTAGGCTACTGAGGTCAGACCAAGGAAATCATTCCATCTGAGTCCACATCCGGTGAGTTACTGGGGTCACTTACAGGAAGGAGTACAGATGACCCGGAAGCATTCACGTTATGAGGAAGCACTCTCCAACAAGGACAATGATTCAGGGAGGCTGCATCCCTGGAGATCTCAGAACAATTTGTAGGCACCTCCATGGAAGAGACTCTTCCCGGCCACTGTTTCTACCTAAATAAACTTCTGACTGAGGTAGCTTTCTGAGCCCCTTGGGCCCTGTGATGGTTTGTATGTGCGTAGCCCAGGGAGAGGCACTATCAGGAAGTGTGGCCTTGTTGGAGTGGGTGTGACCTTATTGGAGTAGGTGTGGCCTTGTTGGAGTAGGTGTGTCACTGTGGGTGTGAGTTTTAAGACCCTTATCCTAACTGCCTGGAAGCCAGTATTCTGCTAGCAGCCTTCAGATGAAGATGTAGAACTCACAGCTCTTCCTGCACCATGCTTGCCTGGGTGCTGCCATGTTACCACCTTGATGATAATGGACTGAATCTCTGAACGTGTGTAAGCCAGGCCCAATTAAATGTCCTTTTAAGAGCTGCCTTGGTCATGGTGTCTGTTCACAGCAGTAAAACCCTAACTAAGGCAGGCCCTATAAAGTGCCCAAGCTTTTCTGCAACTTCCTGGAGAGAATGTCTCAATTAGCAAGAATTGGCCATACAACACCCTCCTTGAGGGTCAGTTTTCCCATCCAATACATATCCATACCTTGTATGTCCCAGGGACAGGCAAGAAGTAATGTTCACAGACTAAGTCTGAGACCTGTGTCAGAGTTCTCTCCATCTCTTGTTTGCGGAAATGGCCAGCTTGAACTTCAGAGGGCAGAGGGAGCCACTGGGACTTGGTGTAGGTTGAGAGGACTCCCAAAGACCTTGAAATTGCAGAAGGAAAGTGTATCTACCCCAGGCTCTCAAAGATCCTGTGGAAATATTCGCACAGGAGATTGTAAGATGATGGGGGAGGATTTCAGGAGGCACAGCAGAGACCCCGAGAAGAACAAATGAGCTATTTGTTCTGTGTGGGTCCTTGGCATCTGCCCACCCACTTCCTCTTGGCTTAGAAATTCCAGAACATGGAGAAGCGTGCCTGATGGACCTGAGAGATGTTTATGCTACAGGGCAGGGAATCTCTCCAAATGGCTGTCGGGATGGAGATTGTGTGGGGGTGTTTGTGGGAGCTCCAAAGCACGGCATGGAGCCCCTTCCGGTCCTCCAGCCTTACTCTCCTTTCCCCACATGAGTCGTAGATGAAGATTCTCCAGAGCCCATCAGAATGAAAAACATCAGCTTATTTTCCACGCATGGGGGCCTGCCGGCACACCCGGAATCAGCTATCCCGAAAACCTGTTTGTCCTGAATCTTATATCTAAATTATGTTCTTCAAAATGTAATAAATGAGACCCAATGGGATGCACTCAAGCAGCGCTGATGAAATCTGCTGTGAAAATATTACGATTTCATTGTTTTCTGTAACCCTCAGAACCTGCGCCTTATCATCCCATGTGGCCCCTCATTCTGGCATCCAGGCTTCTGATGTCTTCTGCTGAGCTTTCAGGCCCAGAGAAGCCCCTGCGGGGTGATGCTCTCTCTTCCATTGCGCATGTCAGAGAGGGGCTGCATGTCTAGGTGTAGCCCTCGCAGGGAGTAAACAGAGTTGGAAACAATTGTGTGTGTGTGTGTGTGTTTAAGAACATTTGGTTTCAGATGAAATGTTTCTGGATTCAATTTTTCTTGTGTACACAGAATGCAACTATAGCTTCTTCATCCCAGGAAGGATGCTGAGCATCAAGCAGTGCAGTCACAGACGCTATGGAAACTCTGTGCCTGAGGGGCAGGACGGGGTCATCTGAGTCACAGAGAACCTCACACCGGGCTCTGTGTTTGATCAGCATCCTAACACGATGCTCAATCCTTAGATCAACTCTATGAGATGGGCACTCTGTTCAAGACTTACTAAAATGGAAACCAAGGCTCAGAGTGGCTTAGTGATTTTCTTAAGTCACACAGCACGAAGGGATAGATGCAGGATTTGAATCGATTATTCTTAGGTTTAAGCCCAAAAGCCTTAGCTTCTTCACACGACTGTTCTCTGTTTTGTTTTATTTTATTTTATAGACAGGGGAACTGAGACCCAGGAGAACAAAACACAAGTTATAATTAAGAACCCTGGGCTCCAGAGGACAAAATTAAGGCTGGGGATTTAGTTCAGTGATAGAGTTTACTTTTCACGTGAGAGGTTCTGGGTTTTATCCCCCTGAACTGGTGTGCTGGAGAGGGTGAGAGGTATGTTTGTGGCTGTGTGTCTGCTAGTCACAGCACACAGACAGACAGACAGACAGACAGATACACATACACACACACACACACACACAGAGAGAGAGAGAGAGAGAGAGAGAGAGAGAGAGAGAGAGAGAGAGAGAAGGAGAGAGAGAGAATGCTCAAATTCATTTGCTGTGTTGTGGTGGGCTAGATTAGCTCACCTCCTCTCAGTTTTGGCTTGTGCACTTCTGAAATGGGTTGTTGTTGACAGGATTGGAGATATACCTAACACCCACTGAGGTCAAACAAATATCTGACTCAAGAGCAGCTAGAAGGGCACACGTCTGTGAGTAACCGAGGTATGATGTTTGACGCGGGGGTGAGGTGGGGTGGTGCGGATATGCTGTTTGTTATCGGGGGCGGGGTCAACTGGTCCATGACACAAGAGACTTGCTGCCATCTGATGAATACGCTTAGTGCCTCGGGCTCTCCTCCTTCCTGTTTCCAGCCCCCAAGCTCTCTCCGGGTGTCTCTCTTCCTCGTGGTTACAGTGGTGACTGCTGGGGCACCTGCATCTCATGTGTGACGGGTGTTTGATTCTGTACTCGGAGACCGTCTGCCTAGAGATGTCTCTTCCTTTCCCATAGCCAGCCCTGTCTTCAGGCACCTCTGAAGATAAAGACCTGATTTTCTTACCTAGGAGGAAGGCAAAAATGGGGGGCCTGAATAACTAGAGGGGTACAGCCACTATGTGGCTACATGGGCACAGCTGTCTGAGGTGGGATTGGAACCTAATTCTTCCTAAGTCCCAAGTCCTGACTTGTTGTCTTTTATGTAGCCCAGTTGCGCACTTAACAATTGAGACCCGAGAGGAGAGATGACATTGCCATCGGGACATAAGCTAATGTCATGGATCTCAAGCTAGAGCCACAGCCTGCTTTCTGACTTCAGGGCTGGGCTTTCCATTGCACTGAGTGATCTTGTCACGGCAGACTTCTCATTTACATGATTAGAAAGAACATGTCAGTTCTAACTCTGGAATTCACCTGCAAAGCATAGCTAAGAGACCCTGTCAGAAGTCTTAAAGCCCACACCAACAGTGACACACCTACTCCACCAAGGCCACACCCACTCAGACAAGGCCACTCCCACTCAGACAAGGCCACACCCACTCAGACGAGGCCACGCCTACTCCAACAAGGCCACACCTTCTAATAGTACCATTTCCTGGACCCAACATATACAAACCACCACAGGAGACATAAATAATATAGTGTTGATAAAGATGCTGGGAGTCTTTTCAAGTGAGAATTGTTCTACATGCCCTCAGCAGACTTTGTTCTAGAATCTGTGGCCACTGAAGGACTCAGTTATATCACTAGGCGCTGCCCGTGGACGCACTCAGGAGAGTACTAGTCATTCTTCCTCGTTCTCTACCCTCCTGCTCTTTCTTTTCTTCTTCCCTTCCTTCTTGTCCAAAGGATCTAACTACGACGCCAGGATAGCTAGAGCTCACTATTTGGCACAGGTTATCTTCAAACTCGTACCCCATCCCCTCCTCCCAAGTTCTGGGATAACAGGCATGTGCCACACCCAGAAGGGATCCTTTCTGCCCTTAGACAATGCCTGATGTCATTCATTAAGAGAAGAGATGGGGAATCAGCATGTCTGCAGATTTCTGGCTATGCTTAGTTACTGGAGGTGCCTAGTTGGACCAGATACTTGCTTGATGCTCAGTTGCTTCCGTGGGTACCCGGGAAGGTCAAATTTCCCAGGTTCCTTTGCAGTTGATTTGGAACCACACGAGTGGGTATTCGCCAATGATATCCAGGCACTCTTCGAAGGCTCCTCCCACTCTGTCTGCTCTCCTTCTTGTAGATTGTGACTTTACTCAGCAAGATGAGCCTGCATCCCTTAGTGGGTCTCTCTGAGGAGAGCTGCCAGTGAGAATCATGCCCTGACTGACTGAGCTGTGGAGATGTGAGGTGCTTTATTAGAATAACCAGTAATTCTGTGTACCATGGGTTCTGTTTCCAGAAACCACTCTTCCTGCATCTAATTACAGCTGATTGTCAATGAAACCTTCTGTAGGACAATGGCCAAACAGTACTATTCTCAGTGACATGTGACAGTTTGGAGCGGAGAGGACAGGCTTAATGAGATGAGATTCTAAAGTGACTACAAGGTCCATTTAAGAAAGTGTGCTTCCAAGGAACAAATTTACAGAACAGTGGCTCAGTCCAGAGGAGGTGTGTGTGTGTGTGTGTGTGTGTGTGTGTGTGTGTGTATGCATGTGTGCATGAGTGTCCTTGTGTGTGTGTGTGTGTATATATATATATATATATATATATATATATATATATATGTGTGTGTGTGTGTGTGTGTGTGTGTGTGCGTGTTCTTTTGACATCCTATATTTAGGAAGGGTGGGAGAAGAGGATTGTTTGTGTAAGAATTCAAAGTATAGCAATACCAGGTCAACTCCCTGGTGCCATGGGGTCCCTAGTGATGTAGGCAATAGCAGATCTCACAATGTGGAGGTGGGTACCCCCATCTTAGGCAGCTGTGAGTTCCACCCCTGGAAAGCAGTGGGGAGAAACTCAGTGGCTAACTCGACTTACAGGTGGGTGAGCTCAGGTCTCCAGGAAACCTGCAAATGCTGAGTGGACCCTGATTCTCACCTGTAATCCTGGCACTCAGAGGGTAGAGACAAGGAATTCCCCGAGGGCTAGCTATCTAGTGAGACAAGTTAGGATCAGCAAGCTTAGGGGTTAAGGAGAGACCCTGCCTCCGTGAATAAAGTGGAGAGCGATTGGGAAAACAAACCAACCTCAACCGCTGTCTGCTTTAAGCATAGGCACATGCATACATGAGCACCCATACGTGCACGTGCAAGTGCACATACAGACATGTATGCACACCGTGCACATACACACACTAGAAGAGGAGGAGGAAGGGGAGAGGCGAGGGGGGGCAAAGCAGCTGCTCCTGGGGATGCCAATTGCAAAGGAGATGCTGACACCGCCCCCCCCCGCCCCCAGACTTCTAGATCATGCCTTCTAGAAGGGGATTCTATAATGGAACATTAACCCGGAGGGGACAAGGAGGCTCTGTGAGTTGTCCACGTGGGAGGGGCCCAGGGAGCTGAGTTAGGGAGGCGGGGTGATAACACCTGGGCTCAGCAGCTGGGCAATCCTGGCTGCACTCAAGGGTGCCATGCTGAGCATCCAAGCTGTAAACAAGGAGCCAGCCAGGAGAAGTCTGGGCAGAGAAATGGCGGGGGAGGGGGGTGGGGGGGTGAGGTGTGTGTAGAGCAGACAGCAGGTTGCTGCAGACTCGGCCTCTATTGCTGGAGGATGCTGGGAGATTAATGGAGGGTAGTAAAATGTTACAACAACACCCATCTGCTAAGGGCCTGATTCTTCTTCCCTCACCCATCTGAACTGTTTTCAGATCTCACCCCACCCACTTCCCTGCCTTTGCTCTATGGGGGATGGACGGAGATCTCAGCCTTCATGAACAAAGGGTCGGTTCACCTCTCACCGACATTTAGCTGCTTAGAGTGGGGACACCAAAGGAAGAAATCCAATTAAAAAGAAAAAAAAAAAGCCAACAACATCACCGTAACTGATTAATAGCCCATAATGCCAGTAGGTAATAGGCAATCTATAAGTCTGTTCTTAAGAATTTATGGAGAGAATATTCCAGAGCTGTATTAAAGACACCACTCATAAATGCCTGTAAGTCTCAATCTGTTAACTTAGGTAGTGGGGAAATATGGATATCTGCGGGAAAACAAACAGAGCTCTGGCCCCCAGCTCCCCTTTCCTCAGATACTCTAAAAAGTGCACAGTAAGTAAGCAAATTGTACGACTTGCCCCGGGCAGAAATGTCCTGTGCATAGAAATTAGATGTTGGCTTTCTTAATATATGCGCATGTATTTCAAAGGGAGCCTGAACTTGGGGTAATGCAGGAGGGGTTGGAATGTGGTTTGCTGGTGGGCACAGGTTGTGGGGAGGAATCAGCCCAGACTCTGACTGTGTTAGGACCTGTCGCAGGCATCTTTATTGCCTGGCACTTTAATCCTCAGTATAAGTAAAATACCTGCCCCTGGCTTGGAGGGGATACGCAAGACAAGAACTCTACCAACTGAACTGAATCCCCCGCTCCCATAAAGCGCTTGACAAATACAGGCAGATACTTAAAAAATAGGAAAAATGTAACCCATGCAAGCAAGGAGAACTAACGTTCTTTGGAGATTTATTTTGCTTCTCTCTCTCTCTCTCTCTCTCTCTCTCTCTCTCTCTCTCTGTGTGTGTGTGTGTGTGTGTATGTCTCAGCATCAATATGCATGTGAGTAAAGGTGCCCTTGGAAGCCAGAAAAGGATATCTGATCCCCTGCAGTTTTGAGTTGCAGGCAGATGTGAGCTGCCAGATGTGGGTGCCAAGAACTGAACTTGGGTCTTTTGCAAGAGTGGTGTGTGTTAACTGCTGAGCCCATCTCTCCAGCTCCAGGTAAGATAACCTTCTTTGAGGCTGCCTTTTGTTTACAGGGTGCTGTGTGGGTCACTTTTTTTTAAATCATCAGAAATTGCTTTTATCAGACATACAATTAAAATAAATGATCTTCATTAAACACGAAAGTGCCCATGCTCTGTTCAGATCTGTGGAGTTCGATGGCCCAGAGGTGACTGAGTGAGGCACATGAACTTAGGTGGATGAGCTAAGCATTGGTTCTCTGATATCAGCTCTCCAGTCAGTGAGGCCAGAGTCACCGGTCGCTCCCACCCCTCCTGTCTCTACCATTCCCTGGCTCACAACAATATCCTGTGCTCTACTCCTTGGAACTCAGCCCTTTCGCTCTACAGCTGAAGTCATGTGGTGATTGACTGTCTGTCTGTCTGTCTGTCTGTCTGTCCCTGGATTAATTTTCATTACAATGCAATCTTGGGTCCATTGCCTGTCAGTGCCAATCAACACCACAGGCATTAGTTCTCCAGCATCCGACCAGGTGGTAGTTAACAAGATAGTGCATGGGATGTTTCAATGCAGTCAGACAGTAAGATTTTTGGATGTCCTCATCACAAAGAAATGGCAAGTGTTTGAGATGTGAGGAGGCTCAGATAACTTGCGCTGATCCCGGCAAAAATGTGTACACGTCTCAGAACATGGCACTACACCCTACAGAGGTTTACAGTTAATTCTCTGTCAATCAAAAAATAAATAAAATAAAATCTAAACAGCAAATTCACGTGAAGACAGTTATACACGGTTAAAGAAATCCCTGCCACTTGTGGATAGGAGGTTTTTCTTTTTTAATCTCCACGGCGAAGATGTTTATCCTGTGACCCTGAAGGCCAAGATACGAGGAAGAAAGGATCATTCAGAACCAAGCAGAGGAGAGGGATGGGAAACGGAATTCATTAGGTCAGTGGTTGGGTCCTTTCTCAATAAGTTGGTTTCTTTTTGTGTATCTGTGGGTGTATGTGAGGGTATGCAGAGGCTGGAAGACCGCTGTTTTGTTATTTATTTGAGACAGGGCATCTTATTGGAGGTAACTGTACTGGCTAGTTTTGTGTCAACTTGACACAGGCTGGAGTTATCAGAGAAAGGAGCTTCAGTGGGGGGAAATGTCTCCATGAGATCCAGCTGTAAAGCCTTTTCTCAATTAGTGATGGGGGGGGGGGAGGGCCCCTTGTGGGTGTTGCCATCTCTGGGCTGGTAGTCTTGGTTCTATAAGAGAGCAAGCTGAGCAAGCCAGGGAAAGCAAGCCAGTAAAAAACATCCCTCCATGGCCTCTGCATCAGCTCCTGCTTCCTGACCTGCTTGAGTTCCAGTCCTAACTTCCTTTGGTGGTGAACAGCAACTTGCAAGTGTAAGCTGAATAAACCCTTTCCTCCCCAATTTGCTTCTTGATCATGATGTTTGTGCAAGAATTGAAACCCTGACTAAGACATGGCATTTTACAGGGAAACGAACTGAAGCCCACAGAGAGATTTTTTTCCCTAGTGAATTTTGAATTCACCCCTGCACAACATTCCTGAATCTATTCTTTGTTTTTGGTGTTTTTTTTTTTTTTTTAAATAAAAAGACTTATTTATTTTATGTACATGAGATCACTGTTGCTGTTTTCAGACATACCAGAAGAGGGCATCGGATCCCATTACAGATGGTTGTGAGCCACCATGTGGTTGCTGGAACTTGAACCCAGGTCCTCTGGAGGAGCAGACAGTGCTTGTAACCACTGAGCCAATTCTCCAGCCCCTAAATTTATTCTTGACCATTATTCAGCCAAGGCTATTCCTTGTGTCCCAGCTGGGATCCTTATACCACTTCCCGAATGCACAGCTTCTCTACCGTCCATCCATTCATCCAACTACCCACCATCCATCCATCTACACTTCATCTCATGAGATCCTGAACACAGCACAGGACTCTCAAGCAAACAGTTGAGAAGGGGACCCCTGGATGAATCAGGCACAAATTCATTGACTAACACCCACTCTTACAGTCCCGTCCAGGCTAGGATCTTTACTGGGGTGACCAGTTCCCATTGTAAACGGCATAGTGGGGTCACCACTGGCTGCAGAATGGGCTTGTTTCCCACAGGAATGCCTGTTCAGCACACACTCTGGGCAGAGAGGGTCCTTCCTGCATGTGTCTGGGGTTCAGTCTGAACTCCATTTCCATCTCTCCAGTGGCCTCTCTCTCAGCTTCTACTTCCCAGTGCATCATCTTTCATAACATGGCCCCCATGTTCCAGCTTTGCCATGAGTTCTGGCAGCCTCTCAGATGCTTCCATGGTGCTTCACGTTGGCTGGGGATGTCCAGGTCTCTCATGAGCAACGAGCCCAACCTGTACCAAGTGGGGTATACAGTGGGGTACATGGTCAGGGCACTTTTACCAGGCAGTGAGGGGCAGGGAAGGCATGGCCAGGAGGTGACTGGTCAATGTAGCCTGGGGATAGGACTAGGAAGTAGTGGTGTTTAGGAGGGATGGGAGCAGGCTACACAGGCAAGGGATGTCTGTGAGCATCAGTAGCTCCTACTCAGCCTTGCCTTCACCTATGATACTTTCATCTGTATAGAATTGGCTCAGAGAGGCAGTGCGGTTTTCCCAAGGCCACACAGTTAATAACAGTCGAGATATTGTGGCTACTTCTCTTAGCCTCTGGAGGTCTGATTTCACATTATACGATTAATGTACAGTGTCCAGAAAGTCGGGCAAGGGACGGTTATGTCATTGGACTACACCTGCCTGGAGGCAGTGGGCTTTCTGGTCATGTGAGACTCACCTCTTGCAATTTCTGTGTGGCTCAGTGGGGCCTTTCTGCCCAAGCACGGAGCTCCTGGTGGAGGCAGTTCCATTCTTCCTCCCAAGGAGACATTGTTGCTTTTGTGGTGAGTGGGGGTGTGGAATCAGTGAGGGAGGACTCTACAGGTTTGCATGCAGCAGACACTGTGGCTGGGGGAGCAGGTGGGGGGGGGCACTGGACAGTAGAGGCTGCTGGGTGTCTGCCTGGAATGCTGCAGGGAAGGAAGATGGGCCTCTGGGCCTGTGTGTGTGTGTGTGTGTGTTTGTGTGTGTGTGTGTGTGTGTGTGTGTGTGTGAAGGAGAGATGGAAGATGGGGGATGAGAATGGGGATGGGGGATGGGGGATGGGGAATGCGGCAGCAGATCAGGGATGGGGGTGGAGGATGGTGAAGGATGAAGGTGGGGGATGGGGATAGGGAGTGGACGGTGGGGCAGCCAGGGATATCAGCTTGAAGAGCCTGCATTTCATAGTCTTTTGTAAGCTGCCTTTAAAAGCCCCACCAATCCTTGTGGCATAACTATTTCATAGCTCTGTTTTATCACACACTATTCATCTATTTTTACAATGTTTGTTGACCAGCTGTGTGTCAGACTCTCACATGGATGTCAGGGATTTATCAGTGAACAAATGTGTAAAAGTCCCTGCCCACTGAGGGAAACCCAAAGTCCTCACTGGGACCCAAAGACGTCTCTACTGTGTCTCCCTGAGGTTGTCCCCATCCCTGACACCCGTGACACCCCAGCCACTATTCTCTTCTTCGTTTTGTCCTAGACAGGGTCTCCTGTGCAGCTTAGTCTGGTGTGGACTCCTGGTCCTCTTGCTTCTGGGGTGCAGGAATCACAAATGGCAGCCACTGTGCCACACTTCTTCCCTGATCTTTGATGGAGGGCAGAGGTAATTTCTGCCAGAGGGACCCTGCATTTGCCAATCTCTTCATTGAAGATACTTCTTAGATATTACATAAATCATATCTGATTCCTCCAGGAGTGTGTGTGTGTGTGTGTGTGTGTGTGTGTCTGTGTGTAAGCATGTACATGCATGCTCATTCTTGTGAGCAAGGGCACGCATCTGCACAAAAGTGGAGGTCAGAGGACAACATCTGGGACCAGTCCTCAGGAACCTGCACCTTCTGTTTGAGACAGTCTATCATTGGCTTATTGTTGGCATCAGGACCTCTGAAACCTGTGACATCACATAGGTGGGAACTACAGACCTGTTGCCAAGACAGCAACCACCATATTCCCAGAATCCACTTGGCTCACCTCCCACCCTTACCTGTGTCACATCATTATCCATACATATAAGGGGACGGCCTCTCCCCCCATCTATTCCCCCCTCCTCTTTCCACCACCACTTTCCTTGCCCCCCTCTCTCTCCCAATAAACCTCTTACACGTGGAACTGTTTTGGCCTAGTGTGCTGTGTTCAGACACTAGCCACTATTCTAACACATCACTTATGACTTCAACAAGGTGGCCAGGCTGACTGGCCTGTGAGCTCCCAGGGATCCTCCTGTCTCCATCTTCCATCTTTCCATCACTGAGCTAACAGCCACACGCCACCCTACATGATGTTTTACATAGATTCTAGGAACCCACACTTGGGCCCTCACAGGCACAAAGTGAGCACTATTACCAGTTGAGCTGTCCCTGCCACTCAGGGACATTGTATTTTCCTAGCAAAGCCTCCTCTGGTCAATCCACTTAAAAATGGAAGTTCACACACATCCCACAAATGTCATGTCCTTCTCTGCCTTAAATTTTTACCTTAACATTTATCACTAACAGATAATGCACCATGCTGTCCTTTGGCTTCAGCTGTCAACTCGATACACCTAGGAAGAGGGAACCTGTTGAGGAATTATCTCCATCAAATTGGCTATGGACACGTCCATGGGAACATTGCCTTGTTAATGGATGTCGGAGCATGCAGCCCATTGTGGGTGGTACCATTCCTAGGCAAGTGGGTCTGGGCTGTATAAGGAATGTAGCTGAGCATGCCGGTAAGTGGCATTCCTTTCACCTTTGCTTCAGTTTCCACCTCCAGGTTCCTGCCTTGAGTCTCTATCCCAGCTTCCTTCTTTGATGAACTGTAACCTATAAGCCAAACATACATACCCTTCCCTCCACATGCTGCCTTTGGTTACAGTGGCAGAAAGCAAATGAAGACACTGTATGCATTCTCTTTTTCATTACTATGTTCAGTCTCCAAACTCTGGAAGGATGGGGAGCTCTGTTGTGCTTCTGCTTTATCTCATGCTCCCGGAGGTGTCACATGCCAACGGCCATTGCTCAGCGGTGCTTTTTAAACTAATGAGAGAGAGGAATAGAAGGCTGGATGCTATACTGTCTTGTTTTAGTTTATATCTCCTTGACTACAACTGAGATGATTTCTCACCTGGGTTTCTGTTAGGTCTCAGAAACCCAGGACAAGTGACTAACGGAGGTATCTGTTAACACAGGACACTGACCAGTAATCCCAGCATCCTTCAGTACCTGTGGCACCTCTCAGTTCTCCCAGCATCCCTCAGTACCTGTGGCTCCTCCTACTTTTTTCAGGATCCCTCAGTACCTGTGGCTCCTCCTACTTCTCTCAGCATCCCTCAGTACCCGTGGCTTCTCCCAGCACAGCCCAACCCGCCCCTTACACTAAATCTCTCCCTCACACGGAACTTCTGCTTCTCTTCCTCCAAGGACTCAGCTGTTTTGGCCATGCCCTGTCTCTTGGCCAGGGTAGCTTCTCTTGGTTGGTGACTCCTCTCTTCTTCTTCCTCCCCAACTCCTCCCATGGGCATGCCATCCTCCTTTTATTTAATTTTTCTCATTCAGTTTCAAGTGTTCTTTGTGTGCGTGTTTGTGTGGATGCACATTTGTGTGCATGCGTGTAGAGGGCAGAGGTCAGTCCTGGGTGACCTCTCAGACACCATCCACGTTGTTTTATGAGATAACATCTCTCACTGGCTGGCAGCTCACTAAGTAGGCTACACTGGTAGCCCATTGAGCCCCAGAGATCTGCCTGTCTCAGCCCCCCCTCCCAACACTAGGTTTGTGATCGTGTGTCACCGTGCACGTGCCCATGTGTGTGTTGCATGCATGTGTGTGTTTGTGTGTGTGTGTGTGAACACAGATAACACAGATTCTGTGGCTGGACCTCAGACTCTCGAACTCGTAAGGCAGACCCTTTCTCCACCTCGATCAATACCTCCCAGCCCGGTGTTATCTGTGGAAATATGCTTGACATTTAACCCTTTCTTGGCCATTCATATCATGACTGCCCTCTCTGCTCTGTGACTTGCCTTTTTACTTCATCTTTATGACTTACAATGTTCTTTGACTTCTGGATGGCTATGTTGTGCAGGAAGTTTTTAAAAGTTCTGTTTTATGGAGCTGTGCTATTCCAGAGGGGAATAGCAAGAGAATGTTAAAGCACTTGTATATTACACATATATATCCTAATATATATGTATATTCTAGAAGGACATAAAAGCCAGGAAGGAGACTAGAGGGAAGGGACAAGAAGGGTGTGGGACTTCAAGGACAATGGAGAAAAACACTTCTAGCATGCGAGTATGCATTCATGTGGCAACAAAATCAATACACCTGTTACCCTGGCTCTGGGTGCCAGCTGCAGAAATGTTCTTGACCTTGAAAATTCAGAAAGGCATTCATTGGGAGGTGGCTCTGTGGAGTGCCACGGACTCCTGGGGCAGGCATGTAAGGGCATCAGAAAGGTTGAAGCACAAAATGAAGAAGCCCTGCCTCCCTTTCTACAGGTTTTTCTCTACTTTCATCTCTTAGGCAGATCAGGGCTGTTGGACAGCAGGACCCTGAGTTTCTTAGCTGTGTGCCCAGGCAGTACAATCTGACTTGCTCGTCTTTAAAGATGTTCATCTTGTCCAATCAGCACTGGGAATGGGCACATTATGCAGATACAGAGCCTGCTGCAGTGCACTGTGGGTAAGGTGCTTCTTGTGTCTGGGTGAGATTCGCACTCACGACACTTGCTGCTCCTCTGCTGTTCTCCGAGCCGCATGTAGCTTTATAATCAGCGGGATCTGCCTTGTTCTTAACTAAAGAGGCAACAGGAAACACTTTATAGCAAAATTGGGAAGGGAAGTGTTTCCCCTGAAAGCGCATCGCTGTTTGATAATCCCACACGCTTGTATTTTGTGACTCTAGGTGGTATGGTGCTCTTCACAGTGGTTGATCTTAGATTTCCTGCTGCCATTTCTCTCTCTCTCTCTCTCTCTCTCTCTCTCTCTCTCTCTCTCTCTCTCTCTCTCTCTCTTTCTCCTCTGCAGAAAGAAATTAGAAGAACACCCTATCTTCACTCCTGCTTACATACAGAATGAGGGACACAACCTGGGAATTGTAAACGATAATGTTCCACAGCTCTGGTCCCCAGGGAGCTTATGGGTTGAGTGGAGGAGACAGATGAAGCAATCACCCTGCAGGTCTGTGGCTATAATCGGAGATGCTGCTGTGAAGGACAGATTTGCATCTGTGAAAACACACAGGGACACATGGACTGAGCCAGGGAGTTAAAAGCACAGACATTACGTTTGGCATAGAAAATTAATCACCAGACAAGGGAGAGACCAGGGTGCTGGAAAACAATGTCCCATGGCAAGGTGTAGGTGAGACACTCAAAGCTAGGGTGGCCGGTAGGAAGAACATGACCAGGTAGAAGGTTCCAGAAGGCAGGTTAAGGACGTCTGCTCTATGGTCCTCAGAGTTGAGATGGACCTTTCTCTGAAGAACACTGAGAAGACATTTAAGGGGATTTAAGAGAGAAACAATGGCACCGTCTAAAATTTAGGACAGGATAGAGTCATGAAGATGCTACCTGCCACTGGCCATAGGAGAGATGAAACCACCTTTGACCAGTGTGGTGTAGGTGAGGAGAGGCAAGCAGAGAGACTGGGCAAGTTCAGGTGGTAACGGGCATGTCAATTAGAATTTAATAATAGGCTGAGAAAAGACAGGGAGAAGGGGAAGGAGAAGAGGGAAAGGAAAGGGAGAGAAGAGGAGGAGGAGGAGTGGGAGGAGGATCAGGAAGAGAAGGAGAGGGTGGGGAGAGAACTGTAGTCAGTGAAGTTAGGGGAGGCTGGAATGGAGGACTGGCCAGTTGAGCCTGGACATATCGAGTTCCATTGCATTTTAGAGAACCGTTATGATGTGATGTGTTCAACAATAGAGTGCGGACTTAACGTGATATAAAGAGCTTTGTGTGAGTCTTCAGTTGAGCACCCTGAAGACAAGTGTTTGGAAGTGGCTTGCTAATACGGTATAGCTTAATTATGGGTATGGATAAAACAACCTAGGAAAAGGATAGAGTCAGCCTCTGTTTGCCTTGTTAAAAAAGCATCAAAGAAAGGAAGGCTGTAGCTATGGCAGGCTGGTCTTCTGTTCTTCCTCCTTGGAGGCAAAACCAAGGTGTGGGCTATCAAGCAGTGGGAAGCATCCCATCTGTAGAGGAGCAGGCTTGGCATCTCCTGGGATCTGATGTGAGCACATGGCTGGCTCTGACTGGCTGGCATATGGGGCTTTATGAGTGAGAATGAGCGGCATAGTCAGAAACCCTCTGGATGGAATTTAGGAGCACATGGTTAGGGTGTCATAGCAAAAGCAAGAGACAAGTCCCTGCTGTGAATGACAAGGCTGTATCTGCAAACACTCGTGTTTGAATCCTTCCAGCCTCCTGGGGAAGAGCCCTCTGACTCAGTGGTAGCAGGAGACAGGTGTGTTTCTCAGAGTGCAGACCTCACTCTAGGATAGTTGGCTCAGTATGAAGAGTTAAGTATCCAGTCAGTTTCAGAGTAGAGTATGGCTGTGTTGGCAGGAATGATACCAACAGGGTAGTGGAGGTGAGTGAGGGGCATTGGGAGCCCCAGATCTCGGGTGATTGGCTAGGAATATCTCTGGTCATAAGGATAAGTGCCGAACACGTAATGTGGTGTTTGG
Organism: Mus caroli; assembly: GCF_978045245.1. Lineage (NCBI taxonomy): Eukaryota > Metazoa > Chordata > Mammalia > Rodentia > Muridae > Mus > Mus caroli. Next base: position 121,010,824 of record NW_028227259.1, on the reverse strand, counting down.
AAATATCAGAGAAAAGACCAAAGACAGACTTCTGTTCTTCGTGCACTGGCAGGTGAAGTCCCCCCATTGGTGCACTTTCAGGCAGCCTCACCCATGCCCAGTTTCTTGGTGACTGGGCATGTGGAGTTCACAGAGATTTAGATGGTACTCACACTTTCCCATGATCACTGTGCTGCCATGGCACGGGAAGCTTCATGTGCCTTTACTGTGGAAGATGATGCAGTTGTTAGTTTGGGAAGATATAGGATGGATGGATGGATGGATGGATGGATGGATGGATGGATGGATGGATAAGTGAGTGAATGGATAGATGATGGATAGATGGATGGGTAGATAGGTGCATAGATAAATGGGTGAGTGGGTGGGTGGATGGATGGGTAGATGGATGGATAGGTGGATGGAGGGGTAGATGGATGAATAGATAGGTGGGTAGATAGATGGATGGATGGATGGATGGACAGGTGGATGGATCTCCTTCTGTCCTGTAATCACAGCAAGAGAGTGTCATCCCAGAATAAAGGGAACAGGGCATTGTCCTTTGTCAGCTTTGAATCCTGTGAACTTCCAAAGTTCCATTTTTTCAAGTGGGAACAACAGCATGGGACATACTTTGCCCTACTTTTCTCCATGCCGAAGGGATTTCCCTTGGAATGACTGCTTCTTCAGTCTGGGCACCTCACCCACCATCTGACTCCTCTGAGTTCTCATTGCTGAACACTTAGCCCACACCATACACTGTTGGTTATTTGTACTTCACACTTCTCTTGTTGCTGTAACAAAATGCCCAGTGGCAATAACTTAAGGAAGAGGGAAGGTTTGGTGGGGAGTGGGGCTGGTCAGTGCACACTAATCCGGGGGCATGTGGAGGCCAGAGGTTGACACTGGGCTTCTCCCTCAGTCTCTCTCCACCTTGATTTTGAGACAGGGCCCTCACTGAGCCTGTCGCTTGCCATTTTAGTTAGGCTAGCTGGCCACTGAGTCCCAGGAGAACCCACTAGTCTCTATGCTCTAATTCTGCGGTTACAGGTGATCACTACCATACCCAGTATTTACATGGGTGTCAGGATCCGAACTCAAGCACCTTTCCCATTGAACCATCTCTACAGCCTCAAGAAAGACATGTGGGACCTTGTTACCAGACAGGCATAAGAATGGTAAGGTTGAATGAGCTCAAACCCTGGCAATCTCAGAATTGAGACCAGCAGGAGTGGAGCCATTCCCTACTTATCTTTACCTGCCAGGAACACCCCACTGAGGGCCAAGGGCAATGGGTCACAAGGGCACAAACACCTGGAGTTCTCCATGCTAATGAGGTACCTAGATAGCCATGCTGCCCCCACCCCTGCCCCACCCCACCCCCAGCTTTCAGCCAAAGAGCTTTGTTTCCTGGGCATTCCTTCCTGCAGCAGGTATTTAATCCCCAGTTCACCCAGATTAAAGTGTGTACATTCACACCCACTATCAGATAGACCAGTATGAACAAGCAAGACCTATGAACCTAGAACTCCCAAGGAAGACCTCTCTTGCAGCCTCTCCCATACTTTCTGCACTCAGTTTGAATCAGACAGGTTCTGCCAGTCCCTGGCTCTGCCTCCCACTTCCTGCTAAGTGTGTGGATGCCCTGAGGGGAAGCATGGACTGGGGAACCCCATTCCTGATTCCTGGCAGTACAATGGCAGCACCCGGCTACACAGGAGACCAGAAACCACTGTGGACTCCCTGCTTTGGACTTTGCCCTGCCTTCTTTGGAGAAGAGTTCCATGAGAGCCAGCATTGCTTTGGTCACCCCATCAGAGGAGGGTGAGGTGCATTGGCTCACAGTTTGGGGAAGTCATGGTGGCAGGACTCCGAGGCACGATATGATTCTTTATTTCACATTCAGAGCTGGAGGGAGGCTTATTAAGATCTAGGAAGAAAATAAAAGCTTGTGAGGTTAATACAACTCATAAGGTCCAGGAAGTGCCTGAAACTTGCAAGATTGAGAAAGCCCCTCCCCAAGGTTGTAGCAACAGTAACAGTTGCTGGGAGAGGAGGTTTTCTGACTAGCCATACTGGGCACAGCTTTCTTGACTTGCCCATGCTAGGGTGGGTGCAGGTGGCTTTGAATCACCCAATCTTCTATACATGTCTGTCATCTATTCTTTTATAAGTAGCTCCAATAGACTCGGGGGCTTCCTAAGTTAGTCTTGGGTGGAATGGTCCTTAGTGCTCTACTTGGAGAGAATGGACGCTCGCTCGCATCTCCCCTGGAAAAGTCATACATCACACAGAGAGGGGCAAACTGATGCTCAGCTCACGGTTCCTTCTTAGTCAGGGACTCCCCCTCCCCCACTGCCCAGGGGACGGCGCCACTCATGGTGGATCTGCCCTTCTCCATTAAACATGCTCAGAGGTGTGTCTCCTAGGTGATTCTAAATCCAGTCAAAATAAAAATAATTACCGTGGCATGCTGTGCAGGAGGGATGGGTGCAGGCCTCCACTTAAAAATACCAAGTTTAAACCTCACAGGATCGGCATGCTCCATCCAAGGTCACCTGCCAGGAGAGGGTAAAGCCTACAAGTCCACAGGAGTCTGCTGAGGGCAGAGCTAATATGCTCCCTTCCTCCATCCCTCCTTCCTTCCTTCCCTCCCTCCCTATTTCTTTCCTTTTTTTCCACCCCCAGATAGGCTGAAATAACCTGTTTGCTTTATCTGCTGACTCTCTCAGGATAAAGCACAAAACTCTTCAGGAAAAACAAAAAACCAAAAACCTCAGCAAAACCAAGCATTATTCTGCAACGAAACAGTAAAAAAGAAAAATAAATAAATAAATATAAGGAGAAGTACATTTTGAAAGGACATAACAAGGTTTTTAAAAACGTCCCCCTTCCATTGTGTCCCTTTCTTCCTCGTTATGCAAGTGATTCGTATTCAGTGTGAAAATTTGGAAACTACAGAAAAGCATAAAGGAGAAAATAAAAATCACCCTAATCTTATTACACCGAGAAAATTGCTGTTAACATTTGTTTTATATCTACCCGGTCTTTTTTATATGCCGAAATGCATATGCATATATATTTTTAACATAATTGGGATTATTCTGCCAAATTGCTTTCTAGAAAGGTGGAACTAATTCACATTCTCTCCACCATGCTGAGAGCAGCTCCCTCACCCTGGCCAGTGTGGAAGAGTGTTTTTTTTTTTTTTCTTTTCTTTTCTATTTTTGTCTCTCCTGGTTGAATAGATTTTAAAGTTGGTATGTCTTTAGTCCCATTTATATTTCTTTCTCTTTCTTAAAAAAAAATTACTAGAAAGCCTGAGGGTTTTTTCCCAATCCAAAGCTTATTGGATAAATGTATTTACTCTGTTGAGAATTATTTGTTTCTACTTTTTGTTGATTTTCTTTTCTTGATGGCTTATTTTTATGTTATTGATTCCCCAGAACTCTTGGTATATGACAGCCCTTCTTGTTGTTTGTTTAGACTAACTTGAAGATGGACACATTCCTCTTTTTGTTCCGTATTTACTACTGTTTCTTTCTTGGAAGCTGGCTGTTTAGTTTTCCGTATATGAAGGCTGAGTGACGCCTCAAAACTGAACCTCACCATGTGTAGAGAGACAGATTTATTGGAGATCCAACTGCCAAGGCTGTCTCTTTTGGGGCAAGAGTGGGATATCAGAGAGAAGCAAAATGGTGGGCAAGCAAGCAATTTCATATGATACGCAGCAGGTTGGGGAGGGTGGCAACTTTGAGCTGATACAGGCTGTTGGGATTGATGGGAGTAGACGCCCTTGCCTGGGCTAGTTTACCTTTGGGGTGGATTAAGGAAGGGTCCTGGTCACCCCACCTTAGGAACTTCCTGAGGAATGCTGAATCTAAGTCTCTGTCTACCCCATAGCAACCCTTCTGCTTACTGAGTTGGAGCCCTTATGACATTGTTACCAGCACTGTCATTTTGAGGACCCACTTTGGACCTAACACTTTTCAGTTTAGGTTTTGACTTCGAGGGTGCAAACATATTTAAATTTTAAATCTCGGTCAAATATATTGAGATTTTCTTTATTATGAAGTTTAAAAATACGGATTTAAGGTGTTCGTTCTCCACCCTGGATAGCTTGCTGGCTGATCGATACCATAATTTCTGTAGCCCAGTCCTTCTCAGATATAATTGCCAATAAGGACAATGTGGACTTTAAGGAAATTCCACTCGAAAGACCTCACCTTGAGTCAATTAAAGGAGAATCATCTCAGAGCATGAGGTCTGAGCTTGCCTGTCAATACCCTCAAAGACATAGGCAAAGAGACCACCATTATGGCTGACCTCATGAGGTCATGGAATGCATCAAACCCTGTAAAATCAGTATAATACGATGTCTGATGTCAGGCTAATGATGCGTGTGCCCTCACTGAGCACAGTGTGGACTGAAATGACCCCAAAGAGCAGGGTATGGGGGAAGGGAAGGATTTTGTGTAGTCAGGTGTGCTTAGTGCCCGAGGAGATAGAGATGGAGTTTACAGATGATGGCGAACAGCCATGTGGGCTCTGGGAATCAAACCTGGGTCCCTTGCAAGAGCAGCCAATACTGCAAAGCTATCTCTCTGGCCCTCACTTGTTGTTTGAGGTAGGTTCTCTCACTGGTTTGGGGTTCACTGATTCAGCTTGGCTGCCTGGAGGGCCAGTGAGCATGAGGGATCCACCTGTCTTAACCTCCCTAGCCCTGGGACCGTAAGCACATTCCATCGTGCCCAGCATTCTTTTGGGATCTGGGGCTTGAACTCAGGTCCTCATGGTTGTGTAGCAACCTCTCTCCCAGCTGAGCCATCTGTCAGTCCCCCTATGCTCTCTCTCTCTCTCTCTCTCTCTCTCTCTCTCTCTCTCTCTGGGTTTTTTGAGACAGGGTTTCTCTGTGTAGTCCTGGCTGTCTTGGAACTCACTCTGTAGACCAGGCTGGCCTCGAACTCAGAAATCTTCCTGCCTCTTATGCTCTCACTCTTAACAGAAGGGGAGAATCAGTCACTGGGATTCCCGCCATTCACTGGTCCTTGCTGGCTGCTTGATGAGGTTTCTTCCTCTCAGAGCCTTGTCTCCATCTTGATCAACTGAGACCAGTGGGTAAGTGACACCTCCTTTCTTAGTTTTCACCCACATTGGCAAAGTTTTTGACAGCAGCTAAATCCAAATATAATATTTCTGCTTCTTGTGTCCAGGCTACCACTCCTTTCTGGTGACAGGAGAGGTGGAGGTCTATTGTGGCCTCTCCTGCTACAGAATCACAGTCAGGTGAGCAGCAACCAAGGTGAACTTCCCAGCCCCCTCTCTATAGAGCCCTCAGCAGTGAGGACCAGTGGGAGCTTGTCTGTGTCCACTATGACATAGGGAATAGTGCTGCCCACAGTGGGCAGGGCCCTCCTACATTTATGAACAATCAAAATGGTTCCCCCATAGACATTGATGTGGTAAAAACACCATGACCAAAGCAACTTGGGAGGAAAGGATTTGTTTGGTTTACACCTCTACATCCCTATTCATCATAGAAGGAAGTCAGGACAGAAACTCAAACAGGGCAGAGACCTATGAGGGAGTCCTATTCAATCTTGCCAGCTCTCTTCTCATTTTACAAATAAGTAAACTGAGGGACATTGTTTAATCCACAGAGTTCAAGGTCACCCATGAGGATAAGTTAAGGAGAGGCTGACAAAGGTCGACATTGACTTTCTAAAGCTTCCCCAGTGATCCTAGTTAGCTTTAGCTGGTGTCCTGGTTTGTTTTTATGTCAACTTGACACAAGCTACAGTCATCAGAGAGGAGGTAGCCTCAAATGTGGAAACACCTTCATAAGATAGTCTGTAGGCAAGCCTGTAGTGTCCAGACCATTGTGGATGGGACTATCCCTGGGCTGGTGGTCCTGAGTTCTATAAGAAAGCAGGCTGAGCAAACCATGGGGAATAAGCCAGTAAGCAGCATGCTCTGTGGCCTCTGCATCAGCTCCTGACTTCAGGTTCCTGCCCTGTTTGAGTTCCTGTCCAAGTAGCTGTGGCCATGGCGTTTTATCACAGCGATAATAACCTTAACCAGGACACCTGTCAGTTTGACACAGTCTTTAGTCACATGGGGAGATAAGCTGCCACCGAGGAACTGTTTAGATCAGGTTGGCCTCTGGACATGTCTATGGGGGAACCATCTTGATTGTTCATATATGTAGAAGGACCCTGCCCACTATGGGCAGCACCATTCCCTATGCAGGTGGTCCTGAACTATCTAAGACATCTAGCTGAGCTGGATGCTGTAAGCAAACAGCAAGCAGCCTCCTCCATAATTTCTGCTACATTTCTTTGGTTGCAAAATGAGTTCCATGTGAAGGTAATGTCGGATGGAATAGCAAGCAGGCTTACCTTCAGGCTCCTACTTTGAGTGCCTGCCCTGACTTCCCTCAGGGGTGGGCTGCGGCTTGGAAGTATAAGCTAAATAAATTCTTTCTTCTCCTCAGTTCCTCAGGGTCAGAGTGTTTTATTGTAGCAACAGAAAGGAAGCTAGAACAGCAGCCCCACCTCCCTTCCTGCTCCCTTCCTCCCTTCTCCACACCTTCCTGGTCCCTCAGCAAGGAGCCTTGCCTCCTCAGAGTTTGTCATCAAGAAGACCCAGCGCGCCTCCAGCCTCTCTGGGTGCATACATACTAACTAGCTGTAGGCAACCATCCATGTCTCTTGCAGGACAGCTTTCTGAGAAGGAGAAGGTGACTCCTTCAGGGAGTCAGATTAACATCATCAACAGGGGTGGGGAGGGGAAGGCATCCAACTCATGCAAATGGGAAGGACGGGGCCTCTTCTGCAGGCTTTGCTCTCTGCTATTTTAAGGGGACTCATTTAGCATAATATTTGCATCATTTGTGTCTTAACCCATAATTAGAAGCAGAGACAAATTCTTCTCCTTCCCAGACTAAGGGCATCGGGTGGAGAATAAAGGAGACCCTGGAGACGGCTCCCAGGCAACGGAGGTTTTCAAACCAAGGTCCCCAGCTCCTCTTGCTGAAATTCCCTGAACACGAAGCAGGACTAGGGTCATTGCTCATTGTTTCCCTTCTGGGAGCCTGTGAGACCCCCTCCCCCCGAACACTAAGCAGAGTCTTGTGCTTATGAAATTGTTTATAATTGTCTCTTCCTCTGGGAGAATACCGTTATCTTCCATCCACTAAAGAAGTTGCAGATAAACTCTAGAATCGGCCACCCTCCATTCTTGATTTTTCTCAGGGGAGACCAACCTTTCTCCTGGCCCCTGTGAATATTAGAATTATTCAGTAGAACTTTCTACAGTGGTGGCAATGTTCTACCCAGGTCAGTTCTCTTCCAAAGAGATGCAAGGAACCACCAGAGCAGCCACAAGGGCCCTAGGGTCTTTGTTTTTGTGGGTCCTCAAATTCTTCCTTTTTCAATGACTACAGGGGGAGGTTCCTGGTTTTACACATTTAAACGCAAGATGCCATTATCCATCATTAAAAGGCCTGTGGCCATGGCTTCTGTGGCAGGAGGTGCCTGTGCCATTAGGAAGTCCTTGATGTGTGGTCCAGCATGGATGGGACTTTCGAGGGTTCCAGCCACCTAATACCACATCCTCACCATCTTCATCAAGGGATGAGGATAAAGAAAGCTCCATCCAGGCCTCTGCTTAGGGCTCTGTGTGTATCCCCTGGTTTTCTGGATACACTTTCTGTCTCTCTATTGTGCTTTGTATCTAGACTGTCCTTAAAGGGTCCTGTGCTAAAGGCTTGGTCACCAGGTAATAGAACCATCCACAAGTGCTGAGACCTTTAAGAGGCATGGCTTATGGGGAGGAAGTTAAGTCATTGGCTATGTGCCTTCAACAGGTAGATTGAGATCCCAGATATTCCCTCTCCCTCTTTTGGCTTCTTCGTGACCCCAGTTACCATGAGGCCAAACAACTGAGCCAAATGATCGTAGAGCTAAAGCTCCAATTCTAGGAGCGGTCAACCTTTAAGCTGAATTTTCCTCAGGTATTTTGTTATAGTAAGAGGAATATGAGTATAAGATATCCTCTCACCATCAGATCTTCAAGTCTGACTTGAAATCTTTATCCTCTGTCAATATCTTTCTAGAAAATTCCACCCTGTCATCTACCACTAGATCCCTCTTTGAAAGGGTCTATTCAATAAGAAGGAGTCAAAGGTCTGGAAGAGCAGAACAGACTTTGGAGTTGGGCATGGCTATATTTATAGATCTGGTCACTTGATTTCTGTGTGACCTTGGCTAAATCATTTAACCTCTCTGTGTCTGTACTGGCTGGTTTTGTGTCAACTTGACACAAGCTAGAGCCATCAGAGAGGAAGGAGCCTCCGATGAAGAAATGCCTCAAGGAGATCCAGCTGTAGGACATTTTCTCAACTAGTGATCAATGGGAGAGACCCAGTCCATTGTGGGTGGAGCCATCCCTGGACTGTTTATCCTGGGTTCTATAAAAAAGTAGACTGAGCAAGTCATGGGGAGCAAGCCAGTAAGCAGCATCCCTCTGTGGCCTCTGATCCTGCCTACAGGTTCCTGCCCTGTTTGAGGTCCTGTTCTGTTTGAGAGACCCAGTCCATTGTGGGTGGAGCCATCCCTGGACTGTTTATCCTGGGTTCTATAAAAAAGTAGACTGAGCAAGTCATGGGGAGCAAGCCAGTAAGCAGCACCCCTCTGTGGCCTCTGATCCTGCCTACAGGTTCCTGCCCTGTTTGAGGTCCTGTTCTGACCTCCTTCAATGATGAACAGCAATATGGAAGCGTAAGCTGAAATAAACCCTTTCCTCCCTAAGTTGTTTTGGTCATAGTCTTTTATTGCAGTAATAGAAACCCTGGCTATGAATGAACTTAGTACCAGGAGAGTGAGGTATTGCTGTGACAGACCTGACCATGTTGTTTTGTGGGGGAAAATTATAGAAGGAGTTTGGAACTTTAGGCTGGAAGAGCCACTGAGTGCTGAGAGCTCAAAGAGCAGTTCTGTAGGAGCCTGGAAGATAAGAGTATTAAGAGCAATGCAGAAGATGGAGGCCTGGCTTGTGAAGTTTCAGAAGGGAGCCAAGACTCTACTGGGCCTTTTGAGTTGAGAATCTGTCATTCTGGTTATCTGGAGCCGAAGAATTGGCGGTGATTAACAAGATACCAGAATCGCTAAGGTGAAACCCTTGTTTTACTGAGACAATTGATGCTGGTCTGCTGGAGATAAGAAATTAGTGATGATTAAGAAGAGACCAGCATCACTGAGGTGAACTCTTCTGGGAAAGCTTCCTGAGAGTCAACACACAGATGCTGTGTTCCAGAGAGTGCTAAGGTCCCTCTGCCTTCTCAGAGGATGGACTTCAAGTTCCCGTGACTACAGCTGGCTTTTTTATGTGGATAAAAACCCCAGGTCCTCACTGAGATGTCTCCAGCTCCCATGCTTCTCACAGTAACCAGTTGTTCCCAGGTGCCCACTGTTGGGCCATGGAAGAACGGAGACAGCAGTTTGTCGTGCTGTCTTCTCCATCCCCAGCCCCTGGAATGATGTCAGAAAGCACAGCATAAATACTTCAGAATAAACAGAGGAGTGTATCAGTAAAAGTCTGAAAATGTGTTTTTGAAGGTAGGTAGAAAGAGGAAGGGAAACTGAGGCAGGAGAGAGAGAGAGAGAGAGAGAGAGAGAGAGAGAGAGAGAGAGAGAGAGAGAGAGAGAGAGCTGCCTTTCTCCCCTTTCCTCTCCTTCCTCCCTAGCTCCCTGCTATTTCTCATCTCAAATTTCCCATCACTCCCCATGTCTCCAGTTCCCGGAGATGTGGCGCCCTCTTTTGGCCCCAGTGGGAACTGCACACACATAGCACACCTACACAACTCATATGCATATAACTTTTTTTTTTTTTTTAATTAGAGTTGTCTGCTTCATGGAATGTGAGGGGTTCTGGATCTGTGTAGGGAACAGGGGGAAATTCTCACAGCTGGAAAGCGGCAGAGGCAGGAAGCTAATTTGACCTCATCTATAGTTGTCTGGATGAGGACGGACATGATCAGGCGATGCTCGGGAACTGCTAAGTCACTGTTGTACATCAGGGAACCTTAGTTGAATTCTTCAGATTTCTGCCTCAGTTTCCCTTTCTTGTTCTACCCACCCTTAACAAACATAGTTTAGACCCTTACTGATTCACTGCTGTTTTTATTCAAAAAGTGTTTATGGATGGTATGTTCTCTGTGTGCCAGGCACCACTCAAGGGGCTGCAGCTTCAGAAGGCCACAAGACAAACCTCTCCCTCTCCCTCTCCCTCTCTCATGTTCCTACACTGGGAGGGAAAGGAGACGGCGGGCAGAACAGTTAGCCCGTGCCAGATGACAAGTGCCACAGAGGAAAGAAACAGGTCAGGATAATGATTACTGGCAGTTTTAAATACTGAGGTGAGTCATGGGAGGATTCAAGGAGTGTGGCTGAAATGTAGCAAGCAAGGGAGAGCAGGAAGATTTTAGGTCAGAGAGGAAAAGGAGACTAAACTGAAAGAACCTTCACGGAGACTATGACTATTCCTTTGAGTGACATGGGGGAGGGCTCTGGATGGCTTCCATGAGTGACCTAATTTGGCTGACATATTCAGTGGAATACAACACAGTGATATTGCATCGGGAATGGCGTATAGGAAGAGGAAGCATTAAGCGCAGGTCGATTTGGGAACGTAGTCCCTACCAGAGCAGTGGAGAGACATGGGGGCTTGAACCAGTGGTCAGAAGTGACTATGTTCTGGATATAGAGACCATGAGTCCCCAGCGGGCATGGATGGGCTTACCCACCTTCCATATCTGTCCAGGGTGTGGGGTCCATGGAACTGGAATGCTCTGGCACCAAGAGCAGCCGCTGAGACCCTTGTCTCCTCCACGGGGCGGCTTACATCAGACATGTCGGCACCAGGAGTTATTGCTGGCAGCCATAAAGTGGGAGCTTTTATCTTAATTGAGTTACATAGGGCGCCGTCATCCATCCATCTTCCCCAATTAACTCAGGGGAGAATCTGAGGACGATGGTAGGAAAGGAAGGCAGCCCCAAGCTGATAAATATGGATCACAATAGTCTGGCTGGAGTCTCTGAGGACTCACCAGACACAGACGGGGGCGTGGGTGGGGGGTGGAGGAAGGGGAGTCTGTCAAAGATGTTCTGTCAGAGAAGACTTGAGGAGTCTGTCTTGGGTTCAGAGGCTGATTGGTGAGTTGTCCCTATGGGCTGTGTTGGACCTCCTGAACTCAAGCTAATAAGAGAGCATCAGGTTTCCAGGGTGGCTCGTGCAGTGAGGTTCTGTGGAACAAAGAATCTGGGAACATGCTGGCATCTGCAATTGTGGTGGCTTGTGTAGTTGGGTGGGACCCAGGGCTGTGTCTAGGCAGCCTATGCCTGAGAGTCTTCTATGGAGATCTAGAAAGAAGGCAGTGTGTGGGAGGGGAGTAATGGGAAAGAAAGAGAAAGGACTGGTGGAGAGAGGGATGAGAAAAGATAAAGAGGAAAATGGAGAAAGGGGGCAAGAAAAGAAGGGTGAGAGAGTGGAGACTGAGAGGAGCGAGGGATGGAATTTCTGTTCTTGGTAGAGCTCTCCAACTGACATCTGTTGGGCTAACAGGGAGGAAATGCCCCAACATCAAGAGAGCATGTCTGTGTCCATGTTTCTGACCCCTCCTCCCTTCCCATTCAATGGTTCGCCCCAGGTCTGGGAAGTGTGTCTCTGTCCTTGGTTCTGAATTCCTCATCGTCCCTATTCCATGGTTCTTCCCATTTCCCACGCTCAGATTTCAGCTAACTCTGACAGAGCACCCACGCTTCTTCTTACCACCCTCAGCCATTACTTACTCTAGTGACCCAACAACGAACAAAATTGTCAATATTCCTTGTCCTTTCTCAGCTTATGCCCATAGTGGACAGAGGTAGATGAAAGCAGGGGTTAGTTACCAGTGAAGTTAAAAGAGCCCCGGAGAAATAAAGCAGAGCCTGGACCCCAAAACCAGGCTTCACGGCAGCAGGAGTGATCCGCTAAGACCTGCACGTCTAGGGTGATGAGGGAGCGAGCTCTCCTGGCTGTCAGGATGCAGAGTAAGCCAAATACTCTCGTTCCTCACCAACTTCCTACACCAGTGGTTTTGTTTCCAGGACTTTGGCTTTTTCTGGAACATTCTAATTTAGACTGAACCCCCATCACCACTTGGTTCAAACTCTACTTCTTACAAGCAGACCCTATGATGCATCACCTTCCCCAGGAAGCCTATCATGCGTGCCTGCAGATCAGAAGCAGTAGGGCTCCCTCCCCCACTCATCTTCATTCACGCACTGTGTGCTACTCACCTCTTTCCCTCCTCCCCCATTTTCTATTGTGTTTCTGTCATTGTGCAACACTACAGCTTGGTTTCCCCATTAACCTGTAAATCTGACATGAAACTATGCTTCCATAGTCAAGGCTACAGTGGACAGTGGAGTCAAGATGACCCCTGAGGAGAAAGGTGCTTGCTGCCAAGTCTTAAGACCTCAGTGTCATCCCTAGGACCCACTGGTAGAGGGAGGAGACCAGCTCCCACAAGCTGTTCTCTGACCTCCACATATGTACTACCGCTCTCATACAGACATAGGCAAGTGTTGGATGAGTAAAAATGTAAAGACAAGGCACCCAATAGAACCAGATAGACCTGAATTAGAAGTCCCATTTTCCATGGGTGAGCTGCTAGGCTGTCAATGAGGCCGTTGACATCTATGGGTTTTCTGTGATGTAGAGATAATGATGCCCCTGATTTATGGGATATTGTGATGATTAAACACCAGCAGGTGTTACTCATCATGCAGGGTTTGGGGGAGGTGGGGTTGTACATTCAGCAAATGGTATTAGACATCATACCTGTATTAGAATTCTCCCTCAAGTGGCACACCACTCCCATTTAGTCTGGCATACAGTCTTTCAGCCCGTAGATTGTAGGAATAAATTAATCTATTTGTAAATATGGTCAGTTAGTCGTCTGTACAGTCAAAGCAGCAGATGCCTAGGTCACCTGGACTTGAGCCAGTGTCCTGTGTGATTGGCTTGTATTGATACAGTTTCAGAACCATGGATAACAAATGGGATGTCCCCATATGGAACAGGAGCCTTGGATAACGACTTCCTGGATTTGAGTCCTGGCTTCAATAGAGGACGAGCCGTGTGGCCTTATTGAACAGCTCGGTGTGATGTTGCCCTGGTTTTCCCTACGGAAGCAGGGCAGGGTGATAACAGGACCTGGGTCATAGAGATTTGGAGAGGAAGGTAGATAGAGTGGCCAGTAACCAACCTATGCCAAGTATGGAAAGCTTTTGAAATCACACACATACACACACACACACTTGCTTCAGAAACCTCCTTGCCCAGTAGCCTTATTTCCTTCTATGTACACAGCTGTTGTAGACTGCAAACCCCAGACTGAGAGAATAAACCCCAAAGGAGCCTCAAGCACTTGCCCTGTAGCTGCTGCTGGTGCCCAGGAAACTCTTCAGAGACCTCCTTTGGCAGATGTGTACACAGTTGTTCTGCCCTTCCTGCAGGCAGACACTACCAAGAGTTTAGGGAGCTCTGTTAACACACCACCTAGGGCAGGTAAGATCAAATCCCTCCCACCCTCATTCTCTGGAAGCTCTCCTTTATCTCGCTAATGGGTGAGAAGCATCTCTCAGTCATAGCTGTCTTTTGGGCAGAATTGAGGGCAGAAGCCATAAGAGGAATGGATTCTCCAGGGTTGGGGATGGCAGCGAGGCAGAAGCTGGGGGCTCCTGAGGAGCAGCCAAATGTGCTGGTTGGCTGTATCAGTGACTTATCTCGTTTCTATGATGGGAGCTCTGATAAAAACAATGTAAAGAAGGAGCTATTTTGGCTCTTTGCTTGAGGGACTATGGTCTATTTTGGCTGCAAAGAGCATGAGACAGCTGTGTGCTACGTGCTACTGAGCAGGAAGCTGAAAGTTCCACTTGAAGTGGTGCATGCAGAAACCCTTAAGGCCCACTCACTGGTGACCCATCTCCTCCAGCCAGAACCACCATCTGGACACCAAGTAACCAATCAAACACCCAAGCCTCAGGGGATGGGGAAGAGCCACATTTCAGTGTAAAACCATAACAGTTGAGTTTTGTCGCAGCAACACCACCTTGCATGGCTTTGGGAAAGTCTCTTCATTACTGGGATTCTTATTACAAGATGATCACCCCAGTGGAGTGGTGTCAGCACAAACATTTGAACCCAGTCTGTGTTGATGAGAATCCTGGCTTTGTCGTGACCGGGCAACCTCCTTACTTCTTTTGCATCCTGGGTTTTCTCCATGGAAAGATGTGAATACTTATCCTATGTGCCTAGGAGTTTTGCTTCAAAGATGAAGTGCCCACTGGATGTAAAAACCTATTATGTTGCCATGATAAAAATGACCCAACCAAAAAAAGCACATTAGGAAAGAAAGGGATTATTTTAGCTTACAATCTCAGGTTTACAGTCCCCCCGTGGCTGAGAATTCAAGGCAGCAGTAACTTAAAGTAGCTAGTCACATCACAGCCACAGTTAACAATACAGAAGATCATGTGAGTGATATTCAGTTTAGTTATCTCTACTCTTAACAGCCCAGGACCCCATGCAAGTAATACTAGTGCCTGTTTTCAGGCTCTACCTTCCCACATCAATTAAGGCAGTCAGAGCTGTCCACCACAGACATGCCCAAAGACCAGCCTGATCTAGAGAATCTCTCATCGAGACTCTCTTCCCAGGTCATGTCAAGTTGACAATTCAATCTTCCCCAGAGTGTGAAGGGACGAAGCTGCCGAGTTGCCCTCTTCATCTCTGGAAACTTTACTTCATCGTCGTCTCTCCCAAAGTGGATTTGTCTGGTTTCGTTGGAGGCTCGGTTGTGTCATGTGATGTTTTTCTGGAAACTGTCTATGAGAGGATGTTTTTGCTGGAGCAGACAAGTGGAAGTTTGTTTTGCTGAGAACAGACATGTGGTATTTTTCTGGAAGCAGCCTGGGAAAAGGGCATGGGATGTTTTGCTAGAGCAGATGCTTCAGAGAACACGTGATGTTTGAAGTGGATATAAATATAACTCAACAGACAGTGGACAAAGCTGTGTGGTGTCAGTCGCCTGTTGTGGTCACTGTTTGTTGTGACTGCATAGAGAGAAACACACCAAAGAACTTCTGGTGATGTTCTGGGGGCTTTCTTGCCACTTCCAAGGACTTGGGCCAATGGACAGAGCCTTGTGGTTTCTTCTGGATTAAACTGCTGTTGCTGGTTCGTGAATGGTGTTGGTGAGTGGATGGAGCTGCCTCTGCTGATTCGTGTGAACTGAACTGCTGATATCCTGATAACGCAGATTGGATTCACCCCAAAGAACTGTTTCTAAACAGATCCACGTCCTCCTTTGCCCTATTAACCTTTCCTTCCCACTCCCTCTGGTGGGCGGTGGGCTAGAGGGAGGTTAAAGCATTTAAGTACACTTATTAAATTAGGGTTTGAAAAATATAAGCCTATGCTCCCCCAAAATACCTATTCCAGAGAGCATCATGTGAGAGAGCAACATGCAAGGAAAGCCCTTGTGAGAGGGGCTGTATTGCTCTGCAGCTCCCAACATACACCGATCCCAGTTACAAATTAGCCTCTCATCTACCATGTGTAGGTGCCTTTTGGAAGTTGCTGAAGCTGTGTAGTATACAACAGAGAACAGGGGCCTTGGCACGTGTCTCTTTTTAATCCAGTGCTGTCATTCTTAGCCCTGTGAATTTGGGTGAAACATTTAAATCTTGAGCCCAAAACAACTTAACATTTAAAGGAAGACTTATCATAACCCTCTCACAGGGTCCATGACCATTTAAATGGGCAAGGGATATGTAAAATGTTTTGCCTAGTTCCCATTCAAGCATTTATGTGTGCATATGCATGCACGTTCATGTGTGTGCACACACATGCATATTGTGTATGTGTGTGTCCATGATGACCTTTATCGAGATGCTTCAGGACCATGGGGAGGCTACAATGTGTGAACTCAGGAGAAAGCACCCTGTAAATTTAAAGGCATATAGCTGAGAGGATGAAGCCATTGTGTTGAGAGCTGTGTAACACATTGTGCTTTGACTGTGATGCCCCTCAGCCTTTATTCCCTAGCTTGTGCTGCTGTTTTGGAAAGCTGTGGCAGAACTCTCAGGTGGGGTCTACTTAGAGGAAGTAGGTAGCTGGGAGAATGCTGGGATCAGTGTTCTAGCCCACCCCTATCTTGACTGGAGTCCTTCTCTTCCTGATCCTTCAGTATCTCCAAGTTTGCTGCAAATTATGGCCTCAGCCATTTCAGCCATCACCCTCAGTTCAGTTCTGTTCCTCTGATAAAAGACTGGCAAAAAGCAACGTGTGTGTGTGTGTGTGTGTGTGTGTGTGTGTGTGTGTGTGTTATATTAACTTACCCTTCCAGGTCATCATTTGGGGGAAATCGAGGCAGGAACTGAAGCAGCTAGTCCCACCACATACATAGTCAAGAGCAGAGGGTAGGGATGCATCCATGCTACCTGCCTGCCCTTGCCTGGCTTTCTCCTGTATTGTATCACCCCGAGTTCCTTGCCTAGGGAATGGTGCCACCCACAGTGGGCTAGGTCTTCCTACATCAGTTAGCAGTCAAGGCATCATCCACAGACGTGCCTACAGATTAAACTGAAGTAAACCATCCCTTTTAAAGACTCTTCCAAGGTAATTCTCAGCCATGGCAGGCTTACATTTAAAACTGTCCCAGCTCCCATGCCTTTCCACACTGGGATGGGCTTTAAACCTTAAGTCAAAAGAAGCCCTTAAGTTCTGTTAGATGTCTGGTCACAGTCACCATCTTCTACCACATGCTGTTGGCGACACTGTCCTCAAGCCTACTGTGAGCCAGGAGGAAGCGCCCGGAATCTTGTTTCTTGAAACCTAGTAGTCCTTTATCTAAAAGGAGATGACATCACACAGCAGAACCAACCAGAGGTTCCTTTAAGCTCCCCTGAGTGGCCGTTTCCTCAGTAGCTGATCTGAGACAGTCCATCTCCTTGAGAGTGTATCCCAGACTGCCATTGACCAAGTTCCACCTGCTCATGATCAGGGCATCACAAGAGAACAGCTGAGCATCAGAATAACCTCTGGTGACAATTTACTGAAGCTTCAGAAGACCTGGCTACGTTAGGAAGACTAAAGCTGGCAGGTAGAGATACTTGGGACTTATTCCCATCCCTACGGCTAATATATAGGGAGGATTGTGGCCCAAGAGCTTGGGAGAGCTAATGCCACGGGCAGAGCCTGAGAGGCTGGGGCTGTGGAAGGATGCAGTCACTGTAGCACTGTGACTGGGAGCTTGAAACTTGAACTAACTCCTGTCTCTCTCCTATCTCTGTATCTCTGTCTCTCTCCCTCTTTTTATCTGAGATGGGAGTGTTTCCTATGTAGCCAGGGATTTTTCTGAGCTTGCAGCAATCCTCCTGCCTCAGCCTTCTGAGTTTTGGAATTACTGTAGTTCAAAGACACCTCTTACCTTTTTACCTTTTTAAAGATTTATTTATTTATTTGAGAACATTGTAGCTGTCTTCAGACACACCAGAAGAGGTTGTCAGATACCATTACAGATGGTTGTGAGCCACCATGTGGTTGCTGGGAATTGAACTCAGGACCTCTGATAGAGCAGTCAGTGCTCTTACCCATTCAGCCATCTCTCCAGTCCAGTGACCCCTTCCTTACCTTTTAACTTTCTTGTATTGTTTGAATCGCCCTTGGTGACACCCAGCGTTCACACACACTGAGGATTCATAGACAAAGGCTGCCCTGTCTGCTGCTCGTCTCCCCAGGGCACAGGTGACAAGGGCACAAGGCAGGGCAGGGCAGAGGTTGGGTCGGGCTAGGGAGAGACTCATACAGACTCCAGCCTGTTCCCCAAAGTCCCTGTTTAATTTTCTCCGTTGTATCTCCCCAAAGCTCTCACAGAAATCCATGTTCACTACTTTTCTGGATTTTTTTTCCCCAGAGAACTGCTACCTCCTTTGAAATGTCTTTATTGAGGGCCTGGATTTCCACCAAAAAATGGGGAGGCCAGGCTGACAAAAATGTAGGCAAGAGATGCCAAGACTTCCCTACTGTCTTTAGTTACTTCATGAGGACTAAAAAGTTTCTTTAAACACACACATACACACTGCTTCACACACCACACACACAATACACCACACACACACACAACACATACATCATACATACACACACCACATACATGACACATCACATATACCACACACACACCACACACCATACACACACCACTCACATACCACATACACACACCACACATATATACACACACATACACCACACCAGACATACACACACACACCACACCACATACACACACACACATCACTCATACACACCTCACACATATTATACATTTGTTTACTCATTTACATATGTATCTTCTGTGTACGCTGTGTGTGTGTTCATGCTTGGCATGGTGTGTATGTAGGTCAGAGGACAATCCCTGGAAGTCAGTTCTCTCTTGCCATATCCTATGGGTGGAACTCAGGTTATCAGGCTTGGCGAGCCAGCACCTTTACCCATTGAACAATCTCTTCAGCCAACAGAAGCAGCTTCCAAAAGCCTGTTAAAACAGACAGCTTGAATGGCACTTAATATCGGTAGCCTTAGCATCATAGTCAGGAGTTGGCGCTGGAATCACACAGGCTTGGGCCTTCTGGACCTGACTGTGTAGACGTGAGCACACTCATGTACCCCTCATCTCTGGTTATCCTGTCCATGTAACAGGAATAAATCTATTTCACGGAGCTGTCACAAGGACTGAGTGAGATGTGCAGACCGAGGAATCTGGGTACCAGGAAGGCTGTCAGGATGTGATAGCAGGGATGTTGTACCTTGACTGGCATGCGACCTACCGAGGCAGCGCTGACATGGCTGGAGCACAGCTCCCTCACCTTGACATCCTTACCTCCATCCTTGGTGGCTGGCAGGCAGGTGGCAGGCTGCTGGCCCGGCGCCTGGCTCAGCCCCTGCGGAGCTCTGGGCAAGGGAGGCTGGAAGAATGCAAATGCGACCTTATCTGAATCCTCCCAGCTGCTTCCTTCTCCCAGTATGTCCTTAGGACGGGGGGGGGGGGGGGGGGGGGGGGGGGCGGGGGGGGGGAGCAGGCGCTGCAGCTCCCAGGATGCCTCAGGTTCTCTTTGGCCCCGCTGAGAATGTAATATCCGAAACAATACTAATACCCAGCCATGCCTTGCGTTTTTTAAATTGCAAGGAGCTTTGATGTCTACCCTCTCCTTGGGGCTTGGGTTGGAGACCCTGGGTTGTCACTGTTGATGGGGTTGTGAAAAGTACAAAAACCAAGGGCAGGAAGGTCGAGACCCAGGGTCACAGGGCCAACTGTCGGTGAAGCAGAGATTAGAGCGCTTGCAGTTTTGCACCAGAATTTAAAGTTTGTTCAGGAAATCGGGGTACTTCTAGATGCAAGTGTAGAAAAATCTGGATTGGAGGCACTTGAGAAAGAGGCTCATTAGAAGAGGCAGTCTGACTGTATGTGTGACTATTCATCATCCATGTGCCACAGCCCCTTCTCACTTCCTCATTGGCCCATAAGAAAGGAGCCCCTCTCTGCCCCATCTTCCTGGCTATGTCTTCCAATAAATCTGTTATCCAAAAGGACAGTTCTCAGTGTCTCCCTCGAGGCCCCAACTTGAAGCCTTTCACCCAATCCCAGCTGTGTGGGCCTGTGCGCCACTGCTCTCCCCCAACCACTGTGCCTGCTTCCATTCTTCACTGATGGGTCCTGTGTCTGGAGAGTGGAGGGAATGGCAAAGAAAGCATTCCAGCCCCAGCACCGAATGGGCATCAAGCGGGCACTTCATCAGACCAGCCTGTGTCACCAAGGTCTTGGAAATGTCCCATAGAATCTACATGTTCTATGAATCTATTTGGCCCTAGAACCCTTGGCACTCCTGTGGTCAAATCAGACCTCACTGACCTCTCTGGCAGTGACAGGAACTTGGTGACATGTCCCTGGCTCCACAGGGAACCTTGTCATGGTGTCATGTGTTCAGCTGTCTCTAAGCTATTCCACAGCCTGTGTCCCATTGCAGAAAATCCAAGTGGCATCTCTCTCCATCTAGTCTGTGCTTTCTAGAGTAAGCATCAAGGGGCCAAGAGATTACAGCCTTCCCTAGATGGTGCCAAGCGCTGAGGCTGGCAAGTGATGCCAGGAGCGGCCGAGCCTCCCTGGTGAGCAGCTTCTACTGCTGTCTTCCCGGCTCTCGAACAGGAGCGGCAGCCTCAGAGGGTCTATTGTCAGGAGAAGTAGAAGTGTCTGTGTCACAGGTCTGTGTGGGACATGACAGGTCTGGGAGGGATCAGCTTAGCAGGAGCACCCTACCATCAGATGCAGACCATCTATCCAGTACAGTACGGGCTCTGCAGGCTGCTCTGAATAGCATAGGTCCATAATACCATGTCCCTTAGAGCTTCCGTGTAACCACTGGGATCTAGGGTTCAGGGTATGGATTCTGGACACTTCACAGATTCAAGTAATGGGGTACATCTTTGGGTTTAAATTTAACAGCTGGGGCTTCATCTTTAAAACTGGTGTCTGATTCTGAGATCATCTCCTACCCAAAAGTTCTTTGCAGATCACGTTGCCACCCAAGGTGATGTACTCAAAGCCTGCCAATTGGGAGTCTGTGTAGATTAAAGTCAGAGCAGACAAGAATCAAGGATCAGATGGGTGGTTGGTCCTAATCAGGGGGCTGATATTATTTGTGGCTCATTTGTGAAAAATCACCTGCATCTTTTTAATAAGTGTCATTTCTGAGAATATAAATTATCGGTTAGCATATAAAATAATTGGATTCATTATATTTTCAAATGTCATTTTACTTTATTCTAATTCATTTCCCTCCAATCCCCCCACTTCTACCCCTCTTGTTAGATCCCTTTCTCTTCTACAACTGTTTCCCTTCTGTTGCCATGTCATCCCCACATCCCTATCTATCTATCTATCTATCTATCTATCTATCTATCTATCTATCTATCTATCCATCTATCTATCTGTATCTAGCAAAATAATTACTTATGCTCGAAACCTGTTTGAATTGTATGTGGGCACACACCTGTAATCTCAGCTTTTAGGAGGAGGATTTTAAGCTTGAGGCTAGCCTGGGCTATCTAGTTAGACCCTGCTATAATCCCAGCACTCTGGAGGTAGAAGCAGAGGAGTAGTTCAAGGCCATCCTCATCCATGCAGTGAGTTCAAGGACAGCCTGGGATACAGGAGATACTGTCTCAAAAATGTAGAGAAAGGGGATCCGGGTTGTACTTACATCAGGAGACTCTGTGTGTGTGTGTGTGGGGGGGTGGTGGTTAGATGTGCTCTGACATGTTGAATGTTTAGTATAACAGGGGACAGAGTGCAGCCTTGACTCTGTAGCTTACTCTTGCAACAAGGGCTCCTTTAGGTGAAAAAATATTCCACATACAAAAATATGTTAGCATTCATTGTCACCCCTCAGAGCTTTGTGTAAATTCCGTCACGGAAGAAAGTTCAAGGAAACAGACACTCTGTCATTGTTAGCATGGCTTTGGGTTGTATGTGTGTTGGTGTGCCACCCAAGCAAAGTTGAAGAGGGACAGCTGGGTGAGCACAGAATGCCATGGGAGAGAAGGGAGGAAGAAGAGGTTCCAGGATGGGATGGATACCTCTGGGTATTCAGTAATAACAACTTCATCAATGTTGTCACTTGGGTGGTGGGAACTAAAGCCAGCTGTTGAGTGCAAGCTCACATTCTTCATGGATTCTACTTAAGCTTCTTTACTGTGTATATTAGTTGTATAAAATAATGGGGTTCACTATAACCTTTTCATACATGAATATGTATGTGAATATAATATACTTTGATCATAAACACCCTCTTGCCTTCTTGTCTCTCTCTTTTTTTCCTTCTTGTCTCTCTTAACTCCCGGTGATCTCTTCCTCCTCTGAATAGATCTCTTCTACTACAGTGCTTTTATAAAAATTCTTGGTGACATTATTGCAGATATATTTATTTTGGGCTTTATACAAATTTGGATTCTACACATGAAAGAATATATGGTATATTTATTTTCCCATTTCTACCCATCACCCACCCATACTCCTCTCTCTAGACTTGACCTTCTACTCACCGTCATCCTTTTATATACACATGTGCTTGCGTATGTATGTGTGTGTATATACATATCTGTGTGTGTATAATTTTAAGAACCTGGATTCTGCACATGAGAGAAAACCAGCAATATTTGTTTCCAAGCCTGTCTTATTCCACTCAGAATGATGATGTTCAATTCTATCAATTCTCCTGAGAAATCACTCGACTTTATTCTACCTTGTGGCTAACACGCTACTGTAATAATCTCTACACAGAACATGTTATCAGTTCATTTGCTAATGGCCACTTAGGCTGACTGTACAAATAAGAGAGATCCCAGGATGGGACCCATAATCTGGCTGTTATAAGTCAGAGCAGCTACTATGGGGATCAGCCTGGCAGGTCCTCAAAAGACAAAATGTCAGTTTTCCTCAAGGATATGGTCCCTGGTAAGTCCATGCTTTAGTCACTGGCCCCATGGTCATGTGTCTGTGGGCAGCACATGCTGGACTCAGTGGCTACAAAAATAAAGTCAAGAGAGTATGAAGTTGGGAGAGGTGACAGATTGGATGAAGGGATAGATCTGGGAGAACTGAGGAACAAGAGCCAAATCTAATCAAAATACCTGTAACATGTATGAAAATTTTAAATATTAAAATGGTGTGCTCGGGAAACAACGAAAAGTCAAACTTGAAGTGGAAATTTCCATTTTTGTTTTGTTTTGTTTTGGACAGTCAGATATGTCAAATGATGTTTTGCTGAGGCACACATATGAAAGACTTTTTCTGATGCAGACACAGGTGAAAGGATGTTTTGATATAGCAAACGCATGAAAGGACACATGATGAAGGAGTATGAACATGACCCCACAGACAGTGGGAGACAAGCACTGAGCATTGGTTTGGTTGGCTCCACCTTGCTATTCTTTGCTAACGGCACACATGTATTGGTTCACCTTACGTAGCATTGTTGAACTTCACTTGTGGTAACGCTGCCATTGAGAGAAACTCACCCAAGAACTGCTAGTAAGGTTCCTGCGGCAGTTGGCTGCTTCTGCAGCCTCACCTCAGGCCAGTTGGAAAACCTTTCTGTTTCTTCAGGATTGAACTACAGCTGCTGGTTCGTGTGTGGTGTCTGCCTGCCTAGAGGACTGGTATGCAGCTGCTGAGTCGTGTTTTGTGTTTGCTACGGGACTGAACTGCTGACAAAAAGATTGAGCTCACCCCAAAGAACTGCTGCTGAACGTGTCTACTTCTCTCATATCCTAAAAACTTTCTCT
This sequence comes from Mus caroli, assembly GCF_978045245.1. Taxonomy (NCBI): domain Eukaryota; kingdom Metazoa; phylum Chordata; class Mammalia; order Rodentia; family Muridae; genus Mus; species Mus caroli. The sequence goes on along the minus strand of NW_028227259.1, from coordinate 120,987,397 downwards.
TCCACTACCTGGGTGGAGGGCAAGAGGTGAGGCTGAACGTTTATTAAAAGTAGGTTGCAAAAAATGAATGCCTATACAAACTAGCTTTCTACTTTTTATGTTTTGTCCTATTCTGGTATTCATTTGTTTATTTGTTTTAGATGCCTGCTTGTTTTGTAATAAGAGAGAGAAAGAAAGGGTGCAAATTTAGGTGGATGGGGAGGTAGAGAGGATCTGGGAAGAGTTGGGGGAGGATCAGAACTCATGGACTTATGCTGGCTGGTTTTTATGTCAACTTGACATGGTCTTAGACATATCTGGGAAGAAGGAACCTTAACTGAGAAAACTCAGATTGGCCTGTAGCAAGTCTGTGGGGGCATTTTACTGGTTCTGTGATTGATGTGGGAGGGCCCAGCTCACTATGAGTGGAACCATCCCTGGGCAGGTGGTCCTGTGTGCTATTAAGAAAGCAGGCTGAGCACACAACTGGGGAGAGGTCTGGTCAGCAGTGTTCCACTGTGGCCCCAGTGATGGGCTGTGCTGTGGAACTACAGGCTAAAACAAGCCTTTTTCTCCCAAACCCCCTCTGGTGCTTCATCATAGCAATAGAAATGTAACTAAGTCAATACCCAATGGGCTGGAAGTCGGCATCCCACAGAGATGCCGAATAGCTGTGTGGCATTACTCACCATGGCCAATTGCAGAACTGGTTCCTTTTAAACTCTCAGACAGCTCTGGAGGGACATGCATTGCTCTGCTGTGTACAAATGATGTGTTGGCTATATGGAGAAGTGACCTGTTGGACCCAGGGCCTCTCAGCTGAAAACTTCAGCACCAGCATTTGAACTTCAGCCTGGCTGATTCTAAACCCCATGTGCTTAGATTGCTGAACTGGGAGCTGGGACAGTATTCCTGTCTGTCTTGTCCAGGCTTCTGACTCTATCTTCATGGTAAAAGAAAAACGGACAGATGACCAGGGGTCTGAACTTCTTCCTCTTTGGTCCAGGCAGAGGCTCACAGTGTTCCCGTTGAGTGCAGACTCTGGGTGTCTCTCTTCTATGGGTTGGAATGCTTGTGCTGGGTGGGGGGAGGGGTCAACTTTTACCAGTATCATCCATAATCCTATGTAGACTCAGCTGGATACCCTCCAGCTGTGCAAAATTGGACGCTTGTTTTCTTGGTATGTTTGACAAAGAGGCTTGCTTTCATCTAAGCAAGAGAGGGTTTCTGGAGTGTGGAGGTTGGGGTGCCAGAGGCTACTAGAAAAAGCCTCTTCTCTGGATTTTGGAAGCAAGAGGGCATGCTGCTGTGGGAAGTGTGGAAAGCGGAAGCTGGTGTCTGCTGAGCCCTGGAATCAATGTCACGTTGTGTTTCGCTTGAATACCTGGATATTTTAAAAACGGTTCATGGGTGTGCATGTATGTGTATGAACATGTGTGCAGGTACCCAAGGAGTCCAAAAGAGGGCATCAGATCTCCTGGAGATGTGTACTGACTGTCATGTGGATGCTGGGAATTAAACTCGGGTCCTCTGCACTCTTGGCCTCTGAGCCATCTCTCTAGCTCCAGTATCAGGATTTTAAAAATACCTCCCCAAATTCTTCTTCCCAGCCAGGGCTGAGAACCTGCCAGGGCTGAGAACCACCCACAGCTGAGCACCACGGCTGAGGGGGAATAGCCATGGACCACCAGGCAGGACATCTTCCTTCCTCCTCTTTCCATCCCTTCTCCTCATCCCTTCTGTAGCACAGTAATCTTCCTCAATCTCTCTCTCCCATCCTCGGCCATCTACTGAGACGACACCCTCTTCACCCCGAGGGAACACGGAGGGGCTTTGTCTCAACCATAACTTGTTATGATCAGCAAAGTACATGGTTTTAGTAACTGTTAACATTCCATTGTGTAAAAGAAAGTAATCAGAGGAGCTAAGGGCTGTCGGGTTCACACAGCTGGTGGAGATGGGCTAAGTAAGCTTATACATTGTTTCTTCTCACCATTTCTCTCCCTTCCCTCTGGTCCTTCTCTCTTTCCCTCTCTGGTTTCTTTTTCCTCTCCTCCTCCTTCCTCTGATCTTTCCCTCCCCTCCCCCATCCTCTTCCCTTGGGTTCCCCCTTTCCTCTTTCATGCTTTCTTTTCTTCACCCATCCTAATTTTCTTCCCACGCCCTTTCCTTTTTCTCTTCTTCATCACCCCCTTCCTTCCTGCATTTCTTTGAACTATGGCACTTCATGAGAAACACAAGGATTACAGCATATCTGAGAGTGCATGTGTATGGTGGATATGTATTGTATATGTATGTGAAGTACATTGTATACATATGTGGAGTTCCACATGCACATGGGCCTTTGTGTTAGGGGTACACATGAAAACCTATGCATGACTATGAAGAGATGTCTGGGTTTCATATATCCGTGACCGTATGCCGTGCTTTACCCGCACATTATATGTATTTATGTATGGAGATATACACACATGTGTATGTTGGTATGCATGCATGTCAGCAGTGCCCATGTGACCTCTGCATTCTGGTCGAGTATATGTATATCCACCTGGGGGGGGGAGAAGAAGGACAGAGGGGGAGTGAGGGATGACAGACATATGCTCCCTTTCCCCGGGCCCCGTCCCAAACCACTCGAGACTTGCAGCTTGAGTTCCCTGTAGCTGCGATTAATTTTCTTATTTAGCATTTATGTGGCACTTTGGATCTGCAAAGTGTTTTACAGTCAGCTTTATTGGTTGTGCTTGTGTGTTATGGATGATGGTGAACTCAGTTGTGCCCAAAGGACTCTGTTCAGAGACAGGAGCCAAGTAGGGAAAGCCTCACCCCTCCTTAAGCTGTGCCCATATCCTGGGACACTATCCGTAAGCCCTGAAGTGGTTGGTGGGGGGAGAGGTGATGCATTACGGCACTTGCAGAGACTGTCTATCCTGCAATGGGTTCTCCTTGTCTAGACACTGGGGAGTCTAGACATTACACTTCCTGTCTGGCTCAGTTCATTGCCTTCCTGGGCAGCAGATGAGGCTTCTGAGCCGCCCTCCCCCAATACCCTTGGCGTGTGTGTGTGTGTGTGTGTGTTTGTGTGTGTGACTGTCCTGATGTACTACCCTTGGTGTGTGTGTGTGTGTGTGTGGCTATCCTGATGTACTACTCTTGGTGTGTGTGTGTGTGTGTGTGTGTGTGACTATCCTGATGTACTACTCTTGGTGTGTGTGTGTGTGTGTGTGTGTGTGTGTGTGAGACTATCCTGATGTACTACTCTTGGTGTGTGTGTGTGTGTGTGTGTGTGTGTGTGTGTGTGAGACTATCCTGATGTACTACTCTTGGTGTGTGTGTGTGTGACTATCCTGATGTACTACTCTTGGTGTGTGTGACTATCCTGATGTACTACTCTTGGTGTGTGTGTGTGTGACTATCCTGATGTACTACTCTTGGTGTGTGTGTGTGTGACTATCCTGATGTACTACTCTTGGTGTGTGTGTGTGTGACTATCCTGATGTACTACTCTTGGTGTGTGTGTGTGTGACTATCCTGATGTACTACTCTTGGTGTGTGTGTGTATGTGTTTGTGTGTGTGAGACTATCCTGATGTACTACTCTTGGGGTGTGTGTGTGTGTGTGTGTGTGTGTGTGTGTGTGTGACTATCCTGATGTACTACTCTTGCATTGTGCCTAGTTGCCTGTCTTACTGTGAACAGAGACTTAGTGCAGGCTGTTTTATTAGGGAGATGATCCCAAGAAACACTGGGGAGGGAATGTGCGAGTAAGGAGGAGATAAAAAATGATGGATCTGCAGATGAGTGGATTGTTGCTGTGGGCACAATGCCCGTTAAACCAAGCCTTAGAGCCATCTTGTAAGAAAGTGGAGACCCTAAGCTGGGCAGATGGTCTCTTGGGTGTTACCCCAAGATGTTAGGCAGTCTGCACATCTATGGTGAGACTCCTTGAGGCTCACACACTCCTTGGGATATGCAGCAGTGCCTGACGTTGCAGGGGGACAGACAGATCTGCTGGTGAATTCACACAGGCCTAAGTTACTGGAGGTAGGGATTTGGTGATGTCTACAGCGCACTCTCGCCTTCTACAAAGACCTCGTGTCAGCAGTAATTGAAGGTCATGCTTCCTGGACCAGGTTCTTGGCTCATTGTCTTCATTCTCTTTGGCAGACTCAGGCTCTGATCTGATCTCTTTCCCTCTCTCCCCCCCTTCTCCGAAGAGAATGTCTTCATTTGTCTTCCCTTTCCCCGAGTGTGGATAGTCCTCAACCATGCACATCTTGTTTGGCTCCCATTCTTACTCCTGGCTCCCTGAGATGTGCCTCACTGACATATTCATAGGAAAACCATGCCACCAAGTCCGTGTCAGCATTTCTAAGCCAAATTTATTAGCTCTGACCTCTCACTCAGATCAGCTACAACCTTGATGTTGAAGAGTGCCCAGGGTCTGCTGCAGCATCCGCCCCACCCCCCACCCTGCCCCACAGACTTGCCTAAAACTGCCACAGCCACAGCTGAACAAGGGTGTGTGTTTCCAACAAGCAAGTGCCCACGCGCTGTGACTCCTGCACACATTAATATTTGATAAGGATTGGATCGCATGACCAAATCTCCTGGTTTCTGTTTATCACATAGGGGGGTTGCCAGTTTCCTAGTCTTGAACTTTGAAATGACCTGGCCCTTCAGGCTAAACAAACATTAGGGCTTTATGGGCCTAGATTTGGGTGGGATCAGGATCTCAGACAAAGGATGACTAGAAAGCTGGTAAGAACTGTTTCAGTTGTGCTTTTCCAACACGGTGCTGTCATATCTGTGATTTAATTGCAATTCCTATCATGGACTTCTTGCCCCTACGATTAGTGTGCTAAGCTGTGATCATGTGACAATGGGTCTGCCTTGGAGTTGGCCCTCTGGGAGCTTGCAGATCAGGGGAAGGAGATAGGAAACAATATTGAAATATTGGGGTATGCATAGAGACCAGAGGAGGAGCCCAGCACAGCCCTGTTGGGGCAAAGAGGGATCCCCAAGAGGAGCCATCTAGCTGGCAGGAGCATAACCGATAAGGGAGGTCTGAATGGGGTTGGGGGGGTATACCAGAGGGGAGTTTTAAGCATGAGAGTGCCAAGGGCATGCCCTGGGCTGCAGGCTTCACCCAGGAGCCATGATTCATTTGAGGAGGGCTGGGATGCAGGTTTGGAGAGTGCTGGGCTCTCCCTGGGGAGTTGAAGGCCATCACCTAGCACCTCTTGCTTCATTTTCTTCTTTGACTTTGGAATGGAAACAAAGGCACCCATCTTCCCAGCATCATTCTGAAAATGAAATTAAAAACCAGGACATTTTAAAATGGCGAATCCTTGGCTCTTGTAAATATTGACTGAAGAAACTGTCAGTAGCCCAGACTCTCTTAATGACCCAAACCACAATGAAGGATTGGCTAGATGCTGCCCAGCCTGACCCCCTGAGTTCAGTCCCCAAAACTCACATGGTGGGATAAGAGTCCTCTCTCCCTTAGAAGATCGCCATGCATGCACCCTCCCCAAGATGATTTAATAAACTATAAATTAAAATATATTTTTTTAAAATCACAGTAAATTGGGCACATACCTGTTGCAATCCCAGCAGCTAAGAGGCTGAAGGAGGAGGATTATAAAATCCAATATTCAAGGTCAGTTTAGGCTACAAACTCTGAGGTCAACCTAGATTACATAATGAGGCTCTGTTTGGAAGGAGGTAGGGGGAAGAGGGAGGAGGGGAAGGGGAGGAGGGAGAGGAGAGAGAGGATGGAAGATGAAGGGGAAGGGAGTGAAGAAAAGAGAAAGAAGGAGAAAGAGAAAAGGGAAAAACAGACATAGTTTGGCAGGAGGTTAAATGGTGATCCTCCAAATGACACCTCAAACCCTCAATACCAAGGAAGTCTGCTTTGTATGGACAAGGGATCTTTCCAGCAGTAATTAAGGGCCTCGGATGGGATCATTTTGAATTATCTGGGTAGATCTTGGATCCTATGTCTAGCATCCTCTTAAGAAGGGAAGGGAGAACTCTGGAAGAAGGGCATGTGAAGAGGGAGACTGTGTTTGAGTTCCGTGAGTATAAACTCCTAGGGCTGAAAGAGCATGGAGAGGGGAAAAGGAGGGTGAGGGAGGGGAGGGGAGGGGAGGGAAGGGGAAAGGAAGAAGAGAGGAGGGAAAAGAAGAGAGGAGAGGGTAGAAGAAGGAAGCAGAGAGAAAGGAAGGGAGCGGGGCTGATCCTCATGGTGGTGGGAACTGGGAATGTGGGTCAGGGTGGAGGCTGCTCAACCCCAGGCATCCAGCAAGTGGAGAGGGAGAAAAGGAAGGGGGAGGGGAAGGGAAATGGGAGGAGGGGTAGTGTGGGTAGGAGGGAATGGGGGAGGGGAAGGGGAGAGGAAGTTGGAGGGGGAGGAGGAGAGGCGGGCGGGGAGAGGAAGAGGGAGGGGAGGGAGAGGGAGGAGGGGGAGAGGAGAAGGGAGGGGAGGGAGAGGGGCAAGATCAGGAGCAAAGCATGTCCTGAAGGCGCCCAATGATCTACTTCCTACAGTTGGGCTCCACCTCCTTGTTTCCACTACTAATGCCATTAGGGCGTCATCCCTTCAGTGATCACATCATTGATCAGGGTCTGAGCCCTTATGCTATGATCTTTTCCCCACACCTATCATCTGGCAACAGCCGTGCATTCCCGGACACTGCATCTTGTCTACACAGCCTTGGTGATCTCCTGCAGGATGCTGCTTTCCCTGTGTTTTGAGTGAGGAACAGGAAGGCTTGCAGAGGTTTCGAAGGTTAATTTGCCAACTCAAAAAGGTCTAGAGTCATGTAGAAGACAAACTCCTACATGTCTGCAAGGGAGCTTCCAGATTGGGTTAACTGGCCCTGGTGCTACTGAAAGTATAACGTAAAAACAAAATTCTAGGCCTTTAGGCCCAGGCTTGGGAATGTGACCTCTGTGACTTAATGCTCCAAGGTATGCTAATCAGATAGTGACATTCCTCCACCCACCAGCTTCCTGGGTTCAAAGAGTGTTCATTCAAAGAAAGTCACCCTGACCATTACCAGAAACTGCCATGCAAATGTGCTATTGTTAGGGGCTCTTAGAAACTGAGAGTTAACCAGAACAATTACCAGGTATTCTTTGTGACTCTTGTGACTTTGCACTTCCTGTGACTCTTAACTGGTATCTTTGGTATTTTTCCAACAATGCCCTCCCCACTTCCTTGAGTTGTGGTTTCTTCCTTTAAATACCCCCTAATACAGCTACTCAGGGCGCCATGGTCCTCTACCCCTGTGTGGTGTATGACCATGGGCCCGAGAACGCTCTCGAATAAAAATCCTCTTGCAGTTGCAGCAAGACCGTTTCTTGTGTGATTTGGGGTGTCGCCTCTCCTGAGTCAGAACGTGGGGGAGTCCTCACGTTGTGGGTCTTTCACTACCTTAAATGTAAGTAGCACTGTTCCATGAACCAGGACGAGACAATAAAACCGGGTAAGTGGATGAGCTGAGCACTTGCTTCTGCCTCTCTCTGCTTCCTGACTTTTGTGTAACTGTGTTATACTCTGCTCGGACCGCCATGCCTCCCCACCACCAGGGACCGTATCTTCTCAAACAGTGAGCCAACAGAATCCTTTCCTCTAGAGTTACTTCTCCCGCACTTTTGTTACTAACACAGAGCGCTGGCTACTCGCTGGCTGGCTGTGGTAGTCAGCATGATGAACAAAGACAGGTCAGTGGCACAGGAATCACAAACCTGGGTGAAGCCAGTCAAGAGCGAACTGGCTTGCGTTCTCTCCTCTCTAGTTTCTTGTCTTCCTGAGACTTTAAAATGTGACCTTACTTGGACAGAGAGTCTTTGTAGATGCATCTCAGGTTAGGGTAGATCCTAGACCAGGGACTGGAGATGCTGTAAGAGGGAAGTTTAGATGCATGTGGAGAGGAAGCCTGTAACCATAGAGACAAGTAGAAGCCAGAACTTATAGATAGCTGCTACTGGGGCTAGAAAGAGACAAGGAAGACTCCCGTCTGGATTCCTCACTTGTGTGGTCCTTCCCACACCTTGGTTTTAAACTTGCAACTTCCAAATTGTGAGCTGGTACACTTAATACCCCAGCTTGGGTCGATTTGATACCGTATCCCATGGAGATGAATATACCATGCATTTACACACACAGGCACAATACACAGACATGCACAGAAACCACACACACACACACACACACACACACACACACACACACACACACACACACATAGAGACCACACACATGGACAAACACCACACACACACATATACCACATGCCACACACATACCACACATATACACAGATATATACACACCACAAACACACAGACACACACACACAGAGGCCACACACATAAGCATACACACATACCACACACACAAACTCACACTCACACACAAATACATAAAACACACACCACAGAGGCCATACACACATAGACAAACATGCCACATGCCACAAACTCACACATCACACACACACACAGACAGACACATATACACACAAAAATACATCACACACTGGCATACACAGACACATACACACATATACACACACACTCACATACACACCACAGAGACCATACACACATAGATACACATGCTACATGTCACATACTCACACACCACACACACAGAGAAACAGAGACAATACACACACACACACACACACACACACACAGTCTAGGGAGTCAGGTGACCCAATCAATGCTGAGCAGTGAGGGAGGGCTCAGGAAAGGCTTCACACTAAGGGGAGCTGCAATGGGGCTCTGAAGGTCGAGGCTAGAGAAAAGATCTATTTGGCTTTAAAGTGACCTGTGTTGGAGGATGGACAGAGCATCAGGGTCCAGAGGTGCACTCAGTGAGCTGGGACAGAGTCCTTGCCTCTGTGTAGACTATTGCAATGCCCTACTGTGTGTTCCTGTGCCCTTGGGCTTTTCTTCTGGGACCTGTTGGGTTGGATGTCAATTTGTCTGTCTGTCTGTCTGTCTGTTCCCCCTTTTTTCCATCCCTGTCATTGTTTGTCATGTGGGCTTTTGAGCATGAGCTTGGAGATCCCGCTGTCCTTGAGCGCTGTAGGGAGCACCTGGAGGAGGCACAAAGACACTTTGTGTGGCAGCGCCCGACAGCTTCGGCTCCCTGAGTCCACTTGGCTGTGAATGGGCCTTGGACAAAGGCATCCTGCCTGAGTACCTGTAATTGGAGCGTCCACGTGCGTGGCCTGCAGTGCCGGAAACGCACAGGACAAAAGCAAGATGAATGGCCGCATCTCCGGGCTGCCCGTTGCTATGGTTTCTGTGGGGCTGGTGGGGAAGGCGGTTACCAGGCAACTGGAGAAGGACCAAGACAAAGGGAAGCTGGTCAGGGGCAGGTGCCAGTATGTGTCAGGCGGGGATGAGGTGGGAAGGAGACAGGATAAGGGACAGACAGAGAGACAGAGGACAGAGGGAAATAAGAGCAAGGGGAGACAAAAGAGACAGCATAGAAAAGGCAGGGACAGAGTCATCAAAGCAAGAAGAGACTGAAGAGGCAGAGACGTGGATAAAAATGGGCATCACTTACTGTGAGCAGTACAGACAGGCTGGGCCCTTGGGAAATGGATGGCTGGTGACACAGATACTGCTCCTACCCTTGGAGAGCCCAGACATAGTCAGAGCTGATGAGAGATGACACCCTTCCAACACACATCTCCCACAGGATAGCTAAACTTTCTCTCCAACCGTATATCTCTTAGAAGCTTCCAACTCTTGAGTGTGAAGTACTGGAAGCCATTGCACCCATCGTGGCCCCAGGCAGGACCCACAGGCAGTTTTACTCCCAAGAGATTGTGATTCTCAGCTGGGAGCTGCCTCATCTCTCTCCAGATGTTGTCTCATTGGTCACCTACCATGATATTTGCTTACTGTTTGAGGAACTTGGACCAACAGTTCCTCTACACAGTAAGGATGCAGTTACCAGATATGTTTGTTTCTCACTAGATCTACATGCCAGTATCTAGCTTGCAAGTGTAGGTATTGAGACTCTGGGACTTCAGGTTTTATCTGGGGCTTCTAACATCTAGACCAGGACTCATGCTCAAGGCTCTTTTCTTTCTTTCTTTCTTTCTTTCTTTCTTTCTTTCTTTCTTTCTTTCTTTCTTTCTTTCTTTCTTTCTTTCTTTCTTCCTTCCTTATTTTTTGAGACAGGGTTTCTCTGTGTAGCCCTGGCTGTCCTAGAACTCACTTTGTAGACGAGGCTGTCCTGGAACTCAGAAATTCGCCTGCCTCTGCCTCCCAAGTGCTGGGATTAAAGGTGTGTGCCACCACTGCCTGGCTCAAGGCTCTTTTCTTGGTCAAGGCTTGTTTATATACAAGGAATAAAAATGTATTATGTTAACTCCAGTAAAAAGGAAGATTTATTGGACAGTCGGGGAAAGAGCTTCTGAGACCAAAGGCTGTATACAAGAGCTTCCTCCATGGTACCCCACAGGTATAGAAGCCAAGGAGAATTCCCCCTTTTGTGTTTGATGTAATCTTTGGTTGCTCTTTTCTTCCTGCTCCCAGTGGTTCAGCTCCTTTAGACCCTGGAATGTCAAGAACAGCTTTCAGGGCGATCCTTTTTCACAGTTCATATTCTCAGGAGAGAACATGATTGGTTAACTTGCATCCATCGTACAGTCCTGGACCAATCACTTACGGCTGGGACTGAGGCTCTTGGAAGGCATGATAGGATTGGCTGATTGTGTTCAACTCTTCAATAAGGGCTGTGCATGAACATACTCACAGCTTATGGGTACCAGCTGCTTCCCCGGGCAGAGATGTCTGGAGCTTCTACCCGGGGAGAGTTCTACAAACTGAGGAATCCCATAGAAAAGGGTATTCAGGCTCCAGGGGTCCTGAGACAATGGGGTATGTGCAAGAAGATTATCATTGATAATGGAACAAGGGGAGGTAGAAAGAGACCAGAGGATTGGTAAGCTAATGTACACTCTGATGGAATGACGATAGAGAAGGGCCACCATCTCTTCTTTCATTCATATAATGAGCCCAAGAACCCTTACTGTCAGGGACTGCCAAGTGACACAGGTGCAATAGGGAGAAGACACGGCCTGTCTGCTCCATCATCTGACAGATGATCCTAGACTGTCTTAGGTTTCCATTCTGTGAAGAGACACTGTGACCAGGGCAACTCTTCTAAAGGAAAACATTTGATTGAGGCTGATTTATAGGTTCAGAGGTTCAGTCCATTATTATCATGGTTGGAAGCATGGCAGGGTGCACAGGTAGACATGGAGCTGAAGGAAGACCTGGGAGTTTTACATCTGAATTGGCAGGCAGGAGAGAAGAGAGAGGAGAGATGAGAGAGGAAAGACAGAGGACAGAGAGGAGAGAAAGAAAAAGAGAGAGAGAGAGAGAGGAAGAGAGAGGGAGAGAGAAGAGAGAAAGAGGAAGAGAGAGAGGGAGAGGGGAAGGGGGAGGGAGAGGGAGAGGAGAGAGAGAGAGAGAGAGAGAGAGAGAGAGAGAGAGAGAGAGAGAGAGAGAGAGAGAGAGAGAGAGAGAGCAGGCAGGTAGACAGACTGGGTCTGGCCTAGCTTGAGCATCTGAAATCTCAAAGCTGGCCTCCAATGACGCACTTCCTCCCTTAAGGCCACACTTTTTCCAACAAGGCCACACCTCCAAATCATGTCACTCCCTATGACCTTATGGGACCATTTTCATTTAAACCACATAGGCCGTGTCTGGATGACCTGCTGATCATCCTGAGATCCCTGTGGGATGTAATAGGGTCACAGGAAGTGAATTAAGCCTAAAAAACCAAGGAAGGCCAAGGGGAATGAAACCAGAAGGGTGTTACAGAGACAGGTAGTGATCATGTCAGAGTGAGTGGTGGCTATTTCAAAAGAATCAGGGAGTCTACCATGACGGAAGGCAGGGAGTTGTGTGGTGGGAAAGTGGAAGATAAGTCTGGGGATTTTTAAAGAGCTGAAACTATGTGAGCCTATCCTAAGTGGAGATGCTGGGAGACCATTGGACTTTTGGGAGGGAGCACTAACAGAGGGTATCAACTATACAGTTGTTCTCAAGCATTTGAGCTCTGGATTACAGGCACATGCCACCACATCTGTCTTTTCAAAAAAAAAAAATTTCAATAGGAATCTGTCTTGTAGAAAGATCACCGACTAAAAAGAAGTTCTGGTGGAATGAAGGGGTAGAGGCAAGGAGTCAATAGAGAATGTCTATCCAGCGCCACACCCTCCCAGTGCTGGGATTGAATGTAGGACCGTAGGGATTCGAGGTAAGCTCTCGTTGTGACCCACCCCTCAGCCTCAAGGTCTCTCAGATGAGAGGGAGACAGTTGTGTGGTTCTTCCCTCCAACAGAAACATCCCAAGCTCATAGGTGTAGGAGCCTTTGGGTCTCAGTGCCTGCAAGCTGTAGGGGACTCCCATGGTGCAGCTTTTCTGAGTGCTCACCCATGCTGGGCTGGACTTTTCAGAGATCCTTCTGTTGTCAGGTCACCTATGCATCTGTGAGTAGCTCCCACGGAACCCACTGACCTGCTAAGAGAGACCAGGGAGGTGTCATTGCTTGGGTCTGCAACTGGTGCCTCATCTAGGCCCTCGTTTGCATCTCTCTGGGAAAGTCATGTACAGGAGAAGCACTTCCTGAAGAGCAACGTTCCGACAACTTTCCCAGGGCACTCAGGTAGAAATTCCGATGACAGGGCTGTGTGCTTCAGAAATCAATCTGGTCTGCGACGAAGCCTGTGGATCTGTATTTTTTAAATGTGCTTATGTAAAAATGGCTCCCAGACTGCTCTTTTAAGAAGCTTCATCTGAGGGCTAAGAAGGCAGGAAGGCACCGGGAGGAGTCTGGGATGTGCAGTCATCCACTGCCGCCTCCCACCTTGAAACCAAAGAGTGTTTTATGGCCCTCATGGATTTTCACAAGGGTGGCTATAATGGGTTTGCCGTTACCGTGTCCCGTACACATCACACCACACTCACTCTCCAACATCTGTTGCTTGTAACCAGGGACTGAGAGATGGTAGGATGGAACTATGATAGTTTTCCCATCTTGCCCCTTGTCCAGTGCTTTGCCCGTGGTGGGGACAGCGGAGGGAACATTAAACTTTATTGAAGGCTGGTGTCCACCCATTTTGCAATGTCACAGACACAGTGTGGAAATTCTATCTTCTCTCTTTAGAAGCTGTGTGACACGGGGTGACACACTTTACTTCTCTGTTCCTCAGTATCAGAGCTGACAAGGACTTCCTTCCTGGCAATGAAGTGAGGATTCGTTTTTATGACACCACTGTGAAGTCGTGATCCTATGTTAGCTGTGTTGATCTATCTCTTTCTCCCTCTCTTTCTCTCTGGTGTGTGTGTGTTTGTGTGTCCTTCCATGTACATGTGAATGTGCATATGAAAGCCAAAGGCCAGCCTCAGCTGTTGTGTCCACCCTGTGTTTTTGGAGGTAAGGTCTCTCTTGCTGGCCTGGGGGTTGTCATGTTGGCTAGTCTGCTTGGCCAGTGAGCTCCAGACCCCTCCTAGTTCTCCCTTCCCAGCGCCGAGATTACAAACCTGGCCTATCACACTTGGCTTTTGTCTTGGTTTTAAAAGTCGGGTAGAGGGGATCAAACTCAAGTCCTCGTGCTTGTGTGGTAAATACTTAATCAATGGTGAACGCTCCCCAGTCTGTCATCGTTGTTGATCCCCAGATGACCTCACCTTTAGTCAGTGGGTGTCACCTCAGTTAGGCCCTCAAGTCCTTTGCCAAGGTTCCCTAACATCACAGCTTCTCCAGCCTCAGATCTGGGAACATTCTCAGACCTCCTTCTATGTATTCTCTTCTCAAAGCAAGGCTCAGCTATTTCCCCCAAGGAACTGCAATTTTTTAAAAAACAGGACCATGGTCTGTGAGGCCAGAGTCGGGTTATTGAGAGAGTTGATGGCTTTAGGGTTGGATATTGGGATACTGTGTGTGTGTGTGTGTGTGTGTGTGTGTTTGTGTGTGTGGTGCTGGGGATAAAACCCAGGACCCATTCATGCAAATAAGCTGCTGTGAGTTGCCTCCTCCTCCTCCTTCTTCTTTCTTCTTCTTTCTTCTTCTTCTTCTTCTTCTTCTTCTTCTTCTTCTTCTTCTTCTTCTTCTTCTTCTTCTTCTTCTTCTTCTTCTTCTTCTTCTTCTTCAAAGGGGAATTGCATCCTGAATTCATACCAGTATTTCACATTCAAATCAAGGACAGTGTAGTTTTTCTTTAATTTTCTATCTGTAAGCATTACAAACAGAAAGGCTTGGCTCCTAGCAGCAAGAAATAAGACATATATTTACTTTAAGAGCTAAAATGCATCATCATTTGGAGTTATAATAAAAGTATACTTACTAATAGTGTGATTAGTGGAATTATTATTTAAAAGGAAAGAGATACCCGATGAGTTGGGTGTTTTACTCCGGACTAGGTATAGCGCCTTCAGGCATGGTCACCCTCCCCTCCCCCACAGCCAAGCTGCAGACAGGTCAGGGGGCTTGGGATGGACCCCGTTCACATTTTAACTGATGATAAAGTGGAGGGCTCAGGAAGTCATCAAGCCATGAAGGAGATATCTGGAGTCCAGACTCTGCAATCCCCCTGCCTTGCAGTCCTTCGGTGCTTTGGGTCCTCATCTTCCCTCCAGTGCCTAGGTCATCATCTTCCATACTCTTCTGTTGCCTCAGGTCTTTAGTGCCTCGGTCCTCCAGTGCCTCAGGTCCTTTCTCAGGTGCCTGCGGGTATCATCTTCTGGTGCCTTGGGCCCTCATTCTCTGAGCCTCACCGTCCTTTGGTACATAGGGTCCTTCCACTAGTGCCTAGGCCATCATCCTCCAGAGTCCTCTGATGCCTCGGGTTATCGTCCTCTGGTGCCTTAGGTCACTCTCCGGTGCCTCAGTGTCTCGGTGCCTAGGGTCATCATCCTCTCTTAAGTGCCTCAGTCATCTTCCGGTGCCTTGGGTTTCATTTACCTTTTGTTTGGGGGATTATCATCGCCCGCTGTCCAACTGTGTGTGACACCTGCTGTGTAGCAGTGCTGATGATGACTGGACTCTGGCTATTTAGAAAAGTGGGGAAAGCAGAGACCTGTTATTGGTAGACTAGGAAACTTCTTGAGGAAGATGTCAGCTCCTACCTCCCAAGTGACAGGCTGTTATTTCTGTTCTCTTAGCTAAGGACACAGGGACAGAGAATCATCTGCTGCCAGGCTGTTTTAGAGTCGGGGGGTGGTAAAGATCTTGAAGGATGTTGCCAGGCACAAGACTGGACTTCCTGGAGTTTTGAAGGCTCACTGGTACCTGGCTTTTAGTCAGTAGCTCCTGTACTTTTCCCAACATGATCTCTTCTTCGTTCTTGGTCTGGTGTGTGTAGTACCTGGCTTCAGTCTTTCCTTGATACTTCCTTTGACTATTGTAGCAAGCTCTGCTATTCTGTAATGTAAAGTTACTGGCTCCACTGGGTTAGATGGTACTTGCCTCAAATTCACATCCCCTTGGAGACCTCAGGAGTTGACTTCATTTCAAAATGACAATGCTTTTGAGGTTAAGTTACACTGGAGTCGGTCCAGTGGCTGGTGTCCTAACAGGAAAGCCACAGGGTGACACAGGTGTGAGCCATGTACACACCAAGACAAAGACTGGGACAAGTCATGTCTAAGATGAGGAATGTCAAGGATTAGAAAAAAATAACTACCGGGGTTGAAGCAGAGGTTGAGCAAGGCTCTGCTGTCTCTGTGATGATAGCCTTCTGGAACCTCGAGAGAACAGGTTTCTGTGGTAACCGGTGACCACCAGGAATGCTAAACTGGGAGAGCACACAGTGGGAATTGGGGGAGGATCTTAAGGGATGGTGAGAGTCATCCTGATGAAGGTGAGCAGGGAGAGAATACAGGGCAAAGGGCATGCTGGGCACGGGGAACAGCCCAATCTGAGGCCAGGGGAGGAATAATAACCCTGCTCAGGTTTGAGGGGCTCGAGTATACGGGGATGCTGTGTATGGGCGGACTTTCCTAGCGTGGTTCAGGACCTGTGTGATAGGCGGCTGGGGAGGTGGACATGGTTAGATCACTCAGAGTCTCCAAGGCTACATGAGGTATTTCAGAGGTTCATGTCTGTACCAGGTGGCCCCCTTAAGTGTGTAGTAAGCAAGAACAAAAGGTGGTCATGACCAACCATCATTTGACATGCCCCAGGGTTCTACAGAGTGACCTCCTTGCTGGTGTGCCTCCTCCCCTCCCCAGCTCTGTGTCTACAGCGAGCATGGGACTTCCTCCTTGAATGTGCGCCCTGATTTTGCATCATCCTGAGCCTACTTTGTACCAAGGCTAGGGTGGTAGTAATGGAGGAAATGCCCCACCCACCCACCCTCCCTGGCAAACCTCAACTCTATTAGGCCTACTTGGTCGTCTAGCCTTCCAGAGGCATGTGACCTTTGTCATTTCAGAAGGTTTTGCTTTAATCTTCCTAACCAAGAAAGCCAAAGAGGGTCTCTCCATCTCTGAGCCTGCAGCCCAGGTTCCTTCCTTCAAGGGAACATAGACATGGATGCATAGAGTTTGTATCTCCAAGGAGACAGAAATGCTCCTCTTCCGTATGTGCTGTGTGTTAGTCCCATAACCCACTGGACATGTTCATGGGGGTCTGAGGACTCCTCCTGCTTGGACATGGGAGGGGTGGCACTAAGGATGGAGGGCTGGCCCAGCCTGCTGACTATTGGCCCAGCCACCTGTCTATCACATTTAGCATGGACATGGGAGGGGTGGCACTAAGGATGGAGGGCTGGCCCAGTCTGCTGACTATTGGCCCAGCCACCTGTCCATCACATTTAGCTTTGCTTCTTCCCCTAACTATTCCCTTTTCCCTTCTGTTCTTGAGCAGCCCACCATGACTTCTCAGCAAATTACTGCAATATTGATTATTGGGATAAGAGGGCCTGAGGCTTTCATAGCAGGTCAAAGGTGCTTGTCGAGCAAACCCCATAGTGCATCCTAGAGCTGATCTGAGCTTATCCAAGCTTATGGGAGCTGACCCAGTCTGCTCCCCAGCTATGCCAATTTCTGCTTGTGACCTCGGTCATCTGTGATCTTTTCTGTGCCTCAGTTTCCTGGTATGTCAAGTGGGGACAAGCATTCGCCATGACAGTTACATAAGAGGATGCCTGCTGAGCTCTTAGTCTAGTGCCTCACATACTCTAATAAACAAATCAGTGTTGATTAGCTTTCCTAAGGGTGGCTGCTTTTATTTATAGGCAGGAAGGCTGGAGGGATGCACAGTCCTAGCTAAGACTGAATCTCTGCTTTGATGCTTACTTTCTTGGTGTCCTTGGCTGCCTTCAGTGAACTGCTGGGACCTCAGATACTTTATCTTTACAATGGGAGTGGTAACTATTCTCTCTCCAAGTGTATAGAATGGGCTCAGGCAATGTTTGTAAATGATTTGTTGCTGAGCTAATGACTTTGGGCAAAGAATTCTCCTCTTGTCCTGTCCTCATCTTGAAAAGGAAAACAATAGTACCCACCAGCTTGCTGTAAAGATTAAAGGTGCCATTTTGTTGGTTGATGGATTGGTTGGTTGAGTTTTGTGTGTGCGCATATAAGCATGGGCATATGCCTTTGTTCATGAATGAAAGTGCATGCATATATGTGTGCACATGCATGCAGAGGTCAGAGGGCAATCCCTGATCCCTGGTATTCTTTTAGGCACACTTCACCACAGTTGTTCCTGTTTTTAGTCAACGCCTCTCTCTGATCTGAAACATGGCAGGTAGGCTAAGGTGGCTGACCTCAGAGACCATGGTTTAAACAAAGCTCTTAGAATGTGCTGGGCCCTGTTTGAATCCATAATTCTCATTCCTTCTGGTAACAAATGGTTGAATTACCACACAGGTGGCTTTTAGTGTGTTCCTGGATTCACAACCCATGAGTTAGATATTATGTACACTCCACTTGACAGAAGACCAAACTAGGTTTAGAAAGCCAAAGTCACCTGCCCAAGGTGACTGCCTGTGCATCTAAGTTAGGGTTTCCATTGCTGTATACAGACACCATGACCAAGGCAGCTCTTAGAAAGGACAACATTTAATTGGTGCTGGCTTACAGGTTCAGAGGTTCAGTCCGTTATCATGACAAGAGTCACAGCAGCATCCAGGCAGGCATGGCACTGGAGGAGCTGAGAGTTCTACATCTTTATCCAAAGGAAGCCAGGAGCAGACTGTCCTCAGGCAGCTAGGAGGAGGGTCTCAAATCCCACCCCCATAGTGACAACCACCACCTAATAGTGCCACTACCTGGGCAAAGTATATCCAAACCACCACATTCTAATCCCTGGCTCCATAGGCTTGTCAAAACACCTGAGTCTTTGGGGGGCATACCTAGGCATAGCATAATGCAAAATATATTTAGTCCAACTTCAAAAGTCCCATAGTCTAAGTCTCAACAATGTTAAAAGTCCAAAGTTCCAAAGTCTCTTCTGAGATTCATGCAATCTCTAGACTGTAATCCCCTATAAAATCAAAATCAAAAAGCATATCACATACCTCCAACATCATGCAGGATATGCATTACCATTCCAAAGCCTCATGGTGAGGAAATATTAGACCAAAGCAAGACCAAAAGCCAGCTGGGCAAACTCCAACCTCAGCATCTCCATATCTGATGTCAAAGCGGTCTTCAGATCTCCAACTCCTTCATCTTTGTTGACAGCAACAAACATCTTACTCTTTCTCCCTGTTAGCAGCTTTTCTCAGCAGGGGTCCCAAGGCTCTGGCATCTCTAACACTTTGGGGTATCCAAGGTAACTTCGACTCTACAACTTCTAGTTTCACACCCAATCTTCTGGGCTTCTCAAAAGGGCTTAGGTCACTTCTCTAGATCTACCCTCCTTAGCACTCTGGTTGACTCCACTCCACTGCTGCTGTGCTTGGAGATCATTCCATGGTACTGACATCTCCAATACACTGGGGTCTTCTGCTGCAACTAGGCTTCACCAAGAGCCTCTCATAGCTCCCTCTACGGTGCCAAGTCTCAACTTCTTCATGACTCCTTCAGCCCTGGGCCATCAACTACAACTAATTCTGTACTTTGACTAATGGCCTTCCCTGGCCTCTCAAGTACCAGGTCTCAGTTGTTCTTCATGACCTCCTCATATCTTCAAACCAGCACCACCTGTGTGACTCTTACACACTACTGAGTCCAGCTACTAGCATGAAGTACAAGTTTGGTTGACTCTGGAACACAGCTTCTTTATGCCTTCAGAACTCACTTTCCAGGAGGTTTCACCTCAGTGATGCTTGGTCTCTTCTTAATCACTGCTAATTTCTTAGCTCCAGCTAACCAGCATCAATTGTAATCTCTTCTATTCTAAAGGTAGAGCCACATGGCCAAGGCTGGCAAGTGTTGCTGTTTGCTGGGGCTGGAACATGGCCCCTTGTTTTACTATATTATCACCAGTTTTCTGTTTTCCAACTCCTTCACTGTCTAAGATTGGCTGTCCTGGTACTTGCTCTGTAGACTGACCTTGAACGTGCGAGATCGCATGCCTGTCTCCTGAGTTCTGGGATTAAAAGAGTTAAACCACCATGCCTGGACCTAAGTTTTTCTCTACTTGGAACTTGCTCCATCCCAGGCTGGTCTTGGACTCAGAGTTCTGCTTGCCTCTGCCTCTGGGGATTAAAGGTGTGTACCTCCCAGCCAGGGCCTAAGCTTCTCGTGGCCATGACTCCTTGAGATCTGGATCAAAAGACTGTGCCTTCCAGGCTCAAGATCTGGATCACAGGTGTGTCCTCTGGTTTTGGATTGCACTTTATTCCAGATTGAAAGTTCAAATGAGAATAATAACCGATCATAAAAATGGTTAGATAGAACTACCCCTTCTTCAACTGCAGAAACATACATTTAGCTGGGGTGGGATCTTGTCCCAAGGTCACCAGTCCCTTAGTTCCATTTAATATCCTTGAGCACAGATTTAGCGTCATTCCACTTCCTGGTGCCCTTTATTCTTTGAACCATACATTTTGTACTTTTCCTTTCTATGCTTGCTGCTTCATTAAAATGTTCTTCAGAAGAGTGTACTTTAGTAACCACACGCAAGAAATTATACCAGGCTGTTTTGAGACTTCCTTTGTCAAAGCAATTAATCTAAATCTCTTTACCTTAGCCTCGGGCGGACTCGTCGGACGATGGCAAAAGGCAGCCACATTCTTCACCAAAGTTTCATAAAAAAAAAAAAAAAAAAAAAAAAAAAAACAGTTTCTAAAAGTCATCGCCTCTGAAACCTCTTGAACTAGGTCCCTACAGTTCGAAACACACTCAGGAACACTGTCTTCTGTGCTTCTGATAGCATGGCCCAGTAAGCCCCACTTAAAGCAGTCTTCTGCTTTCCAAAGTCCGACATCCACATTCCTTCAAAGAAAAGCATGGTCAGGCCTTTCACAGTAACACCCCAGTCCCCGGTACCAAATTCTGTGCTAGCTAGGGTTTCCATTGTTGTGAAGAGACACCATCACCATGGTAACTCTTACAAAGAACATTTAATTGGGGCTGGCATACAGTTTCAGAGGTTCAGTCCATTATCATCACGACAGGAACCACACAGCAGCATCCAGGCAGGCATGGCACTGGAGGAGCTGAGAGTTCTACATCTTCATCCAAAGGAAGCCAGGAGCAGACTGTCCTCAGGCAGCAAGGAGGAGGGTCTCAAAGCCCACCCCCACAGTGACACCACCACCTTAATAGTGCCATCCCCTGAGCCAAGAATATTCAAAACACCACAGTATGTGTGGTGTATTATTTACAAACTCGCCCCTCATGAGTCCAGTGGTCTGGATAGGTGACACAGCAAATCTTCCCTGTGGTTTAAGGTTTCAAAGGCACCCAGGGGAAACTGAACCATGGGGGCCTAAGTCAGGGTGATGGATGGGGCCGGACATCACCTGCTGCAGGGGAATCACAGGGATATGTGGGCCAGGTTTGGTAGGCAATCCTCCCCCATCCCTTGCTTGTTTTATCTTCAGAGCCAATCTTGTCAACTTAATATTCTGCCCTGAATTTCAGCTGTCCTGGGGATGTTCTTGTGGCCCCTGTATTATGCAGATGTAGCAAAATGTTTGCTGCAGAGATTAAAGACTTTTTACTGGAAATCCCCCTGCTGCAGCACACATAGTGTTTTTCTTCCTCTTACTTTGCAATGTTTCCCTTTACACAGTCATGTACAGCGTTCTCTCAAAAAACAACAGGGACCCAGTATCTCCGTTATGATTCCATCAACAACCCTGCTATTTCTTTGTTAGTGCTGGTCTCTTGGCAGAGTGGCTTAGTTATCCAGCCACAGCTGCTGAGACTTCATGTGTGCAACAGCTCTGTCTTGTCACAAAAAATGCCATTTTCCAGCAGTTCCTTGCAAACTCTAGCTCTTATGATCCCCGTTCCCCCACTCCTGTGACTCCTAGTCCTATGGGGAAGGCATACGATAGAAATGTCCTGAGTGTGGTAGAGCTGGCTACCCTGGCTTGTTCTCTCCTCTCTGAACAGCTGAGAGTGTCTGTTATTAACCACATCTGTTTGCTCTAGTTGGCAGCAGGAACCTGGGAGAACAGGGCCTCAAAATGAGGTAGATTTATAAAGTCTCATACAATAACCAACTTTGTTCAGAGCATCAGACAATGTATACTCTGAGGGTTAAAAAACAGTCATCCAAGAAAATGTCCAATCACAAGGGCAAACTGCACATAGGAAAAAGATGTTTGTTTCACAGACTCTGGTAAACAGATAACAATAGCCAGCTGTAATGAATAATATAAAGTGAAGTCACTCCTGTCTGCTACCCCTGGCAGGGGCAGGGAGGCACATTCCAAGAACAGCCATGTTATGGAGGGACAAAGGTTACAAGACTCTTGTCTTGTTTACTTGGAGTTTCCTCAAGAGGTCTCAGATATCTCTGCACACAGCTCCATTCTTAGATCATGCTCTGACATGTGTCCATCATAAAAAGACATTTCTCTGATGGGGTTGTGAGCTGCGTGAATCTATTGGTATAGAAGTGAATACTTAGAAGCTGGTTTGGGGCTATGTCCATCGACAAAATGAAGAGCGGCTGCATGCTGGGAGCAGGGGAGGTCATCTGGGATGTGGTCCCTGGTAGGCTGTCTGTCTTAGTCAGGGTTTCTATTCCTACACAAATATTATGACCAAGAAGCAAGTTGGGGAGGAAAGGGTTTATTTGGCTTACATTTCCATACTGCCGTTGATCACCAAAGGATGCAGGACTGGAACTCAAGCAGGTCAGAAAGCAGGAGCTGATGCAGAAGCCATGGAAGGATGTTCATTACTGGCTTGCTTCCCCTGGCTTGCTCAGCCTGCTCTCTTATAGAACCAAGACTGCCAGCCCAGAGATGGTCCCACCCACAAGGGGCCTTTCTCCCTTGATCACTAATTGAGAAAATGCCTTACAGTTGGATCTCATGGAGGCACTTCCCCAACTGAACCTCCTTTCTCTGTGATAACTCCAGCCTGTGTCAAGTTGACACACAAAACTAGCCAGTACAGCTGTCTGTACTCAGGGTGTGCATGGCTCTTAACATGTGCATATGCAAGCAGTGCTTATTGGACTCAGTGGGTTAGAAAAAGAGGCCACGAAGTTAGAAGGGGTACACTCTGGGATGATCAGGACTCAGCTTGACCGTTCAGAATCATCAGGGTCTGATGAGTAGCACTGTGATAAACGGGCTGAACAACAGAAAGAGAATAGTGTTGAATTGTATCTTTCCATAACCACGGTTGGCTTAAATTCTCTGTATAAATTCATTGAGCATGAGCTTGGGCTGAGAAGCCCACGGTCAGCTCTGGCGCTGATGGGAGCCAGTTCTGGCTCTCACCAGTGGTGATTCTACATGGCCTGAGTTTGGCTCTTGACTGTGCCTATTACTTAGTCACTGCATAAAGTTGGTCAATTTACTGAACACCCAGGAGGCCCAGTTTTCTCGTCTGTAAGTGATGACACTAATAGGATTTTAGTTGGGAGCTGGTGGGGAGCGTGAGAGGAGATGAAGTGTTGAAGGCTTAGGCTGACACGCAGAAAGCGGCAGCTAGGCTGAAGCAGAAGGAAAGGCCTACTCTCAATCAAGACAGGTGTTGCTATAGTAACGGATAACAGCCATATCACAGTGGCTTAACAACATAAAACTTCCTCAGTCCTGTGGTGTCATAAAGACCCACTGGCAAGGAGCAGGGTGGGGGCCTTTTCAGAGTGTTGATGTGTTTTCAGGATCTTTGTATCAGGAATAAATGAAGGAGAAGATGCAGAATTGTGCGCCCTCTTCCAAAGCTTTGGCCATTAGTGGCAGATGTAACTCACATGTACATTTTAGACATAACAAGCTGGTAAAGATAAGGAAGTCACACTTTGTAAAGAGTAATTCTGCCTTGTTCCTCATCTTTAAGAAGACAGCCTTGGAGATTCATATAAAACCATATACACACCCTTCCCTCTAGCAGATTTTTACTAATTTTTTTTCCAGTAATAAAAATATTGTTGAAGTTGAGCAGAGACAGTAGATGATATTACCCCATGTGTCAATGTCTTTGTGCCTGTGGAGGCCCTGGAATGAAACACTAAGGGCCCCAAGGTTTCAAAGAGCATGAATATTCTTGAAGGGGTACATCTCGCTCCAACTGTCACTTCCCAGATGAAGACATTGAGTGAGCAGTCCATGCCACGCTGGTCACTTGGAGGTATGAGCAAGCCAGGAACCCGAGAGACTCTCCCTCTATCTTTACTTCATCATTTCTGACTTCATATTCACAAGGCTTGCTGGTAAAGGTGGTACAGAAGGAGAGGCACACACAGCAGGTCTCCAACAGTGATAAAGAAGGGTGGTTATGTTGTGAAGGACACCTTTACAAAAGTCTTAGAGAGTTCAAACCACAAGTTGGAAGTACCAGGAGAAAACGGACAAGTATTTTGAATATTCGTTTTTAATCTTTTAAAATTATGTCTGTGTGTGAGCATGTGCACCTGGGAAGTGTAGGCAGCAAGGAGGCCAGAAGAGGTTCATGGATCCCTTGCAGCTAGAGCTACAGGTGGTTGTGATCCACATGAGTGCTGGTATCCATACTCAGGAGGAGAGTCCTGTGAGGAAGTGTTGAAGTGAGAAGGATAGAGGGAACTGGGGAAAACCCGATAGAGGACATTTGGAACTGATATTTGAAGGTTGGGTAGAGGGCACATGAGGACCCTATGATTCAGATGACTTAGAAGTCAACAAGCACTTAAATAATAACACAAGCTCACTGTCCAGGACAGTTGGGTTCCAGAGGAGCATCAGGGTACAGGCTAGCTTGATTCTAATAGCACAGATTTTGTGCCCAGGGATGCAGATGCTTGTGTCTCCAGGGGACTCTGGGTCACATTCCTTCATCTTAATGAAGGGTGGTCCCTGTGATAGTCTTTTTGGAAGATAAGGGAAACTTCTTTCACCAACACCCATTGCAGACACACTTTGTGGCTTTGCACATCCATCCACAAATCAATCATTGTGCCCAGAGGATGGATGCTCTGATTAGCTGAAGCTGGTTCACCCATCCGTGTGCCATCTCCAGAGAGAATATTTAGGATAGTGTCAAAAAGGAAGATGTCAATGTTGGAAGAACCCAAGCAGAATAGCGATTGCAGTTGGATTGAAAGAGGCAAAGCTGGGTTTGGGGTAGGATAGGAACACCTTACTAAGAGTTATCCTAGCTTTTGGGGGCTAAAGAGCTTTTGCAGAACCCAAGTTCAGTTCCCAGAGGCCACATCAAGTTCTCACAAGTATCTGTAACAAGTATCTGTAGCTAAAGAGGATCACACACTCTTCTCTTCTGACCTCTAGGGGCACTGCATTCACACACATGCATACACACACACACACACACACACACACACACACACACACACACACACTATCTTAGGGTTCTATTGCTGTGAAGACATACCATGTCCAAGGCAACTCTTATAAAGGAAATCATTTAATTGGGGCTGGCTTGCAGTTTTAGAGGTTCAGTCCATTATCATCATGGCAGGTAGCTTGTAAGTATACTTACAGGCAGACATGGTGCTGGAGGAGCTGAGAGTTCCCTATCTTGGTCGGCAGGCAGCAAGGAGAGAACATGTTCACACTGGGCATAGCTTGAGTATAGGAGACCTCAAAGTTTGCCTCCACAGTGACACACTTCCTCCAACGAGGCCACATCTCCTAATAGTGCCACTTCTTATGGGTCGTCCTATGGGCCAAGCATTAAAACATGTGAGTGTTTAGTATATGAGCCATACCTATTCAACGCTCCCCCACCCCTGCTGCCAATAATTAGGGTTTACCTGTCCATCAGAACTTCCATCCAAGACCTGGAAACCCGTATTCAACTCTCTTCTTACATTGCATCTCTGCCTTTCTTTGAAATACTGCACAGTCTAAACTCATCTTTCTACATACCCATCTCATAGTTAGGGTCCCAGTGCATTTGAAAGAAAAACTTTGTCATGTCTTTGCTGGTCAAGGCTGAGGGCTTGCTAATCTTTGACTGGCTGTTCCGTATTGGTCTAGCCAATCCATAGGATGACAGAGCAGCCTGCTGATCACACACCTTTCAAATAGCAACCAGCCTCCTTTCTTAAGCTTTCATGCTCTAAGTGGCTACCCAGTGAGCAGGCATGGGATGGCCCCTATGCCTCAGAACCTACAGGAGTTCTCTGAACTAGCCAGTGGAAATCACAGTAAGACCTTTGCCCCCAATGGCCTACTATACCCCTAGCTTCTGAGTGACCCTGATGGTGTATTTCTACATGGCCTCCAGGTGCTCCCTGTTTGGGGAGATTAGGAATGATAACTTCCTTTCTCTGGCAATTGTCTTCTGTTCTGTGGGCCTCAGATACCTCAAGTTTTCTCTTAAAATATTTGTTTTAAGACAAGGTGGTGTCTGTTTTCTAACCCCATTGCCACCCTCTTATTATGACTGATAGTTTTAATTGTCAAATTGACCCAGGGTAGAATCAGCTGGGAAGAAAATGGCAAGGAGGGATTGTCCCGATCCAGGTGGAGGTTGTCTTTACAATGCTCATTGATAGGGGAAGACCTAGCCTGAGAGTGGGCGGCATCATTCCCTACTCCTAGTTTCAGGTTTAGAGTCCACGAGGGCAGAGGAAGCTAGCTGAGCACTAAGCACACATGCATTTAGTTCTCTCTGATCTTTACTGGGACGGAACCAGCTACTTCAAGCTCCTGCCTTCACCTCCCTGCAATGACAGACTGCAGTCTGGAATCATGAGCTGAAATAAACTCTCACTGAGTCGCTTTTTGTTAGAGTATTATATATACAGCCATCAGAAACGAAACTGGAATAATTATCTTTATTTCTTGATGATAGAAAGCCCTGCTGTAGTGTGACTTACCAATGCCTCCAGGGGCTGTCTCTGCAGAAGTGGATATCACAAGCCTGAGTTCACAGAGCCGATGGTGACCATTTCCTAACCGAATTCAGTGGCTGGCATGCTCCTCTCCTGGTACATTAGTCTTACTCTGTCTCCAGGCTCTGGCAGAACTCTGTCTGAGGCTTCCTTGTTCTGTCCACGGAATCCCAGAGTTTGGAATCGGATTCTTCCAGCTGCCATTAAGGAAGGTAAGAGAGGGCACCTGGAGTCTGCGTATCTCAGGGACCCAGCAGGAAATAGGTGGCACATCCAAAAGAGATACTGAGATGACTTTGACAAACTAGTTATAGGGGGTGGATCGGGTGTGAAGAGAGTGGGGAGGGATGATAAAGCATAAAGGGCCTTCACCAGGGATGCTGGGGGGGGGCAGCTGGCAACACCATGGTGTGGCTTTTTCTGCGAAGACACTATCCAATGTCTATTCGCTCCAGGTAGGAAGCCAATGGAAAGAAGAAAGGTCTCCACAGAGTGTTTTTAGTGAGCCCATGATGTTACTAGAATAACTTAGAAACACGAAGGACTTGGAGGCAGCAGCCCTTCTGAGAAGCCTACCCCAGCACTAATGCTCAAAGGCCTGCCAGTCATTTCCAGTGACGACCTATAACCAGTGTAGGATAGAAGCTACAGATGAGTGGCCCAGGTGTAGCTGAAGGAGCTTTGAACAGACAAGGCAGGCATGCAAAGAGGTTGAGATGTAGAAGATGCTTCTTCATCCAAATGTTTCATCTTTGATCGCCTCAGAATTGGGGGTGGGTGGGGCAAAGATAGATATGGTGTTACAATGTAATGGCAGTCTTGTCTGCCTCAAGGAGAGAGAGGTCGGAACTCAAGAGTTACACAATGTGGTTTATACTAAAGTGTGAATAATTAACTTTGCTCTGGCCTCACCATGGAGATGCTAGATCCTAGAACAGTGAGACCAGCTAGATGAAAAGAAAGGGGCACTCATGGTGAAGGATACAAAGAGGTTCTACAGCAAACAGTAAGGGCTGGACCCCGAGGGGCTTCAGAGAACTCAGCCACACTCACTTTCCATCTTCAAGGGCATTCAGGAGAAATTTCCGGGGAGTGACTCTCATCCACTCTCTGAGCCCTGATCTTGAGACAGCCTTACAGTTTTCACATAAGGAAACAGGGCGATGAGACACTACAGAGGCATCAAGACCCAACCAGGCTGGAGGATACTGACTTGGGTGCTGTGATGGTTAGTGTTGGTCATCAACGTGATAAGATCTGGAATTGTCCAGGAGGAGACAAAGCCTCTAGGCAAAGCAGTGAGGGATCAGGTGATATCTCTGGGCACTCCCATTCATTGAGATGGAAAGGTCCTCCCCTAAATGTGTGTGGTCCCATCTTACTGGCTGTGGTCCAGGGCTGAATAAAAAGGAGAAAGCGAGTTAAGTGTAAACATTCGTCTCGATTCTGCTTCCTGCCTGGGCTGCTGCACACTCCTTCCTCTGGGAGCTCATCACGATGAACCCTACCCTCAGTCCACAAGCCGAAATAAACGCTTCCTCCCTTTCATTTCAGTCATTTCTTTTTTTCCCCCATTTCGTTGAACAACTGGAAGAGTAAGGAAGGCATTTGGATTGGCATAAAATCAGAAGATAGCTTGGAACTTCCTTGCACTCCACATCTGGACTCCTCTGTCATTAATATCTTATTACTTAGTATTCTTCATTCCTGAACCAATATTAGCACATGCTTATTAACTCGACTTCACAGCCCATTTGGGTTTTGACAGGTTTGGCCTGATGTCGTTTCCCAGGCTGGGATCTTTGGATACACAAACCATGCTCACTTGCTCCTCTCTTTAGACCCCTCCCAGCTCTGGTTGTCCTTAGACTTCCCAGGTTGCCCCTGACCTTGGCCATCCTCAGGGGGTGGGAGGTGGGGGAAGCGCTAGTCAAGTGTTTATGGGATGCCCAGTGATTGGGATTGGTCTGATATTTCTCTCATGATGGCGTGGTGCAGTGTGGTTGGGGAAAGAGTCCCCAAGGTCAAGTGCCATGTCAAGGGTATGAGGTATCGAAATGATTGATGGCTGCCGGGGCTGAACTCAGTCACCTGACTCAGATGTTTGTTGGCTCTCTGCTGTAAATCACCTTTTCTCTCTACTTCCACACTGTGCGTGCTTTTTTTTTTTTTTTTTGGATTTCCAGTACATTTAAAGAGCGTTGTGTGCTGCCCATCTTTGATGACAAAAATAAATCTACCCGTGTGGTTCAACTTCCTCAGATTTTATTCCATTATGATTAATGCACATTAACTGCATTAATTAACACGATCCATTCTCAAAAGTCCACACACCATGGTATTATGCAGGCATAGTATCAAGTTCTGCTTCTCCTTCTAATCCAGTTTTCTGGTGATGGATTCCCCTCCCCCCAGCTTTCCTGACCCTGCCCTTTGAAAGCTAAGAAGGGCTATATGGTGCAGGCTAGACCCACACCGTAGAGGGCACTAGCTCCAGAAGCTTTCATTCCCAAAGAGCATCAATTAGGCTGGGAGAAATACGTTGTAGAAGCAAGGTATTTCCAGTAGGCTGTTTGAGAGGATCAGAAGCAATTAGCAAGACCACTAGGCTGGTTTGTGTCCAGAACTGATCATGCCAACGACTGACAGTTGCTCCTGGCAACTGTAATGGGAAACCTGGGAGACCCAGCAGGACTCAGAAAGGACCCTATTGGGGAGGCACCTCTCCGCTCTTAGATTAAACCCTCTTGGAGTTGTAGACAAAGCCTCAGACTTGAACTCCACATAAGGAGATAGGAAAAGTCTATACATGTAGAATATGCAACAAGAAAGAAAAGTCTATTTTGCCTAAAAAGGTAGAAAGAAAACATGCCTGATACCGTGAGCTGGTGTCGGTGTAAGAAAGCAGATACATGCATTTACTGCTGAGTACAGATTGATCAGTGCATTGGGAGTACTGGATGCTCTTCCAGAGGACCCTGCTTCAGTTCCTATCACCCACACAGGGTGGCTTACAACCATCTGGACTCCATCTCCTGAGTATCCAGTTCCCTCTTCTACCTTCCCAAAGCAACACACACCACACACAAACACACATACACATGCAACACACATCACAGACACCACACACAAACACACATATACATGCAGGCACACACACATGCATGCACACACACATGCATGCACACACACATGCATACACACGTATACACACATGTACACACACTTGCATGTACACACCCACTCACTCCTAATGCCTGTAATAAACAAATCTTTATAAAAGAAGATGCATTTTCTATTATTTATAATATAGAAAATTAGAATTACCCTAAGTGCTCAGGGACAGGTAAAGAGCTTAATATGTCTGTTATTGCCCATGGCTGCAGCCTTGTGGAAGTTGCAGTGGTCCTCCTGTAGCTGGAGGAGGAGCCCTCACATTCCTTGTCCTGGCCGACTGCTCAGTACTAGAATCTGACTTTGTGCTGGTACCAGTCTTCTGCTGTTGTAGGTCTCTGCTTTCCTGGGTGAGGTCATTTCTCTTTCCGTGTCTCTCTTGTGTATTTGTGTTGTATTCCTTTGTGTGTGTACACATTCCTATGTGGGTGGGTATGGGTGCATGCCTGTGGAAGCTGAGAGGAGTGTCTTCCTCCATCACTGTCTACCTTTTGTATTGAGACTGGCTCTCTCATTGGAACCCAGAGCTCATAGGTTTGCCTTGTCTGGGCAGCCAGCTGGCCTGGGGATCTCCTACCTCTGCCTTTGGAGGCTAGATTACAGGTGTGTCACTATGTCTGCTGGGCATGCATGTTAGTGCCAAAGACCTATGCTCAGGTCTTCGGGTTTGTGTGGGAAGCGATTAACTCACTGGATCATCTCCCCAGCCCCAAGGTGGTATCTCTTTCTCTAGCATCCTTCAACCATCCTTAGTAAGAGCTGGTCTGGACTGGTGGTTCTCACTGGCAGGAGGCCATCTGTCAATGTCTTATACACTTGAGGTCCCTCCCTCCTTTTTCTATCCCCCTTTCCCTTTATTGTGAATATTAGAAACCACAGCACCACCAACTTGGCTACTGAGATCTCAGCTAGTTAGTGGCTGACATACCTGAACAGAAGGAGGTTGTGGCTCCCAAAGATCCTAAGATAGGAGATTGCTCCTTCCCTTCTTCCCTTCTTCCCTTCTTCCCCATCCCCCTCCCTCTCCCATTTCCTCCCCTCCCTCCCTCCCTCTCCATTTCCTTCCTTCCTCCCTCCCTCCCTCCCTCCCTCCCTCCTTTCCTTCTTTCCTTCTTTCCTTCTTTCCTTCTTTCCTTCTTTCCTTCTTTCCTTCTTTCCTTCTTTCCTTCTTTCCTTCCTTCCTTCCTTCCTTCCTTCCTTCCTTCCTTCCTTCCTTCCTTCCTTCCTCTGTCTGTCTTTTCTTCCTTCCTTCTTTTTGAGACAGGGTTTCTTCGTATAGCCCTTATTGTCTTAAAACTCATTCTGGCTAGCCTCACCCTCAAGAGATCAGCCCATCTTAGCCCCTTAAGTGCTGGGATTAAAGGTGTGCACCACCAGGCCAAGCTCTCTTCCTCTATTCTAAGGAACTGGATGTTTGGTCTTGGTGTCCAGCACAACTTTGTTCAGAGCTGGATTGACATAGGGTTGATGGGTGATGGAAAGAAGGAAGGAGGGAGGGAGGGAAGGAGGGAGGGAGGGAGGGGGGAGGGAGGGAGGGAGGGAGGGAGGGAGGGAGGAAGATGGGCCCTAGTCCCTCTCTTCTAGCCCTCCACCTTGACTCTCTGCTGGGTTTTACACACCAGCCCTTCCCTTTACCCCAGAGCTCTATCACCTTCTGACTTCTATGCCACAGTCCAATGTGGAATAGAAACCATGGAGCGCCCACAAAGTGGTTTAATGAACATTTACTTTGTCTGCTCGGTGCTGAGGCCTCCTGTGAATTGACCGTTCACCCTTCATTCCTGTCCTCTGAAGCTACCACCATTGACCTTACCATACCTTGGAAGATGTGACTTCCAGAGAGGAGAGGTTCATACAGCTCTTGGGTGCCTGTTACAATCCCAGCACCCATCCGGCTGGTTACATGGATGGGACTAACCATTAATCATGATTCTTCACCCCCATGCTGGTGGGATCTGGAACAGGATGAAGGTCCTGGAGGTCGGATACAACACATTAGCTGTAAGGAAAGTGTTAGAGTGGATGCACTAACCGAGTCTACAGCCAGCTCCACAGATACAACTCCTACCTTGGCTACATTACCCTGCAAAATGGTCTAACCTCTCCATGTCTCTCATCTCTAACTAAAGTGGAGACCATAGTGTCTCTTACTTTCTAAGGTCATTTTGGAGAGTCAATGCCATGGCACTTTTAGATATGTGTAGTAACCATCAGGCAGCAAGTTGTAGCTTGAACAGCATAGATATTAATAAAAAAATTAATGTACTTCAGTGGGTTTATTCTGGTCACCAGTATCACATCATCAATCTGTTATCACGGGGTCAGATCACCTTAGGTTGGAGCCCATCCAAGCCAACTTAGCAGCAGGGTGACCTTAGCGAGTCACTGCAACTCTCTGGGTACCCATCTGTAAAATGGGTATATTAAGTACTCCATGACTCAGGGATCTAGGCTGACAAATATATTCAGATGTGGAGTAGCTTGTCTTGTACTTTGTATAACTCTATTGAGATGGTACTACCATTACTCCACTAAAAAAAAAACCAAAACAACTTGGGGTTCAAAGAAGGGATGTTGTAAGTCATGCTGATGGCAGGTGCCCACACTGGGTTTATAGTTTGCTCAAGTCTGACCTCCCCATTCCATATTTGAGGAGCCAGGGACTCTTTGGAAAGGAAGTCCCTGGTTTCTCCATGACAGGTTGTGTCTGGGATCGGGAGGGTCATGGTGACGGGATTTGGGGGAGTCGTCTCTGTGCTGGGGGCTGTGACAGCCCAACCCTGCTTATAACACAATTGCAGCCTTGCTTAAAGTGAACATCTCAATTAACAAGGGTGACATTTTGGATTCCATAGCTTCAGGTGGGGTTTGTCTTTGTATCATTTAAATTGTTGACAATCAGCCCAGGCGAGTTCAAGCTGGTCACAGGCAAGGCATAATTTGGTGATGTGTGCAGGGTGGATATGGGGAAACAAACAAGAGTCAGGCACATTTAGATGATACTCTTAGTAAGAAATGTGCTTTATTTCACAACCACTACTACACACACACACACAAAGGAGGCATACACACAACTCTGGAAGGCTGTTATTTTTCATTCTGTTTTTGACTTGCAGGCTTCAGTTCATGAAGTTAATTTCATTGCCCTAGAACTAGCTTCCAATTTGTAGCGACAACCGATAGTGTGAAAACCCTCATGGTAGGGAGGGGCTGAAGAGCTGGCTCAGGGGCTAACAACACTTATGGTTTTTATTTTTCCAGAGGACCCCACATTGATTCCAAATGCCCGGGCCAGACAGCTCCCAGCTGCCTGTAACTCTAGTAGCAGGGATCCATTCACTGCCTTCTTCTGGCAGGTACCTGCACACTCACATGCACAAACACATATATACACACTGGCATGTACTCATACATATACACATGCATACACATACTGGCATATACCGTGCACACATATGCATACACATATGCACAATGCTGGTATGCACTCATGTACTCACACATGTACATATGCACATAACACTGGCATGTACTCATGCACACATACATGCATGTGCACACACATATGTGCATACATACTGGCATGCATACATGTACTCATATGTACATATGCACACACACACTGGCATGTACTCATGCACACATACATGTAAGTGCACACACATATGTACACTCACATGCACACACATATGCACACACATATACAGTCGCTGGCATGCACTCATATACACACATGCATACACATATGCACACTCTCATGCATACACATGCTGGCATGTACTCATACACATGAACACACACATTCACACACATGCTGGCATGCATTCATGTACTCACACATGTACATGTGCATCCACACACATATGCAAACTCACATGCACACACATATGCACACTCACATGCACACACATATGCCCATACACACTTGCATGCACTCATGCATGCACACACACACATATGAACACTCACATGCACACACATATGCACATACACACTGGCATGAACTAGTGCATACATACATTTGAAAATTAAATCAATCATTAAAAAAAGCTTGAAAAGCCTCAACCCAGACTACGGTTTCTTAGCTCCTGAGGTGGGGCAGTCGGCTGATCTGGAAAGTCCCGAGCTTGTGTGTGCTGGGGCAGAGTCTGTATGAGTGAGGCAAATCTTGGCATTCATATTTTCAGGGTACTGCTACCTCGAAGTGTCCTCTTCTTGTGCCCACATCTCCACATCTCTGCCTTTTCTTTCTCACTAGCTTCATCCATGACACTGAGTGCTGCTGCACCATCAATCATAGATCTACCCTAGGCTTCTGCACTCAGCTGCCTGTGGACTGTGTGCCTTCCAGGACTCACCTCCTTTAGGTTGGTCTCTGCCCAGGATTTCTCATCAACCAGGCTTGCTGTGACCCTGGACGACAGTGTTCAGCATTCCTATTGTTTATCTTGTTCTGATTTCTTCTTAATGTTAATGCTTTTAATGTACGCTTACCTATTCTCTTTTCACCTTCCCACTATAAAGCAACTTACATAAAAACAGATGAGCCAGCTATTTCACTCACTCACATAAACCCAGAGAACTCCAGACCCTGTCACAGAGTATGGGCACTGTACTTATTGATGCTTTATTCACTATAGCAAAGAGGTGGAATCAACCTAGCTGTCCAACAACAGATGAACAGATAATAAAAATGTGGTATATGTATATATATATATACACACACATATATATGATGGTATATATATATATAATTATATATACCATCTATGATATATATATATATGTATGTATATATATATATATATATATATATACCACATTTATATATGTGTGTGTGTGTATATATATATATATATAAAACTTTTCAGTTCTAAAAAAAAATCCAGGAAAATGGATGGACTTAGAATGTACAATATTTAGATATATGAGGTCACATAATCTCAGAAACAAAAGCAAGTTCTCCTTTATAATTGAAATGTATGTATGTATATGTGTTTGTGTGTGTGTGTACTATAAATATATACTATACTTGACATTAAAAGTGTAAAATCCAACACAAAGCTCTGTGGCTTCAGAATGGCTGCTCTAACTGTATAGGAGTTCATTGAGATTCATAGACTTTGGGTCTGGTTAATTTTGGTGTGTGATGACTTTTATTCGCAAGATTTTTATAATAAAGTTTATTAAAAATACTTGAAAACATGTTCAACATCCTTAGCCATCTGGGGAATTGCAAATTGAAACTGCTTTGAGATACCAAATTAAAACACACACACACACACACACACACACACACACACACACACACACAAGAAATGTATCCAGCTTCTTGTTATTTCTCTAGAGGGATACCTAGTGCCTATCAGGTAGACCTAATGAGTGTTCATCAAATGGTGGAACAAAAACACTTAGGAAATGGGACTGGCTATCTTATCTGCTTGCTTCTACTCCTCCACCCCCAAGATCTTAGAAAACCATTTATCAAATTGTATTTTATCTGTTTATTCCTTGAGAATTTCACACATGTATACCGTGTATATTGATCATACCCACCACCAACCCCTTCCCCAACTTCTCCCAACAGGCATCTCCCTCCCCATGCCATAGCTTCCATTTTTCATTATAACCCACCAAGTCTGGTTAATGCTTCCCATACTTTCACAGCTGTGGGGTCCTTGTTAGAGCATAGTAGCCTTTGAGGCAACATCCCTGATTTGAGAAAATGGACTTGGTGGTGGAGTATTTGCCTAGTCTGTGGATACCCTGGGTTCCAGCCCTAGCCCTACAGCCAAGGTCTACAGATCAACAGTCCACCAGGTGTTAGCAGGGTATCAGTGTGCCGCTCCACTTTGTGGTCTGGGATGGATTCTGGGATTGTTTCTACTTTACGTTGTTGTAGTTCTGAATACAGTGCTTCTAAAAACTTTCTATGCAAGTTGGAATGAGAATGCGTGGTATATGTGTGTGCACACGGTACAAGCACAGAAGCATGTAGGTACACACACCCCTGCACAAAGCACATGTAGAGGCCAGAACCGGATGCCAGGGGTGTTCTACAGCCATCCAGCTTACTCTCTTGAGACTGTGTCTCTCACCAAGTTTGCTGCCTATGTAAGGCTGGCTGGCCAGCAAGCTCTTGGAATCTTTCCGGCTCTACCCTCCCACTTGTACTGGAGTGACAGACACATGCAACCTTGCCTGTTGGAGATTTGAACTCGGGCCCTCCTGTCTGTAGCACCAGTCCTCTCACGCACTGAGCCATTCAGTCAGCCTACCCTGCTCAAGGTTTTATACAGAGATGTATTTTCTTTCCCTTGGCAGAAATGCAGGGCAGAATCACAGAGCCCTGTGTTGAACCACCTGAAGGGTCAGCAGTCTATTCTCTAGCCTCCAGCACCAGACTTCAAACTTAGCATCTTCTTTTTCCTATGCATTGCCAAGGGTAGGCTGGCTCACACTCAGGAGATTGTTGGTTCTTTGTTATGTAAGTAGCCCCTTCTCCAGCTGAGCCATCTTGCTGGCCATTGTTAGTGACAATTTTCATCCCTATAAGAATTGCTCCACTCTCTAGTGACATACTTCCTTTTCAAGTTTGTCTGCTGTTAGGGTCACTGTGGTTTCTTGTAGTTTCTGTTTGCATGATGGCTCCTCCGAATCTTCTCCATTTTTCTGTATCTTTGAGACTATAGCATGGCTGTTTTCTAGTCTGGTAGTACCTACCCACTCATAATATGTCAACACAGGTATTAAGGCTATTGATCTAGCTGGAGTCAGGCTTGCTGCTGCTTGTTTCTTTTTATGCCTCAGTTCTTTCAGTTTTTCCTCCCTTCCTCTTTCACGGCTTATGTTGGCATTACTAAACAAAGGTTTTTGTAATGTAGAGTCACAATATCTTTAACGTTACTAAAACTTTCTAGAATCATGTTCTTAGCCATTCAAGGGTTTCCCATAAACACCTTAGCCCCTAGGAATCAGCTTGGATTTATGCAAAAACTTCCCATGATATGAAAGTTACTCCTGAGTAGCTCTGCCCCTCTCGTTCCTCTTTGTGGCATGTGCCAGGGCTGTTCCACACACCTCATTTCCAAATGCTAATCCAACCATACACTAGGTAGGAGTTGATAATGTTTTATGTCTTTTCAAGCTGTTTGGAGAAAAGAGAAAAATACACATTGGTATCTTTGGTTCTGTTAACCTTCTTTTTAATTGTTACAGTGTCGCTGCTGCTTTTCATTCATGCAGATTCAAGGTCTTCTCTGGTACCCGCTCTTGCCTAATGCAGCTGGGCTCCATTCCACCCTCCCCTACCTCTATTGTGCAAAGAGATTCCATTTCTGCATACCTAGCGACCTTATGCATTTAGGTTTTTTTCCTTCTACATATGATATAAGTGAGTCCTTTATTTTCTTTCACTTGCTTCAGAGGAAATATCTAAAGCGTGGCAGCAATTTATAGATAAAAATTCTATTTATTTTTAATGTTTTTGGTTGAAACATTATTTCATCCTCCACTTTATTTCTTCCCTCCAGCCCATCCCTCAAACCCTCCCCCTTGTTCCCCAGCTCCCAACGTGGTAGCCTCGTTTTCTTTGATTATTATTGATTCGTATTTGAAACAGAGCAAGGAGGGCTCTCTAAGGAGGGTGTGAAAGGAGGGAAGAAATGAGAAAATGATATACATAGATTATAATCTGAAGGGATAAATGAAATAATTAAAACATTTTTCTCCTTGCTTTTGGCTCACAACACTTTTTTTCTTTATGTTATGTCCATAGGTCACTTGGAGTCTCTCTCTCTCTCTCTCTCTCTCTCTCTCTCTCTCTCAATTTATTCTTCTCTCATACAATACAACCTGACTGCAGTTTCCTCTCCCTCCACTCCTTCTAGCCCCTCCCTCTCCCCTCTCCTCCAGCTCCACTCCTGCTCCATTTCCCATCATAAAAGAGCAGGCCTCCCAGGGACATCAGCCCAATATGGCATAATAAGTTATGATAAAACAAGGCTCAATCCCTCACAGCAATGCTGGGTGAGGCAAACCAGTAGGAGGGAAAGGGTCCCAAGAGCAGGCAAAAGACTCAGAGACACCTCTGTTCCGTTGTTAGGAGTTCCACAAAGTACCAAGCCAACACCCATAACATATATTCAGAGGACCTAGCACAGACCCATGCAGGCTCTGTGACTGCTGCTTCAGTCTCTGTGAGCCCATGTTAGCCCTGCTTCATTGCTTTTGTGGGCCATGTTTACCTGGTGTCCTTGACTCCTCTGGCTCCTACAATTCTTCCTGTTGGGTTTAAAATGTATACATTTCTATAAATCTAAAATAGTTCATATGGCACTTATATGCACATTTATTTATTTATTTTTAAAGATTTGTTTATTATATGTTAAGTACATTGTAGCTATCTTCGGACACACCAGAAGAGGACGTCAGATCTCATTAAGGATAGCTGTGAACTGCCATGTGGTTGCTGGGATTTGAACTCAGGACCTTCAGAAGAGCAGTCAGGGCTCTTAATAGCAGAGCCATCTCTCCAGCCCCTGTTTATTTATTTATATGAGTTGTGTATATCCTTGAGTTCAGATATCTGCAGAGGCCAAAAGAGAGACTTGGATCCCCTGGAGTTGAAGGCACATGCAGTTTTGAGCTGTCTGTCATGGCTTTGGGAAGAGAACTTTGGTTCTCTGTCAGAGCAGCAGGAACTCTGCAGGGCTCTGTCTCTCCATCCTTGTATTACATGCTAACCTTTTTTCCTGCCTCCTTCTCTCTCTTCCTTCTAACTCCCATTTAGCCTGTGTTCCCACATTCCTCCGAGGGTCTGTGCAACTGTGCTGGTGCGTTTCCGCAGACTGTGTGATCCCCATTGACCTTCAATTCACAAGTTCATCCCTCTGCCCATTCAGATGGAGTTGGACCCTTCAAGAAATTCTTCTGTCTGGTTACTGTGATTTTCACTTTACTAAGCTGTGGCTTAGCACCTTTGATACTTTGTATCTCTTTATTTGATACCAAACTGTCTCCTTAGCCCCACTGATACTTTGTATCTCTTTCCTACCAAACTGTCCCCTTAGCCCCCTTGACACTTTGTATCTATTTGATGGGTGGGACCATCATACTTACCTTTTCATTTTATCCTTATCTCCTTGATTCTTTGAGCATAGTTACAGTAATGACCTTGAGATGTTTACCCATTAAATGTAATACCTGGTTTCTCTGTGGTTGTTTGCTTGTTTGACACAGGGTCTCAAGTAGCCTAAGATGGCCTCTAACTCACTATGTAGCCCATGTTGGCTTTGATTGCTTCTTGATGCTTCTAATCTTTCTTCTAGGATCTGGGATTGTACCTGACTGATTGATACTGGATAGGAGCTCTCCTTGGGCATCCCACCCTTCTACCCAAGGGATTTGCCATTTTCCCATTTCTTTGTATGTCTTATGAATTATGTTGTTGGAAACCAGACACTGAGATCATCTACGATGACACTTCCTGGCATTTCTCCCTCTTTTGGGTCTTGGCCATTGCTATTTGTACTTTATCCCATTTAGTTATGAGCCAGATTGTTTTAATGAACTTAATTGTCCTTCAATTGCAGGGCAGCACCTCAAAGCTTCCCTGAGGGGCATAGCCAGGACATGTCCTCTGTTATCCTAGAACAATAGTGTTTTTTCCTAAGACTTTGTTGGCGTCACTTGTCACATGCGGAAAGCAGAGGACAGTGCGCAGGGGTTAGTTTTCTCTAGTCACTGGGTGGGTATCAGGGATTGAATCTGGGTCATCGGGCTTAGCAGCAAGGGCCCTTACCCACAGACCCATCTTACCTGTCCCTTAAGGGATACTTTCTTAAGGCTGGTGTCTGATTGTTAGCAGCAACAAAATGCAGCTTCTTCCTCCTCTCTGGCAAATTAGCTGACACACTGTTTAATATTTACGATGAGTATATATAGCTCCCCTGCTTTTTCCTTCACTGTAGTCTGCACTCTCTAAATGAACCCTTAGCTCCCCCACACTGTGTTGCAAATGATGTAGATTCCCCGAAGGGAGACATTGGGAGACCCTCTGGTCTATGGCCTATTCCTCCTTCCCGGGGAGACCTCTTTACTAGCACTCTAAAAGCAGGTGTAGACGGATGGATGGAGGCCAAGGTTTAGAGTCATACTCCCAGCCTTGGAGTCTAGTGCTCTGAGAGGTTAGCAGCACCCCGAGTCTTTGCAGTTGGCAACTCTGTTGAGGCAATGCCCCACTCCATAGCCAGGAAAGGAATCAGCAGGCCCATAGTATTCGGACAGTTTCACAGTCAGGATAAAGACCCCATGTCTTCAGTGAGACAGGAGGCAGTGGGGAACCCCAGCTTTTCATCCATACTGTGATGAGCTTGGCCTTACAGTGGACTTGGGAAGCTCAGCAAAGCTGATGCCCTGTTCCATGGCCTTGACTGGTCTCTGTGAAGAAAGAAGCCCCGTGTTCTTGAATGTTCTAGAACAGGGTTTTAAGCTTCCATCGTAAGCTGAGACAGAGACAGAGACAGAGAGATAGACAGAGATACAGAGAGAGAGACAGACAGACAGACAGACAGACAGAGACAGAAAGATTCATGAGGACAGAATCAGTGACAAGAATAACTAACTGTAATTTATACATAGCAAGTGTTTTTTTTTTCCCTGTGCTTTCTACATATATTAATTTGTAATGTAATCTTCGTGGCAGCCCGATTATGCATCCTTTAATATGCTTAACCTTATTATTTCTCATTTACAACGAGAAAACAGACATGGAACCTTGAGTCATTTGCTCAAAGTTGTACACTTGTATGTGTCAGGCCAGCCTCGGAGCTTAGGAAGTCTAGTCCCTCAACCGCCCTGACGAATTGTCCAAAGAGCTATGCCTCAAGCAGTAGGTGTGTAGTGACCAGTAACTGAGTGAATGCATCAAGAGATGCCAACTTTCACTGATGGAAGGGATATCCCATTTGATTTTTGCTCATGATGTTCTCTGCCTCTGATTGCTGACCTCCTTGAAAACTGAGATCTGGCCAAGCATGGTGGCACACATCATTAATCCCAGCATGCAGGAGGCAAAGGCAGGTAGATTTCTGAGATCAAGGCCAGCCTGGTCTATATAACAAGTTCTAGGACAGCCAGGGCTACATGGTTAAGAACCCATCTCAAAGAAAGTTTATTTGAGATCTGAGATAACACTCAGTAGTATCATCTGTGAGCCAGTTGATCACATGACTTCATCAGAACAAAGGGAGGTTGTGTCCTAGATGCCACATTCAATTCTTTCTCATCACCAGCTGCACGTAGGGCCTCTTCCATCACCAAGAATCGCCCTGTCATTTTTCTGACCTCTGTACACTTTTGCATCTGAGAGCAGGCTGTCATCTTTATAGAGCATTGCTCGCACCCTAGTTCTCTCTGTGCTTCTGCAGAGTTCTCAGAGGTTCACCTGGGAGTGTCTGCTTCCTTGTAGGGGAATGATGGATGTTGCTTTAATGAACTGTTTGGCTTTGAGACCCCCCTCCTTTCTTGACCAAGTCTTAGGTACTCTTGTTGATCCTCAACCTCCCAGTGGATGCTCACCATCATGGACATGTAATCGTGATCATGTGATGCCCCAGCATCTGCATGTGCACGCATTTACCTGCAGAGGTCAGAAGAGAGCATCCCTGGAGCTGGAGTTACAGACGGTTTTGATCTGCACAATGTGGGTATTCCAGAAGAGGAGTAAGTGTTTTTAACCACCAAGCCATCTGTCCAGCTTCTGCTGATTTTATTTTAATAGAAAGATTATGTTTAAGGTATGTGAGTGTGAAAACTGCTAGTCTTCCCTAACTGAGAATCTAGAACATCGGTTCTCAACTTGTGGGACATGACCCCCAAAAGAACTATCAGAAACTACAGGTATTTACATTTTAATTGATAACAGAAGCAAAATTGCAGTTATGAAGTAACAATGAAATAATCTTATGATTGCGGGTGGGGGGGGATCACCACAATATGAGGAACTGTATTAAAGGGTTGCAGCATTGGGAAGGCTGAGAACCACTGATGTAGAACGTGTGTGGAACCTAGATGTCTTTCCCAAGCCATCGTTCACATCTGGAAGTGACCCATCTCTCTGATTTCCACCACTGTAGAAAACTTCGCCTGATTTGGTTCTTCATATAAAGAGGGCTCATGATCCATGCCCCGTGTTTGTTCATCACTTGCTTACCACTATCACTGAGACTGCTCCATGTGTTTATTTTTCATTGCTGTGTAGTATTTCTAATGTACAACCACAGACCACTCCTTCATGGTTTTAGTGACACTGGGGTGGTTTCTAGCATTTGATTATTATAAGGCAATAGTAAATCTTGATGTTGTCATTCATGCTTTGGAATGATCCATTTTGGGGTACAGGGTAGAGATGTAGAACTGTATTAGAGTTTTCTTTACCTTAAAAAACAAACAAACAATGTTTCTCATTGTTCGCATCACATCAACCATCCCTGGCTCTCCTTCCTAGCCAACATTTGATGTTGCTAGCTTTACAGTAAGCTTTTTGCTGTACACACAGGATTTTCTCGTTTCTTATTTAGTATCTCTCTGATAACTTATGACACCAGATATATTTTCATGGGATGATTTGTTATGTGCTTATATTTATTTATTATTTGTTTGATAGCTATGAATGTTTTTGCTCATCTGGATGTCTGTGCATCATGTGCATGCCTGGTGCCAAAGGAGATCAGAAGGGGGCATCACACCTTTAGGAACTGAAGTCATGGATGATTAGGAACCACCATGGGGATGCTGATTACCAAATCCAGGCACTCTGCAAGAACAGCAAGTACTCTTAACTGCTCTTAACTGCTGAACCTTCTCTCTCTATCCATTTGTACATATTTAAAATTTTTAGGTATGTATTTATTTTGTATTCATATATGAGTGTATATGTGATGTGTGATGTCTACACGTGTGTTCAAGTTCCCAGAGGATTGGAGAGATCATTGACTGTGTTCCATCTCTCTCTGCCTTCTTCCATTGAGACAGGGTCTCTCACTGAACTTGGAGATAGGCTGGCAGCCAGCAAGCCCAAAGGATCTACCATGTTTTAACCCAAGATCACAGGGGTTACATGAAGCTGTGCCCATATTTGTAGGTGGGTGCTGGAGATTCAGACTCAAGCCCACATGCTTGTAGGGCAAATATATTTACTCGCTGAGCCATCTCCCCAGCCCCTTTAGTTATTTTGTGGAGAGTGTCTTTGGGACTTTTGGCCA
Organism: Mus caroli; assembly: GCF_978045245.1. Lineage (NCBI taxonomy): Eukaryota > Metazoa > Chordata > Mammalia > Rodentia > Muridae > Mus > Mus caroli. Next base: position 120,944,515 of record NW_028227259.1, on the reverse strand, counting down.
TTTGGGGTACAGGGGTCATTTTCCATTTGACTTTCTACTCATTGGGCTTACACACCTGGTACCTCAGACACATAAGCTCCTTTCCAAAGACATACATTCCGATTCCTTTCTCCCTGAGCATGGCTTCCTCATATTTTTAATGGTATAGCTTGAATACTTTAATAGATGCTTAAGATTCCCAAAACATCCAGCTATGGATTAAAAATTACAGAGGGGTGTGACACGCTCTGATCTCCATGAGTGCCTCCATGCATGCACTACACATAAACTCAGGCAGGCATACAAATACACACATAAAAATAAATAAGAAAATCAAATGAGATTGTTTGAGCTTACACCTGTAGCTGTGTGAGAGTCTGAGAATTCCTTCCTTCCTTCCTTCCTTCCTTCCTTCCTTCCTTCCTCCCTCCCTCCCTCCCTCCCTCTCTCTCTCTCTTTCTTTCTTTCTCTTTCTATATATCTATATTATATACACATACATATGCATACTTGTACACATACATATGTGTGTATGTCATCTCAACAGCTTTAAATCTCATGCTGTTTAAATCTCATAAATCTTTCATTTCTCTTTGTCTTTCAACCACTTTCTCCACTCCCTTCTCCTCTGCTTTCTTTCTCTTCCCTTCCCTTCCCTTCCCTTCCCTTTTTTACTTCTCCTTTTAATCTCTACCCTTTCCACGTGTTTGTATCCTCTTTCTAGTTCTGTGTCTGCCTCTCCAAATCTTTCTTTGGGTTCCTCTGCTTCCTTGGTTTTATCATGTGCACAATTCCTATGAACCCTGGCTCTCTCTGGATCTCTCCCTCCTTTTCTACCCTGTCTGGGCCATCACCCCACTGTGTGTCTGATTATATGCATATACCTGTATGCATTTTCATTTTCCTTCCTCTCTAGTCTTTTTTCTCTCTAGTAAAAAACATCTCGACCCCCTGAATTTCTGCAGCTTCTCGATAAATATAAACTCAGTTGCAGGGATGCATGAGACACAGGGCAGACCTCACCTCCACCCCAGTGGACCTCAGGATCCTCAGTCATCTTCAGGAGCCCTATCTGGGTCTGTTCTTCCTCCGAGCATGGTTTATCTGGGTCCCTCAGCCTCCTGTGCTTCCAGAGATAAGGTGTCTTTTGTGGCAGGGTTGACTTGGACATGACCTTCAAGAGACTCGATAAGAAGCACAGGCTGCTCTGGGCTGAGGCTGACCTTCCTGTGGTTGACTTTGAGAAGCCAAAGCTCTCCTTAGGATCTTTGTACTTATCCAGTTCTTAGGGTGAGCAGATTTGTGCTTCTCTTTGAGCCAATCATCCCCCAATTCACCATTCATTAAATAATTAACTTAATGTGTATTGAACACCACCATACATCAGATTCTGTCCTTGTCCTCTGAAAACCAAGTAAGTCTTATGCTACAGACAACGTACCTACTCTGTTTCCATCTTGTGTCATGGGCAGCATTCTTGTGTCATGGGCTGCATTGTATGGACTCCACTAATACAAAGAGCTTTATAATGAAAGTGATTTTTACCAAGAGAACTATTCCTTTCCTGATAACAACTTTACCTCCCTGTAAATAGTGCAGCTTTTAATCAGTCACAGCTATTAGTAGACTGGATGACCGATTCCCTATATCTGGGGCGATGTTTACCAACCAGCAAATTATTGCCATTGGAGGGGAACACTGACCTCATGTGTCGGTTCTGCTGCAGCGAGTCATGTAAGCGCCAATCCTCCTGTCATCCATATATGCACGCATGCACATCTGTAGCTGCTCATTAATTATTCTGGTGCCTTTCTAACTGATTGGACACAGTGTTACAAATGGCAGATCTGATTAAGAGGATACCACGGACAACTCAGAGGAGGGCATCGGAGAAAGACATTGGCTGAGTTCGTGGAAGTCAACATGTCCCAGGAAATCTAACCCAGCCAGAGGAATCAAGGAAGGATTTTCAGAGGTGGGGGGAAGAGCAACACTGAGACCTAAATGGAGGGAGTGCTTCACTGAGGTCTGACTCTTACTGCACATTTATATTCTCTCTGGTATCCCAGTGTGTCCTACGCACGGTAGGGCCTCCTGCAATCAATGAGTACACTTTATGCTGCAACAGTTCTCTGGTGATTGCTGAACAGGGAACCCCCCATGAAGATACAATACCATCTTATTTTTTTGAGACAGGCTCTCACTGTGTACCCCTGGCTGGTCTGGAATTTATAGATCTTGCCCTGTCTCTGTCTCCCTAGTGCTGAAACTAAATGCATGTACCATGATGCTTGGCTACATTCCTGGAGGGTTTGTTTGTTTGTTTTGATTATTTTGTTTTGTTTTGTGTTTGTTTGTTTAACAAATAGTATAATAGTGTTATTAGTATTAGTATACTACTAATAGCAGGTACTTATCCTTGGCCAGGAACCAAAAAACATCGCTCCGCTGCCCAAATTTCTGGTGGCAGCAAGACCTTCTATGCATGTTTTCTCTACTTACTCCTACAGAACAAGAAAGCTTATTAGAGTCCAGGAAAGGAATCCCAGGAGGCAAAAGCTGGTAGAAAAGAATATTAGTTCTCAAACTCAGGCCTGAAGGGGCCACATGGTATTTATTTCTCTAGTTCTGTTACTTGGAATAAACTAGGATTTGGGGCTTTCATGCAAACCATTCTACTTTTATATTAGAGAGATTTCTCTCTCTCTCTCTCTCTCTCTCTCTCTCTCTCTATATATATATATATATATATATATATATATATATATACATATATATGTATATATACATATATGTGTATATACATATATACATATATGTGTATATATGTGTAGTGTATATATACACATATACATACATATATATTCATGTATACATACATACATTCTATCTATACTCATATGTACATTCATATATATTCTATCTATATATTTATCTATGTATCTATGTATCTATCTATCTACATTAAGTTAAAGATTCCATTATAAATAACAAACCAGACCTAGGACCTCCTCCTCTTTGTCCTTCCTGATTTAGAGATTATATATTAGAAGTCTGAAGGGAGCAGAGAGAGGGGGATTCACAACCACTAATGCCCATAATACCACCATGTTGTTCTGAGCAGTACGACATATTTTATGAGCCTTCATTCATCATGAATATTCACATCATGAGCATCCATATTATCACATTTAATCTCTACAACAACCTCATAGGCAGGTATTGTAATCTCCATTGAGGACAATTGCCAATTTAAACGCACATGGGCTCCGGGAACAGTGTTCTACTGTAGGAAGTGTAATACTCAGGCAGATTGGAAGTGAGGGAAGAGGGCTCATGAAAGGAGAATGGTTTTGAATGAGAGACCTGATTTTACAAGACCCTCAAGTGGCAAGAACTTCAATAGCCTGGTAATTGTGTAGACACTGTTGTTTTGCTGGCTGTGTGCCTCCATTAACTGCTTCCTGTATCACTGTTCCTTCTATGGGTGCTGGTTCCCTTGCTCAGTGTGGACATCTTGACCAGGAAGCTGGTTCCCTGTTACTCAAAGAAGCTGAGTGTATATTAGTCACTCACTCGAGTGCTTTTTGAGATCTGTCCAGCTAGTCTCACTGCTGGACTTTCTGTTTCTGATCTTAAGCTTTGGAGCAGTTAACCACTCCAGTTGATGGTCCACAGGAATCAGTCCTAACTGGGAAAAGATACTTGGCTTTCTGCTGTGAATCTAGCTGGTGGGGTGAAGACAGTCTAACTCCAGTGCAGGAGAATTTCTAATTCCTGAACTCAAAGACTGCTGTGTGCTGAGCCACCAGGGTGTTTTTCAGAATTTGTCTTTTTTTTTTTTTTAACCTCTTTCCTGGACAGTCAGATTCCATGAGGATATTTGTTGTGAGAAAGAAAACAAAACAAAACAAAACAAAACAAAACAAAACAAAAAAAACCTGAAGAGGTTGTAGTTGGGGTTTTGAGAATAACAAGGGTCTTGTGTTTTGACCATCAAAGGTCACCCACAGTGCATGTTTTGAAGGTGCCTTCCTCAGGTGGTGGAGCTGGTTCAGAAGACAATGGGACTTTTGAGAGACCTGGCTATCAGAAGCAGGTCACACTCTAAAGTCCCTGCTTAGATACGTTTCCCCATCTGCTACCCTGAGCACAGCATCTAGTTCACACTCCTGCCACGGATGGAGTCATTCTGCCACGCCTTTTGTGTTACAGTGGACTGATGTCCACTGAAACAAAGCAATCAGTTCCCCCTCTTAAGTTGTTCCTGTGAGAGCCCTGGATGGAAGGAAGCATGCATAGCTGAGACGGCCATTAAGAGAGTGACTGTTTTTCTCACACAGGCAATCATGGGGCTCGGGGCTCAGGACCAGTACAGGCATCTCTTCTATACACTGGCTTTGATGGAGATTGCCCAAGGAGAACAATGCAGGAGCTTTCTAGCCCGTCAGATCTGAGCAGCACCTACAGGGTACAGCCTTTGTATATATAGTGTGTATAAGAATGCAGAAAGTAGGAAGTGAAGGCCAAGCCCACATCCACCTCAGCCTCTTAGGATTCTTATCTGCAAGGAGGCAAAGCTAGAAAGAGCAACGCTATGCTTCCACCAGGAAGACCCGAGGAAATGAGTCACCCGTTGCTTCAACTCACGCCGAGTGTGGGTTGACCTGGTTGTCAGTCTCCACAGAGCCTCGTGCCTAATTGTGATATGTCTCAGTTTACCCTCGGAAAACGGGGATCATAATTCCCATTAGGGATGCTTTTGAAAAGTTGTGATTGTCAGCCCAAAGTCAAGATTTATGTCTTCATTGAACAGAAGACCACAGCGAGAGGCACCCCTGGAAGTTCCAGCTCCGTGATGGACTCTTTGAGTTGTTAATTTTTGTAGATTAAAAAATTTCCAGATGCTAAAGGAAAAGGTAGTGGAGAGAGATTAAAGGATAGATTTTTCTGGGGTGTTCGTTTCCATGGTAACTGGCTCAGAGATATCATCCGCTGGCTGAAATACAGATAAATAGGAAAATGATGGTAACATGCTTCGCCCAGTGCATGGCCCACAGCAGAAAACCACTGTATATGAAATAAGACTCAGAGCCCCTGTAATAGCCTGGATATCGATGCAGTGCTTCTCTCGGAGAGCATCACGGGAAATTCCTTTCACCTTTGGACGACTTCTGCCTGAACATTTTGATTTTGAGGATGTTTTTGAGACACAGAAACTAGAAGGAACGTGACCTAGACACAGAGTTGGAGGTGTGGATTCTCCCTTGTGCTGAAGCAGCTGCTTCTTTGTCTCACTGAAGGCACCTTCGCCTAGCTCAGGATCAGGGCATTCTCTGGGGTGTCGCCTTCTCCAAAGCTCATCATGCTTTCTTTCACTGTTGGACCTACAACACGCCTGAGATTGATTTTGCGGAATGAGATAGGGGCCAAGGCTGAAATGCTTTTCTGTGTGGATGGCCAAGTGACCAGTATCATTTATTTTCAAAGCCACACTGTCTCCACTGTTCTTCATGGAGAGCCTCTATCTTAACAAGCTACGAGTTTTTATAATGTATAGGCTTGCCTCTGAACGTTCTATTGTGTTACACAAGCCTTTTTATTTTTCTTGGGTTGGAGCATGGTATAGAAAGTTCCCTGGCCTTATCAATAGCACCTGGTGACTCCTGATACTCAACTGACCTTTGTTTTATTTTGTGATGGGTTGTATATGTTTGGCCCAGGGAAGGGCATTATTTGGGGGTATGACCTTGTTGGAGTAGGTGTGGCCTTGTTGGAAGAAGTGTGTCACTGTGTGTGTGGGCTATAAGATCCTCATCCTAGCTGCTGGAAGTCAGTCTTCTCCTAGTGGCCTTCAGATAAAGATGCAGAACTCTCAGCTTCTCCTGCACTATGCCTGCCTGAATGCTGCCATGTTTCCCACCTTGATGATAATGGACTGAACCTCTGAACCTGTAAGCCAGTCCCAATTAAATGTTGTCCTTATAGGAGTTGCCTTGGTCATGGTGTCTGTTCACAGCAATAAAACCCTAACTAAGACAGTTTTCTTTATGATAATATTGGCCCCTTGATTTCATATATATATATATATATATATATATATATATATATATATATATATATATATTTCAGAGTTACCTTGTAAATTTCCAGCAAAACACACACGTGGTGGGGCTTTGGTTGTGATGAGGGTGTCAAGATAAATTTAGGGAGGATGGATGTCCTTACAACCTTGGTTTGTTTTCACCCCACAGCCACTGAGGTTGGGTCTGTTGTGATCCCATCTGATAGACACAGGCTGGACCACACTCTGTGGGTGAACTAATCTAGATTGTGGACTGGATACATTCTGACCTACATGGAGATACATTTTAGCATCAATACTGTTTCAGAGTTACTGTTTTATAACAGTAATGAGCAGTCTCCTGTACTGTTTTTATTACTATTATTATTATTATTACTTTGGTTTTTGTTATTCTTTTGTGAAAAGGGAAGGGGATGCTGGGGTTGAACCCAGGGCCTTGAACTTACAGAACATCTGTTCTACCAATGGGCTATAGCTTCATCCCTCAAGTTCAAACACAAGCATCGCTACTTTAAAATAGTAGCTCTGCTCTCAGCAGTGGTTTTTGCCTGCAGAGGGAAGTGTTAATGGAGAGACTCAGCATAGTCAATGTGCTGAATCCAGAAGCCTGTTGAGTACTCAACTCTAAATCTGACATCTATCCAACCAGGAGCTCAGAGAACAGCTCAGAAGAGGCAGAAACAATGAAGGAGTTGGAGGATGGAAAGGAATGCTGAAAAATTCTGTCTTCTGGGTGTGGCATGGATGCTGTACCTGGGAGCTCATAGTTTCAATGGCTACTTGCATGGGATTGGCCCCATCAACATTCCATCATGGGGTGTGGAAGGCTCATGAGGCCCCACCCCTCTCAGAGGAGCTGTGGGCACTTAAAGGTTGCAAGGGGAGGCTGAAGTCATATTCCTGTGCAGAATGCCTTTATATTCATCCTCATGCAGGCAACACTAGGAATGATGGTTCATCAAAAGAGACGTGAGAGTTGAAGTGGAGCTGGGGCTTGGGAAGAAGAAGAAGAAGAAGAAGAAGAAGAAGAAGAAGAAGAAGAAGAAGAAGAAGGAGGAGGAGGAGGAGGAGGAGGAGGAGGAGGAGGAGGAGGAGGAGGAGGAGGAGGAGGGGGAGGGGGAAGGGGAGGGGGAGGGGGAGGAGGAGGAGGGGAGAGGAAGGAGAGGAAGAAAGGGAAGGAGGGGAAGGAGGGGAAGGAGGGGAAGAAGAAGGAGGGGAAAAAGAAGGAGGGGGAGGAGGAGGAGGAGGAGGAGGAGGGGGAGGGGGAGGAGGAGGAGGGGAGAGGAAGGAGGGGAAGAAAGGGAAGGAGGGGAAGGAGGGGAAGGAGGGGAAGAAGAAGGAGGGGAAAAAGAAGGAGGGGGAGGAGGAGGAGGAGAAGGAGGAGGGGGAGGGGGAGGAGGAGGAGGGGAGAGGAAGGAGGGGAAGAAAGGGAAGGAGGAGAAGGAGGGGAAGGAGGGGAAGGAGGGGAAGAAGAAGGAGGGGAAAAAGAAGGAGGGGGAGGAGGGGGAGGAGGGGAAGGAGAGGAAGGGGAAGGAGAAGGGGAAGAGGAAAAAGGGGAAGAAGAAGGAGAAGGAGGAGAAGGAAGAGGAGAGAAAGGGAAGAGGAGGGAAGAAGGGAGAGGAGGAGAAGGAAGAGGAGGAGGAGGAGGAGGAGGAGGAGGAGGAGGAGGAAGGGATTTGGTGAGGGAGGAAATAGGATAGTGGGAACACTTTGATCCAAGAACATCATCTATCATCTATCATCTATCTAGTTTGTGTACATATGAAACTATGGAAAAATAAATACATTACTTGTTTATAATAAATACATTATATTAGTTTACCAAGTAGCCCTGGCTGGCCTGTGTAGACCTCTCTTTGTAGACCAGACTGGCCTCAAACTCACAGACATCTGCCTTCACCTACTTTCTGAGTACTGGGATTAACAGTGTGTGCTACCATGCTTGGCTCATAATAAAGCAGGAAAGTAAATTGGCCCAACCAAGTGAGTTGTGGTCATTAGAAGCCCACTGAGGGAACACAACATTCTTATGCACTGATAACACAATGATAATGCTGCTCTATGGAACTTTCTCACTCAGGGACCCTGCACACACACTGGGTTTCCAGAGCCTCAGTCAGAGACCATAGCCCTCCTCCTCCTCCTCCTCCTCCTCCTCCTCCTCCTCCTCCTCCTCCTCCCCCCCATGGATGATGGCTGGTTCTGTATTCCTACCTTTCCTGATCTAATCTTTTTCTTGGCTAGCCCTGAGGGCCATGTGTTATATTTTAAACTGATAAACTGTCTTACTACATAGCAAGAGTGGCTCTCTTTGGAACTGAGACCAGAGACCCCTGAAGGCAGCATCAGGTGAAATGAAGCCAAGTCACTGTCTCACTTCCTCAGGGATTTCAAGATGGTCAGGGACATTCAGCCCAGGAGGGCTCAGTAGGAGAGGTTCCAAATCAGCATGTGGGTGGAAGAGTAGCTGTGAACTGAGTAATGTGCTGTGCTTGGATTACTGAAAATAAGACTCCTATTATGATTCTCTGGCCTTCAAGATGATTCCACAAACTCTTGATATTATTTTAAAGCCTTGTTTATTTGTTTTAAGACCCTTTTTTCCCTCTGCATGAGTGTTTTGTTGGTTTATGGCTATGCACCATGTTTTTGCAGTGCCCACAGAGGCCAGAAGAGGGCACCAGATCCCCTAGAACTAGAGTTATAGATGGCTGCAAGCCACTATGTGGGTGCTAGGAACTGAACGCAGGTCCTCTGAAGAGTAATCATTACTCTAACTACTGAGCCATCTCTCCAGCTCCTATATAGCTTTAATGTCCTTTTCCTTTTAATGTTCTTTTAAGCTGATACTTTAGTTATTGGCAACATAGTATCTGGTGGGCTTACAGCATTCAGTGGATATTTTCCCCCACCCCATTCATATGTTACCATCTGTCTTAGTTCAGGTTTTACTGCTGTGAACAGACACCATGAACAAGGCAACTCTTATAAGGACAACATTTAATTGGGGTTGGCTTACAGGCTCAGAGGTTCAGTCCATTATCATCAAGGTGGGAACATCGCAACATCTAGGCAGGCGTGGTGCAAGCAGAGCTGAGAGTTCTACATCTTCATCTGAAGGCTGCTAGTGGAAGACTGGCTTCCAGAAAGCTAGGATGAGGGTCTTAAAGCCCACGCCCACAGTGACACACCTACACCAACAGGGCCACACCTTCTAGTCATACCACTCTCTGGGCAGAGCATATACAAACCATCACAGCATCTTTTTCTCCTGCTTACTTGACTTCCAGAATACTAAATCTTGCCCAGCTCACAGATACTCCAGAGGCAACAATTAGATAATACCACTGAAGAGTATTGTGTAGCTGTAGTTGTGGTTGTTGTAGTTCCATGTGGGGGGGGGGGGGGTAAGGAGCTCCACATGCTCACAGTTCCCGATAGCCCTCCTGTATTTGTCGAACTCCATATGACATCATGTAGAAGGAACCAAGATCTGGCTGGCCAAAGAACCAACACATTACACAGAGGCCATAGTAAAACAGCAAGCCCATCCTTAGTCAGGCATCCTTGTCCAAGGTACCATTACCAATACAGCTATTTGCAATCACAATAAAAGTCACAGTAATAGGAAGATCACAGAGAGGTGATTGCACTGCCTACTGGATTTTTAATTGTCGCGAGGGTGCCAGAGGCAATCTTGAGGCCATTACTTTTAAATGAAACACATTCTAAAAGGCTTGCAAAGTCCAAACTGCTTTGCAGTCATTAATTAGCCAGACTTCTAAATAGGCCCACAAGATCAAGCTTGGTCTCTGGCCTCTAGAATGGGGTGTAGTAGCCAATTGTCTAGGCTTTTTTCTCCTGCCCATCTCTCACCTAACTGATTTTCTTCAACTATGAGAGACTATGAAAGAAGGCATCAGGGTGCCTGGAACAAATGAAAGGGTAACAGAATTCAGCTTGTAAGAACATAAGTATTCAACAGGAATTAGAGTACATGTCCAGGGGTTCCCAATATAAGCCATTTCAATCATGTATCCAAGACCCTAAACAGAGAATCAGAGCTCCCCTCCCATTCCCTTTAGGATGCTATGGTGGTACAGTGGACAGGATGACTGGGTAGGAATGCTTCAAGATGGAGATCAGCATGCCAGGTAGACAAAGAGATGCATGCTGGGTGATTCTGCAAGGGGTGTCTCTGACCTAGTGTGACTGGCAGGAAGCACACAGCAGACTGAATTTGCTTCCCATCCTCCTTTGGGAAGAGTGAGGTTTTTCCCATGAAGGAAGAAACAAGAGAATGTGATGTTTCTTGAGACCATGGCCCAGGGAGAGGCTTGCGAGGTACCAAGAATTTGGCTACATATTGATTACAGACCATGAGGTTGAAATTGTTACTATCCAAGTCTCTAAATTAAAACTCAAGAGTTTACAGAGGGGGAGCCACTTGTCCACGGACCATGGACAGTTAGGGAGAACCCAGATTCAGACCTCAAACTGTCAGACTGTGTCCTTCCTATCATCAGCCCTACGGTAACCTTCATCTTCTCAGGTCTGACTGGGGGGCAGGATACATCTTCACAAGGAAAACAGAAGCTCCAGGGTCTACAGACCTGATTGAAGTCGGATGGAATGAATAAACATATCTCAAGATTAAAATGAAGTGTTAGCAGCAGGGAGTGTGGAGTCAGAGAAACAGAGAGGAGATAACAGCCCTGCTACATCCAATAATGTTTGAGGGGTGGGATGGACCGGGAGGCTTGCAGGTCCCTAAGCCTCCTGCAGGTAAGTGAATATGGATCCAGAAGGTAGGTGGTATGAAGCCGGCACCGTAGAGAGGTGCTTCTTGCTCTGGGTTCAATCCAAATCGGCAGCTTTCTGAGAAGAATTTCACTTTTCAAAGTTTCCCCGAGAAGAAGTCTGTCGGCCAGAGGCCCCAAATGATCGGTCGACCCCCTTGGAAGCTGGAGTTTCTATTCTAAACGCGTGCCTTGAATCCTGATGGCATACATGCACGCCTCTTCAATCAGGAACTCATTGGAAAATAGCAGATAATAGGGTTTAAAGTCTTAGGAGGGGAGAGGTTATGGAGACCGGCCAGTTGCCTGTTTTCCCAATCAAGTAACGGCTGTAAGGTCCCAGGCTCCCCATCAGGAGATTAAATAAACCAGACTTTACCTCAGCATCCTGAAGCCCAAGTCACTCAGTGAATATAAAATACTTAGCCCAAGCACTGGCACAAAGAAAGTGTCCAGTAGCTGGGAGCCGTTATTATAATGATGTCATGTGGGTGTGAACTCATTAATAAGTGGGATCTAAAATAGTTAATCTCATCAAAATAGTCGATAGTGGTTGTCAGCACTGGGAGACGAGGCTGGTTGGGAAGAATGGGTCCAAAGGAACAAGTTTCAATCACATAAGAATAGATTGTAGAGTTCAGCTGAGCGATACTCCACCTGTCATTAACAATGCCAGCAGTGAAATGTGTGGATCTCATGTGAAATCTAATTAACCCAAATACAAAGCTAATAATAATAATTAAAACAGACCACTAGGCAACATTGGAGCTGACGGATATGTTTATTGTTTTGTTTAGGTGACAATATCAGGAGTATATTCCTATTTTCAAGGTTACCAGATTGAATGTATAAAATGGGCAGCATTTTGTCTACTAGCTATATCACAATAACACTGGTAATAATAATAATAATCTGGAGAGATGGCTCAGCAGTTAAAAGCAATCACTACGCAATATGCAGAAGCAATCACTACTCTTGGGTTCCGGCATTTATGCTGATTTGCTCACAGCCATCTTTAACTTTAGTTCCAGGGGGAATCTGATGCCCTCTTCTGGCTTCTGTGGGTACTGCACTCAGGTGCACATAACCATCACAGACACACGCATACTCAATTAAAAAACATTTTAAAACATCAGTAATGGTCTTCAAATGACCTGTCGGTGGAACTGGACTTGGGATCCCACATCACCTCTTTGGTTTCACACAACAGCCTTGGGACCATGACAGATATGCTTCACAACTGGTCACCGAATCTGCCTCTCCTGTGCTGACATATTAAGGTTCAACTCTGCTGGATCAGGTTCTGTCTCTGGACCACAGATCACCTGCTACATGCTGGGACTTGGTGAGGGTTCTGGGTGTGGCCATTTGATCTTAAGCCTGAGGAGATTATTCGTGAGGTATTCCACCTTAAAAACAAACTTGAAACCTTTCAGCAAATATCAGGTATTTACTATTATTCATTGGGAGTGTGTGTGTGTGTGTGTGTGTGTGTGTGTGTACAAAGGCCTCAAAGTGGAAGTACACTTGGTAGTTTTGAAGAAGAGGCAGAAAGCCAGTGTTACTGGCCATTAGAAAAGGCAACGAGAGAGGTCGACATAGCCCAGATCAAATAGGACACATAGGCTCTGGCAAAGAGCTAGCCTTTCTTCTGGCTATGCTGGAAGCCTTGGGCTTGGTCTTCTCCTTGAAGAAGACCCCCCCCCTTTCCCCAGCTGCTGAGTAGAGAGAGAGTGGGGAGGTTCACATGGGAGGATATGAAGAGTGGCCACTCGGAGCATGAGGAGATTGTCCCTTCATTCTGGGCACACTTTGCAAGTGGGGAACACACGAAAGACTAGGCTTATTTAAAAGTCCATCATGGATGGAGGAGGGGATCATGAGACCCCGCCCCTTCATATTTTTTTACTGCTGTGGCCACTTGTGCTGTCCTTGATTCAGTAAGTGACCCTCACACACATTCACCCTCCCAGCCCTAATTAAATGCAGTATGTCACAGAACAAGAGGCAGGATGAAACAGGGAGTAAGAGCTGCTGTGACTCGGGGGAGTGGGGAAGGAGTCCCTCAGCCTCTATCTTCAGAGCATTAATCCCACCCACCCATGAGGACAGAGACACACCTCATGACCCAGTTCCTTCCCAAAGGAAAGTTTCATCCCACCACACTGGGGACTGACTTCCCACATATGCACATAAAAGCATTCAGACCCGAGTAGGGGACCAAAGTGCCCTTGATTAAAAAAAAAAAAATCTTGTTCTGGAAAAATGCCCAGATGCCTAAGCCTAATAAGACTAGACTTTTTCCTTTCTTGGCTTTTCCCGAATTCCTCGGCTTTCTTACCTTGTCAACCACCATTGTCGAGAGAAGTTCTTTTCGCTCCCAACTTCTTCAGACTTCCTGTGTAGACCATGCTTCTTTATTAGAGTGGGGGAAAAATAGAGGAAGAGAGTCTGTCTTTCTCCTTTACAAAGGTATCCTGGGTGCCCAGAACTGTGCCTGGCACCCACTGATCTATCTCCTTAGGCTGCAGTGGTGCTGTATTTGCATGTGTTTTTGTTTGCTATGAACCCTTTTCTGATAGGCACTCTTTCAGCACATATGCACCTGCACCCACAAAAGAGCATTTCACACACTACTGTTCCAGCCACACACATATATGCAACTACGTTATCCTTTAAAAACATACAGCCCTGGGGCTGGAGGAACGGCTCAGTGGAGAAGAGCACTTGCTGTTCTTTCAGAGGATCTGAGTTCAGTTCCTAGCACCTACCACACGCCTGGCGTCTTTCAACTGCAACTCTAGCTCCAGGGTGTCTGAGGCTGCCCCTTGCCTGCACAGGGGCCTGCCTTCATTTGCACATACCCACTTGCGCTTATACCTACACATAATTAAAAATACTCGTTGAAAACTTAAAGGGCTGGCAAGGTGATTCAGAGGGCAAAAGAGCCCGCTAGCAAGGCTGATGACCTGAGTTTCATCCCAGAACCCACATGGTAGATGTAAAGAGCTAGCTCCCGAAGGCCGTCCTCCGACCTCCCTACACACATCAGCCTTGTAACATGCACGGGCATATGTGTGCACCCTTCCACATCTTTTTCTATATTGTAACAAAAGCAGCTGTGGAAAACTAACACTAATATTTTAGGTGTGTGTGTGTGTGTGTGTGTGTGAGAGAGAGAGAGAGAGAGAGAGAGAGTATATAAACACAAACCAATAATGTCATGTGCACCACCATCTTGCAACTTGCTTTCATTCAACGCGAAGGATGTCATTTGCCTTGAAATGCCCTTGAGACAGCTGAGTTTGGTAGTAGGGGCTATCTTTGGATGGCCTGTGTCCTCTGAACGCCGAGTGTCCTCATGGGTGAGCCTGCCTTTCTGGATGCTGAGCCTACTTCTTTCTCCTGAGTTCACCAGGCCTCATCTATTTTCAGAGTTCAGCTGGTACCTCCAGCCGTCCTCCTCCTCCTCTTTGTTATTCAGGCTTTTCCCGTACTGACTGTTATTTAACGGGGCCAAGTGGTTTTGGAATTCTGGGTAATCACGGCAGACAAATGCAAGCAAAATGGAATGTGGGACTGGAAGTGCGGAATGTGGCTTTGTGCAGGAGACTTTGGCAGGATTTCAGCCTGAAATGGAGCACTTGGTGATCGGCCTAAATTGCCTCAATTGCACCTGGCGCACGGGTGGACGTGGTCCCGCACAGACAGCTGGCATGATTTTTAGGAGGAGGGCTGACCGCCTTCTCCAGTCTGGGAAGTAGGAAACCAACTCCCAGGAGGTAGGGGAAGGGCAGAAACCCAGCTTTGGACTCCAAATTGCATTTTTGCTTTCAAATCCCATGAATGCCAGCCCAAAGGCCTTTACTTGATAACCTCGGATGGTCATCTCAGTAACACAAAAAGGGAAGTTTAGTCATTTACGGTCTCTGTTGGCTGTCTTTAAAAAACCCACCTCGTGTCTTTATTATCATTACCACAAGGTTTTAGGAGAATGCAATATTTGCAAAATGGAACTTAAGAGATTCTTTGAGAATTCGAATAAGCCCCGTAGCAGCTTCCTGTGGGGGAAACTGCTTTCTGATGGGCTTGTATTTACGCCCCCCCCATAAAGTCCCCCACACCCTTCACCTCCCCCTGCCCCTATGATTACTGCATTTAGTCAACTATCGACTTGGGAAACAATTTTGTTCCATTTGCCATCTCTGCCTGAGAAAGAAATAAAAGAAAGGCTTTGAAGTACTTTTCTGGCATGGTGTTTGCATTCAAGTGTTAATGCGATACTGAGAAAAGCGGTGGACGCTAAATGTTTACATTAAAATGGAAATATGGGATCGATTTTTTTTCCAACAGGGGCTCCTGGTCCCTTTTAAAAAGTATAGTTCAAGAAAGGACGAAAACAATACAAAACACAAACCAACCCTCTTTAAGTGATATCGGCTGAGGCAGCAACTTCTGGTGAGTTACAGCTTGATCCAGGTAGGATAATTGTTTTCAAAGGCTCATCAGCACTGCGCTGTCTTTGTCACAAGGGGGAAAAAAAAAAGAAGAATTTATTTCTTTGCCAGCCATGGGCTTATTATCATCCTAGGTACTTGTGTTTTCCCTTGCTGTGACTAATATCTGAGAAAACTACTTAAAGGGGGAAAGATTTATTTGGGCTGTGATTTCAGCCCATGGTCCATCTTGCTCTGTTGCTACTGTGAGCAGGGCAGAGCATCACAGAGTCACACTGTGGGGCAGGGTCTGTGTTTGAGAGAAAAAATAGCTTCTGGGACACAATCCCTGCCCCCCTCTCCCTCCGTAATCTATTTCCTCTTATTAGATTCCACTTTCTGAACTCTCCCACACTTTCCAAAACAGCAGCAGCAACTGAGGACTCCGGCAGACCACATGAAACCTTTGTGGGACATTTCATATTCAAACCTTAGCAGCATGTTCTCTAACCATGATACCTTCTAGGTCATTTTGTCTTAAAAGCCAATCTTTCAAAATGATCAAGGCTGAAGCTTTATGAGTCGATCTGGCTATTGCTAGACCAGTTAGGAAAAACAGATTAAACACCAGATGTTTTGGAGTGTGAGAGATATAGCTTGCTTGCCATTTCTAAGCTGTGTGGTAAACACTTCTTTGAACCTTGGTTTCCATATCTAAAGAATGCTGCCCAAGTTGAAGGGAGGGCTGGCTTCCCAGAGAACACAGAGAAGAAAGTGTATATTAGAAACTAATTCCATTTACTGTTCTATCATGGACCAGATATAACATTAATAATGATATTCACCTGTAACTCTAGCTCCATGGGATCTGATGCCCTCTTCCGGTCTCTACCAGTACCACCACCACATATACAACACACACATACAACACACACACACACACACACACACACACACACAAACACACACGGTAGATACACAGATATACAGAGTCACAGAGGAAAAAAATCAAATATTTAATAATAAAAGAGATTTCCTGGCATCTACTAATGTAATTTTTCCAAGCCTCTAGGTATCTGTTTTCATTGGGTAGGCACTGCTCCTTTGCCAATTTTGTAAAGATACTGGCTAACTTATTCAACAAATATTTATCAAATGTTTTTGCAGTTTTTACTCACATGGGATTGGTCAACTTATTAAAGCATTTATCAGAAGTGAATGGAGAGCAGGCATCTGCCCAGGGCTTCAGGAAGAATGCTAAGGAAGAATACTGTTGCAGAAAGGTGTGTCATGAGAGATGAAGTCATGGCCACATCCCTCATTCCTTTCTAGAGTCCTGGTTGTTCTTTGCATGTATCCCTAGGCATCTGCAAAACTGAGACCAGAGAGAAGGTTTCTGGATGAAGCCCGAGGAACCATGATGGCAGCCTAAGAGTGGTTACTGCCTTGAGAAACTTGAGGGGATTCATCTCTGTTTCAATCACAGCTGCATAGCTTGGTCCATGGATAACTGAGGCAAGAACACAGAAGTACTTAACACCCTCAGAGATTTTATTCTGTCATGCCAGACTTGGGGTGGAAGTGTCTAGACACTATAATTCCTCTGGTGGATATGAGTGTGCACATGTATGCCCTGAAGAATGTCTGCCAAGTGTTTTGAACCATTGAAAGCAAGATAGGGTAGAAGTGTGAAATATGACTATGATGGTTGGTTGACACTTTGCATCCTAGTAGGACCAGAAAATATTCTTTTTGATGTGCCTGTGCTCTGCCAGAAAGACTAGCCACCAAAATATTCTTCATTTCTCTCCCTGTTTGTTCAGTACTGCATGAGAATGCCGCCATATTAGAAGCTGGAAGGATCTTCCTTTTGTATCTCATTCCTATTGGTCTGGCCCATGATCATGAATTGAGGCAAAGAGGCCCTTCCGGCTCTTCCTGGTGACAGACTCCATGTTTTACAGTTACTGCTCTAACCTTCACAAACTGGACCCCCCTCCCATATCATGACATACTTAGAGTTAGCAAGAGCTAGCCTTTCTTAGAGTTACAGTTTTCACAGACAACTTTCCCCTTACAGTGGTAGAATTTCCCCTTGGCTCACTTGACTCTTGCTTTCTTGGCAGACTTCTGGTCTGTGAGAATATGGATAACACCTTCTTACCTCTCAGTCTTGTCATCCCCCCACCGCCCCCCTGCCAAAAAACTTTATCCTGCTCTGTAAGGACCTTAATGAGTGAACAGCAGGACAACCTGACAGCACAAGGCAAATGAATGTCCTCAGGGACATCTCACATAATTGATGATGAGACATCCCTTGCCCCACTATATTAACCCTCTGACAATAGTGTTGACTAAAACACTAAGTCCCCTGGCAATGTTATAGATTGTGAGAACTTCACCTCTTGGTCATTTTAGTGGAGAAAAAAAATGAATAATAGAAAATCAGTCTTAAAGTAAATAAAAGAACATTACAAGGATAGGACATGACAAGAACACCAAGGGGTAGAGATATTCCCATTTCCTGTCTACTGCCCTGATGATCAAAAGCAACACAGAGGAGAAAAGGCATTTATTCCAGATTGTACTTGCAGGTAACAGTTCATAATTGAGAGGACATCAAGGCAGGAACCCAAGCGTTTTCCATGACATTGGCAGTCAAGAGCAGGGAGAAACAAATATATCCATCTTGCCTACTTGGGACTCTCAGCTAACTTTCTCTTGCTCTGTACTGTTCAGGACTTCCTGCCTAGGGAATGGTACTGCCTACAATTAGTCTTCCTACATCCATCAACAGTCAAGACAGTCTCCCACAGACATACTCATGGGCAAGCCTGATCTGGTCAATTCCCTCATCCAGGTTCTTTTCTTAGGGAATCAATCCCTAGATGTAACAATTTAGCAATTAAAACTAGCCATCATGTGGGGTGAGATCCAGTTGGGACTAGGACATCCCAGTGGTGGTCCACACATGGCAGAGGCTTCCAAGGGCCTCAGGGCTGGAAGTCTAAAGCTACTGAAACAGCAGAAGACACCCTCCTAGGCCTGACGATTCTGAGATGTTCTGTCTCATCTCCACTGGTTCTCAGTAGGATTTTGTGTATCTGTGCACAGCAGCAATTGACTCATGGGATCCCTTTTTCTGACTTTCTCCATCTCCCTTTCTTATGGGGCCTACACTATCACCAGGCTTCTGGGAGTCTCTTCCCAACTACACCACACGAGCTTGCTTTTTCACTAGAGCTAACAGTCTGTTCTGGGAAAGCCTGCATGGAATCCAAGCAGATGGTACATTTGTTGAGAGCTCATTTGGGCTGCTGAGAAAAAATTCCATTTCTCTTTGGAAACCCTGCTTTGTGTAAGACTTTGTATGCTGCTCTCCTCCTTGTAGAGAACCAAATCCCTGGCCCCTGGTATTTGTCTAAACAACCCCTGGGGCTGCCTTGATCTCAGTTGGAATTCATCTCAGTAATTCTCTGGTTGCATCTCAAGCTTGGGATTTTTTTTTTTAAGTACCTGGGGTGAGGGGAAGGGGTAGGGATGGGGTGGAGGTGTTGGGGAGGAAGGGGTCCTAAGATTCATCAGATGGTCACATGACTGACTTGATTTTTCAATAAAAACACATGATCTGATATTCTTTGGGTTTCCTGTGGGAAAGCATGACTCTGTGACCTTCTTGCCTGCTAACTGGGGAGATACATCTTTAACAACATATAAGTAAATGTGGAGGAGGAGACAATATGGTCCTGATTTAAAAAAAAAAAAAATCAACACAGGGAAAGACTAGGAGGGCGCTAAGGATTGCTGTTACTTATGGAGTGCTGATGGAAGTAGTTACTTATTGTGTGAGAGTTTGAGCAGAGACCTGAAATCAATGGTGTAGGGGATGTGGAAGTCAACCTCATGAAAGAAAAGGTGGGATGGAGAACAAGGGGACACAGGCTCCTGTGGCTCCTTGAAGAGTCCTGATCTGCAGTATGCAGCATTAGATCTAAGATGGCTCCTGAACACTGTCTTCACGGAAGTCCTAACAGCTGATGATGCCTCCACCGCCCCACCCCCACCCCACTCAGGGCTTTCGTTAGGTATGGTGAAGGTGTGGCAGGATACGATTGGCTGAGGATTTAGGGGCTTGTGATTGGCTCAAACACTGTATATAAGCGTATGGGGTGCTCAGTAAACTCAGATCTGCACCCTGATGTTGTTCTCCTGAGTCTGAATCCCACAATTCCTCATGTGACTCTGTCACCTCTCACACACCTCCCCACTCTCCCTACCGCATCCTAGGTCCTGTTCCCACATAAAGGGGGGAGGGAGGATGATGATGGTGTGACTGTCTGTAGAGGGGGCTTTCAAGTGGAAGCTGGTGGGCACAAAGGTTGAAATGCAGAAGTGTGCTTGGCATGTCCTAGAAATATCAGGACTCTGTGTGAGGCTAGAACAGAGTATGAGAGATGTAGGCTGTAGGCATCTGGATGGAAGTAAAGGCTGTATTGATCACAAAGGGGACTTGGATTCAAATTATGAGTTAAGATACAGGGCATGGTTCATTATCTCTGTTAGAAGATTCTTTAGGACTTACTGGTCCTCAGCCTTCTAAATGTTGCAACCCTTTAGTACAGTTCATCATGCTATAGTGACCCCCCCAACCATAAATCATTGTTGTTGCTACTTTATAACTGTAATTTTGCTACTGTTATGAATTGTAACACAAATATCTGATAGGTATGATACCTGATATGTAGGATATCTGACCCTTGTGAAAAGGTTGCTCAACCCCTAAAGGGGTCAAAACCCACAGGTTGAGAACCTCTGACTTAGAGCATCCAGGGAAGACCAGAGAGGCTGATGATTAGGTGTCTATTGTAGTCACCTAGGAGCAGGATGATGCTGGCTTGGATGAGGCTGACAAGATGAAGGTGTTGGGTAGTGGCAAGATTCCGGAAGCACTTCACTTCACAGAGGACAGTGTTAGAGAGATGATGTCAGTGTTAGAGAGATGATGTCAGGCTGAGCAGCAAAATGAGTGGAGCAGAGTGGGATGTGGACACAATGGACTTGGGAGGGGATGCCTGGGAGCTTTGGATTGTACATGATGAGCCTGAAGTGATTATAGACATTGAAAGGATGCCATAGCATCATAGGTGGATCCTGGGACTGAGGTGGACTCATGAGGAGGGTGAACAGCCCACAGTGTGGTGGGAGGTGCTGGTGAACAATGGGGAGAACATTCCTAGACAACTCACAAGTGTGTCCTCAGGGTGAGTACTGTGCACCGTAGGAGCAAAGAAGCAGGCCCAGTCCTGTGCTTGGGAAACAATGTCATCTGGGTGATAGCTGAACTGCAACTCTCGGGATGTCACAGGACAAGGACAAGGAATGATGTCAAAGGGGATCATCCAAGCAAAGGCCCAGAGCAAAGGCAGAACATCTTGCCAGTTTGAAACTAAAAATAATCCAGTCTCTCTCCAAGAGGGCACAGATTAGGAAAGGGCAGAAGGAGGGGAGTGAAGTGGACATACCTTGGAGGCTACATTAAGAAGTCTTGACTATTTTATGAACATACAAGGGTGCCGTTGGGATGTTCTAAGCAGGGCTCTGAGGTCAGATTTAATACATGTCTTTCCCCTGGACAGACCTTTCCCCCAGGAATATGCTAGGCTAGTTCCATGAGCTCATCTCCCTTGGGCCACTCAAAGCTTACCTTCTTGTCCATCCCCATTAGTGCCACTCCAGACCTTACCAGGCATGTCACATCTAAGTAGGTCACAACAGACAGAAAGGCCCCCTGGGGCTTTGTTTCCCAGGGTCCTGGCAGAGGCTCAGGAAAGGATAATCTGCCTGGACAGGCTGATTTTTGTGTGCTGAGCTGGGGGCTCTTAGAGGGAGTTCTGGGTGCTTTCCAGGCTGCCCAGAAGAGCCAAATACAGAAGCTTCGCTGTCTGTATGTCCGTCTGTCTGTCTGTCTTTCCATTTTTTGTTTTGCTTTTATAAATCTTTGTACAGTGAGACAGTTAAGATCAGTTAAGATTCAGCCATTTTACCCTGAATAGCTCTTCAATTCTGTCACCAGGTTGTGCTAAACACTGCAGCATGTGAGTGTTTAGAATACATGCCTAAGTCATCTCTCGAAAGAGGCTAAGACACACTTTCTGGCTTTTGGAAGTGGGTTAGATCTGGATACGGCAGGTTGAGAGCACAGGCTCTGAAAATCCAAGTTCTTAGACTTGATCTGTTTTCTCCTATACAACGTGGGACATATTAATATCCACAGCTCAACTTTAGCAGCGTTACCTTTCAAAGCAGCATATTTAGGCTGAGAAGGATTCAGATAGGAAAATCAAAACA
The DNA here is from genome assembly GCF_978045245.1 of Mus caroli. Lineage (NCBI taxonomy): Eukaryota > Metazoa > Chordata > Mammalia > Rodentia > Muridae > Mus > Mus caroli. The sequence goes on along the minus strand of NW_028227259.1, from coordinate 120,922,868 downwards.
AAACAAAAAAAACCCAAAACAAACAAAAAACCTCAGCAATTGATTAGTGATGTCTGTTAAGGGCATGGCATGAAAGAGGGGAAGGCAACCTACCAGCTGTTCTGTTTTCAACTCTTTTATTCTTTTTATGTGAAATTGAGAACTTAGATACAAATCACAGATTTGTAGAAAAACGTAGCTAAGTATTAACAGAAGCATAAATTAAAATGTACATAGTCTTGTATTTATATTTAAAGAAATTGAAACCACTACTTAAAATCTCCCTTTACCTGACCCTCCTCACAACTACGGCAATATTTTACCAAGTACTTAAGGACAAGATAATAGAAAAATTACACTGTTTCAAAGCAAAGAATTGTCAGAAACTCATATTATTAGGCCATCATAATTCCTGCAAGAAAGTCAAGAAGCTATTATAGCCCAAAGTAATAAACGGATCTTTCACTAAAAGAGTCATAAAAGTTTTAAACACAGTCTTGTCAAATATATTTTATCAATACACAAAATGATAAATTTGTTGAAGACAAAACAGCAATTGCCTCCTGCTCTCCCACATCAAACCCACAACAGACATCACTAATCTATTGCTTTGGTTTTACAACTGAATTTTTCCCAGCTTAATTCTCAGCCTAACACTGGACACACCCACTATCGATCAATTAAAGTTGGCAAATGAGAGGACATATATTTTATATCATTGGACAAATGGATCCTACCAATATACGCCACATTACTATAATTCTATCATTCTACTGTAGTCTGGTGGTCATTTTACAGTCAAACATTTCAATCAGTGTGACGATTATTCAAGGTTAGACACAGAAGGACAAGGGTTATTTGTTTTAATAAATGTCTGTAAAAGAGTAAGCTATAAGACAGTACATCCCCAGGTCCACCATAATCTTATTTGTATTTATTTAGATGGAGTCACTAGCCCTCAAGAACAAAGTTAGACATACAAACATCTAAGGCTATTGAATGAATGGGTTGATTCTTAGAGAAGTAGGTGAGTGGTTCTGTTCTCTGAATCATGATGATCACTAGGGATGGGATCTCTCCTGGTAAGGTTTAACTGCCAATTTGACAGAACCTAGAATATTCTGGGCAGAGAGTTGAAAAAAATGGGTGATCATTCTGGTTTGTGCTCTTGCCAGTAAGGGATTGTTGAGTTAAGTGATGTAGGAGAGTCCAGCCCACTCTGGGCAACACCATTCCCTATGCAAGTGACTCTGAATTGTATGAGACAGCTAGTTGCATGCATCTCCCTGCTTGCAACAGTCAGAATTCTCCATGATTCCTGCCATACTTCTTTGTGAAGTGAACTGTTGGTTAGAGATGATGCTATGTGAAATAGTATGTAATCCTGCCTTCAAGATCTGGAGTTCCTGCCTTGATCTCTGTCTTCATTTGGGTTTTACTGCTGTGAACAGGCACCATGATCAAGGCAACTCTTATAAGAACAAGATTTAATCGGGGCTGGCTTACAGGTTCAGAGGTTCAGTTCATTATCATCAAGACAGGAGTATGGTAGTATCCAGGCAGATGTGGGGCTGCAGGAGCTGAGAGTTCTACATCTTTATCCAAAGGCAGACAGGAGAAAACTGACTCCCATGTGGTTAGGAGGAGTGTCTTATAGTCCACCCAGACATAACACACTTCCTCCAACAAGGACACACCTACGTCAATCAGGCCATGCCCCCTAATGGTGCCACTCCCTGGGCCAATCATATTTAAACCACCACAACCTTTTTCAGTGATAGACTGTGACCTGAAATGGAAGTCAAATAAAAAATCCTTTCTTAACCTATGGTGATGTCTTAGTCAGGGTTTCTATTCCTGCACAAACATCATGACCAAGAAACAAGTTGGGGAGGAAAGGGTTTATTCGGCTTACACTTCCATACTGCTGTTCATCACCAAGGAAGTCAAGACTGGAACTCAGGCAGGTCAGAAAGCAGGAACTGATGCAGAAGCCATGGAGGGATGTTCCTTACTGGCTGGCTTCCCCTGGCTTGCTCAGCCTGCTCTCTTATAGAACCAAGACTGTCAGCCCAGAGATGGTCCCACCCATAAGGGGCCTTTCCCCCTTGATCACTAATTGAGAAAGTGCCTTACAGCTGGATCTCATGGAGGCATTTCCTCAACTGAAGCTCCTTTCTCTGTGATAACTCTAGCTGTGTCAAGTTGACACAAAACTAGCCAGTACAGGTGAGTTTGTTCCTAGTACAGAGAGGAAACCAGAACAGAGTCCTGTAACAGTCAAGTAGCTTCATAGACTGTTCTGGTATCTATGTAGTAGAGAACTCCCTCTCTCCCTCTGTATGTGTTGGATGTATGCAGGACTTACATATGTGGTATATTTACACGTGTATGTGGGAGTGTGTGCATGTATACACAGAGTTAAGAGGAGGATGTCAAGTGTCTTGCTCACTCTCTATTTTATTCTCTTCAGACAAGGTCTCTTGCTAAATCTAGAGCTAGGCTGGCAGCTCCAGTGCTTCTCCTGTCTATGTCCCTACAAGATATGTGTATAGCCTTCACCATCTTTTGATACCAGTGCTGAGAATTTGAACTTAGCTCCTCACATGAATCTATTCACTGACTACAGATTACTCTGTGGACGATTATTTAGCTCTGTGTCTCTGGATTATAGACATTCACACAGCAGCTTTCTTGTCTCCCCTTGGCTGTCTTAGCCATCACTTCGATTCCTATTTTAGTTCTGGTATAGAGTCTATTGTCTTTCAGCTCTTTTTCTTCCAAATCTGGTCCTTCACTGTTCTCTAACCCACAACTATCCCTCTAGTTACAAAGACCAGGGGCATTAGAAGACATCTTTGTCAAACCCCACATCTCAGTTAACTCTCAGCCAGGTCTACTTTTCTCTGTCTCCCCTCCCACCACCCAGCACTGAGCTCTGAGTTCACTTGCAGAACTGCAACAGCCTACTAATGGTGCTCCTACTCACGGTGCTCCTGGTCATGATGCTCCTTCATCTACATCACCCCCCTCCTACACCATTCTCCACCATGCAGCCTGGATAATTTGTTAAAGTACAAAGGTGGATTATTCATTCCTTGCTTCTGATGTGTTAGATTCTCCATGTTAATAAGATAAAGACCAAACCTGCTCTCCACAGAGCTAAGGAATCAGGTCCCTGATGTATCCTGCACCCCAGCACCTGACACCTGCTGTATCTTTTATTATTTTTTTTTATATGAGTACACTGCAGCTGTCTTCAGACACACCAAAAGAGGGCATCAGATTCCATTACAGATGGTTGTGAGCCACCATGTGGTTGCTGCAAATTGAACTCAGAACCTCTGGAAGAGCAGTCAGTGTTCTTAATTACTGAGCCATCTCTCCAGCCCCACCTGCTTTATCTTTTACTTCAGCGCCCGACACCTGCTGTACCAAGCACCCCAACACCTGTCACTTTCTGTGCACAACATCTCACATCCTGACCCAACACAATGTGCTCCTCTCACATCTTTGCTTGGATCTCTCTTCCCTCCCAATTAGTTCGTCCCTAACAGCTTTTCCCTAATTCTTGTTTCTCTATTGGCAAAGTCCCCCCTAACCTTCCACCTCCCTCCCAGGAGGCTTTTGCAGACTCCCAGAGACTCTCTGTTCCATCCTTTCATTTATTTTTGTAATGCAATGCTCATTTGTTTGATTGCTTGCTTAATGTCTGCCTTTCCAACTAGACCATAAAGTCCATTCAAACAGGAATGTGTTTATGTTAGCTATTACACCCTCTGGGCCTCATTTGCTGCCTGGAACTCAATATACACTCAATAATCATTGATTAATGATGAGTGAGTGAATGAGTAACAGGATCTAGCTGACTTGAGTAATAGTTTAAGCTCTCCAAGTCCCAACTTTCTTAACATTTTGGGTGGGACCCTTTGCTGTGGAGGGGTTGACTTGTTCCTTATAGGGTGATATAGATACTTGTAGACTCTGTCCATTAGAGTTTGGCAATATCTGTTTTGGCAACTGAAAACACTTCTATAGAAGTGTTCTATGTATACACTGCAAGTTTCTCCTCTGTGGGGAAAAATGGACTACTACTGTGATATATTGTACTAAATATTCAAGGCATTTGTAGCTCTTGGCTCTGGGACTCTCTGTTCTGTGTCTTCTGAAGTGCTTGGTAGCACACTCTGGTCTCTCCATAGTACAGTCCTTCTCTACTTGATAGATCCATCTGATGACTAAGGCCCTTTCTGGTGTCCCTTCTAAGGTGTAAGCACATTTCCTGCCCCATGAATGTCAGAGTTCATGAACTCCATGTCTATCTCAGTAGACGGAACTTCAATAGCTATTATAAAGAAGATATGGGCCAGAGTGGAAAATTACTTGTAGGGAATACAAATACAAGGATGGATGCAAGGATTTTGTGCTCAATTTGCAAATAAAAGATGCAAGGTCTAGATGGAGTTAGTACTGTATAATCATAAAGAATAGAAGTGCCGTACTATGGCCCTGTGTCTGTGTAAATAAAGTTTTATTGAAGAACAACTATGTTGCTGTTTTGTTTGTTTGTTTGTTGATTTTGTGTGTGTGTGTAAAGCATGACTCAAGAGCGGATTATTAAAACTCTAAAGTGGTCTAGCCAGTAGACTCATCATTATGGGATACAAATGGATCCAGTTGGATTCTCTGTTTTAGGATGTACAAATGGTAGGAGAACAAAGGAAGGGGGAAAACACTCAGGTTCAAACTCTTAATATATCAATTTGAGTTATTACCTGGGATTCTGGAGGTTCTAATTTTTGTATGCATGTGTTACAATAGTCCCATTACTAAAAAGATAAAGGCATGGGCCTTTATCTTTAATTTTTTTTTTCAAATTTCATACATGAGCACTGAATCTACATTACTCTTACCCCTTGTCCCCTCTGTCTCTTCCCCCAATTTATAATATTTCAAGTTGTTATTGCTTCATGTATATGTGTAATTTTACATATTTACACATGTATGTATGACTTACCGAGTCTGTTTAGTCTTTTTCTTATGTACATGTGTCCAGGGCTGGTCACTTGGGATTGGATAACCTATGTGAGATTTTAACCCCAAAGGCAACTGATTCTCTCTCTCTCTCTCTCTCTCTCTCTCTCTCTCTCTCTCTCTTTCTCTCCCTGTGTAGTCACTGACCTCCCCATACTTCTGTCATCTAGGGATGGGACCATGTGACTGTCCCCTAAGAATGTGAGCATAGCATAAACAGAGAAAATATGTGTTGTTCACCTAGATATCATATTTATGGTATCAATTAGAAGAATTTCCTGAGCAGTTTGATAAGTACTGATGTTAACATACTCTGCCCTTCCCATCCCCCGTCACAGTTAAGATGGCCAACACTCTGCTGGTCTTAATGTCTTCTACAGCTTTTGTCATGAGAAAGTTGAGAGGGCCCCTTTCCTCACGATGCGTGATAGAGGGGACAGAATGTTGATTCGGCAGCATTGCAACTGGAAGCATCTTGGGTCCACGTTGTACTGGGATGGGGAACTCTCTTGGAGAGGTGATCAGATCAACTCATTAATTGTTAGTAACTTGTTCTAAACCCAAAGACTCTCAATTGTGAGTGATGTTTATGCTTCCCTCCCACACACTGTGTACCTATGGCCTTGTCTGGAGATGTATTTTTACTTCTGTGTCTCTGCATTTGTGTGTATGTGTGTATGTCATAAGAATTCAATACCCACGGAAGCCAGAAATGGGTGTTGGATGTCCTGGTGTTACAGGTAGTTCTGAGGCCCCAAATATGGATGCTGAGGGCTACACTTGGGTGCTCTGGAAGAGCTGTATGCTAAGTCGGTGAGGCGTGGGGACTTTCTGTTTCTATAGCATCATTGGCCTTTCCTTATATCCAGGGAATGGCTGAAGTAGACGACACGCCTTAGCTTCATTACTAACAAGGCCTCTGTTTTTCCCTGGTGCTAGAATCCTTCCAGGAAACAACAAAGGAATTTTGAATAAATTTGGTAAAGTTAACCCATGAAGACTATCACATTTTTGATATGGAAACAGATGTGTGGAAGGAGAAACACGGTCAACACAGAGCAGAGGTTTTCATACTATAAACCATGGGTCTCATTTGGCCCTCTGCTTGTTAGTGTACATAAAGTTTTATTGGTACACAATGACATTTGCTTGCTTCTGGATCATTGATGGCTGCTTTGGCATTATTGGAATGTAGGCAAGTAGCTGTAACAGAAGCCACAGGGCTTACAAAGCTTACACAACTCACTGCTTGTATCATTGCAGGGACAACTTTGCTGACTCCCGTTAAGAACACGGGTTTGAGTCCCGGCTCTGACACTTGCCAGCATATGATACTGGTATGATATGATATGTCACGTTTCTGAGATTTAATATTCTCACCAATCAAATGAAGAGAGTGACAGGATCATATCCTGAGATTGTTTCATGATTTAATGAGCTCAAGTGTTTTGCCCATTACCAAACCGCATTTAATATACTTAATGGAGGATAGTGATTATTGCTATTTAGTCACCGATGTGATCAATCATTGATTTGCCCAGCTCTCAAATGATTCCTGTGTGCCTCACAATGGGCAACATGGATCCAAAGGCCAGCGATGTCCTGATCTTCAAATTAGTTTGAGTCTGGGAAGTAGATAATGAAGAGTGATAGCTATTATTAAGTTAGAACCACAGATAATAATAATTATAATAAATTATTCTTACACTAAAACATTGTTTGGGCCTCAGGTGGAAGTAGATACTTCTGTGCGGGTCAGCAGTGCCTTTTCGTTTTTCATTGCAGACACCCTGGCAGCCCACAAGGAAATGTGTTTATCTCAGAAGCATTTGGCAGAGGTGGCACGGTCGGGGCCAAGCTTGTAGAAAGACTCCATTTCTCAACCCAGCTTTCTACGTGGAATTATTTAGAGGGAAACTTTATCAGGCGGCCTTCCAGCTCCACGTCATCCGTCTTGCCGAGGTAATTCAATAGCCCTTGCCAGCTGATGATTTATGGGGCGGGTGGCCTCCAGGAGGCTGCTCTTTGTATTACAGCCTGTGTTTTATCAATGGCCAGCGACCTGCTAGCTGGAGCCAGAAGCAACAGGCTCTTTGTTGAATCCTGTTAACCCAGGCCTTGGTAAAAGCTGACTCCGGGGCCAGCAGAGGGCCGCTGGCCACTTGGGCAGATGCGAGTAGTAGATTGTTCTAAGTTGGGGGCTTTTGTGAAAATGAAGTGACTCCGTCTTAATGCGCTGGGGCTCTTTCTTCTGTAGAAATCTCCCACGAGCCTCCAGCCTCCATACCCTCTTGACCTTGAAGTTCTTGGGAGGGAGACATTTTTCTCTTCCCTTTACAAATGAGAAGCCCCAGCTGAGAGACTTGTACTTAAAGCATGCCCAGATTAAGAAGGCTGTAGTGAGTGCTTGAGGTCTGCCGTGTGGGGGCCTCTGAGTGTTTGTCTTCTTGCTGTCCTGACCAAGGCTGAGGCAATCTCCAGGAGGCCAGGGCCTCCCTTTCTTATCCATAGCTGCATTGGTAGCACTCAGCACTGGACCTGGCTCCTAGTAGTTACTCAATCAATTTTTAAGAAGTGAATGTTTTTCAAGACCTTTACATACATCATTGCCCATTTCGAAAACACTCTTCCATATGATCATGCTGCCCACCCCCAAGTATCCTTAGGTCTGGGTTTAGATGCTATCACAACAGCCCGCATCCCACACATAAAATGGGAATCATGTAAGTCAATTTAACAGAATTGAATACAGGGAGTTGGTTCAACATTTACTGGAGGGTGGGAAAAGAAGAAGGGGACAGTTTGCCATAGAGTAAATCTGCATAGCCAACCATCCAGGTAGGTGGTATGGCTTATCTGGGCCCTCTGTCTTAGGGTGTTTGACAAGACAATCACCAGGTCCAGCTGAAACTGGAGTCCCTTCCAAAGTCAGGTTCCACGGAGGGAGGGATCTGCTTCCAAGAACATTCCAATGGTTACGGTCAGGATCCAGCTTCCCCGTGGGCTTTTGCACTGAAGTCTTTGGCTGTGGGTGGAGTAGCTTCTTTGCTTCATGAGTGTCTCCATAGGTGACTCCCAACATGGCCGCTGGCTTCAGCAGAGTGAGCAAGCAAAAGAGAAAAGCCAAGGTTGAGGTCAGTCTCCTCATTCAGTCTCCACCATGACACCCCATCACCTCTGCTGTGAGGAATGAGGCAGAAAGCCCATCTCTGCCCCAGGAGAAGGAATCACACACATGAGTGTGAAGCCACGGGCCAGAGATCACTGGGCAATCACTGGGCAAACACAAAGACTGTCCCCTCAACCCCCACAGGCAGAAAGCAGCTCATCACACATAGGGATGGAGGGACAAAGGGGGTGGCTGGGGTTCTAGATTCTGAGTTCTTGGAGGAGGGGCTGGCAGTGGCCAGAAGGAGGTGACCAGAGTCAGTTGGTGCTGGTAATGGGTAGGTCTCCATGAGTCTGGTTTTAGGTATAGAAGGAGAACACTGGGTAACTGCTGTTCCTGGAACATTTGGAGTATGGAAAAAATGTGCAACAGCAAGGGGCCAAGGTTCAATGAGGGTGAAAATTTACCCCTACATCCATAATGGAATCTTTTAAAATAATTTATGTGTAGGAGGGGAATGTAGGGGGGGGGGGAGTTGTACATGACCATAGCACAGATTTGGACGTCAGAGTTCACTCTTGGGTCCTTCATGGTCCTCTGCCTTGTTTTGAAACAAGGACTCATTCCTGATGTGTGCCAGGCTAGGTGGTCTGTGAGTGTCTAGATTCTCCCATCAGACCAGAGGAGTGTTGAGATTACAAGCACATGTGTACAGTTTTATGTGGGTTTCCATGCATCTTAATTCATGTCCTCAAGTATTTTAGCTTCTTTTCCTGACAAAAGCTACTTGAAAGAACTGGTTCATTCTGGATCACAGTTAAAGAAACAGGCTATCGTAGTGGAGAGGTCAAGGCAGAAGGCACTGAAGACACCAGATCACATCACACCTATAGTTAAGAAGAAGCAAACTGAAACTGTGCTCAGCTTAGTTCCTCCTATTTCCTTAGCCCAGGATCCTGACCCAGGGAATGATACCACCCACAGTGGGCAGGTCTTCCCAGGAAATGACACTACCCACAGTGGACAGGTTTTTCCAGGGGATGACACCACCCACAGTGAGCAGGTTTTTCCAGGGAATGACACCACCCACTGTAGGCAGGTCTTCCCGGAGAATGCTATCACCCATGGTGGGGAGGTTTTCCCATCTCACTTAACCTAATCAAGATAACCCCTCACGTGGTCAGAAGCTAGCTAAACATAGATATTCCTTCACTGGCGTGCAGACCCTAGTCTCATAGATGATTCTAGATCCTGTGGAGACACGAACCATCTCATCATGCTTCCATCTCAGGTACAGGTGTCATTCTCCTAGCCCCATGTAACAAATTCTGACTCCACAGGGCTTGGAACTGTGTGAGTGTTTGGGAATGGGGTCTTTGTAGATGCAACTAGATCTGAGAGAGGGGGATTTGGGTGGGAGCTGGCACAATATGCAGATGTCATTAGGAGAGGGGGGAATTTGAGTGCAGGTGTCTACCCTGGCAGGCATGAGAACAAGATACAGCAACTGTTTCTATAAGCCAGGGGTGCCAAAAGTTGATAGGAAATGGCCTGAAGCTAGGGGCAAGGGAGAGGTGGATATGCTCACAGCTCTCAGGAATAACCTCTCACTGACACCTTAGCTCTCCGTTTTATTTAGTTCTTTGGCACCTGTGAGATGATAAATTCCTGTTCCTCAGGCCTCCTGGCTTGAGGTTTTCACGTTGGTCCTTAATCACAGATTTTTTTTTTTCTGCCATTCTATTTACCTGCAATCAGCCATGATCCCAACATGCCGGATGTCAACAGCCAAAACGTTTCAAATAACACACAAGGCTGGGTGTTATAACTACTCCGTCTTCTTTTGCCATTAACCTACTTTAATTTTCATTAATCTTCTATTCTGATCATTTTGTGTATAGAATTTTATCATAGATACATTTAGGATAAATCCTTCACGTGCACGTAGCTTTTGGAATGATCCATAGTTCCAAGCATCCTCGTGGGTCTTGGATCGGGTCCTTTATGGATGAGGGTGTGTGACTATTTTGTAATAGAAAGTCTCGGGCACTAACACGCTTTCTCAGTGTGATGTAATCTCTGGCCCCACCTACCATGCAGAACTCCTGCAGATGCGCTAATGAAGACTTCAGTGTGGTTACTGTACATCATCACCAAGCCGCTGGCAGAGGGTGGATGGGGCTGAGCAATGGTCACATGGGACCTGCACATGACTGTCTGGAGGAAGCTTTTGGTGGTTCTCCAACCATACAAACCCTGGCTGGGTCTCCTCCCTCCTCTGTGCCCCTTTATAGTCTCTTGAATGACATGGTATCAAGGTGTCTCATGCACCGTCCGCTTTCTCTCCCAGACCATGAACCCTATGAGGGTAGGCACTCCGCTCTTTCTGCCTTACTTTTCCCTCTGGTGCCCAGCACATAGTAGGTAGTTAGAAAATAGTTGTCAAGCTGAACACTTGATGGTGAAAGTGGAGGAAGTGAGTCTTGAAGGCAGAAAGGCTGGGCTAGCTCAGCTCCATCATTCATCTTGAGATTATCAGTTACTTTTCATAACAGTTCTGTGTGTGGGTGTTTATCTCCATTATACAGACATGAAAGTGATCAAAATGGTGGACCCACAAGTCAGTGGCAGAACCAGGCCTCCATCTTCTTTTTACAAGACATCCTCACACCATTCTTAGAGTTGTTGTGAATGAACAAAGTGTGTATGCTTGTATGTGTGTGGAGCTGAATGCAATGAGGGTATGTGTGTCATCATCTGCATCCACATTTGTGTTAGTGACACAGCCATTTTTTTTCATTTTATGTATGTGTGCATTTGTATGTGGGAATGTGTAGTGGTGTGTGTGTGATATATATATATATATATATATATATATATATATATATATATATATGTGTGTGTGTGTGTGTGTGTGTGTATGTGTGTGTGAATGTGTGTGAATGATGTGTGTGTGAATGTATGCATTTGTACATGTGTATTGTGTAGTATGTATGGTATATATATATATGTATATATATACATGTAAAATATATATATATGTGCATGTGAATGTGTGCCTTTGTACATGTGTATTGTGTAGTATGTGGGAGTATGTGTACGTGTGTGGTGTATGTATATATGTGTGAATGTTTATATTTGTATGTGGGAGTGTATAGTATATGTGTGTGAGGTGTATGTATATATGTGATATATATATGTATATATATATTAATGTGTGCATTTGTGTGTGGTACATGTGTATATATATATATATGTGTGTGTGTGTATATATATATATATATATATATATATATATATATATATATATGTGTGTGTGTGTGTGTGTGTGTGTATATGTGTGTGTGATTTGTGTTTCTCTATGTGTGTCTGATTATATTTGTATGTGTGAGTGTGTGCGTGTATGGTATATGAGTACATGTGTATATTTGTGGTAGATGTGTGCATATGTGTGTATAGTATACATGTGTTTGTATGTGCATGAGAGTGTGTGGTACATATGTATTTATGGTGTTTGTATTTGTGTATTTGTCTATGTGTATTTGCAATAAGGGGAGTGCATGTGGTATATGTAGATACGTGATACCATTCATATCCAGACACTGGAAGAGATGAGAGCTTCATATTGTAGAGGCTGAGAAGTCTGTTTGCTGGAATAGAGCTTCCCTGTCTGACAGTGTGGTGAGCCCAGAGGAGGATTCAGGCATTCAGCTCAGTCACTCTCCACTTTATCCCTTTAAAAATTATTAACTTTCATATAACACATTTTGAAAATATTTGTTCCTTCCTCAACTTCTCCCAATTCTACCCTTTTCCTCTCTGACCCAATATTATGTTCTCTCTCTCTCTCTCTCTCTCTCTCTCTCTCTCTCTCTCTCTCTCTCTCTCTCTCTCTCTCTCTCTCTCTCCCCCCATCAAATCTAATTTGTGCTGCCAAAACATTCTTGGATATGGGGCCAAAACTCAACTCTTCCTCCCCCAGCAGCTAGCAATGGCCCACAGCTCCTCAGCTATCGTCAGACTTTGTGCCCACACACACATTCCATGTTGGGATTTGGTCTGGCTTGAGCTTGTGCAGGCTTTGTGCGTGGTGTCCCAATGCTCTGCGCTCATATGTAGCTACCCTGCTGTGTCTAGAAGCATCTTTATAATCATCCATCACCTCTGGCTCATCCACTCTTTCCACCCAATCTTCCACAATGATCCCTGAGCCCTAGGAGGAGGGATGGGATTATGTCCCAATTAGGGCCCAGCACTCCACTTGAAAATCTCCTTTTCTCTGCCCATTGACTACTCGTTGTCTCTGTGTTAATCACTAGAACAATTAGAAGCTTTTATAATGAGAAAAAAGTTAGGTGGATGTGGGACTGTGAAAGGCAGCCTGTTTTGGTTGAGCGGGGCTTGCTCCAGAGACTCAGTAGAAAATTCTACAAGGGACGGAACAGTGAGCCACATTCCCAGAGACAGGTGCCTGACACCACAGAGCTCCCAACTCCATAATTCTGTGACTATCAGTCACGCAGACAAAATTTCAAGCTCTTGGCATTCTAGCTAGACTCCACCCTCACAGTTACCTGACAATATAGCCAGGTATGCTCCACCCTGCAACTACAAGATAGCCCAGCCCACTATAAAAGGGGCTGCTTGGGATCTCTCTCTCTCTCTCTCTCTCTCTCTCTCTCTCTCTCTCTCTCACTCACTCACTTACTCACTCACTCACTCACCTTTCTTATTCTCATCTCTAGCTCTCCTTTCCCCTTCCCTTCTCCCCTTCTCTCCACGTGGCCATGGCTGGCCTCTCTCTTTCTTTTACTTTCTCTCTTTCTCTCTGTCTTTCTACAATAAAGCTCTAAAACCATAGACTGTCTCTGTTCATCAAGTCCCGCCATGCTTGAATGATGGAATAGGCTTTCCCATAAAGATCCGTGTCTAACCTCCCACCGGAAGGTCTTCCTGCGCTCCATCCATGGATTGGACCAAGAATTTTCGCCTGTGTGGGAACCACTCAGGGCCCCCTCTCCCTCTGTGTCCTCCCTTTGTCCCCGAGGCTGGCCGAGATGCCCACAGGGCCCCCAATTTGTTCTCAGCTCTTCCTTGACATACAGCAGCATCTGGGATGTCCGAGACTGAGAACCTATTATCTCTGGCCTCCATGAGGCCCGGATACCTTGGACTGCCCCCCTGTCCACCCCCTGAGGACTGGGTCTGTAGCTTCACACAGCCAGACACCCACTTGGGGCCACATGGAGAAAACGTAGCAGTCCTCCAAATTTGCCTGCCCAGAGCACCAGAACTCTGGTGGGACGCTGGTTTTCTTTCACCTCCTCTATTCCCCCATGCCTGCTGCCCAACAGGTGGATGAATCTTTGGGTGTAATAATAAGTCATTAGGGGTCAGTTTAGTACTATGCCCACCTTATTCCCTAGAGACAGGGTGTGAACATGAAGCCAGGCTAACTACTAACAAGCCTCAGGGACATTGTCTTCCTCCAACCCTACCTATCACAGGGGTACAAACTTATTCATTGTCATGCTCAGATTCTAAAGTGTGTGTTGGGGATTGAGACTTAGGTCCTCACTCTAGTGCAGCAAATTCTCTTTCCCACGGAACTATTTCCCTAGACCTGCCCCCCACCCCCGAGTTCTCATTACACAGAGTAAGCCGTCTTGATGGAGGGTCTGAAACCAAACCAGCTATTCTAGTTATCTCCAATTCTATTGCACAGCCAGACAACTGAAAACCAACCAACCTCTCTCCATGAAGAGTGGATTAATAGGTTGTTGATACATCTAATGGTTTGTTTAATTGATGGCTTCTGCCATTATTAGGGCAGAGTTTAAAGGGGCTTTTATGGTTATAAGGCCCACATCAATTAGTCTTAGAAACAAGAGTGTAAATAAAAGTGGCATCTGTTCTGTTGCCAATCAAAACAAGCATCTATATTGTAACCAAAGCTTTAAGAATTTATTCTGTAAATATTTGATCATGTATTATGTGTCTGGCACTGTTCTTTCGGCTGTGTGGGATGTGTATGTGAGCAATAGGTACTCTTTCCCCAGGGGTCTTGCAGTGTAGCTAAAGAAGCCAGACATGCATGCAAGTTAATTAATGTGAGGCTATTGAGGAGAAAGTACTAATTAGGAAGAAGGACACTGGAGGAGCCATGCTATAGCTATTACAGTAACAGTAGAGGAACATTGATATCAGTTCATTGAGGATGGATCATCACACCATACATGGTGCAGAGCTCCTGATGCCCACCCTAGGGGACCCTAGATGTAGAGATGTCATAGGACAAAGTTACAAAGCTAACAAGTGAAATATGCTACAAGCTAACAAGTGAAATGTGCTAATCAACATGGATTGTCAGCTTGACAGGATCCAGACAAGCTCCTGAGTACCTCTTAAGGGATTGTCTAGATTAGGTTCATTGAGATGGAAAGACTCACCCAAATGTGGGCATCATCACCTGGGGTCCTAGGCTGAATTAAAAGGGGTAAGAGAGCCAAACACCGGAATTTACTGTTCTGCCACATGACTGCAGATGTGATGCAGTGTCATCAGCTGCCTCGTGGTCCTGCTGCCCTGGCTTCCCTGCCAAGGTGACTGTGAGCCTAAGTTAGTGGTTCTCAACCTTCCCAATGCTGAGACTCTTTAGTATCGTTCCTCATGTTGTAGTGAGCCCCCAACCACAGACTTATTTTCATTGCTACTCCATAACTGGAATTTTGCTACTGTTATCAATTGTAACATAAATATTTGTGTTTTCTAATGGTCTTGGATGAGCCCCATGAAAGAGCCATGTGACCCCCCCCAAAGAGGTCATGACCCACAGTTTGAGGATCACTGGCCTAAATGTCTTCTTTATCCATTGAGATGATTTCATTGGAGGATTTTGCTACTGTGACAGAAAAAGAGCCGATACAGGGGGACATGACCCTGAGTTAAACCACAGAATGAGCTCTTAACCCCGGCACACAGTCTATACTGTGTAGGGCTGTGGGTAGCAGTTGGGAAACTCTTGTAAATGTAAACTGATGACATTTGAACTGGGTTTTGAAGCATAACTAAGAGGTCAATAGCCCTAGAAAGGGAGATAAGATTCCAGGCAGAGGAGCAGCCCATGGTGAGCACCCATGTTTGCTTCTCAATTTCCCCTCCTCTTCTATTACCACACTTACCAGGTCCTTTTCTTCCTTCCAAATCACCACCCATCTCTTGCACCCCATCTTTCTGAGAAGCAGGGACAGAGAGCCTTCACTCCCACCACCACGAGGCTTAGTTCTTTGGAGAGAGACACCTCTGTAGCTGTAAAACTCGATTTGTGTTTCATCAATCATTTTGAGGACGTCATGGAGAAGGTTGTAAGATCCCTATGTTTCTCTTCACACAAACCTTATTGAAGATGCTAGAAACAAGTGGCGGGAACTGTCTCGGGAGGTCTAAAGTGCTTATGGCTTTTTTTTTTTTAAAAGGGAATTTTGAAAGAAAACCAAAGCAGATGAGAACAAATTGAATTTTCTGCCTTAGGAGGTCCTGTGCTGTAAATGTCACCTATTTGGCCCCGTTGGCCTTGAGTGGTAAGTGGGTCCTAGAAGTGGAGGAGAGCCCTAAGAATGTCTGCAACAGAGGGAAGGATCGTTGTGCAGAAAGAAGGGAGCATTCCCTGGGGTGACCACATCTCCATCTGAGAGTAGAGGAAACTTGATATGGATCTTCCACACCATCACTTCTCAGAGCATTGGTGTTTTCCTCTGTGTGGTGGCAACAGTGGCATTGAGCCTTTGAGGTCACAGGTAAAGACATATATAAACAGGTATCCTGTTATGTGGTAGGTGATAAAAACATGAACTAACATTGCTGATAACACTGGGTTTCAGGGTCGAAGACCATGTTGTATTTCAGATTGGGCTCCATAGAACAAGAATGTGACAGGCAGTAGAATTCCTACAAACTTGATATATTGAGGTGAGAAGAGGGGAGGTGGAAGAAAGGGAGAGTGGTTTACTGCTGTGAACAGAATCCATGACCAAGGCAAGTCTTATAAGGACAAGATTTAATTGGGGCTGGCTTACAAGTTGAGAGGTTCAGTCCATTATCATCAAGGCGGGAACATGGCAGCATCCAGGCAGGCATGGTGCAGGAAGAGCTGAGAGTTCTATGTCTTCATCTAAACACTGCTATCCGAAGACTGGCTGCCAGGCAGCTAGGATGAGGGTCTTAAAAAAGCCTATGCCCACAGTGACACACCTACGCCAACAAGGCCACGCTCACTAGAACAAGGCCATGCCACTACAATAAGATCATGCCTACCCCAACAGGGCCACACCTACTCCAACAGGGGCCATACCTTCTAATAGTGCCACTTCCTGAGCAGAACATATACAAACCATAACAGGGAGGGAGCTAGGAAAGGGGAGAAGGCATGAGGCAGGAGTGAATGAAGTCTGTATTATTCATTGATGACCAGGGCCTGACCCCATGGGGAGCCCAGGAGTAAGGATGATACAACAGCATCCTGTATTAAAATAGGCCACACCTTTCTAGCTCTGGTCCAGTTGGTTGTTAGATATGGGATGTATTGGGAAAGAGGTGAGACTCTGGGTAAGAGTCTCTGCTTGACTGAGGGCTGTCTCTAGGGCATGTGTGAGCATGGCTGATATTAGTGGGCAGACCTTTGGCTAATAAAGTGGATCAAGATTAGCTGCATCCTGCTGGTCCATTTCCACTGCTATAGTGAAGGATGCTGAATGGAGGTGCAACTGAGCAAGGGTGGTACTTCTGTTTTTACAAGCTGCGGAATTCTCAACAATTTTTTTTTTTTTTTTTTTTTTTTTACAAAAGTGTCACTCCAGTGTCCATTAGGAGACTTCCACATTTCTGCTGGGTTTTGATATTTCAAGAATCCCGCTCTTTCACCAGAACCTATCCTATTATGCTTCTGTTCCAAGACAGAATGTGTATCCTAATTCATAAATAATTCTTTGTACCATGTATACAGTTGATGCTTACTATGTCTTTCTCAGACGAATGTCTAGACTTCTTTCCTTGACACTTCTGGCCCTCCCTGTTTTCTTCTGATGTGAGTTGTTTTCAGGACTCCCTCACTCACTATCAGGGCTCCCATGCTGCTTTGAACACCGTTTAACCCTTTCTCACAGTGTTTGTGATGATTGACGCACAACGGAACCTAGAATTTTCACATCAGTGGAATCTAGAATCACCATAGAAATGTGCCTCTGTGCATGCCTGTGAAGGAGTACCTTGATTACATTTATTGAGTTGGGAAGACATGCCCACTATGGGCGGCACTATTCCCTGGCTGGAATCCTGGGCTGTGTGATTGAGAAAGAAAGCCAAGCAGCAGCAAGCATAGAGCACTCTCGGCTTCTTGACTGTGAGTGTGATCAGACCAGCTGTCTCTTACTCTTGTTACCATGCCTTCCTTATGACTTTAGAACTGTGATAGCCACACCCTTCCTTCAATATGACATGTTCAGGGTATTCTATCACAGCCACAGGAAAAGAAGTCAAGAGAGTGTTACTGTCATCAATCTAATTGTCCAGGCCAAACCCCTAAAGTAATTTTTAATCTTTTACCTTCCTTTAAACCACTAGCCATCAAATCCTCAACAAATCAGGTCTATTCATTTAATCATATCCCATGTCATTTATTATGCTCTTTCTTTGCCACTATTCCAGCCTGTCTCGCTTGTACACGTTGTCCAGGGGACGACTACCATCTCCATGGTGTCCCTGCTCCAGTTATTGTTCAACCAGGTAGGTGTTTCCTACAGTGGCTGCCATACAATGGGATTTCAATACACAGTCAAGGAATGGGTATCATCATCTCTTTTTGGCTTAAAAATCTTGAGTCCTCTATTAGCAGTCACTGTTTCAAAGATGATCAGTTGGCTATGTGTATCTTTAAACTCAGGAATACAGATGAGTGATTACCAAAAATATGAACTAACTAGTAACCCCCGGAGCTCGTGTCTCTAGCTGCATATGTATCAGAAGATGACCTAGTCGGCCATCAGTGGAAAGAGAGGCCAATTGGTCTTGCAAACTTTATATGCCTCAGTACTGGGGAATGCCAGGGCCAAGAAGTGGGAGCTGGGGGGGGAAGGGAAGTGGGGGGAGGGTTTGGGGGACTTATGGGGTAGCATTGGAAATGTAAATGAAGAAAATACCTAATTAAAAAAAACAGATGAATGATTAAAACGATTGACAGGTAGCTGTTCTCAGGATAAGAGTCCATCTTTACCTTGCAATACCTCTTCCCTCTAGAGGCAGTGTTCCCAGGTTAGAATCTGCCACTCTGGTTAATGTAGGCCTTTGCTGTTCCTGAGCTTGTCTGATTTTTAGATACCCCTTTGTTCTATCTGCATCTTCTACCTGGAAACACATCTCAAATTCACCTTCATCTCTATGTGTACAAAAGCGTATCCATCTTTAAAGGCTCGACCCAAATGTCAGCATCATTGAAACCTTTTTTTTTTTCTGATCCCTCTCAAGTAGGAAAAAGCTGTCTCCCCCCCCCCCCCCCGCTGGGCTGGCATAGAACTTTTTCTGCCTGGTCCTCATTTATAGCACTGGCCACCTGATTTGGACAGTCTGTGAACCCGTGACATTCACAAAGAAAGGATAAAAGGAGAGTTCCAATAGAGATGTGGCCAACTTTCGAATTTGCCAAGATGTCCTTGAAAGGAATAGCTTCTGTCAGTGCCACCATTTCACAGAAGAGACTAATTTGAACACATAAGAGACGAGGAGAAAGAAGTGTATCATTTCACAGTAAAGAATCATTGTAGTATTCAAATAAATTTAGTTCTATTAAACATTCTCCTGCTTATGAATCTTAGTAAAGAACCCATCAGAGACCAGCCCTGGGTCCTGAGAGGGTCTCTGGCATCTTCATCTTCTCTCATTTTTCACTTCTTTCCCTTCATCCTTGCTAGCCTGAGTCTGTCATGCATCCGAATTAGTATGGTCTCCCCAACAAAACCAGGCTCCTGGCAAGCAATGTAAGGCTGTTTGATTAAGCACCGTGAAGTGCACGGACTTTGTTCTTGTTTTTCAGAAGAGTGTGGTTCAACATCCTGTAAGTGTGGTTCTATAGCCCTGTGAAAAACCTATGCTAGGGATAAGGCATTTGGCTTGCAATACCATGGCAGCCCTCTAGGAGGCAGTGGTTTTCAGGTTGGACTCCAGTGCTCCGGGTGAACTGAGTCTTTGTTATTCCTCAACATGACTGATCTTGAGATTCTTTTCTGACCTTTGTACCCTCAGTATCTTTAGCCTGTGGCAGAAGGAAACAACATTGGGAAGTCACTTGATTTTTTTTTTTTCCCTCCTACTCCCTAGCACTGAAGGAAATCATTTGGTCCCCAGGAAGGCACTTTCTGTCCAGGGTGGAGCAATGAAACCACAGCATGCTCAATTTGCAGTATCATACTAGATGTTCAATAAATCCTGAAGAAGTCTTCAAAGATCTGGTGCAGGGTCCGTGGTGCTGGCTTTCCCTTAGTCATGAGGACTTTCTTGGTTAAGCTTGAGCCTGCTCACACTTCATGCTAGATTCCAGATTTAACCTATTTCTTAAAGCAGCAGTGAGAGGCAGTGGAGTCTCTAGGAAGCCTGCTGCCAGGTATGCCTTAGTCACTGAGCGCAGAGATGTCTTGTGGCTCTCCCTGAGCTTCACTTGATCATTGCTCCTTTAGAGCCCCGGGAGAGCTTCACCAAAGATAAACAGCATCTTCCTGGGTCATAACATTAGCCACAGACAGAACTGTCCTGTGTGGGTGGGCCAAATGGCTGGTATCCAGCCAGTCTGTCTGTGGGTAAGGAAGTCTTCTTCGATCATCTGCTGTGTAAATCACTGACTACGGAGAGTTAATCACGCATAGGAAATGGTTCCTTTCTCTGGGTTAATGAGCATAACACTCCTAGAAGAATCTGTTTGCTTGATCTACTTTCAGATCTTAGGCAGTTTGCTCAATTAATTGTCTCCAATAATTTCTCTTTGTTTTCTGGCAATAATTTCTGTTCTCCGATAAACACATATACTCATTGTGATGGTTTGTATATGCTTGGCTCAGGGAGCGGCACTATTAGGAGGTGTGGCCTTCTTGGAATAGATGTGTCACTGTGGCATGGTCTTAAGACCCTCATCCTAGCTGACTGGAAGTCAGTATTCTGCTAGTAGTCTTCAAGTGAAGATGTAGTAATCTCAGCTCCTATAGCACCATGCCTGCCTGGATGCTGCCCTGCTCCCACCTTAATGATAATGGACTGAACGTCTGAACTTGTAAGCCAGTCCCAATTAAGTGTTATCCTTATAAGAGTTGCCTTGGTCATAGTGCCTGTTTACAGCAGTAAAACCCTAACTAGGACACTCATGGGACAGAAGTATTTTTTCTCTTGTTTTTAATTTATGTCGTGTGTGTGTGTGCGCGCACGCGTCTGCGTTTTGTATTGTGTGCATTCTTCTGTGTGATTTTTGCCCTCAGTTTCTCTAAGGTACAGCCTAGTTATTTCAGCAGCACACTGGGTGTTTCACTGGTGAGGTTTTTGGTTCATCTGTAACACCCAGAGGCCACACTTCCCCCACTTGGGGGATGGAGGTTCATGGAGACTGAGAATGCAATGTTTCTTCCTTTGCCAAGGCTGTAGGTACCACCAATGACCAGAGGACTGGAGCCTGATGAACAGCAAGATTCTGAGCCCTGGTTCTGTCACATCTGACTTCCCTCAGCTGGGAAACCATATCACCTTCAAGTTCCGGTGCTAATGGATCGTCCCTGCTCATGGGTGGAGGATCAGCGAGCCTATCCCAGCTGTCACTCAACACTAAACAAGCTCTCTTCTCAGAGCCTCGATATCCTCATCTCTCCCCTGGGAACAATCGCAGATCTTTGCATATGTTCTTATGAGGATTAAATGTGGCAATGCAAATAGAGGTCAAACAGTCCTCCAGTAGCAGCATTATTGCTCTTCTTTATGAGCACTTCCTATGTGCCAGGCAATTTGCTAATCTTAGTTCTCTCAAACTCCCTAGCAGGCAACTATTAAGTAGCCAAGCATCAATCCACCATTTAGTAATCATTTACTAAGCACCTACTGTGTGGAGGTTCATCTGTTGCTACGGCTGGAATTCAGTTGGGATGTAGGTAGTAACAAAGTTACCTAACAGAAATGAGGATAAAGGCTGTAAAGAGATGTGCTTGGTTCTTTACTGGGGCATCACAAGGGGAGAGGGGCTGAGGCTAGTTACCAACAGAGGATATTAGCCATGCTTGGGGAGAGTCACATGTAGGCTGAGCCTTCAGAGTCAAGTGGGAGGAAGGCAAGGCAAGGAGGATGAGGGAGAACATTTTGAGCAGAAGAGGAAGCCAAGATATTCTTACATAAACAGAACCTTTCCCATTTTAATTCAAAGGTGTAATCAAACACAGGCTACATTAGAATCTGTGGCAGTGTTAGAGCCAAGGGTGGGGGAGGAGCCTTAAGGAAGGTTAAATCCTGTCCTGATGATCCACACTTCTTATTTCTATTCATCTCTCTATATATATCTATTGGCGTATATGTATGTGTGTGTGGTATTTGTGCATGTGTACATGCACGTTTACAGGTGCATCTATGTGTTCAGGTGCGTATTCATGGGTATGTACATGCCTGTGGAGAACACAGGCTGGCACCAGATGTCTTCCTTGATTGCTCTCCACCTTGTACACACTGAAGTAGCCTTTTACACTGAATCCAGAGATCATTGTCCATCTATCCTGGCTAGCTAGCTCGATCTGGGGACTTTCTGTCTTTGCCTCCCTCAGGCTGGGATTACAGATGGCCACCATACATGGGCTCTGGGGCTATAAACTCTGATCCTCAGACTTGCATAGCAAGCACTTTTCTCTCCAGCCCAATCTGCACTTTTTCCATGTAAATGAATATTAATACCTTCATTAGAATTTATAAAAGATGTTATTTTTATAATGATGTTAGTAAGTCAAAATGAGAAGGAAAGTTATATCGTCAGGGGCCAGAGATTCAAAGAGATTACATCCATCAAGACAGCTATTATCAATTGGCAATATCTGCTTACCTCTGTCTGTTGGAAAAGATAGGCCATTCATGGCAAAGAGTGGTGTGATTGATTAGTGATGTCTGTTCCAGGCACAGAAGTAGAGAAACACTGTCAACAATTGGTATCAGAAGTTCTATTAAAACGTATCCTTGTCTTAAATATAGATATATTACATAGGCTGCTTTAGGTGCTAAAATATGGAGCCAAAGAATGTAAGCCATTAGAAAATAGCTAGGAAAAGTAAAAGGAAAGCTATTCTTTATATTTCATAAAAAGTCAAAGATATGAATCGGCAGGAGAGGAAGACAAAGGAGCTTGAGGGAGAAGGGATTCAGTGGGGGAGATTCCTGATAGGAGGAATCTGTAAAGATGTCAAAGCCTGGGCTACTTCACTTCTAACTTTAAGCACATTGCTTTACTGCAGGGCCCAGCTTGTACACTCATGCCGACTGTCTTAGTCAGTCTATTCCTGCACAAACATCATGACCAAGAAGCACTTGGGGAGGAAAGGGTTTATTCGGCTTACACTTCCACACTGCTCTTCATCACCAAGGAAGTCAAGACTGGAACTCAAGCAGGTCAGGAAGCAGGAACTGATGCAGAGGCCATGGAGGGATGTTCCTTACTGGCTTGCCTCCTCTGGCTTGCTCAGCCTGCTCTCTTATAGAACCAAGACTACCAGCCCAGAGATGGTCCCACCCACAGGGGCCTTTCCCCCTTGATCACTAATTGAGAAAATGCCTTACAGTTGGATCTCATGGAGGCATTTCCTCAACTGAAACTTCTTTCTCTGTGATAACTCCAGCTGTGTCAAGTTGACACAAAACTAGCCAGTACAATTGACCCCTTGTCAACTTGACACACAAACACATCACTAGTAAGCCTCAACCCTTACATTCTTATTCATCCCCAAGATCTAAATAACTTTAAAAGTTCCACAGTCTTTACATATTAAAAGTCAATCCCTTTAAAATGTCCAATATCTTTTAAAATCCAAAGTCTTTTTACAATTAAAAGTCTCTTAACTGTAGGCTCCACTAAAATAGTTTCTTCCTTCAAGAGGGAAAATATCAGGGCACAGTCACAATCAAAGCAAAAAATCAATCTCCAACTGTCCAACGTCTGGGATCCAACTCACGATCTTCTGGGCTCCTCCAAGGGCTTGGGTCACTTCTCCAGCCATGCCCTTTGTAGCACATGCGTCGTCCTTAGGCTCCAGATGCCTGTACTCCACTGCTGCTGCTGCTCTTGGTGGTCATCTCATGGTACTGGCATCTCCAAAATACTGCATGACCCCTTCAGTCCTGGGCCGTCAATTGCAACTGAGGCTGCACCTTCACCAATGGCCTTCCATGGCCTCTCACAGTGCCATGCCTCAGCTGCTCTGTGTGACCCCTTCATGCCTTCAAAACCAGTACCACCTGGGTGACCCTTACATATTACCAAGTCCCACTGCAGCAGGAGTACAACTTTGGCCTTCTCTGGAACACAGCCTCTTTGTGCTTTCAGAAAACACTTCCCAGAAGATGTCACCTCAACGATGCTGGTCTCTTTTAGCTCCAGCTAATCAGCATCAATAGTCCCAGTAATGCAAAGTTTTTGCTTTAGTAGTTCTGGTATCTTGTTAATCACAGCTGATTCTTCAGCCCCAGCTAACCAGAACTACAGAATCTTCACAATTAAAACAGCAATGGCCCTGAAGAGTCTTTAATTTTCCCTCTGAAATTTCACAAGCCAGACCTCCATCTTCTGCAATGTTCTCAACATTATCTTCCAAGCTCCTACACAACATCTGACAGAGCTCTTAACAACAAATGGATCTTCAAGCCCAAAGTTCCAAAGTCCTTCCACAGTCCTCTCCAAAACATGGTCAGGTTGTCACAGGAATACCCCACTATGCTGGTACCAATTTGTCTTAGTCAGGGTTTCTATTCCTGCACAAACATCATGACCAAGAAGCAGTTGAGGAGGAAAGGGTTTATTCGGCTTACACTTCCATACTGCTGTTCATCACCAAGGAAGTCAAGACTGGAACTCAAGCAGGTCAGGAAGCAGGAGCTGATGCAGAGGCCATGGAGGGATGTTCCTTACTGGCTTGCCTCCCCTGGCTTGCTCAGCCTGCTCTCTTATAGAACCAAGACTACCAGCCCAGAGATGGTCCCACCCACAAGGGGCCTTTCCCCCTTGATCACTAATTGAGAAAATGCCTTACAGTTGGATCTCATGGAGGCATTTCCCCAACGGAACCTCCTTTCTCTGTGATAACTCCAGCTGTGTCAAGTTGACACAAAACTGGCCAGTACACCGACACTAGAGTCCGCTTCATAGAGTGAGACTCCTGTTGTGGCATTTTGGGGGAGTCAAGGGCAAGGAGTAGGAACCAGAATAGGAAGACACAATATGGAAACAGGAAGGAGAATATGGGGTGCTGATCTGATGATTCACAATCTACACCAACTAACAAGGCAAATACTCCAAACTAGAGAAATAGGAACCCCCTTTGCCAGCCCTCAGAGGTCCCCAAAATAATAGGAAGGAGCCTGGGTCACCCACCACTTAACAAGATGAAAGTCTGGACTAATTTCTTTCAAATTTCAAAGAGAAGGGTAGAGCCAAAGGATGTATGTGACAGCCAGGCTACTCTGCTTCTCTGTTCAGGCATCTGGGTTTACAGATGGGGAAACTGAGGTCATGTAGGCAGAAGGAGGCTAATGGAGGTCTCGTTTGATAACTGCCCAATGAGCCTTCTTCCCTGAGTCTGTGGTAGGAGACATTAGGCGAGGTTAATGAGCCAGCTCCTTTATCTCCAGGCAGCCTGGGTCTGCAGCATTCAGCTCAGATTTGGGTAAAATATCACAGACTCCCAGAAGCACTTTCGCTTTTAAAGGGAAATCGTCAGGATGTAAGTGAAGCCTGTCTTGCCGGAGGCATGAATGTGTTTGTCCGAGACATTGGCGTGGCTTGTGGGAAAAGCTTGGTTGTCTAGAGGAGACCGGAAAGAAGAGAGTGGAGGTGTGTATTTGGCTCTATCTCTTGCTTTTAGCCACCCAGAATGGTGTCCTGAGACCTTAGGTCTTGCATGGATTCTGTGGGTGGTGACTTAGGCAATGGTTAGGCAGGAGTCCAGAGGAACCCAAGGTGAACCACAGGTCCTTCCATTTGCCTCTCTACAAGCTTCACAGTCCCAGGACTCAACACCCCTCAGAGATGAGTCATGAGATGCAGGTATCTTGGCTGAGAAAGAGCAGCCTCTCTAACAGTCAGAGATGCACTAGAAAGGACTCACTAGTTCATCAATGCACTAGCCCAGAAATGTCTGCCATTGCTGTTTGCAAGACCCTAAACGGTGACACTGACATTTGAGCCCCACCACCCTTTGCTATGAAGAAGAGAATACTCTGGTGTTTCATAGGTGTGCCTGTGCCTTGCTAAGGGGTAGGGCTGAGGTGACATCACCCAGAGGACTAGGTGCTTAGGTTTCTGCTTATTTGCCCCTAAGTAGGTGTTACCTCTTTTTTCTATTTAGTTATCATAGAAATGCCCCAGAAAGACAAGGATGGACCATCTAGCTGAAGAAGAAATGAACCTTCAGTTACCATTTTATAATAAAAGAAATTTTATTTTCCTCTTGCGGCATATCCCTGTATTCCTTTCCATAAGCATTATGACTATTTAATGAAAATGGAACCAATATATATATAGACTTCCCTGGTGGAATGGATCATTATTTTCTTAACAAGATTTATGGGACAAGCATTTGTTGAAATTGTTTGTTGAAAAGCAAGGCGCCAAGCTAATGAAAGCCACACTAACAGATAGAACATGGTTCTGCTAATCCAGATTAATACATAACTGAGCTGATCAGGAGCAGACGATTCATTCATTTATTTAACAACCAGATCAAGTATCTGCTTCACTTCAGAGATGGCTTGAAGCACACGGGATGCAGAGGCTGAAAGGCAGCTTGAAGTGCGCATGCGTGGGTTGGAGACAGAGCAAGAACAAATAAAGGTGCGAATGTGCACACGGTGTATGGTTAAGCATCCGGAGATGCTGATAATATAAAGTAGAATAAGATGGTGTCTGAGACGGTGAGAGCAATGGCAAGACAACATTGTTTTCAAGTTCAAAGTGTTTGTTTGTAGTGAGTGCAAAACGTGGTGGATTCTTTACAACATGCTGCCTATAAGTCATTGTGCCTTGTGGATATTTACCTTCCAGCACAGTCCACTGCCTCAATTTGGCCCAGTCACTCCTCCATATATATATATATATATATATATATATATATATATATATATATTCTTCCATGTATGTGTACATGTATATGTATACGTATATGTATATGATATATGTACATATATATCTGTACTACTATATCTATAAATGTATCTACATCTATACATCTATTTATATATAATATATCATATTGTATCACATATATAGTATGTAAGTAAGTACATATGGTATATGCCATATACATATATATTATATGTGTATATATGATATATGGCATATATGTAATATATAATATTGTATCATGTATACATCATATATAATTATACATGTATATATTGTTCATATGATATATACATATATGTATATATTGTATATATATTTTATATGTCATATTGTATCACATATATATATATCATATAAGCACATATGATATATGCCATACACATAATATTATGATATGTGTACATATGATATATGGCACATATATGCAATATATATAAAATATGTATCACATATAGATCATATATGATAATTATATTGTTTATATAATATGTACATACATATATATTGTATGTAATTTATTTTATATAATACTGTATCACATATATATCATATGTAAGTACATATGGTATATTCCATATACATATATATTATATATGTGTATATATAATATATATAGCATATAAACACACACATATATTTGTATATCTATACACACACATATTTCAATTGAATTTGTGGCCCACACATGGTAGAGTATGTGGTATTTGTATTCCCCCTGTTACAATCCTCTCTCTACACACTTCTTTTTACTTTTTCCTTCCTTCCCACATACCCTCACATCGATTTGTAGTTATAGATATAAAACTATATTCCTAATATGAAAGAAAACATATAGTTAGTGTGAAGGTGCTACAAATATTCTTGAAGAGGTGACATGGGAGCAAGGTTCTGAAGAAGAGAGCAGCATCCCATGTGAATGTCTGAGTCATAGATGGACCAGTGTCAAGTTCACAGGTAGGCAGGTGGGAAGGTGGAAGCCAGTGGGGACGTCGATGTCTAGTGTTATCATGACAGGGAGAACACAGGTAATGAGGCAGAAAGCTTGGTGTTATATTTTTGTAGAATCTTGTGTGTGTGTGTGTGTGTGTGTGTGTGTGTGTGTGTGTAATGCATATAAAGACTAGAGGTATATATCAACATCTTCTTCAATCAGTGCCCACCTTGCCTTTTATGAGACAGGCTCTTTGATTGAACCTGGCACTTACCAATCCATCTAGATTGGCTGGTGGGAAAGCCCAAGGGATCTTCCTGTCTGTCACCCCAGTGTTGAGGTTACAGGTGTGTACTACTCTACTTGGCTTTTGCAGCAGTGCTGGAGATCAAACTTAGGTCCTTGTGCTTGTGTGTGTGTGTGTGGGGGGGGGGAGATCGCCTTGCTCCCCGATCTGTACACACCTGCCACAGGTTGGTCCTGTATTCTTGAGGTGAGAGGGTAAGTCTTGGTCACAAAGTACATGAAGATTGTATCTTGAGAGGGGTGGAAGTGGGGGCAGAGCCTTGAAAAGAATGTCCACAGGCCCTAGGAAACACAGAGAGAGATGCAGGAGACAGATGAAAGGAGACAAGGCTGAAAGAAGTGTGTGTGTGTGGGGGGGGGGAGCCTGGGTGACTGACATGCAGGCTGATGTTTAAAATGAGCCCTAGGAAATTGTTTTCTGCAAGCAGGTGGTAACTTCCAGTTGGTTTCAGCATAGTCAGCCCCTCCATCCTCTCTGACTCTGCTGACTTCATGCACAAACTGGCAAGGACTTTTTTGCTATATATCCTGAGTATTTGAATTGGGTGTTAAGCTGCCCGCTACTGAAAGCTCACCCATTATTTTGGAGCCATGAAATTTAAAAGAATGCTTCTGAGGCTGCCTCTTACTGCGAGGGTCTGGTCAGAAGCTCAAATCTAAGTGCTTCTAGTGGATCATTTCTCCCTCCTTCCTCCTCATCCCCTGCAGTGTGTGCAAAGATCCATCCACCAGTCATAGCTCAGTTCATTTCGAGCCGGTAACCATCACAAGCTCTTTGCTTATGGGCAGGCGTCGGGCTTGGTGTCAAAAACGTAAAGACTTAAGACAGAGAGTAGAGAAAAGAATTTCTCTGTCTGCTTTCGACAGGCAGTGACATTTTAGTCAGAAATCCTCCAACGCAGGTCAGAACACGAGTCTGTTACACTGTAATTATTTGGGGACCTTTTCAAAAATAAATATCCTCAACCTACCCGCCGAACGGAACTCTTCCGGGGAGTGCATTTTTGAAAAGGTCCCCAGGTAATTCTGGTGCTCAGGCCAATCTGGGAACTCAGCTGTGATGTTCCAGGGAGTTTTGGGCCTCAGGTGCAAAATGGTGTAACTTTTCACGATTGCATCTTACGGTTTTGTTGAAATGAAATGAGGAGATGTGGGAGAATGCTCTCAGCACACGGGCACTCCCTGCTGGGTCTTCGGACATCATCTGTCAGGTCAAAGGCATCCCCAAGTCCATACACAGAGCAGAGGGGCACTTCCAGTTAGGAGGGGTGGGGTCCTGGCTTCAACTGAAGCAGAATCCCCTGGGTGATTGACAGTCTCACTGACCACTGACATCAGCTGGTTGGTAGGGGCGTGCTGCCTGTGCCCAATCCCAGGGTAGTCACACCTGTCAAAAGGCTGCGGTTATTCTGAAACATAGTGCTACCTGGGGTAGTGACTCTGGGCTGCTCCCTTTGTGAGTAACTTAAAGTACCCATTGCACAGGACAGTGAGCCAAGTTGGAAAGCAGCTGCAACAGAAAAAAAGAGAGGCCGTGAGGATGTGAGATCGTTCTAGAAATGGCCCTTTACTCTTTGTTTGGAGGGGGGACACACACCGACCCCTTACTTCCGGGGCAAGTGGATTCTCAGTAGACATCACGAATTCTGCATGGCTCAGAATCCTACCTTCTGTATCTCCAGAGCTGGAGCTGGTTTGGGGGAGTCGCTGCACCTCACACCTTGAACTTGGATGTGTGCGTAACTCTTCTAGGCACCTGCAGATTTATTGTATGACAGATGTTTTCTGGGGAGAACACACATACACACACACACACACACACACACACACATGCACGCATGCATACACAGCACTTGTCACCCCAGGAAGGGAACCCACAATAGACCCAAGTAATGGTTGTACCAATGCCCAACTTGAACCAATACGTTTTTATTGGTGTTGCAGTCTTAGGGTTTTACTGCTGTGAACAGACACCATGACCAAGGTAACTCTTATAAGGACAACATTTAACTGGGGCTGGCTTACAGGTTCAGAGGTTCAGGTATCATCAAGGCAGGGACATGGCAGCATCCAGGCAAGCATGGTGTAGGAAGAGCTGAGAGTTCTACATCTTGTTCCGAAGGCAATCAGAAGACTGAAGACTGGCCTCCAGGCAGCAAGTATGAAGGTCTTAAAGTCCATGCCCACGGTGACACACCTACTCCAACAAGGCCACACCTCTTAATAGTGCCACGCCCTGGGCCAAGCATATACAAGCCATCACAGTTAGTAACAGGAGTGGGGTAAAAGATTACTCATAAGGATCATGGAAAACTCAAAAGTAGTTTCATCACTGGAAAGTCCAGCCCAATCTGGGTGGCTCACCAAAGCTGCAGCCTAGATCCCTCTTCACAACTTGCAGACAGCTCTACAGGTCCAAGAGATCTCTCTGGGGATCAGATGCTCAGAGTCTCTGCCCACAGCTGCTTTTCAGGGCTTCTCTAAATCTGTGGGGGTCAGGGGTGGAGCAGTTCAGGCACTCCCAGAATCTTGCCATCTTTTGCTTGTAAATTGTGTTTATCTCCCGGTTCTCAATTCAGAGGAACCTGCTCTTCAACAAAGTTCACATTCAGTAGGCGTGGGCTGGAACCAAGATTGGGCAAGCAGCTCCCGGTGATGGTGAGGCAGGGACACACTTTGATCAGGAAGATCTCTCACCCTTGATGACTTAAACCAGACTCTGGGGAGGAAGAGCCCTGCAATGATTCACACTGTAGTTGATGCTGAGACCTGCTAACTTAAGAAATCATTCTACCCGTCTCCCTTTATCCTTCTCTCCTTTATCCCTCCCCGCCTCTCCCTCTCTTTCTTTCTTCACCTTTCTGAGACACTAGCCTGATCCGGAGCAGACAGCCGGACTGATAAAGTGGTCTCCATCCTATTAATGGAACCATCACAGGAAAGCTCTTGGTGGGAGGGTCAGTCTCCTGAAACGGGGCTCTCCTCTAGAGTCTTTCTGTGAGTGAAGCTTGCCTCCTGCCTGCTGCAACTCAGCCGCCTACACTCATTTTCTTTCCCATTGCTCTCATTCACAGTTCTGGCTTTCCTATTTGCTTGTGTCGAAAGGGAGACAGCCATCAAGGACACTCCTCTGCATGGTCCACCTCCGTATCCTGCAGCTATAAAGACGATGAAAGGGAATTGCCGTGGGAATTTGGTAGCAAACATGTAACAGTTGGGACTCTGGGCAATAAGATGGGGAACTTGATCCACATAAAATGTGTGGAAATGGTTCTTTTTTTATTTGTTCATACAACTGAAATACTGGTACCTTCACCTGGATCTATAGATTGGTTTGACGTTCCTTGAAGACCCACCTTCATTCTTCCCTGCCCTCCATTTTGTCTCTGCTCTTTATTGACGTCTTTCTTATGTAAGAACACCACCCAACATCCTGGATTCTTCTAAAACCCCAGAAGGAAGGGAAGGAAATAGCCTCCCTTACTGCTATTTTTCTGAAACTTCAGCAAATAGACTTTCTGGTTCTTAGTGAGCCATAACTGTACCCATCAGTCAGTAAGACCATGGAAACAGTGTGAACATCTGATTGGCTACACTGGGACCATCTTAGTCTTAAAGCCAGGCATGGAGTGGGTCCCATGTGAACCAGAGGAGAGAGGCCTGGATGCTGAGCAGCCTCATGAAACCCTGCTGTCCACATCCAAGGCCATCCATCAGGCCTTGTCTAAGACAGCTGGCCCTTGCTCATAGGGTCCTCCAGTGTCTGTTCCTTGGATGTTGCTATGCAACAAGCCCCTAGTGATATTGCTGCCTGGGCTGGGGGAGGTGCCAGGACCAGGATGAGGGTGTCCACAGACTGCTAGTTTCTCCCTTTGCAAACCTAAGATCCCACAATCAATCTTGAAAGGGAATTTGCTCTTCTGCTGGGCTAGAGGTCAGGGGAGGAAGCAGAAGTGCAGGGAGCCCAGTTCCTGCTCATTTCCCCCAACTCCGCAGAATTCTAGAACAGACCTTTTCATTTCCACGGTGATATCTTATGCCCAGGCACTGGGGTGAGGAGAGAGCCTGTGATGCTGCTGGAAGGTTGTAAATTCAAGCCGTGTCACTTTCTGCTGGTAGCTTCTTGCCACTCTTAGACTTAACTCTCAGCTCGCAGCTGGCTGATCGGACTCCCGACTCAACCCTCCCTGCTCTGTGTCATTCCCTGCCCTGATCAAGGTCCTCTCCACCTGCTTCCTGTCTCCATCTTAGGCTTTCACTCTTCCCAAGACCGTTCTTCCTTTCCCCTCACCCGAGTCCTTAATGTTGCCTTGGGATTTTGAATTAATTTTTGTTGTGTTACAAGGAAAAGTCAGGGTCTTGTACATAACAGGTAAGTGTCCTACCACTGATGTATCTGGCTCCTCCCTTAGTGTGAATATTTGTGTGAGGTACATATGCATATGTGTGTTTGCATGTTGACATGTGTGTAGGCACATGTTTGTGTAGAGGCCAGAGGTTGATATTGGGTGTCTTCTTTGATCTCACTTGAATCCAGCACTTGATAATCCATCTACCCTAGGTAGCGAGCTTGCTCTGGAAATCGCTGGTCTCAGACTCCTGAGTGCTGGGACTACAGGCAGCCCACCTTACTGAACCAGTATGTTTATGGGTTCTGGAGGTCAGAACACCAGTCCCATGCTTGGACATCAAACTCTTTACCCACTGAAGCCTCTTCCCAATTCCCATGATCTCACAGCCATGTTTTGTGAGAAAGGGTCTGACAAAGTTGCTGGGCTGGTATTGAACCCACAATCATCCTGCGTCAGCTTCTTGCTCAGGGGGATTGCAAGACTGTGCCAAAAGGCTCAGCTCTGTCTCACCCTTCCCAGCTGATCACTAAATTTCCAGTCTCCTTAGCTGCCTTCTAGCTGGTGAGAACCTTGCTGGACATCAACCCAACCACAGCATCCTGTTCCCATTATAGCTCCTGGGTCACTGGACCTTTTGCCATTTCCTGCACTAATGATAACTTCCCCCCATTGTCTTTACTTGACTCTTGGTTCCAGGAGGATGGGAGCACTGTCTGCTTTGATTCCTCTGGGTCAACCGTGCTTAGTAGAGCTCTGGAAGAGTCTATAGTGTAGGCTCTCTAAAGCTCTACAAATCATTGCTGAATGGATGAGTCTACTGACTCTGTTTCCTGAATCCAGCACTCACAAGACAATGGGGAAATCTTGTAAAAAAAATGCAGGCTTCCTGAATCCTCCACATAAGCCTTAAGAGTCAAGACACCCTGGTTGCTCCTGAAGAAACTTCTGGGAAATTTAGAAAGGGGGCTAATGCAGACTCCTCAGCAAGGACCAAAGACAAAGGGGGAACTCATGTTTAAAGGCAGTGTTCAGTGAATTACAGAAGACCAGAAAACAGGGTAAGGCATTACTGTGAATTACTCAGTGGAAGAGATGGGAGACATTTGTTCCCATGATGCAACACTGTGATGCTGTGAACTGAGAAGGGCACCAGAGGGACTTGGTTTAGCTACCACTCACTGCTCTGGTCCATGCCTGCTTTGCTCTTTTCTTGATGACAACTGGCTGGTTTCTATACACCATCAGAGAATGGAGTGTTCCTGTAATGGCCTCTCACTGGTTCATCATATTCTGTGTCCAGGTGCTGAGCTCAGTGTCTAGCACAGCTGTTTCTATATCGGTAAGAATGTCCCCAACCCTTTCCCCCAGCATCTGGTGTCATAGATTGTAGGAATTCTGCCACACTGTAATTCCTTATGTAGGGTGATGGACGGCTGAAAAATCTACCAGCTATCCCTGCCAGCACTGGTTGAATCAGCTTGTTCATTCTCAGTATGCTCTATTGACAACATTTGTCCTGGGCCATTCTAGTCTCTTCATGTCTATTTTGTTCTGAAACAAACACACATGGCACACTTCATCCCAGACACTGGTCTGTGCATTAACTGAAGCCAGACACTGCATTGTTTCTCAGGTGTCACCTTCTTTAAACCCTGGAGCACATACACTGAGGTATCAACAAATATTTACAATGGTCTGTCAGTAGTAACAGGGGTGGGACACATTCATATTACTGCCAGCAGCATCTTTTATAGAAATACTTAGCGCTTTTCACTTTACCAAGTGTGATAGTGCTGATTGTTATCACAACAGGGTCTAGAACCATCTGAGGGATCCTCCTCTGGGCATGCCCCCCCCTCTGTGTGTGTGTGTGTGTGTGTGTGTGTGTGATGTCCTGACTATGTTTATTGATGGGGAAGA
The DNA here is from genome assembly GCF_978045245.1 of Mus caroli. Taxonomy (NCBI): domain Eukaryota; kingdom Metazoa; phylum Chordata; class Mammalia; order Rodentia; family Muridae; genus Mus; species Mus caroli. Next base: position 120,888,849 of record NW_028227259.1, on the reverse strand, counting down.
CCTATTTTAATAGGTGGGACTATTCCGTGGGGTGTGTTGAAGGGAGAAACCAAACTGAGCCCTTAGCATGCATACTTTCTTGTTCTGATTGTGACTGTGATGCGATCATGTGACCAGCTGCTTCAAGCTACTGTTGCCTTGGCTTCTGAGCCATAATAGAGCGTACCTTGAACTGTGAGCCAGAATCAACTCTTCCTCCCTCACGTTGCTTTTGTTAGGTCATTTTGTCATAGCAACAGGAGAAGAAAAGAAGACATCATCCCATTATTATCTATTGATTTGGAGGGTTAAATTCTTCCATCAAAAGTTATTCTTCTTCTTCTTTTTAATCTATGCGCCTATGCCTGGCTGTGAGTTATGCACAATGTGTGGCAGTGCTCACGGGAGTCAGGATGTTCAGATCCAATTAAGCTGGAGCTACAGGTGGTTGTAAAGGACGGTCCTTTAGAAAGAACAGCAGGCATGTTTAAATGCCGAGCTCTGCCCACCCCCTTTGCTATTGTGTGCAATCCAAGCACGCTGCTTTTGGAAAGCCGCATACAATAAGAATTACCTTTGATAGATTCTAAACATGCACCCTTTTATGGGCCGTCTCCACACCATGTCAGAGTAGAATTCAGAAGTACTCACACACGGATCTCTCTCATCGCTAGTCATGAAAGGGACCCCTCTTGTGATGGCAGTGAATTCACACCTTCCCCTCATGCCTGGCCCAGAGCCAGTTCATGGCCTTTGTGGTACTGTGGACAGAACGCTGACTCCAGGTGTGAGTGTGATCTGGCCTCTAAGCTGTTGCTCACGGCAAGCCTGTTGGCACATCCGTAAACCCAAACTTGGAAGGCTGAGATAAGATGATTGTAAGTTCAAAATCAGCCTAAGAAGCATAGCTAGACCTTGCCTTTAAAAGGGAAGTGGTGGTTATGAGACCCAAATCAGGAAAGGTAAAGGAAAGCACATAGGTATAATATGTGTGCAATAAATAGCTATGACGATTTATTTCCCCCTTGTGGTGTCATGAGCTAGTTGCTAAGCAGCAACATATGTAACACACACACACTGCGTCATCCCTGTACAAGATGTCACTATGCATCATGATTTCCTTGGCTGTAAGGTGTGGAGAACAGATACATCTACTTCTTAGAATTGCTCTGAAGATTGGCACATACTGTGCTGTGGCAGGGCCAGCTCTGGAAAATTTTACCTCTATTTCAGGTAAGAGAGGACAGAGCTCCTGAGAGGACTCCTAAGACCACAAAGCCTGCCTTAATCACTTCAACTTCAGGCTAACCCACTCCACAAGGGTTAATGCAGACCCTTCCTGGGAACTGAAGCCCAGTCTGTGAATGTGCATCTTTATTGTTGGAGGCCAGCTCTGCCCTGAGAGCTTGTTGCCAGCTCTGCCTCCTGCCTACATCTCATCCTGTTTCTTCATCCAAGAGTCAGGCCCCATTACCACCCCACACCACCCCCCCCCCAGAAAAATCACTAAAAGATAGAATGATTTGGGATTCCCATCTCATTTCCACCCTGTCGCCTGGACTCTAGGCAGACGTAAGAACAGAGCCATCTAATTAAACTTTATGTCAACTCTGGTGTATGACCTCCACATTGATGGAGTGGTGTGGGATGCCAGCAAGAGAAGCTTGCCCGCAAAGACCTGGGAAGAAGAGCACTTTCTGGAGTCTGAAACAGAGCCTGAAGCATTGGCATGGAGTATTCAGGACTGGAGTTAACAATGGAAGCTGCTGCTGCTGTCTGCAGCCCCACTGAGCCCCACCATCCTTATCTGCGGAGTAGAATGGCAAAGCCTTGTTCAGATTATGTATGTGTGGGGATCTCAACATCCCCATTCTATCTGGTCCTCTAGACTCTTCAGTGGTAGGGTTAGAAGGATGTGACAGTGACCAACATCACACAGATTATCTACAAGCCCTGGTCCTGCCTTCCCAACTGAAACCGTCAGCTTTTTGTGCTGTCTTCAACTGGCCATTTTTTAGGTCTCTGTTCTTCATCAACTGGAGGTGATAATCCAGAGTGTCCCTTAAATTATCACTGTGACTGTAAAGAACCCAGCACGCTACCACAGAGGTGATCAAATAAATAATCAGTTATTGCTGAGGACTCTTGTGTCTCAAACGTTCCCCATCTCTATGCGGTTGACAGCATCTGTCTCTCCCAATGAACCTCGTCTCCTCTGCAGTTTGACTGCTCTGGGGTTCTGGATCCTGCTAGGGTCTTATTCTGCAGATTTTATCCTGGCGCCGTGCTGCACTTCTGTGCCTTGGAGACTGGGTATGCTTGTTAGTATTTCTGTCTTCAGTACCTTGGACAGCGCAGCCAACAGTTAACACGTGTTTCCATTTAAAAAGCTACACAAATTTTAAATGTGGCTGGGTTGAAATGACTCGGTGCTGGGTAAGCTTGAGGACCCGAGTCCCAGCACCCACATAAAAGCAAGGTGCAGGGTTTGGACCTGTTACCCCCTTGCTGGTGGATCATGGGGACCTACCGGCTAGCCCACTAGCCTCACTGAAAATAGCAAGCTTTAGGATCGGTGAGAGTGTGACTCAGCAAAATTAAGGGTGGAAATGACAGAGGAAGAAGCCCACTCCTCAGACTTCTGCACCCCTCCCCCTCCACATGAATATAACACAGAGGGGGGGGGGAGGAGAGGGGGAGGGAGAGAGATTGGTTTATATTAAATACTTGTTATTTATCCCACTACACACAATGTGGTCAGTCTGTAAGGTCCCTCCCAATCTTCCTCCCTCCTCCTTGTCCTCCTCCTCCTCGTCGTCCTCCTCCTTCTTCTCCTTCTCCCTCTCCCTCTCCCTCTCCCTCTCCCTCTCCCTCTCCCTCTCTCTCTCTCTCTCTCTCTCTCTCTCTCTCTCTCTCTCCTATTAACTATTTTCCATGTTGCTGTGGTCTAATACTTGACAAGAAGCAATTCATGAGGTGAAGGGTTTCCTGTGGCTCACAGTTCAAGAGGATACAGTCCACCATGACCGGGGTTGGGGGTGGGAGGCTTGGTGGCCTAAGTGTGAGGCAGCTGGCCACATTGAGTACCCAGTCAGGGAGAAGAGAGGCGCCATGGAAAGAGACTGGGCTAAGAAACCTTAAGGTGTGACATCCAGCTGAGACCTTCTCAATGGATCCATCATCTATGATGTCAGCAGGCTCACCATCTCTGTCTCTGTCTCTCTCTTCCTGCATTATTGCAAATTCAGAGATGTCACTATATGCTCTCATTTCATCTCTGTTCCTTTGGGGGGGGGACAAATCCATGACAGAAAGCAATCCATGGGGGAAGGGGTTTATTTCCAATCACAGTCCCAGCTCATCATTCATCACTGGGAGGAAATCAAAGCTGGAATTTCAAAGGCCTGGTCACACTGCATCCACAGACAGGAGCAGAGAGAAATGAACATACACATGCTTCTTGCTCTTGCTCAGCCCCCTTCCTCCATCCTTATTCACTACATGACCCCCTCCTCCCTGCCTTGGGAATGGTGCCACCCCCAATGGACTGGGTCTTCTTCTCTCATCAATTAACTTAGTTAAGAGAACACCCCACAAACATGCCCATAAGGCATCCCAGTGTAGACAGTCCCCCATTGAGACTCTCTTCCAAGCTGAGTCTAAGATGTATCAAGGAAATTGATACATTTTTTTTACCTTGCTTAGTAACAATAGTTACCAATGAGAGGACCAAAGCAGTAAGAATCAGAGGCCAGGGAGACAGCTCAGTGAGCCAAGCACTTGGGAGACTTGAGTTCAGTTCCCCAGCATCCATGCAAAAGTTAGTTGTGGTTTCACACAGCTGTAACCCCAGGGGGTTGAGGGCATGAGAGACAGATCATGAGGGCTCACCCGCCATCCAGTCTAGCTGAAGCAACAAGCTTCAGGCTCAACAAGAGACTCTCGAAACACATGGACAGAAATACAGAAAGATATTTGACAATGAGCTCTGACCCCACCACCTCCAACTTCAAGACAGGAAAGAAAACACGTGACCAAGGCCTGAGTCGCTCCTTGCAGATTTCCCTTCCCTGCTCCATGTGGCAAATTCCCATTTTGTCTATTGTTATCCTTCATTGTTTTTCTTTCGCATAGTCCTGTAGGCTGGGCTGGCGTTCAGTCTCATCTACTTTCGAACTTCGTGTGAAGAGTTCTCTATTTTATTTCTGTTCCTGCCGTTCTCTCTTCCTGCACTGGAGTCCTCTGTGTTCCTGAGGGTAGTACTGGGCCACGCATTATCTTGGCCATATAATTTATTGTGCATTTATCTGTTCTTGTGATAGACACCGTCATAATTTATTACATGTTAAGGTGACTGCTAACATTTCCCATGACAGATAATGATAGGATAAATATCTCTACAGATATCATAGCCATTTGCTCAGGACCAACTCCTAGGATGTAGAGTTTGGGGATTGAAGACTACGGCCATGTTTTAAGTGTCATTCGGAATGGCTGCCCTTGTCTGTACTCTCCATCCTTTTGCCCGAGTCCCAGTGTACTTGCCAAGGCTGGCTTATTTGCATTTTCTAATTGTGCCTGTTTGGCAGGAAGAAGCAGATGCCCTCTCTAGGCTATACAGTCTCCATTTTATTTGAGCAGCGTCAAGGCTAGGGATCCTTCTGCCTTTGTGTCATTATCTACATGTTTGTATTCTTCTGTGTATTAGCTTTTTATGTATTTTTGCCACTGCAAAAAAAATCAATGTGTGTGTGTGCGTGTGTGCCTGCGTGTGCATGTGTGCACATGTGCGTGTGTGCATGTGTATGTGCATGCATGTGCAGTGTGTGTACATCTGTGTGTATACACTTGAATGTGGGTTAATAGTAGTTTATCTCAGGACTCAGCCCAGGGAAGGTTCCATTTAGTCATACTTCAACTTGGAGCTTTTGAGAAGTACAGGGTAGATAGGGGAGGAGAGAGACTTTTTTAGAGACTCATAGACCTCAAGTAGGTCTGCTAGGCAGAGAGTAATTTGGAAGCATATTGTTCAAAAACCAACGGGGATGGATGTGCATTGAGCTCATGCTGAGGAGAAAAAGACTCTTTCTACTGGGGTCTTTTGAGAACAAGGGCTCCTGCTCTAATTGAATCTTCCTTCTACCTCCATAGAGACTACACAGCACCCATCATGCCTGAGCTTCCTGGTGGGGGATACTGTGGAAAGAGACATGATACACACACACATACACACACACATGCACAAACACACACTCACACACAAACATACACATATATACAAACACATACTCACACATACACACACTCACACAATACACAAACACACACTCACACACATACACACACACACACATACATACCCTCACACAAACACACACACACACACACACTTCCAGATAAGTCTGGAGTCATGAGCATCCCATACTGAACTTAACCCTCTTCCTCTTGCTGTCCATCTTCGCCCTCATCCTTCCATCCACCAACATCTGCTGAGCCCACTTCTTCCATGTGCTGGACATCATGGGATGATGTCATGCTTTGGAGATGTTCATCATCTGATCACTTTCCCGATATTCCTGCTGCTATGACTTCATCCAAACCACCATCACTTATACCTCCTTGTTGAAATGGGCCATGCCATACCACATAACCAGACCCCGCTCCCCTCCTATTCTCCTTTGTGTGTGTGTGTGTGTGTGTGTGTGTGTGTGTGTGTGTATGGGTGATTGTGCATGTGGACACCAGAGGACAATGTCTAGTACAGTGATTCCCAACCTTCCTAACACTGTCACCCTTGAATACATTTCTTCATGTTGTGGTGACCCCAACCACAAAATTATTGGTGCTATTTCTAACTGTGATTTTGCTACAGTTATGAATCATAATTATCTGTGTTTTCCCATGGTGTTAGGTGACCTCTGTGAAAGGATCACTGGACCCCCAAGGAAGCCACAACCCACAAGTTGAGAACCATGCTCTAGTCTTTTCCACTTTTGCTTTTAAATTTTAGTTTTTAATTCTGTGTGTGTGTGTATGTATGTGTGTGTGTGTGTATGTGTGTGTGTGTGTGTATGTGTGTGTGTGTATGTGTGTGTGTGTGTGTGTGTGTGAGAGAGAGAGAGAGAGAGAGAGAGAGAGAGAGAGAATATATGAGTGTGTGTGAGTGACTCTGTGTGTGTTTGTGTGTGTAGGTATGTGGTATGTGCATATGGATGCAAGTCCTGTCTTAGGCTAGAATAGGCAATCAGATCCCCTGGAGTTGGAATAACAGGGAGTTGGGAGCCACTCGCTGTTGGTACTGGGTCCTCTGCAAGAACCCTATATACATTCTTAACCTCTGAGCTTTCTCTCTGGGTTCTCATCCACTTCTTAAAGTAAGGCCTGGAACTCACCTAGTCGGATAGACTAGCTAGTCAACAAGTCCCAGGGAGCCATCTGTCTGTCTGTGGGTCTGTCTGTCTGTCTATCTGCCTATCTCTCTCTCTCTCTCTCTCTCTCTCTCTCTCTCTCTCTCTCTCTCTCTCTCTCTCTCTCTCTCATCTACCTCACCCTGAGCATGTACCATACCATAACAGCATGTACCTGTTTCTTTTAGACACCTTCATTCCATGTCCTCATTGATTCTGGGGCTCAAACTCCATCTTCATGCTTGTCGAGTGAATGCCTTACTGATGAGATCTGCACTTCACCCCTTCCCTCTTTTCTCAGCGTCCCAGTGGTGCCCCCCCCCTCCCTGATTACAAACATATAGTTTACAACCTGTGGGTTGCAGTCCTCAGCATAGGTTCTCAACTTGTGGAGTCACAACCCCTTTGGGGTTGTGCTCAAACTTTCACCTGAATCACTGCAACCCCCCTCAGTCAGCCGCCCACCCCCATTTAAAACACTGTCAGATCTGTTTCTGCACCATGGCTGCTCTTTCCCTTATCACAAATCCTAAATTATTTTCTGTACAACATCTTCATAGCTTGAAATATCCTTGCATAATTACTGCTGCTGTGGCCCTAACAGTAAAGAAAGGAATGATCCCACCAAAGACTAATGAGGGAGGAAACAAAAAAAAAAAAAAAAAGGCTCATGCGGAGCGCTTATCATCGTGCCCTCTGTCTGGCAAGGAGCAGGTTCCGAATTGTAATTTATTTTTTATTTTATGTGTGTGCATATTTTACTTGAAAGTTTGTCTGTGTACTACGTGTGTGCCTGGTGCCCCTGGAGGCCAGAGTAGGGTGTCAGATACTCTATGGGTGATTGTGGGGTGCTGAGGGTGCTAGGAACCCGACCTGCATCCTTTGGAAGAGCAGCAAGTACTTTTAACCACTGAGCCATCTTTCTGATCCTGTGATGATAACCTTTAAACATTGTGTGTGTGTGTGTGTGTGTGTGTGTGTGTGTGTACGCCCCATGGAGCTCAGAGGACAGCTTAGGGGAGATGGTTCTCTCCTTCATCCTGTGGGTCTGAGAGAGAGAACTCAGCAACAATCTCTCTTACCAGCCACGGAGGCATCTTGATGGCCCAGTGATCACCCAACAACTGCAGTTATTAAGAACGGGGTTGATTGGTGGTTGGGGCGAGTGGGGGACGTGCGTGAGGTCTGTGATAAAGAGATCTATCTCTACACAGTCGCAGGGGAGGCTAGCAGGAACTGAGGTTCACTGTGGTTGTTTTATGAGTCAGCTACCGGCTCTCTGGAGGAAGATGCTGTCGCATATTTATAGTTTTTATTTGGGTGCAATAACACAATACCACTAAAGTGAGCGTAAGCACGAAAATGGAATTTATTGGAAACATAAAAGGGCCTCAAAGTACATGAAGGTAGGAAGGAGAACCAACAGAGGATGCAACAGGAACCAACGTTTAGAAAACATAACAGTTTCCCTCCCGTCTCTCCTCTCCACAACTGGACCTCTTTTCTGTTGTTCAAATTCGTTTTCTCTGATTCTTAGGTATCTGTATGCTCCCAATATGGGCCTTTTGCAGCCTCCTAAGTTTGCAGCAGAAACAGAACTGTGTCAGGATCTAACAAGCCCATCCCCACCCCTACCCCACCCCCCCACCTCTGCCCCACAAAAACCATCTGACTGGCTGTAGCACCTGTCAAGCATTTTTCTCTGGGCCAATCAGCTGGGATTAGGGTGGAGAAACGGAGATCAGAAATGGAACGTTCTGTTTTATTAGTGGGAATGCCCCCCTCCCCCCATCTCTGTAGAAGGAAACCGTGGAAGTCTTAGCTCAGAATCTCCACTGAGAGGAGAATCTGGGGGGTGGGGAATGGCCTATGGGCTGGTGGTCTGACTAGGAAGAGAATCCAGGGAACAGGAGAGCAGGATTTGAAATGCTGAGTTAAGGGGTGATGAGATAAACCCCGCCCACAGGTGTGCTGTGTGTGTGTGTGTGTGTGTGTGTGTGTGTGTGTGTGTGTGTGTATGTGTGTGTGCATTCACCTGTGGATACATGTGCACGAGGGAACTGGTTACTGTCCTCCCTATTCATGAAGGCAGGCTCTCTCAATCAAACTCCGAGCTTGTGGATGGTCTAGCCCTCTTGCTTTGGGAATCCTTCTGGAGTTGGGACAAAGGTCAGGCCACCATCTAGGCCATGAGCATTCCTGTGGATTCTGGTGATCTGAACTCCAGTCCTGACGCACACGTGGCAAGCGCTTTGACTACTGAGCTATTGCCTCAGCCCCACAGTTACTCAGCTGACTGCTGATGTGGACAGCAGGGGCCCACACTCAACCAAGGATCTCTGAAAATGATGTAGAAAGCCCTTCAGAAATGCTTCCCCCAACCCCAAAGAACACGTGGAAGGAGATGGTGTCTTTCAGTCTCTTCTACCCACGCACCGGCACAGCTCTTGCATCAAACCCTAAAACAGAAAGTCAGAGGAGTATGCTGCTGAAGCAGGGTGCTGTCCACATGCACCGGAAGCAGGTGTAATTCACAAGAGCAATGGTCAGAACCAGAGCGCGCGGGGGTGGGGGTGGGGGGTGGGGGCAGCAACACATGCACGGGCACATAAGGCTGTGCAGTGTTTGCAGGTCACTGAGCTATTGCCTCAGCACCTGCCAGGAGAGCTTCCTGGAGGCAGGGGCAATCCCTGTCTCTTGGGTCATCTCAGTGTCTTTTTAAATGGATGAATAAATAGATGGGAAATGGTGTTAAGGTGCTCCAGGAAAACAAGAGTTTTGCCTGCCTTCCCTATGAAAACCAAGTCTGGGCACACATAGTCAATGGTAATATGCGTCCACGTATTTTAAATTGTGGAAAGTGGTGTGTGTGTGTGTGTGTGTGTGTGTGTGTGTGTGTGTGTGTGTTGCCAGAGTTGCTTTTGCACTTCCATTATGTAGGTCCGGGGGATTGAACTCAGGCTTTGAAGTGAGCACCATTTCCTGTGGAGCCATATTGTCAGCCCGCCCCCCTCCCCCAACATCACCCCCCCCCGCCCCTCATTCTCTTACAAGGACCATCTGTTTCATCAACAAGTCAGGTGCACTTGGAAAGGTAGATGGTATTCTCCCATTTAGGGCTGAAGAACAGACCTAGGGGTGACCAGATGCCCAATGTCAGCTCTTCTGACTGCTTCAACCCATTTTCAAGTTATATAGCTATTGTTAGACCCAGAGCCCAGACCTTTCCTTCTTTTGTGCTCTCTCCTCTGTGGGTAATTGTGAGCAGTAGATACAATGTTAAAATCCAAAGCAGTTTCTAAGTTTGTTTCATTATAAGGGGAATGCAACCCTCAGGAGCCATCCCCGCAGCTTTAACTAAATTTACTCTTTCAAGCTGTGGAGGGGGGCAAGATAAGGATCTGATGGAGACCCCATTTGGTGAAGGGCCCCGGGCTGGCTCACACCTGATAAGCCTGCAGGTGAGGAATCAATAGAGCCCTTTCAGGCCAGCCATTATCCAACAAGGGAAAAAAATCATAAAATAAACAGCACCACGCCATCAAATCAGATTAAGCAGATAACAGTTCTGCTGACTCTGGGGCCACGTTAGGGGAAAGCAACGCAGGGAGAGAATTAGCCGTTTATGAGTTCAGCTCTCTCCTGCATGTGTTTTTACAAGTGCTTATATTCTTGCTGAAGAGGGGCAGGAAAGGGGAGAGTGAATTTCCACTTACAGCTGGAGTTTCTCGCCCAACACGACCTTGTCCTGCTGTCTTGGGTCAGTTCTTCTCTGCCCACAGAAGAGTTTGTAAGATGCTTAATTCCTCTAGCATTGAAGTTTGCTCCGCAAAAGCCTTGCCCCACTCCCTGATGCTGGGACAGTGGTTTTTTTTTTTTTTTTTTTTTTTTTGCCTTGACAGTGAGCCTTAGTTTTCTTATCTGGAGTAGAGGCCAGAGGGTAGTCATCCTACAAGGGAAATTGTAGGAATAATCTCTTGGGCATTGTGTAAAAGCATTACCTGTCAATAGGATCGAATAGGCGGGACATTCAGCTGAGAGGTAGGAATTCTGGGAAGGAATCAGGCATGGGAGCTGTGGAAGAAATCAGACATAGGAAACTGAGGGGAGGTAACCAGCCAGATGGCAGACATAGAATCATATAAATGGATTGATTTAGTTACAAGCTAGTTGGGGCGCAAGACTAGCTTAAGGCATAGGCATTAATTAATAAATAAATAAGTCTCTGTGTCATTGTTTGGGAACTGGCTCTGATATAGAAAAGCCCAAATGGTTACAAAAATTGTTGGGGTATCAGAAGAAGAGAGAGTGTGTGTGAGGCAAGAACAAGGGTTTGATTCTGTCATCTTGTCCTGACTCCACTGTTTCTAGAACCATCAAAGATGCTCTCCTGAGACTGGGGAGTTGATTCAGTCTGCAAAGTGCTTGTTGTCTGTGATGGCTAGTTTTATGTCACCTTGCTACAAGCTGGAGTCATCTGAAAGGAAGAATCCTCAATTGAGAAAATGCGTCCATAAGATCCAGCTGTAAGGCATTTTCTTAATTAGTGATTGACAGGGAGGGCCAGCCCATTGTGGGTGGAGCCATCCCTAGGCTGGTGGACCTGGGTTCTATAAGAAAGCAGGCTGAGCAAACCATGGGGAGCAAGCCAATAAGCAGCACCCCTCCATGGCCTCCACATCAGCTGCTGCCTAAGGTTCTTGCCTTGCTTGAGTTCCTGTCCTGACTTCCTTTGAGAATGAACAGCAATGTGGAAGTGTAAACACAAAACAAAACAAAACAAAACAAAACAAAACAAAACAAAACAAAACAAAACAAAACACCTTTCCTCCCCAAGTTGCTTTGGTTGGTGTTACATCACATTGAAAGTGACCCTAACTAGAACAGTTAGACAGTGGGCAGTGCTAAAGACCTGCATTTGATCACCAACCAGAACCCACGAAAAAAGCCAGGTGTTGTGGCTCACACATATCATCCGGCTGTTCAGTGGGCACTGCATGGATCCCTTTGGTTTCCTGGCTGCCAACCAAGGCTAATCAGTGAGACCCAGCTCCCAGCAAGAGACACTGCCTCAAACAAACAAACAAACAAACAAACAAACAAGGTGGGTGGTTCCTGAGGGACATCATCAACTGAGGTTGACCTCTGACCTTTACACTCCTGTGCCAACATGTGTGTAAGTGTGGGTATGTCCCTCCCCCCATGGAAGCTAGAGCTGGTGTCTCCAGCGTTGCCTACTGCCTTGCTGACCACAGACTGCTGGCCCTGTGGCTGGCCTAACAGAATCCAGGAAACAAGGAAGTTTCCAACTTTTCTGTGTTCCTCTGGACTCTGCTTCCCATGGAATCTCTGGACTTTATCTTTTATCTTATACCACTGTGATGGCCAGGTCCTCTTGGCTGCCTATACCACTGTGATGGCCAGGTCCTCTTGGCTGTCTATACCACTGTGATGACCAGACTCTCTTCACCTGGATCTCCTCCTTAGTCTTGTTAATAATGATATTTTAATTGTTGGCATTGATCTGACTAGTCTCCAGATCATCCTCTTATCACCAATCAGTCCTGAGTCAGGTGGATGTGGTTGGATTTTAAGTAGAGCTATCCCAGCAGTCCCCCCACCCCCACCCAGGGAGTACTGTTCACGTTATAAGCAGTGTGATCTCAACACTCCGGAATTTTGCAGTGTCCGATTCCATTGGCTGGTGGTCTTTGGTGGCTGAGAAAGAATAAACTACTTTCTACAACATTCTCAAGCCACAGCAAGACATTCCTTATGCAATTGGTCTTGAGTGTGTGTGTCAATCGACTCTGTCTTATAACCCAAAGTCCTTCACCTACAATGGTGGTTTTATAAACTTAGCTTGAACTATAGTTCCCAGAACCCTCTATCCTATCTGTTCCTGATGCCACACGGGAAAGTTCTTTAGAGAACTGATTTGGAGCAACAGCCATTTTCTCATCCTCTCTAGAGCATAGGTAAAGCATTTCTGTGGTTCAAACATGAGATTTCGGGCTCTTCTCATTAGCGTGGATCCGTCTTCCCATGAACCCCTTTCCTCTCCAGCTTCTCACTCAAAGGTTGATGTGAAGGTCAGCAGTTACTCCGCTCCCTAGTGAAAGGTGCCAACCTCTCTTTCAGGACACTGGCATCATCAAGATCAAAGGTCTGAGAACTGACCTGCTTCCAGCTTGTGACCTTGAAGATCCTAGGCTTCTCTCGCTAGATGAACTTCACACCTCTCCCTTCCAAGGGCTCAGCTCCTACCAGAGGGATATGAATGGGACACCATTGCCATTAACCAACTTCAGTGACTGGGATTGCCAGCAAACAATGAAGCCAGGGCTGAGGTTAGGTTCCTTTGCCCTTCCTGACTATACAGTATACGTTGCCAACATCAGATCAAAGACAGCAGAGACCATCTAATCACTGTCCTGGCTTCAATATGCTTGGCCCAGGGAGTTGTGGGAGGTGTGGCCTTGTTGGAATAGGTGTGTCACTGTGGGTGTGGGCTTTAAGACTTTCATCCTAGCTGCCTGGAAGCCAGTCTTCCACTAGCAGCCTTCAGATGAAGATGTAGAACTCTCAGCTCCTCCTGCACCATGTCTGCCTGGATGTTGCTATGCTCCTGCCTTGATGATAATGGACTGAATCTTTGAATCTGTAAGCCAGCCCCAATGAAACGTTGTCCTTATAAGAGTTGTCTTGGTCATGGTGTCTGTTCACAGCAGTAAAACCCGAACTAAGAAAATCACCTTCACACCTAAGTAAAGTCATATGTTTGGAACAAGTCTCCCATGTAGCATTAAACTTTTTCCATGGCTGCTTCATCTGAACTCTGAATGCTACACTTTCCATGGGGAATCTTTTCCTGATAAATGTTGTGGTCGGGCCTATTTTGGACTCTATCATTGTAAGGCCTGGATGGTTAGGTGTGTAGGTGGCTTCTCTGGGAGTTGATCTTAGGAAGCAGAAGCTAAAGGCATGAGCACAACTGATAAACAGCCAGGAAGGAGCTCATCTTTATAGGTGATGCTGTGCACAATGGGTCTCCCAGAAGCCTTGGAGGCAGAAGAGCTTAGATTTTTATATTATCTGGGGCCTAGGATCCTGCAGTGGCCTTCAGTATCAGAGTCCCACATTCCCAGGATCCACTGCCTGTGGCTGAGTATGTTCTCGGAGTTTTAATGAAAGTATAGAGGCTGTGGAGGCTAGAACTCAGAGAGACAGTTATGCTCTGAGTGAGGCAGCACTGGAGAGCTTAGGTCAGAAGAGGAATTTGGGGAGGGACTTGGGTACCACAGGCATCACTTATTCTATCAAAGCTGCTGTTTACAAGATCAGGTCTCTCTGTGCTTTTTCATCAGGAAGAAATAAGAAAATAAATGCATATTTCAATGAATGCTCAAATAAGTAAAGATTCTAGGACTTTCTAATGGTAAAAACCTACTATAACACTTGTGCATGCGCACACACATGTGTTCTGACTCTTTACCACTTCTTTTCCTCCTGCATTCCTCTTCCATTGTGCAAAAGAGGGACTTTCTAGAAATAGGCACTTGAGAAGTGAATGTTTCTTGACTTTCCAAGGAGTTTTCACTGGGAACAAATGAAGGCTACAAATGAGCCTGTTCATCCTTGAATTATAATGAAGATAATAACACTTCATGTTCACATAAACACAGACAGGAGGGGAAGGGAGAGAGGGAGAAAGGAGAAAGAGAGAGACTGACAGAGAGACAGAGAGACAAAGAGACACACACAGAGAGACAGACACAGAGAGACAGAAACAGAGAAACAGTCACAGAGACATAGAGAGACAGTCAGAGAGAGATACTCAGAGAGACAGAGAAACAGACAGAGAGAGACTGGGGGGGGGGAGGTAGCTCAGTTGCTAAAGTCTTCGGCGTTTCAGAACTAGAACCTGAGTTTGAACCCCTATAACTCCCATGAAATCGCTGGTTGTGGTGGCATGTGAATATCATCTCAGCACTTGGAGGTGGAGCTGAGGTGACCTTAGGAGCCTGCTGGCCAACCAGCCTAGCCTAGCCTACTTGGAGAGGTCCAGGCCAGTGGAGGACCCCTCCTCAAAAACAAGGGACAGCTCTGAGGCTGTCTTCTGGCTATCCATCCGTGCATGTGTTTAGATATGCACACACACACAATGCACACACACACACAGGGGGGGTAGGGAAAGAGGGGAGAGAGAGATCTATGAATATAAAAATGCAACATCTCTGTGTTTCCAGTGTAAGACTGGAATTAATAAGAGACAATTCTCAGGGACTCATTGTAAGCCAGGGGTTTGGCTGAGAGCTAGTTTCCTGCTCTGGGCTAGCTCCTCTCACCCCCCTCCCCCCTTTCCCCATCATGGGCTTCATTTTTAGTTCTACTCAGGTTTGGTGAGGAATGAAGTGGTCTCTTCCAGCCTGAGCCTAGAACCATGACACCTGTTGGTGCTGAGAACACAAACCTGCAACCTCAAAAGACGTAGGAGACACCCGTCAAGTCTGTTTCCATCTTTTTCAAGGTCATTATCTATTCCTATGTGCAGATAGATCTTAGTATCATTTGAGACCCTCGATGGTAAGGATGCCAGCGGCAGCTCCTGATGGGACTGACATGATGAGGCCGGGGTTCCGAGAGGAAATGTTACTTGGCATCCATCCCAACGAGGTATTTGGAACCAGCCACATAGTAGGTGCTCACTCCTCATTTCGGTTGTTGTAGAAGGCTGCTGAGCCATGGCGGTTTAAAGCACAGAATCCAGGGGTAGGGTTATGGGTGTCGAGCCCTAACTCTGCATTTCTGTGGGAAGGTGTGATGGGGTCTAGTGACTTGATCTCAGCTTTCCTCACTGAAATGGGAGCAGTAACGGCTGCTTTGTATGTTCAGAGGGTTCAATGGAAGTGTGAGGTGTCCACAACATTTGACACATAGTAGACTCCAGGTTGTAGTAGTTATGATGGTGATGATGAGGATGGTGGTGATGGTGGAGATTGTGGTGCTGGTGGTGATGATGAAGATGAAGATGATGATGATAATGGTGGCCACAGTGATTGCTATAGTGATTGTGATGATAGTGACGTATGAGCTAGACACGGACCTCTGGGAGTTTCAGTCATTTCTTGGTCATGCGTCCAGTGCCAGTTCAATGGCTTCTCCATTCCTCAGCAGGTGAGCTAGGCAGAGGGCCTCCGATGCTATTTTAGTGGCTTCCTGACAATTGTTTCTTATTCAAGCCAGTGTTTCACTGATGCACTGTTGACCTCTGTACAGGGCCAGGAAAAACTACTGGCTGGTGGGGGGGGGGGGGGCAGGAGCAAGGCTTTCAGTCTCAGGCATTCCCAGTGGGGGGTCCCGGCCTGCATCTGCTCACTCAAGTGCCTGGCCTCTGACATATTTGCAACAAATTCTTATCTGGAATCAGCCTTTTGCAATGGCTCTCCCTTTATTACCTCCATCCACCCTGCCCCCGCTGGCTCCATTTGACCTTTAATAAGCACCTCTCTTGTGCTGGGCTGCTGGTAAGTTACTGCCTTCCCAGCATCCCCCGGGGCAGGCTGCCTTCCCGAGCCCCTGGCCTCTCTGCAGCTTGTGAGAACTACATTTTAATCTGTGTCCATTATTTCCACCCTCTGCCACCTGTGTTTTAGAGACAAGGGGAGGAGAAGGTGGCCTTTTTCCTTCCCCCTCTTGTCTCGGGCCTTTGTGTGTGACCTTATCTTTCATGTATTCTCTTCCTGTGCAGGATCCTCCGCTTGGGTCATTGTCCTCTCAGCACCAGCATCCTCAAAGCCCCAGAGGTCACGACAACCTAATACCCAGGAGTCCCCGATGGGCCTTGAATGGAACTGAAAAAGCCTCAAGCATTCTGTGATCACTGCAGCCCAAGTCCATGCTGACACACTGCACCTGCAGTGACTTCCTGCTCCTGAGACACTGCACCTGCCATGAATTCCTGCTCCTGAGACACTGCACCTGCAGTGACTTCCTGCTCCTGAGACACTGCACCTGCCATGAATTCCTGCTCCTGAGACACTGCACCTGCAGTGACTTCCTGCTCCTGAGACACTGCACCTGCCATGAATTCCTGCTCCTGAGACACTGCACCTACAGTGACTTCCTGTTCCTGAGACACTGCACCTATTGTGACTTCCTGCTCCTGAGACACTACACCTGCAGTGACTTCCTGCTCCTAAGACACTGCACCTTCAGTGACTTCCTGCTTCTGAGACACTGCACCTGCTGTGACTTCCTGGTTTTTTTATGTGTTTGTTTTCACACAACATGTCACCCATCTGATACCTGAAAGTGTATCCATAGATCTCCATGTTGAGAGCATTTCATTATCCCCAAAGGACCCCTGTTCCCACAGTGAATCCCCTCACAGAACCCTGCTCCCTGCCCGGACAAGCACCCATCTACTTTGTTTCTACAGTGTGCTTGCTCTGGTCTTGAGCTACCAAGGAAACACCAGGTGGGCATTCGTGTGCTCTTCATGCAAAATGATGCATTTCATTGCAATAATTCCACCCAGCATATACAGTATCGCTCATTTTGCTTCTATTCACCTTCCTCCCCCCCTCTCTATGCCTCTCCCATAGATTCCTTCCTTACTCCCACCCAGACAGCCCCATGAGTATCTCTGGATTATTTTTGATGTTGTTCACTTAACAAGGTAGTTTCAAGGTCCATCTGTGTTGTACTACGTATCAGTGTTTGTTCTTTTCGATGGCTGCATAATATTCCATTGCTGCATGGAAATACAGTTTTTGGGTTATCCTTCCCAACCATTGATGAGACTTGGGGTGGCTTATGCCTTCAGCTACTACATGATGCTCTTGTAAATGTTTGTGCACAGACTTGTCTGCCCACGTATGTCTGATTCTCTGTGATATGTACCAGAATAGACAGGTTGTGTCCTGTAGTAGGTCTTTACTTAAGTGTTGAATATATCCTAGCAGCTGTGTCCTCTCTCAGCTTTACCAGCAGTGTTTTCTGACTTTCTATGGCTTCCTCAGGATCTACTGATCTGCAGTTTGGGGGTTGTATCATCCCAGAGAGTCTGAAATCTTCTGTGGCTTTGATTTGAATTTCCTTAGTGACTAATACTGCACATTTTCCCATGTGTATCATTCTTGGAGTCATGTCATATCCATAACTTCCATCTATTTAAAATTGGATTATATGTTTGGCTGTTGTTGAATGATTATTTTTTTCTCTTATAAATATTGTTATTATATCTTTGAGAGGCTTGCAGAACATGTTTTGAGCATATTCACACCTCCTTCCCTGACTCTTCCCAGACCCATCCTTTTCTCTCCCTACCCAACTTTGAGTGTGTGTGTGTGTGTGTGTGTGTGTGTGTGTGTGTGTGTGTGTTGCTCAAATATTTTGGGCATGTGGTCTTCCCATAGATCACAGTCAATTTATCAAGCGTTACACTTAGAGAACACTGTTTCTCCCATTCCCAGCAGCTAAACAATTGTCGGTAGTTAGGACTGTGGATGAGGCTGTATGCCTAACTCCCCTCTCTGTGCTGGGGTTTTTGTCTGGTTTGCTTTGTATGGGTCCTGTACAGTAGATGCTATCACAACTACTGTGAATTAACATGTGCATCTGCCCTGAGGTGTACAGAAGAGGATGCTTCCATGTCTTCATCTCCCACCTCTGCCTGACACTTGCTGGTTCCTCTTCCATGGTGATGGCCTTGGAAGGAGAGGGATACAGAATCTCTATTACATTTAAGACTGAGAATTCTGCAGTCTCTTACACATCTGCTCATTGGGCAATTGTGAGTTTCTGTGTTGATAAGCATCTACTGCAAATAAAAGCTTCTCCCACAAGGTTGAGGAATGCACTGATGTATTGATATGATGAGAAGTCATTAGGAGTCAGTTTAATACTGTGTCCGTTTAGCAAGATAATAGTGGTAGGTTCTCACCACTCAGATGGTCTATGACCATCTAGCCATGGTTTTTTTTGGTTGATTCAATAATGATGCCAGGTATGGATTTCACAGTGTGGAGTAGGGCTTAAATCCAATCAGAAAGTGGTTGGTTGCTCCTGTGACATTCGTGCCATGATTGCACTATTGGGTGTGTCCTACCAGTCGATATTGTACCACACGGCTAGGGATGATTTATGATTACTCTTCTAGAAGCATCCATGACACTTTCAACAGCATGAAAGCTAACTGGTATAGATGACGCTTCCAGGTCAGTACTACCTGGATTTCTCCATGTTTTATGACTCTAATGTATGGCGTCGTCAGCAGTAGAATTTCACCATCAGGTTCCAAGAGCAACGGCAACACCCTATACTATCGGGGAAGGTAGGAGACCATATTGGCCATTGGCAACACCCTATACTATTGGGGAAGGTACAAATCCTATGGAAGTGTTCCTGACACTGGGTTTTTTCTGTGTTAGCCTGTGGGGTCTAGTGGGGGCATTGTTGCCCTGTACATATGTGTGTCTATGTAATTGAGGGAGCTTCAGGGTTGATAAGTTTCCATATTTTTTTTCCGAAGGTCTTTAGTGTTGTCTGTTCTTCACCATACCCTGTCCTCTACCCTGCTCTCTGCTCCCCAATGGTAGTTTAATTCTTCCTGTCTTCTTAATCTCTTTAATTCTTTATACCAGCACGTTCTGTCTCCCCTCTGATATTTTGGCTATAAGCCTAGCCTTTGAGAGCTGAGCCATCTCTCCAGCTTTCTCTGTCCCCTCTTTTTAAAGTCCCTCTCCATAGCCTTTTAGTAACTTCCTGACCTCTCCATAAGTGCTCCAAATGAAACATGCATATCTGACGTTTCAAAGGTAATAATATCCACAGATGACAGAACACATGTGAAATTTGTCTTTCTGGGTCTAGGTTACCTCATCCAGAATACTTGTTCCCGGCTCCATCCATTGACCTGTGAGTTATGTGATTTCATTTTTATTAAAAGCTGAATAATATTCCACTGTGTGAGTGTGTGAGTACAACCCATTTTCATGATCCATCCATCAGCGCATGGATATCTAGATGGTTCATGGCTAACCTCAGATGTTTTAAAGTAGACACTTTGATGGAGTTGCTCTTCAAGAGAATACTTGAGCATTAGCTTTGTCCTACCTCCCCACTGCCAAGCTTAAATGCCACTTCTTCTAGAAAGCCTTCCCAGAATGCACCACTAGATAATGTCACTGTCAACTCCAATCTTAGGCTGGGTCACTTGCCAGGCCCCCTTCTGAGAGGAGAAGAGTTTCAGAGGCATGGTAGGCACCTAACAAATGCTGAGTAAGAGAAGGGATTGGTGTGATGGCAGGAGGAAGTTTAGAAAGAAAGACATACGGACCCCATTAAAAAATGGCACAGAGTCACATCCCAGAGGTGAGATGTAAATTCAGATCTGTGTGATTCAACGCCCAGAAAGCCTCCTTGAGCCTCTGAGTTTCTCTTGCTTCTCTATCTTTCTCTGACAGTAGACCCTGAGTTGTTCTCCTAGGGGGACATGTGATACTCATCTTCACTGTCATCATGGTGATGTTTGGAATCGCCTGGAAGACACACACACACACACACACACACACACACACACACACACACACACCTGGGTGTGCTCTGAGAGTGTTTCCAGTGAGGTTTAACTGAAGAGGGAGAGACCTGGTATAGTTGGCACCATCCAATTCTAAGATTGAATAACAAGTGAGGTAGAAGTGAGCTGAGTGCCAGCATTGCCAGCATTCAGCAATCTTTGCCTCATTGTGGATGTCTCATGGCCATGCTCTCTCATTCCTGCCCCATCCTTCCTCACTGTCATGGACACCATCCCCTCTAACTCTCTAGCCAAAACAAACCTTTCCTTCCCTAAGTTGCCTTGTGAGATTATTTTTGCTACGACAATGAAGAAAATGGCTACTGTGGCTGTCATGTGCTGGAAATGATCTATCTGTTAGAGGGAAAGAGTTTGAGTCTCTGGGAGTGTGCTTGGCGTGCACAAGGAGCATGCATAAAAGGAGTGTACAAGAGCTTTGGCTCCTTGTCCTCTGACATACTCAGTAACGCTTCCCGTTTTCATTAAAGATACGACATTTTATAAGAACCATGACACACAAATTATCAAATTCCACTGCTCGGTGAGACTTGGAGTGAAATATGAAATAAATATAAACGATGCTTTCTATGGCCACCTTGGTCTCCTGAGTGAAGGGAGCGGATCTGGAGTTAACCAGCTCAGCAGGCGTGTTCCACTACAGAGCCAGCAGAAGGATTCTGAACAGCAACGAAGCCGTGTGTCTTCTGGTACCATCCAATGGGACTCCAGTTATTCTGATAAACAGTCCGAGAAACTTGATGTGACATTTATACTTGGACTGGATCCCACAGACATGTAACACCCTGAGGGCTCTAATGAACAAATAGAAGACTTGAATTTTATTATCCAGATTTTTTTTTGTAGCCTTGAATAAAGGGGAGTGACATTCAGAAGTGTCTCCTAAATCATGGGAGAGAGATCCAATTATGTTCGCTGTCGTTTGCCTTATCTCTACTTAGAAGAATCTAATTTCCTATAAATTAGTTACCTGAGTATGATATACCAAAATCTCTCCCCCAATCAAACAAGTGATCACTCTCCATAAAGTTCAATGACAGAGAAATTCGAGCCCTCGAGCTTGGGATGGGCTCCGTGCATCTGGGTCCTGCTATGTAATGTTACAAGTGCAAGTGAGAGAGTTCTAATAATACATTCTCTACATTTATAGTACAGCAAAGGTGACATCTAAATAAGGAAGCCACCAGAGACTTATATTGCACACATAAAATTTGGGGGAATGAATCATTTCTAATCAGTCTTCATTCATCACATTTCAGCTCCCTAGGAAATGTGTGAATCCACTTCTGCAGACCCCTGGGCCTTCGGTCATAATGGTGGGAAAGAATGTTGCTCCCAATAGTCTCCATATATAGGCCAACTGAAGGCCCAGACAGGTCAAGGGGCTTCATCAGGCTTCCTTGATAAAAAGCCAAGAAAGCCTTTTTTTTTTTTTTTTTTTTTTTGGCTAAGTCAAGATAATTGTAGTCTTGCTGTGCCAAGCAGAAAGGTCTCATGGGAATCCAGGGGAAGTAGAATGGGCAGACCTGGCAAGGGCAGGGTAAGGACCAGGAGCCCAGGGTTGTAATGATTCACAAAACTCCCTTGCTGCTGTGGGGTCATAGTTGAGTGTCTGCTTGTTTGTGTAACATTCCATCTTGGCTTGACCTCCTGTGGCCTCCTCCTTCACAGTGGTCCCCAATTCTACCTGACTTACTATGTGCCAGTGTTGGTAGCTCCTGGAACATCTTCTCCTCTTTAAGTTGCTGAAAGAGACACACTTCTTGTAGAGGACCAGAGTTCAGTTCCCAGCACCTACAGATACCTGTAAGTCCGGCTGCAGGGGTCCCAATGCCAGCTTCTGTCCTTCTTGGACATTTGCTTGTGTGGATGCCCCTCCGTATACACATATACTTAAAAATAAACTATTTTAAGAGACTTCAAGAGTAGTCCTCTAGCCTCTACCTTGTGTGCTGTGGCTTGTGTGTGTGTGTATGTTCAGACACACAAATTAAATAGTGTTTTTAAAAATAAAAAAATATAATCTCAGATAGAAGTAAAATCTATAAAGGGAAAATAAAGGATCTAAGAGAATCCAGTGTCGTGGGGTGGATTCCCTGAGCCTCCTGTTATTGGACATCTGGTTAAAGGCCATAGCCACTGCTGACCCCCCAACTCTTCTTCCCTCCCCCTTTCCCCTTCTCCTCCCTTCCTCCTCCTCCTCCCTCCCCATTCTCCCTCTCCTTCTCCAGCTCTTTCTTTCTCTCCTCTTGCCTTTCTTCCTTCCTCCCCTCTTCCATCTCTTCTTCCTCTCCTCCTGTTTCTCCTCCTTCTTCTCCTTCTCCTCCTCCCTCTCTTCTTCCCTCTCCTCTTCCCTCTCCTCCCTCTCTTCCTCCCTCTCCTCTTCCCTCTCCTTCCTCTCTTCCTCCCTCTCCTCTTCCTTCTCTCCCTTCCTCTCTTCCTCCCTCTCCTCTTCCTTCTCTCCCTTCCTCTCTTCCTCCCTCTCCTCTTCCTTCTCTCCCTTCTTCTCTTCCTCCCTCCCCTCCTCCTCCTTCACGTCCTCCTCCACAGGGTTACCCAGGTAGCGGTGGTGGAACAGAGAGGAGATGCTTTAGAATCATAAACTTCTCATTATATAAAAACCTGGAAGAAGAACATTTCCTATACACAGAAAGTGCAAAGGCTCCAGGCTAAAAAGAGCACTGGAGGCTTCCAGTTCAGCCAGGAAGCTGACGGGACTTAATTAAGATGAGCCAAGAGCAGGTAGGGACAGAAAGAGGCAGATGTCAGACTTTTATCCTGGATTGCATAAACCAGGGGCAGGGGTGGTGGATTTTATTAGGACAGAGTGAGAGGGGCTGAACTGTATTTTAAAATATTCTCCTGCTTCTGTGGGCAGGCTGGGCCCACCATTCTTCTCCTCGATCCAACAAAATCAACTCATACTTAGAATTCCAGCGTTCACCTCCCTCCTCTCCTCTCCCTTCCCACTTGAGGACTAATCGGCCATGATGTCCCACCCATGGCTGAGTTCATTTGCAAGTAGATTTCTCTTCTCTTTGTTCTTCCGGGGATCCTTGGTCTGGATCATTCTGTAGCCCCAGCTAGCAGAATCAAAAGAAGGAGAGGAAGAGGAAAGGGGGGAGGAGGAGGGAATAGGCCATGGAGGAGGAGAAGAAAAAGAGAAGGAGAAGAAGAATGAGAAGGAGAGGAAGAGGAGGAAAAAGAAGGAAAAAGAGGGGATGAGGAAGGAGGAAAAGGGAAAGAGAGGGGAAGGAGATAGATGAACAGGAAGGGGTGTCAGCTGCTGCTGCATGAACCCTCATGTCCAACAAAAAAAGGATTAATCAAATCCATTCACCACAACCCTCAGCCATCAAACATGGTTCTGAGAAGTTGCCATTGCTGTTACACCATCGTGACAGATCTTATACTAGCAATAATGACGCTGCTCCATAATCTTTAACTGCATCATCTTTGTGACATACTTATTTATTCCGATCATACATATTTATTTCGATGTGTGTGTTGAGTGTGAATGCCTGTACAGAGGTCAACCTCAAGTGTTGTCCTTAGGTGCCACCCAGCTGGTTCAAGGAGGCAACATCTCTAACAGGCTTGGGACTCACCCATTAAGCTGGCTAGACTGTGTGATCAATCGCACAAGCCACCTGGCTTCCTTGTTTATCTGGGTGCTGAGGATTGAACTCAAGTCCTCCTGCTGGGGCAGCTCACACTTCCTGTCTGGGTCCCCTCTCCTTCTGACAGAGAGGGATTAGCACACTCTTGTCCCTAGCTCACGGATGTGGAAATCAAGGCTTGAATACCTTGCTAAGAATCCCCGAGCCAGTAAACAACCCACATTCTAGAATTATGCCAGTCAGCTTCCCAGCTTCATCATAGCTGGGCTGCACTGTTGGCTAAAGGGGTGTTGGCTGGCTTCGAAATAATAGGGGTGCCCTCAAACCTGTCTCTCTGTGTGTTAAAAGGGCATCCAGCTCAATGTTAAACATCATTATCTCTAGGTGGTTAATTATGGAAGATTTCTCCATGTGTTTATGCTTTCTGTAATTAGACTTAAACAAAAACAATTAAAGATCTCTGTGTGGTTTTTCTTTCATGCTCAGCCCCTTTCTCCTCCCCCTGTGGCCTCAAGGCCAGTGCTGGGGCTCTCTTCGAGGATGAAGCTGGATGGCCTCTTCCCCTCGGCCTCTTGGCTCTGCAATTTCAGCACAATTCTCTCAAGCGCTTCAAATTTTCCTCTCATTCTGGAGGCTGAGTTGGTGGCTATTATTCACTCCCTAGGATAACTTATTGTTTCTTAGCTAGAGGCTTGAATAATGCAATTTGTTAAAGAGCCAGGTCCCAAAATGTTTGCCGTGGATGGTATGCACCATCATGTTTAGCAATGGTCAAGGCTCCCCTGAGTCAGGGCCAGGAAGTTCCTGGTGATAAACAAATGAACAGCTTGGTTCATTGGGAGACTAGACTTGAGGAGTAAGTGTGAATGAGGGAGGCTCTGTCACAGACTTGAGAACCGAACTCCTCCCATCTCCAATAGCCTTGTGGAAGATAGGGAATTTGTGTCTTAAGTAATGTCATTGGGATATTACTGCTTCAGCCTCTCAATTGTTGGGATAACAAGTGTGTGTTGCTATGCTTGTTTTGGACTATCTCTTTGGACTTGCTCTCCAGGCCTGCATTTTTTTCCCCACAAAGGCAGTAGCTACTAAGTGTCCATTTTCCAGCACCATGCTAAGCAGTGGGGATCTGGCATTCCGGAGAAAGCCCAGGTTCTGCCTTTGTGGACCTCACAGAGTGCAATCTGTGGGGAAGACAGATGCCGGATGCTGCTGAAGCGGGTGAAGAAGGAACTGAGCCTACAGATTCTGCAAAAGCAGCTGCCGGATGCTCTGCTTCCGTGAACATAAAAGGTTGCATATGAGTGAACTTGGCAAAGGTCAAGGAAGGAAGCTACTCATACTGGGGTTGAAAGGTGTGTGTGGGGGATTGAAAATGTATGTATAAGTGGGAGGGGTGGTGGCAGAGGGCTACATGCAGCTGCTGTTGTTCAGCAGAAAGCATGTCTGACACCCAGGTAGAAGTCCAAAAACCACAGTCAGCTTGTGTCATATTCTAAAAATAGAAGAAAGATGTGCAAGGATTTAACTGGGGAAAAAGGAACGTGTGTGTGTGTGTGTGTGTGTGTGTGAGAGAGAGAGAGAGAGAGAGAGAGAGAGAGAGAGAATGTATGTATGTGTGTGCATGCATGTGTGTGCATGCATCAGCATGTGTATGCGTGAAAGAGAGAGAGTATGTGTGTGTGTGAATGCATGAATGTCCATGTATGTATGAGGTATGTGAATGTGTGTGTACCTGTGTGTGTGTGTGCATGCATCTTTAAAGCTGTAGAGTTTTGTGTTGTTGGAGACAGGTTCTTGCAGCACAGTCAGACTAGTCTCAAATCTGTCATCCTCCTGCTTCAGCCTCTCAATTGTTGGGATAACAAGTGTGTGTTGCTATGCTTGGTTTTTTTTTTTTTTTTCAAGAGAAGCCAAACCAAAATATGATAAGTAGATGGAAATGCTCGTTGTCCTGACTTGATCGGTATACATTGTAGACACCAGCTGGATATCACATGGAGCCAGAGAGATGCACATAATGCTTACATGTTGATATAGACTTAAGAACAAAGGTTCAGTTTGTAAGGGCTGTCACCAAACAGGCAGTCAGAGCAGAGAATGAGGGTGCATCCTAGAATGGAGGAGGCTCTTGTCCTAACAAAATTATCCCTTGGTCCAGAAAGTGTTTGTACAGCACCCATGATGTCGCAGGCATAGTTCCGCATGTGGCACACAAACAGAGATGTGGCGAGGCTCCAGGTGTGTGGAACCACAGCCCACCGGGAAGTTACTACAACCAACACCAGAGCCATTACAAGAAGGGCATCCGAGGTAATACAACAGGCTGAAGAACACTGCTCCTCCTGGCAGGTGGACTAAGACGCTTTCAGAAGCCGAGCAGAGTGCTGATGTTAGAGCAGAAGTATGTCCAACCTGGGTCCCATCAACTCTTACAAGGCCATCTCCTCCCCATGATTTTGAGTGGACAGATAGTCCTGGGGGCTGGGGCAGGAGGGCCTGAGAATAATCCCTCTGGTTCACAAAGATTCGGGACCTTGGATGTTTGACACTGGATATGTTCCATTCTTTACAGGTCTGGCTGTCCACAGTTAACATTCTCAGACAAGGGCTCACACCCCGTTCTTGTAAGCGACCTGACAGAAATGAGGTTATTCCAAAGAGATACCGTGTCTCTCAATCTATCAGGCTAGTGACACAGTGGACTCCAAGAAATGGGAATGTCAAGAATTTTGAGCTGGGGGGAGGGAAAGCCTTCAGCTAGGTGGGACCTTGGCTCCTGCAAAGAGACCTCACACCTTTCAACATTTAAAAGACCACCTTTCAGCAGGAGATGGGCTTCCAAACAATGATGCGTCTGTCCTGGATAGGGCCTCATTTTCATCAGGGTTGCTCAGGTGTTCATAAACCTGGTTCTTTCTTCAATCTTTCTTCAGTTCTCCAAAGATAGACTTACGGGGTTCACAGGACCTCTTTGTCCCTCTTCCTAAAGTGACCACATTGAATAAATCTCCTTTTTCTGCCTTTTACCATAAATTTTAATCAAGAAAGGGTAGGTGAACCTGGCCATTGGGCATAGACTGTGACTCCAAGTTCAGTATCATTTTGTGTCATGCCTAGGATTAATAGCTCCTTCCAGAGTGGTGTGTGTGTGTGCGCGCGCACATGTGTGATGTATGCATATTCAGATGTGTATGGGCACAAGTGTGGGTGTACGTGTGCATGTACTCGTGTGCAGGAGTTTGTGGAAGTCAGAGGTCGACAAATATTGGACATTTTCCTAGATGGCTTTCCATCTTACATGCTTAGACAGGATCTCTCACTTGAATCCAGATACCACCATTCTGGCTAGTCCAACTAGCCACCCCATTCCAAAGGGTCCCATCTGGTCTCTTGAGTATTGAATCTCTTGTGTGCTTGAGTGACGGCCCTCAGCATTCACCCCCACATTTATGTAGGAGCTTGGGGTGGGAGTGGAGGGCGCAAACTCCAGTTCTGACACTTGAGCCACAGGTGTTTCATCCGCAGAACCTTCCTCCTGCCTACGCAGCTCCTTTAAGTTTACCTCTTTCTTGTTCTCTTCCACGCATGTGTTTAGTGACCTTTTAATTTTAAAACAGAGATGAGCTGATCACAGGCAGGGCGGAAACGGCCCGGACGCCCGAGCACGTCGCCGCCGCAGTCTATTGCACAGATAGAAATCTCCAGCGTCGATTAGGGAATATGCGTTGAGCTCTGCTCATTAATCAGCGCCTCCTGATAAAGTCTGCAGCAGCCAGAGCGGTGTGTTCTTTCTTTCTCTTTACAGATATAAAAGCCATATCAGTATCTTTATCGATCACTACCGCTATTATTATCAGAACACGCGCGCTCTCTCTCTCTACCGACTCTTCCCCTTCACGTGCTCCGTCTGAAGTCAGAACAGGAAATCAAGGGAAAGTTTCATGTCTGAGGTTTGTGTTTCTCATGACTTGGAACTTGGAGAAAGAGGATGTGTGACCAAGGACAGATCACTTCACTTCTCTGAACCCCAGTCTTACTGACATATTATGGTTTGATCTGAATCGCTGCCCCACGGGCTTGCTTCCCTGGACCCCGCCCTCGCCCCCGCCCCCTAGCTGATAGTGCTATTTGGAAAGCCTGGGGAGCCTTCCAGAGGTGGGACTTGACTGGCAGAAGATCTGTGAATGTTCTACCTGGACCAAAGTTCCATCATTTTCTGCAGACATCATGGTCCTTGATACAAGGAGCATCCACCACACACTCTCATCACGGCAGCCGCCATGATAGACTGCAACCCTTTGAAACCATGAGTCACGGTGAATCTTCCATCCCTTAAATTATTTCCGTCGAGTATAGTGGTCACGTGGTCACCTAAGAGTCACTCCCATAATGGTCATTCGACTTGGGATGTTTAAGTAACAGCGAACCAGATGCCTTTTGAATAAAGTTCCCCAAAGTGACCCAGAGAGTCTTCAGAAACACATATGCAAATCATATGTGTGGATCAGATCTAGGCAGTAAGGGATAGGGCTCCCTTGGGATGCTGTTGAGAGGAGCCCTTGGAGATGGTGCTCTGGCAGGATGCTATTCAGAAGAGCTCTTAGGGATGGGGCTCCCTCAGGATGCTGTACAGAGGAACCCTCAGGACCTGCGTGGGAGGCAGCCACTCTGCCTTTCTGTTGAGCTGTTTCCTTTTACAGTTTTCAGCCCACATTTCCCAGAGTTCAACTCGTCCTCAGCTTCAGCGTCTCTGGTAAATGTTTTCTAGTCCATACCACTGCCCTTCAGCATCTGTATTTCTTTTCTTTTCTTTCTTTTTTTTTTGCCAGGCAAAATCATTTATTTTTTGCTTTTACCACTAAAGCTCCATGGAGTGAGTTTTAGATCTCATCCCAAAAGAACTTTATTGAAATGCCAAGAATTTATTTCATCTCAAAAGAGGCCCAAATAATGGACTCAAAGAAATCAAACCCATGTTCAGTACATATATATTTCATGCCTCCAACTCCCCGAACTGAACACACTATGTGAATATAGTAGATACTCACTACAACTTTAATTTGACAATCAACAGGCAACTCTGTCTCTACACTTATGTTTATTAAAAACTGACAAACAAACAAAACCTGTACAAAAGATATCCCCAAATTCCTTATCAATTTGAAACAGTAATCTTGAGAGACATTATTGCCTAGGACCCCCTCTTCCTCTGCTGCGACCACGTCCTCTTCCTCTACCCCGGCCTCGACCTCTTCCTGCAACAGCTTCTCTTTTCTTAGATTTCACCTTAGGTTCAACATCCACAAGTAGTGTATCTAGAGGTAAGCTGTCTGGTAGAATAAAATACCGAATGTTATCGCCCTAAATACTCAATGTTTCCAACTGTACAGGTTCTCTGTTCTTCAGAGTCATTTTCATAGCTTTAAGGTGTGTGTTCATGCTGACGTCTACACCTGTGATTGTTCCATAGACTTGTGTCCCATTCTTCAATTCAATAGTTACAGTTTCATGACTCAATTTCATCAAAAATCTCACGAGCTTCATCCTAGCGACGCAGTTCTCCCTTCTGGCCCGACTGTTCACGGAATTCAGGCTCCAGAGACCCACGGACTGGGGTTATGAATGGCCGGAAAAGCGCGGGGAGGCCTGTGGAAAGCCTCTTTCCTGTGCCGGCCCAAACAAGCTTCTCTGACCCTTCACAAGCTGAATGAACACTATCCATTAGCACTGGGAAAATGACAGTGACCCTTGTGCGAATGGCTGCAGGTGTGAAGCTCTACTTGAGATGCAGGTGTCTGGCAGAATTTTCAGTTCTCAGTCAGCAAACAAGAAGACCTGGACCTGTGCTTTGAGTCTCGTTTATACAGCAGGGGTCTCATCTTCCATCTCTCCTAACTAATTTCTTAATGGGTTTGATCGAGAAAATTTTATGGATTCCTCAGTGAAGTTACCATATACCTTTCTTCTTTTCCTCTCTCCATCCCTCTCTCCTTTCCTTCCTTCCTTTCTCCACCCACTAACAAAACAAGAGTCCATGTCATACCCATCCACGTGACAGGCACTCCACCCACTCAGTCCTTCCTGCTGCAGGAGCTCAATAAACATCAGTGGAATTGCTGTCCCGTTGGTAAATATCTCTGGCACTGAATGTCTACCGTCTTGATAGGCAGTGGGAGTATGAATGTCATTGACCCAACCATTTCCTTTATCTGAGCTGATGGCACAGTGGCCAACTCTGAGGCAAAGCCAGGAAGGGCATTAAGAGCCCCATCATCTCCAACACACCAGCGTGATACTAGACCGCCAAGATGCCAACCCAGGAAAAACGGAATGCAGATTTTCACATTTGCAATAAAATTCCTGTCAATCACACTTGTCCCAAGATTGAACTAATATCTGAGCTGTGAGATGACATTTTCCCCAATTTTTCTGTCAGTGGGAAATATTTGTGCCTGCCATATTGCCAGCCAATGCATACAACTCAAAGACAAGGGGACAGTCAGCATAAAGTTGGAAACAGAAATCTGAGTTAACCCGTCATGCATGTGATAATTGATGTCTGTGTCTAGTACCAGACACAGAATTCCTTATCCCACGCAGATCGTTTCTTAGCCAGTGAGAAGGTCCAAAAACAGAGCTGGCCAGATGCCACAGTCATGGTCATCACAACAGACACTTAGAATGAATGGCGAAGTGACCAAGAGTTAGATACCTTATTCTCTCCGACCACTTTCCTTGTATCCTGGCCGAGGGAACTGAGGCACAGATCCTCAATGGTATCCTGAGGGGAATCTGAGGGCTGAGAGTGGGCTCTCCTTTCAGGTACCTCAGGGCAGGTGATTACTACGTCACCAGGAAAATTCAGAGTCTGAGCCGACAAGACCCAAGTTAGTAACTGGTTGTTAATCTTGGGAATCTTGGTTTGAGGAAAGCTGGCCGTCGTATTCTCTCACACATTCACTTGAGTTAGAAATTCACAGTCTCATGAGATCTGAGAACCCAGCTATTGAGGAGGTGAACAAGGCACAGTCCACATGTCCTCGAAGCCCATGGCTAGGGATGAGGAAAACAGCCTCCGTGTGTTGGAAGTACTCTTCCACAAAGAGTGGGTTGGAAGCGCGTCTTCTTAGAGGGCCTGGATTCAATGCTTCTTTATATAAAGCAGTTAGGGAAGTGTTCAGAGGTCCAACAGGGGAATTAATCAGCACAACACCCTCACCCCCTTCCAGTGTCTGCTGCTCCAGGCACCATTAGGGAGGTGTCAGCCATCACTCAGCTGGCTTCTCAGAGCTTTGTTCTTGAGGTTCTGTTCTTCAGTTATTTCAGAGGTTGAAAGGAAGAACCCATCTCCCATCTCTAGCTCAGGTCTTGGGAAAATGGGATAGAACACAAACCATTCATGACAAGCTTCTTAGCTATAGGTGGCTACAACTTCTCTCCTCCTTCCCCAGGATGACTGAGGTGCCTGCAACACAGGCTTATTGACAGTGATGGTATCCATTATCACGTTAAATCTTCAGTGTAGGTTTTCTCTGTACTACAATAGAAATAATTGGTAAGCATGCATATTGTTTGTGTTACTTAAAAGAAGATGTACCTGTAGTCCACGTGCTTAAGACACTGGGACTAGAAGACTGCCACCAGTTCAAAGCCAGTCTGGGTGGCATAGTATATGTCTGGCTAGCCAGGCCTACATAATAAGACCTTGTCTCAATTAATAATAATAATAATAATAATAATAATAATAATAATAATATAGAGAATAGACTCCGGGCTTTATTTGTCATTTATTGCAACTCACAAAAAATGACTCATGGTAAGAGCTGTGGTCTCCAAGTGCAGCTTTGCAACTGTCTTCATCTTATACTTAGTGAAGAAAGGAGATGCTATACCCAGCTCTGCCTGTAGAAAGCGCCATCACACGGAAACTTCCAGGGAGTGACTCTAATATTTAGAGATGGGATTCCCTGAGCTGAGACCTAAAGGATTATCTGAGTTGAGAAGGGGGGCTGGAATTCCCCATAGAGAGGGTGTGCTGCAACCATCCAGAGGCCTTCTAGTATTCACGGTAGGGTTGGTGGCCGGAAGGTGGGATGATGGAACGGGGTATAGGAAATGAGATTATTGGAAAGATTTAAGGTGGATTGGACAGAGCCTTGCAATAGAACCATAACATTAAGACTTGCAGGATGCAGGTTTCTGCTTTCAGGAAATGAGTTGTTTAAGAAAATCCTCAATTATCTCTCTTCTTATGTGTTCACATTTCTGTTTTTCTATCAGTTGATGATGGCTGCTTTCACGGTCAAGAGAGGGGCACCTCAGTCCTACCAGTCACCTCCTAATATGTACACAGGTGTGATGACAAACGCATTCTCATCCGCAATTTCATGGCTTCTGTATCAGCAACGCCATTTCTAACTCTCCCTCAGTGTCTGCATTTAAAGTGTCTCAGCCCATCTGCAGTCCTCAGCAGGATCCAAGGTCTCCCTGAACATTCCCTTCTCCATCCTTCAGTGGAGTATCAGCAAGGCTTTCCCGAGGCATGGGACTTTCTTAGAAGATCTGTGAGTTGGAGTGGCTGCGTAGAGGGTGATGGGGGAATGTTATTGAAGAGCTTGCATGGCACTGAAGGGATATGTAGGGATCTGTCTCTCAAGCCCACACTGTTTCCTGTAAGCTCTGAAGACCAGCTGGATAACTTGCCATGCCTGACTTGGCTGATAGATACATTGTTTCTCCATACTCAGGTTTTTGGGGTTTTTTTTTTTTGTTTGTTTGTTTTTTTCTTTAGACCAGAAGATAGCAGGGCAGTGAAAATGATCCTTCCCTGTGAAAGATCAAGTGGGAGGAGGGAGAGGAGGAGGAGGAGGAGGAGGGAGAGGGAGAGGAGGGAGAGGAGTAGAAGGAGGAGCAGAAGCAGGAAGAAGAGGAGAAAGTGGGAAAGATTGCTTGTCAACCTCAGTCCAGATGAACTTTTTTTTGCCTCAGGCATTTTTGCCTCAAGAATATGTTCTTGGACAGATCCATCCAAATTCATCATCCCCTTCTCTTGCCACTGAGTAGGGTAAGAGTATGGCTCAGCAAACTTAAGTCTACTTCTGACTTCCCCCTATCGATCAAATTTTCCAGCCAGTCCAGCAGATTATAGTCACCTTGAAAAAAATCAAATTCAGCAATTAGTTGGTACCTGGAAAGATAACAGACGCCCTCCCTGGGTATCTCAGGCAGGTATGCCTGCAGGGGATAACGAACTCCCGGGCTCTCTCGGGCAGTTGGGTTTTGTAGAGAGTAGGAGGTTCCCCATCAGTCCTTGTGTGTGTGTGTGTGTGTGTGTGTGTGTGTGTGTGTGTGTGTTTTCCAGATAAAATTGCATTAGGATGAATTTTCAGGAAAAGCTTTCCACAACAGCCAAGCATCTAACAAGGCTCCCTAACTCAGAAAACAAAACAACTGCTTCTTTTAGGATGTCTCTGTGACGTCAACTGCAGACTCAGAAAGTACGTGCTAGGAAAATATTCGAGAGGTAAGGCATCACACTACGTATGGATTATATAATGATTTCACTGCAGCATGACCCCCACCACTGACAAGTGACTTCCAACAATAACATTTATTAGATTAACTTACCCAGAGGTCACTGGGAATTTCACAACAAGATAGCCTGATGTCAGCTGGAGTTTTCTCGTGGATCTGTGGTTAGACTGAAGCGGACAGGAGGAAAGGAGGAGAGGAATCTCCCCTGTTCTCTTCACGGGTACATCTGGAAGTTCATTGGCTTCTGGCCACGTAGCAGGTGGACGTTGAGCTGTGGGTTTCTTATCATCTAAAAGACTCACCTAAGCTTGTTTGTAAGAGAAAGTGGAAGCATGCTGGACCTCAGCCTCTGAGGCTGGCACCTTACAGTGGGCACACATTTGTTTCTGATGCGTCCTTTTAATTAAAATCAGCTATAAGAACACTCCACTTCAAGGCTCTTCCTTCTTGCTGAAAGGCGCTGCAAGGTTGCATTGCAAGAGTCTGAAATGCAGGGAGAACTGATGGGTACTTTTGCAATTGATCTACCACAGACCCAAAGAAAGCAAGCGGTTTTTGTTTAGAAAGGGCTGCAGAGGGTTTTATAAGCTATGTAACTGGCTGCATAGATTTTTTTTGACAGATCTATCACCTTTCTGAGGGGTATGATACTTGCCCCCTCTCTCTTGGAAGGCAGTCTATGGTAGGACCACTCACCCTGCCTCCCCCAAGCTTCTGCTGCCTGCACAATGCTATGGTGCTCCCCCATGGTGCTCCACACACCTTCAGTGCATGTTGAGCAGAGTCAGAGAGAGATGAACTCCAACAGATGGAAGGGAAATGCTAAGATAAGCCCGAGGTCGCAGAGACACAAAATGGGATTCTCATTCTTCCTCTGCCAGCTGCTCATGCCCCCCTGACTCCTCGCTGATGAATCCGAGCTTTTCCAGAGGGCCCTGTTCATGCCTGCCATTACCACACAGGTATTTAATATGGGGAATTTTTAATCACGTTTGTTTGCCCATGTTTTCCTCCTTACGACAAATCATTTTTAATGGGAGATCAGGGGGTGGAAAGAAGATGTAGCAAATCTTGGATGACGTTTTTATCACCAGCCTTGCATCTTCCGTCTCGGGGCTGGGTTTGCCACCAACTGCAAATCATCCTGATTGAATGAGCTCCATGGGACATGGAGAGAAGAGCCAATCCAGGCCTCTCCCTGAGAACTCAGGTGGCCTGCTGTCTCTCAGTTGCCTACCATCCCCACAACAAGAATTTGGGGACAACTACTCCTAGTCGTCATTACATTCTAATCCTTCCCATAGTCAGGGTAGAGAGCTCTTCTTGGCCCTGAGGAAACTGATGTTAGGGGTCTTCCAGGATTCATCCAAGGTTAGGCAGAGTAAGCTATGGTCCTATCTGGGGCTGACCCAGACCTGCATGTGTCATGGGCCTGTGCCCTTAATCATGGCACATTGATGATGCCTTTCTTCCACCAATTTTGCAAGGCATTCTGAATTTCTTGGTAAGCTTGATTTCCTTCAGAGGAGTCTATTTTCCTGGAACAAGTTTACATACACAGAGAGATTGAACTCAGCATAGACAAATATGCTATTTATGGGTCCTGGTGGGCAGAGTCACCGAGTCAGAATTCTTGTTTGGGAAGCGGTGGGAATTAAACACAGGGACTCTGTGCACACTAGATGATACCGTGTCACTGAGCCACATCCCTAGTCCAAGAAGGTGTGACTCTTGACAACATGTCTGGGATTTCTTTTATAACATAGACTCCCCTTTGGTCCTTTACCGCCTATGAATGTGGCAGAATGCTACAGGCCCTGCCTCTGGGTAACTCCTCACCTGGATCACCTGAAATGCATTGGTCTTCCTGGTGGATTGGCTTTAGGACTTCAAAGATCTGAATTTCTGAGATGAAATCAGCATAACGGCAAGTCGTGTGCCGTTTGCCTTATTTTTCAACAATACTCAGTGCCTTTTGTAAAATTTCAACTACATCTGGAGTATTTAAAAAGCCATTTTCTAAGGCGGCGTAACCCTTTATGAATACTTCAGGGAGGGACTCTAAAAGATGAACGCTTTCAAAAGAGACATTCGGGGGGAAAAATCACACGGTATACTGTACTCACTTGTAAAACGTTCTGCATGGCAGACAAGGTTCTGTGAAGCGTCCTAGATGAGAAATCACAGTCAGAGATTTAAGAGTCAGGAGATGTTGCCTAAATCAGGGGATCAGAGAATGTCCTTTAAACAGGGGTGGTTTGCATGTAAATTGGCCCTTTCGGGCTCATATGTTTGAATGCTGGGTCTCCAGTCCATGGCTCTGCTCAGGGGAGGTTCTGAAACCTTTAGGAGGTGCAACCTTTCTGGAAGAAATAGGTCACTATGTAGGCAGCCGGGCGCCTAAAAGATAGCGCCGGCCTCCGGTACACCGTCTCTGTAAACGCCACTGCGCAGGCGCTAGCCCAAATCTGGCGCCAACCCCTCCCGAGCGGGTGCATACAAATCAAAGTGCCGGCAGACTGACCAATCCCAGGAGGACACATAGCTCTCCCCAGTGCTGGGGTGTATATAAGCCGTCCTCCCGGGCTTTCCGGTTTCCGGAGTTCCCGTAGCATCGAGGTGTTCCTGAAATAAAAAAGGCTGTTGAGAAGAATCCGACCGTGCTGAACAAGGTGAGCACAACATCACTAGGCATGGCCAATGCATCTTTGAGGGTTCACAGCCTTTCCTTGCCTCCCATTTATTTTCTCTGCTTCCTGTGAGTAAAGGAACTTAACCAGCCACCTACCTACCTAGCTGCCATGCCCCCCATCCCCACCAATATGAACTAACTCTCTCTCTCTCTCTCTCTCTCTCTCTCTCTCTCTCTCTCTCTCTCTCTCTCTCCCTCTCTCTCCCTCTCTTTCTCTCTGAAATCTGAAGCTCGATTAAACTTCTTCCTTAAGTTGTTGCTTTTGGTCCTGGTGTTTTATTACAGCAACAGAAAAATGAACCAATGTGGCGATCAGCCATGTTGAATGATTGGCAGGTGGGAACAAAAGCTGACAAGCAAGCTGCTGCTAAACTTGGTACTTGGAGGTTCCCAGGGCTTTACTGATTCTCTTGATGAAACCCTGTGTGCTATAGAAATTCTTAATCCCAACCTGGACTTTCTACCCACCCGCTGCCCCCAGACCAATTAGTTGCTGGTTAAAAGACACACACAATCTTTATATTTACAATAAGACTTAAACCGTGCAAGAGCTGGGCAGATATCAACCCTCTATGCTGTTAGAATCTACTCTCCTAGGGATAACCCCGAGATATTATTTACTATGTTTCACCTGGGCTGCTCTTAACTCCAATTGGCTAGCCCTCACGGCCATGTTTTCATGACTCACCTAACCCATGGTGGCTTTTCTCTCTTTCTTCCTTTCTTCTCTCCTCATGGCTCGTCTCCAACCCCAAGCCCAGGGAAACCTAAACCCCACCCATGTATCTTCTACCCAGCTATTGGCTGTTAGCATTCATATTTACCAATCAGAAATGATCTGGGGGCAGGGTTACATAAGTCATTTATGTAACTTATGTACATGTAACTTAAGGGTCACATGGTCTATATGCAAACTCCACGTCTTGGGGGCCCACACATAGCATTACAATAGGTACCAAGACCAAACCTCAACACTTGTGAGTGAGATGCACACTTAGAAGAAGCAAAGGGTGAGAGAGTAGAAACATAGACTTGTGTTTTCTAGATGGTTCACAGGGAAGGCACAAATGGCATCTCCAAGGCAGGGAAACATGAATGTCTTGTGAAGCGTAGCGCTATGGCAGCAAACTTGGATGTGTAATAGGGGACGTTCAATAAATGGGATAGGGTCTGGCTGAAGAAATAAGAGTGGTTCCAACATCATAAGACAGTATCATTAGAAAGAGAGAAGACCTCTTAAATACAAGTTTATGGAGATCTTGAGACTGTGCAAGATCACAAGTACCTACTCTGTAGGGTACTGAGGGGGCATGTGAGATGATAGGAATTCCTATCTTATTTTCGTGGTTCATGTGGTCCAGTGGTTATAAAAAGCCACTACAGGCAACTAAAAGCTTGCCATCTAAGCTAGTTCTTCCTAGACGAGCACTCACCAGCTCCAAAGAAGCCGCTGGAGGTCTTGAAAGCTGAGAATACACAAAGGGTGTTGCTGGCAGAAGAAACAGTGTTTCTAAAGGAAGAAACAGTGTTTTTAAAGGTGTACAGACACCAAAGCCAATGGAAGCAGACATGGCAAAGAAGTGGGAGATGGGGGCCTGTTTGGGAGCAGGTATGGGGGAGATGCAGGAGTGTTTGGGAGCAGGCATGGTAAGGACAATGGAGATGCAGGTGTGTTTGGGAGTAAAAAGCAGAGTTTCCTTGGCTGATATTGAATGACTTACGTTTCCTTCAGGAACTTGATACTGGGAGTTGGAGCAGAGGTGATGGAGACATGCTGAGGGAGACTCATAAAGATAGAAAGGGATGGACCCATTATGTGTTTAAAGGACACACAGTGACTATGTTGTGGCTCCAATGTCATTTATTCCAAGTGATTCTCCTCCGTCTTTCCTAGAGTGACTCACACAGCTTTTGTCTGTATCCGCCCATCCATTCCTGACTCCTTATGACCCCAGGCAGATGTGTACCTGCCTTGCACCTGGCCCTCTGATAACTCCCCATTGCATTTAAAGGAAAGTCTAAACAGCCTTACTACATCTTATAAATCCCCATAAGATGTCTCTGCCTAGTCCCTAGCCTCCACTTCTTATTCTCCGTGCTCCATCTGGACACCTTGCCTGGATGAACACAGCCTCTTTTAACTCAGGTGCATTTTTGTCTGCATCGCCTCTGGCCTTCCTGCTTCATCCCCAGCCTTGTTGACAGCAGGAGAGTCACTCTTTAGATCTTAGCTTCATCATCTCTGACCCCAGGTGGTTTTCCCTTATCTTGGGCCATGGGTCAAATCTTCCAGCCCTCCGGACTGAGTATACCAAGCTTCTTTATTGTGGAAACTGCACAGAGGGGGGATTTTTCATTTTATTGCCTGGTTATTTGACTGACAGCCCTCTCTGCTGTTATCACCAGCTCCATGAGAGGAGAAATAACAACCCTTCCCCATCACCAATAGAACCCAGGACCCAGCACTTGATCTGACACTCAGTAGACACTCAATAGAGACCTGATAAATGGATAAATGATTGCTTGGATTGGGGGTATTTCCAAAGACCACTGTACCCTTAGAAAATCCAGGACAGCATCACTGGACCACAAGCAACCTTCCTCTCCCCAACATAGCCACAGAATGGTTATTATCGTTTTCCTGTAAGTAGACCAACACCACACGACCCCACGTGCATCAGTGTGCCCAACCCCAACACTAGTAAACACATCGTTTAGACGAGAGACCAGACACACACTCATCAAATCCTGCAAGCAGGAGGGAAAGCAACCCTTTGTTGCTTCAGCACACATGTTTATTGATGACGCAGATTAAACTTTAATCATATTGCGCAGTTTCAATTTCCAATTGAAATTGAAAGTCTGAGCCATGCACGGGTTTTTATTACCTTCCACTTACACTGCTGATGGAAGCGATCGGAGGGGAGCCATCTTCTGGAGGCCTCAGGTGGGGTGTCCGGGCCATAAATCAAATTAATACTGTAATGTTGCTGAAGTGGTAATGCATAATCGGAGATGAGAAGGGTTAGGGGCAATTTAGAGGCTGCGGTGCCTTGTTGTCAGGAAGGGATGGTCTAAGATAGGATGGAGAGAGGGGTTGATACCGCCAGTTATCTCCTTGCAAGCGACCGGCACGGTTTTTTTTTTTTAATAAACTATGGAAAATTGTATTCAACCATACTTTCAAAACAATTGTGCTGGCGGTAAGTCACTCCTGGGGAAGATCAGGAGGCTCTGACATGCAAGTGTTTTCAGGTGGGAATCCCTAAAGGCAAC
This sequence comes from Mus caroli, assembly GCF_978045245.1. Classification (NCBI taxonomy): domain Eukaryota; kingdom Metazoa; phylum Chordata; class Mammalia; order Rodentia; family Muridae; genus Mus; species Mus caroli. The sequence continues at coordinate 120,849,738 of NW_028227259.1, read as the reverse complement.
AGGCAATGCTGAAGAGGAATACAGCTGATCTTAAAGCCGAAGAAGTCTTGTAATGCTATCGGTTATCATTGTATAATTAGTATTATTGTAATGACACCTGGTGATAACAGTGTGCATCCATGTCCTTTCAAACACAGAGCATCTTTACTTGCTGAATGGTGAGTTTAAATACCAGACCTGTCACTCATCGGTGGGGCAGGCAGTGTTTATGAAGTCACTGTAGAGATCACGCTGGTGCTAGACTAAATAGTAGAACTTAAGGGAGCCTCTAACAACATATATTGAGTATTTACTAGGTCCAGCCTCTGCTTGAACACCTATTGTGTGCATAAAAACAAGTGAACTGAGAGGCACTGGTGATAAATATAAGTGTTCTCTATCAGTCAGTCCTGGGCGCATAGTGAGTGTCTGCGGAGTACTGGTTCTTGCTTGGTTCTTCTCGGTGTCCTTGCTGTGCTATGCACTTGGAGGAATGAAGAGACAGAGATGTGACATCTGCGGGCAGAAGCCCCACAGCTAGGAGGTAGTCGGTTCCAACTGGCTTCAGGATGTTTGGCTCATACATTGAGACATTGTGTCTCATTCCAAAATCTGCGGTGCATTCATGCTGATCACTGATACCGTGCTATGTCATACAATGGCAGTGCTTATTGTTCTTGGGGAAATATAACTGTCGCCTCCATTGAACCTCTCTCACCATCCTCAGACTCTAGTAACTGTATTCTATTGTGAACAGACTCAAAAATCTACACAATAAAAGCTTACATGACATTTACTCTAATTTGCTTGCACCAGTCACAGATCTGTACATACATGAACCAACATAACACATTCATCACGCTTCCAATTAGGCATGGATCTTATGCACTAATCAAATATATTTTAGAAAGTACATGATCTTCTTTAAGAAAAAATAAATTTTACTGCAAGGAACATATGCTTGAGAAAACCCATCTGCACTGGGAGACTCAAGGCCTAGTTGACTCAGGGTAGATTCAGGGTGCTGGGCAGTTGAAGACAAGTAAATGACTGGAAGGTGGTTCTGAGACTCAGAACTCCTGTATACAGCATGCACATGACAGTGGGCTTTGAGGATGGAAGCTGGTGGGATGCATGTTCCAGAGCTTTGCCCAGCACTCAGTTGGCTTCACTGGGGGCCTCCCACTTGTTGACATCCTTCTCCTAACATGCGTGACAGTGAGTTACCTTCCCATGTGTGGCTTTGAGCATGCTCAGGTCTGTCATGGGCACCATGGGAGAGGCTGCTTGAGTTCTAGCCCATGCATCCTTAAAGAGCCAAATTATCTTCTATCATTCCAGAAAAAAAATGGTTAACAACTCACACCCAGTATGTTCCAAACCACCTGGATGGGAGGAAGGAATCGGGGAGACACTCTGAGTTAAAACACTCCAAATCTTGCAAACCAAAAGATAAACAACTCCATTGGCTTGGGTTGTCAGAGATTGTACGCTGAGAACTTCACTGGCATGTTGGATGAGAACGTCTTATTTGAATCTCAGAAAAGGCTTTGAAGGGATTAAAGCAAACTGCATTTTATAGAAGAAACCAGTCGGACAGGTTAAGAGGCCTGCCGGGAATCACAAAGCTAGAATCTCAGGGCATGGATGTACAAGATTAGTGGCAGAGCCCAGACTTGTTCTGCTCCAGAATGCCAGCTCATCCTGTCTTATATGAGTTTTAAATTTTCTCACCATTCGAAGAAGTAATGTACACAGCAGCTTGTGAGGGATCCACTTTACAGGTAAGAATACTAAGGTCCACTAGCAGATACGAGGCTTTGGAAATGGTCTGTAGTGATCCCAACTTCCTGGAACCCATACTTTCATGTTATTTCTCCCCATTGAGTGTGGATGGATAGGGGCTTTCATCTCAATGGTAGACTCTTTTGGCTGCCTTCTCAGTTTGAAAGCGCTCAGAAGCAGGCTGCCGCATGCAAAGGCCAAGTGACCATGTCCAAAGGCTGGCTTCCAACCTGCAATTTCTCATGTGGTGGAAACCATCATTGACACGTTGATGCTGGGGACTTGAGAGGAGGCAGCTAGGCTGTGGGCACACTCCTTATCCATAGGATCTGGGGGACTATAAATATATATTGTTATAAGCCACCAAGCTCTGGGATTATTTGTTACACAGTCATAGGTGACCAATACAATAAAAAAAAATATGATCTTGCTCAGATCAAGACCTGAAGGCAGGCCACAGACTCTAGAGTAGCTTGGGTACTTGACTCTGCAACGTATTCTACTTCTTGATGTTGTTGTTTACCCTTTTACTTAGTTTTCATTTTGGGTTTTTTGAAACTAGAGCTCCTGTAGCTGATGATCATCTTGGATTTCTGATCCTTCTGCCCCACCTCTTTCGGGCTGGGGTCACTCGTGCACCATCACGCCAGGGTTATGCGGCACTGAGAATCAAACTTGGGGCATTGTGTATAGCTGGGCACTCAGCCCACTGAGCTACATCTCTCTGCCTGATGTGTTCCAGCTTTTGTACATGTATGTGATTGTATGTGATTGTATGTGATTGTATGTGATTGTATGTATCCCCCTCATGCTTTTCTGTCTCCCTGCCTCCCATCCACTAGTTCCCTTTGTTCTTCTTGATAGTTTTACTTCTGCTTCCACTGTGTGTGTGTGTGTGTGTGTGTAAGTATGAGAGAGAGAGAGAAAGAGAGGGAGGAAGAGAGGGAGAGAAGGAGGAGGAGAGGGGGAGAGGAGAGGAAGGGGAGGGGGAGAGGGAACTTATTATTTGAAGGTCTTACCGTAAGACCCGAAATTGTTAGAGGAAAAACACTTCAAGATGTCGGCAGAGGCAAGGACTTTGTCAATAAGCCTCTAGTTGCTCGGGACATAATGCAGCCATTGATAAATGAGACCTCACGAAATCAAAGCTTCCACACAGCAAAATAAACAAGCAAAGGGTGGGCCAAAGAACAAGAACAGAAGGCCATCTTCTCTGACTACACCTCAGACAGGGGATTAATATCTCGACTATACTGAGAACACAGTCTATGTCTTTGCTAGAACACAAGAGCATTTCTGGTACGTAGTTCAAAGGGTCTCCTAAAGAGTCCATGGGTATAAAATGCTTAGCCATGACCATGCAGACTGTTTATTACTGTTATTACAGGAGATGGGTGTTAGGAGCTATAATGGGACAAGCTAATAACTAGCAGGTGATCATCCTGAAATGGTTGCTTCGGATTATTATATAGTCTGTGACAGGTGAGCCCTTATTAAACAAGGCTGTAAGGGATTCGTTTTAGGAAAGATTCCTGCTATTAATATGCTTTTGCTGTTATTATTAAACATATATAATAATCATTAAGTAATAGCACACCCCTTTGGAGCAGATCTCTGCAGATCCACGAAGATGTATTGTCTTCTAGTGATGCTATATAGATAAATAGATGGCTTAAGTCTTTATGATGATCCTATAAGAATTCCTAAAATTACATCAGTGATTTTTAAGCTCATTTGTAATGGTACTGCTATTAGGTCCTTTTCTGATAGTCAAAATTGCAATGAGAAGTCTGCCAGTCTTCCAAGTGTCACCAGTTAATTGCTCTTAGATAGTAACCAGATTTTCTCCTAGTGAGAGCACATTCCAAGAGGTTGTAAAACAATTAACCAAAGGTCATAATAAGGGAACTAATGATTTATTATAGGTGCTAGGACAGAAGATAAAATATTGACTGGGTTTATCTACACAAAACTTCACTTATAACTTAGTTACGGTATTAAACCTTCAGTGAACCTGTGGAGCTGTGACAGGTGATGGCTGTTTAGCCAGATAATTACTCCTAATGGATATGCATGTAAACATTCTGTGTTGTAAACTTCTATTTCAGTTTATGATTTGATTTTCTGTGTGAACTTTTGATGAACTTTTAAACATGGGATCATGTATTCTGAAAGATGTTTAAGGGCTGAGGACAAAGAGAAGAGTCAGAACTGGGGGACTGAGGTTAAGAGGAACGGATGTGAGAACTGAGCTGAGAAGAACTGAGCTGAGAAGTGTTTAGACAGAACGCTTTTTCGGTTAGAAGGAGAATGCAGAGTGGAATAACTTAGAAACTATAGGTAACATAAAATACTAAGAGAGCAATGTGCAGAATGCAGAGATGCTGCAGCAAAAAGATGCTGCAGAGAGCAGTAGGAGCAGGTAGGCTTCTCCTTACCATGGGACAGAACAGGTCCCTTCTAAATAACAAGGCAGCCTTAGTTAAAAGGAACAAAGCTTTCTTCTTACAAACTTAGGTTTAATTCATTTAGCATTAAAAGGGTAGAAGCTTTTCCTTTCTCTACGCAACAAAGATTGGAGCTCATTTTTCACCCAGAATGAGTGACTTCTTTCTGCCCTGGTGCTTGGTCTTTTGCTCCATATGCATATGTAAGTATGGATGTGTGTGTGTGAGTCTGTAATTGTGAGAATGTTTGCATGTGTGTGTGTGTGTGTGTGTGTGTGTGTGTGTGTAATTTTGAGAATGCATTCAAGCTGGGCCCAACTGGGTTTGAATGGAAATGTATAAATGAATAAATGAGCATATATGAATCTGTATATGTACTTACGTGATATTATGCATATTAGCTTATGTAAAAGGTTTTCCTTCTGCAAATGTTATTCTCCTCTCCTGGTTCAATAGAACTTTATTGCTCCAAACTCTCCCCCTGGCCTGACAAGCAAGAGGCATCTGGACAACAGGGAAAAGGATCTAGCAATTAATCCTTGACTTAGTCTCCTGCTAAGTGCCAGAGACTGCAGTTTCTGGCCTCTGAGGATCACAAAAGGCAGTTCAGCTACAATAGCATAGTAACTTAGACTTAGAGGTAAGCTTTTTATTACACAGCAACCTTAAATTTCTCATAAGACAAAGTCTTACCCCCTCTAGCTTTCTTCCCCCTCTGCTGCCTCAAGAAGAACCGACCAGAAAGAAGAAACCCACCCAGCAGATGGGCCTTTGGTAGCTTCAAAAAGGGAGAGAGAGCCCTGAAAGAAGAAAGTTAAGATGTTCATGGTGACCCCTTAAGCAGGAAGGCTCATGGTGGCCCCCAAGAGTGGCTATATCTGTACACTAAGAGCCATTCCAAGGAGGGTATTTAATAAAAGAGTCCTGAGCCAGTGTCTGGGCAGTTGAAATGGCAGTCCCTAGGTGACCCACAGCTGCAGACTTGCCTCTCCCTGTCTCTTTCAGCCCCTGAGACAGAGAGGGAAGGAACTGTCTGAAACTGATTAGACAGTTTAGCTGGGCAGTCATTGGTTTGAGAATTCTAGACAACACTCTCCAGCAGCTATTGTCCTCGGGAAGCGTGGAAATGGCCTGGGTGTTTGAACTTGTTTTATTCTGAATCTTTTGAACACTGTGTGCCGACAGTCCATGACTTGGGGGACTGTCTTAGCTCATGTTTCTGTTGCTGGGTTATACCAAAGGCAGCCTGGAGAGGAAAAGGCTTATTTCGTTTTACAGCTTGCATTCCATCATCTATGGACATCAGGGCAGGAACCTGGAGACAGGAGCTGATGGAGAGGCTGTGGAAGATCACTGCTTACTGGCTTGCTCCTCGTGGATTTCACAGCCTGCTTTACACACACACACACACACACACACACACACACACATATCCCTGGACCACCTGCTCAGGGGTGACACTGAATGAGGGATGGTTCTTCCCATATCAACCATTAATCAAGAAAATGCCTCCCAGACACACCCACAGACTGATCTGATGGAGGTGGCAATCTCTCTGTTGAGAGTCCTTCTTCCCTGGGATGTCTAGTTCTCTTTCAAATCGACAGAAACTTTGACAGATGTCACGAAGGAAAAGGAGGGCATACTTGTGCCTTTCGAGGCCTGATTTCTGTCTCCCTGGTCATCAGGGAGCCCTGTGGTAGCAGAATTGTATAATTATTACAAGAAATGCCTACGATTCAGACAGGATCGGAATTCCCCTTCCCAGGAGCAGACGCCCCATGAAACACATCCCATGCCCCCCTTTGTCTGTGTTGCTAAGCAGCATGAAGCTGGATTGTCCATATCTATGTAATGGCTTTTATTTTAGCTTTCTTGTCTACTTTTTAAAGTCTACCTAGCCTCCTCTGATGGCACTTGTTTGAACCCCCTCCCGATAGATGCTTGCTTCTTCCCTCTCTGTGTGTTGTGTAGACACTCAAAACACTTCAAGTCATCTGGTATGCAACTGGAGCCATTTAGGGGGATGTAGACACGTTCACGGCATTATGAGAATCTGATAAATTCCAAATGTTTGAAGACACCCACAGCCGGTCTGTTTGGAGCATGTCTTGGAATGTCAAAACGTATATCCACAGAAGTCAACGCCCGAGTCTCTTCCTTATTTGTTGTTGCCTCTAAATTTTCATTATATAGTGTGGGTTGTTATGGTGACGGGGCAGCCGGAATACTGAGAGGCTCTCGGAGAAAATACATCATCTATGTGAAGCGATTCGCTTCTCAGTCAGGTTGGGGAAGGCAAACAGTCTGAGCCCGTGTTCCAATCAGTCAAGGAGCACAAGGTTAATAAAAATCCCTCAACTAAACATTATTTGACGTCTTTAAAGAACTCAGAGCTTTAAGGGGTTGTGGCAGTGGGACAGTAGATGTCTTCTGAGTACACAGGGGTTGGGTAAGGTCTCTGATCAACGATGACCTTCTGACCACATTCAGAATGATTTTTGCCTGCATGTATATCTGTGTATTAGTACAATCTGTAATTAGTCACAGAGATCAGAGGAAGGCATTGGGTCCTTGGAACTAGAGTTACAGGTGGTTGTGAGCTGCCATGTGGATGCTGGGAAACTAGCCCAGGTCCTCTGCAAGAGCAGCCAGTGTTCTTACCCGCCAAGACATCTCTCTAGCCCTCAAATGCCTGAGTCTCTATCTGTAAGCTGATGTCTTATTTTTTAGAAAGGGGGATGTAATTCTTCAATCATGTCTTTCTTCCACTCAATCCCAGGGAAGGGTTGTGGAAGCATATGTTCTCAGAGTTGAACAAATGTCTGCTGAATGAATATGTGTCTGATATTATTATCTCACTGAACTCCATTAAGTTCAAAGAATACACTACTAGCCACATTTTGAGAAGGAAGGAGAGATTAGACACCTGTACCTCCACCTTAAAAAAAAAAAAAAACAGAAATAAAAGAAACAGAACTGGCCCATGTGGTCTTCACCTCAGCCTTTGCAAGATAGATTCTCTTTGTCTCCATTTGGCAGGGGTGAGACGTCAGCTCCTTCAGGCTCCCTCCACAGTAGAAGGTATTATTAGTGCAATTGTGAGCTGTAATTAGAACTGGGTGTACTTGATACCCTAGGCCTTTTCTAAGAGCCGAGTCTCCTTTATTCTCTCTCATCCTTCCTCTTGTTCCAATTATCTGTCCAAACCCCTAATTCTCTCCTTTGGTCATGTTCCCGGTGCCCTTTTATGCTCTGTGAAAATTTGACTTATCCATGCCACACACCTCCCAAACCCCAGCACACACCCCCTTCCCTTGTGTGCACTCAGTTTCTCACCGTGATAACGCTCAACACCTTGGAGGAATTTGCTTGACTGAATATGCCTTTTTAGCCCAGACCGGGAAGGTTGTAAATCATTGGCAGTATATCGAAACCAGCGTTCTTGACCCATGTGGTCCATACATTACTCAGACACCTGGCTGGGCAAGTCAGGGAGACTGAAGCAGTGGACATATGTTCATTCTATAGAGCATGGCTAATGATTGATTTTGGAAAAGAACTCGATATCTTTGTGACTTACACCACTAATTCTAAGGATGATAATCCTATTTGCTCCCCCGCCGGTTCATGCTTTGAACACTTAGTCTCCAACAGGTGTCACTGTGAACCTAGAGAGGTGGCTCTAGCTGGTAAAAGTAGAAAGTTATGCCCACTTCTGTTCCCTGCCTCTTTATGGTCTGCTGTGATATAAACAAGCCAGAGTCATACATTCCCATATGTACCGAGGTAGCTACAGCTTCCCATCCCTGTTGTTATGCACAGAAACCATGAAGCCACATAAATCTTTGCCCCTAGGGTTGGTTCTGTCAGATGGTATGTGGTGCGAAGCCAGCCTATACATCAGTTCAAGAAAAAGGGTGAATTTCTCAAGCCTCCATCTTGATTCCTGACTCATGGGCCATGAGGAGGACCAAGGTGCGTGTGGACCTGCACTCTGTTCTTGAGTTAATGGTCTGGGATGTTAGAACATACACGTGTGTGTGTGTGTGTGTGTGTGTGTGTGTGTGTGTGAGAGAGAGAGAGAGAGAGAGAGAGAGAGAAAGAGAGAGACAGAGACAGACAGAGACAGAGAGACAGAGAGACAGACAGAGACAGAGACAGAGAGACAGAGAGAGACAGAGAGACAGAGATAGACAGACAGACAGAGACACAGAGAAACAGAAACAAAGAGAAGGGGAATCATGACTCTGAGCCTCTGAACCATCCAGGAGATGAGACAGAGAAACTGGCCATCAGGCAAAGCCCTTGCTATGAAGGAACCATACCTCTCTAACTGGGGGTAATCGATTGAGACCAGCTAATTCACCCGAGAGTATAACCACGCCAAGCAACAGAAGGCAGGAAACTGGCTTCCTTGGGCAGATCGTCCTGTTAGCTTTTTACCACTACTGGGGCTTGTCATCCTCAGAATTCTGCCCTAATTTTTCTCCCTTCCTCTTTCTTTGTACAAATTCCATTTGGGCCTGTACATACACACACATACACACACACACACACACACACACACAAGTTCTCACTAATAAAGTGATAAATGACCCTGTCATTGAGAAAGAGTTTAAGGATTAGAGAGATGACTCAGCAGTTTAGAGTCCTTATTGCTCTGACAAAGGACATGGGTTCAGTTCCTAGCACCCACATCAGGTGGCTTACATGTACCTGTTACTCCAGCTCCAGGGAATCTGATGCCCTCTGGCTTCTGTAGGCGTGCACACAGATATAGTACACATTTACTTATGCAGGGACATGTACACACATGTACATATACCCACACACAATCTATCCTCCAAAGAAAAAAAGAAGAGCTGGTAGTGCAAGCTCTGCCTTCCCTCTTTCCAACTCAAAAGTATTAGTTAGAGATCCTAGATTTTAGATGATACAAACAGACTCATGCTTATTTAGGCAGTGTGATGGTTTGTATATGCTCAGCCCAGGGAGTGGCACTATGAGAAGGTGTGGCCTTGTTGGAGTGGGCGTGTCACTGTGGGTGTGAGCTTTAAGACCCTCACCTAGCTGCCTGGAAGCCAGTCTTCTGCTAGCAGCCCTCAGATGAAGATGTAGAACCCTCAATTCCTCCTGCCCCATGCCTGCCTGGATGCTGCCATGCTCCTACCTTAATGATAATGGACTGAACCTCTGAACCTGTAAGCCAGCCCCAATTAAAAGGTGTTCTTATAAGAGTTGCCTTGGTCATGGCTCTGTTCACAGCAATAAAACCCTAACTAACTAAGACACGCAGAAAATACATTTATTGGAAGAATATAGGATCTTAGGTTGAATTAGAAGGCTGGAGAGCCAAGCTCAAAGAGTAAAGGAATGCTTTGATATTGGTTTTATAAATTCTTCAAAAGACAAACACAACAAAACTGCACTGCAAAGTCATGGACATCCCAGCAGGAAGGGCTGGTCACCCACACTTGGGTCATATGTCTTCGGGGTCTTTGAGTTGGGATGTCAATTGCCTTGATTTTTGATATCTTTACATTGAACAAGAAAACATTTTTCCAAAGAAAAGTAGGTAGCTATTATTAAGCTTTAAGGGAATGGATACCAGATGCCCGGCTGGCCAAGGTGGAGCACAGCCAGTTTCTTTAAAGCAGAGTCTGGGGCCACAGAGATCTCCAATCACAGGGCAGATGGGGACCCTGTGGGCAGAGGTTCCCTCATGCAGATCCCAACCTATCAGACTCACATTGCATTTTGTCTGATCCTCCACACGCTGAGAACTGAGTGCTATGTTCTTTGCTCCCAAGACAGTTTCTGTTCACCGAAGCCAGACCAGCATGTAATCAGAGCAGACAGGCATCTACGAGCTGCGGTTTGATGAGTTTGTGGACGAGGTCTCTTCTCCCGTCACCATCCCTCTGCCCCCCAGCTCCTTGATATATGAACTCACACCATGCTTGGGCTAACTCTTTGGATTCAGGTTTCCTATCTCCATTTTCAAATTCAAAAGCAAGTAGCCTCTTACACCCCCTGCGGATGAGGCTGACCAAATATGTAACTCACTCACGTTAAAGGAAAGGGACACACCTTCCTTTTTTTTTGTATACCAGATTTACTGGTGCATAACCACAAACAGAGGCAGTCTCTGAACCCATGGACCTTGCAAACCAGCAGAGAGGACAGATGCTTGAGAAAGCAACTGTGTCAAATGCTAAAGGCTCTGAGAACGCTAGGACTCTGGGGGAAGAGGCAGAAATAGGCAGGGAAGAGGAAAGGGGTAAGCGACGCCCTGGTTGGCATCTGGAATGCCTCTCTCTGGCTCATGTTTGAAAACCTTGTCTTCTCTGGGGTTTCAGGACTCTGGCTGCTTCCTGATCCTGTAAGATAATGAGCAAGCCCCATTGTACCCTTCCCCCAACAGTCATGGATGAACCTCTCCTGTCACCACGATCTCCATAGTACACTGGACCCTCCTCCCCACCCCACACACACTGCAATGCTGAGCCAAATACACTTCAATGGGCTGTCAGGAATTTTGTTATCGTGACCAGAAAGGTAAGTACCTTTGGTGGGCTCACTGACTCTGGGAAGTGGCTCTTTGTATTCACCTTCTGCTGAGGGCTCTCTGAGGTACTGAACCACCTCATCTGTCTGCACAACCCCACCCCCAACTGGAGCCCAGTGAGAGAACCCCAGCAAAGACTTCCAGACCTGAAGCCTAAGATGAGCCCTTTTGGGCATTGTAACAAGAAAGCCCTTCCCTATCCCATCAGCTGTCAATCAAGCTGCAGCCAACTGTGCAAGACTTTGTTTTCTGTTTGTTTGTTTGTTTGTTTGTTTGTTTTCTCAGTTGTGGTCTCAGTATTTTCCAATCAAATATTAGTTTGCATTCTTCTTCCTTTCTACCAAATCATTAATTCTCATTAATTTGGCATCTAAACATTTTTGCGTGAATATCAGACAACTGGCTTTCAGAGGGAATGGCTTCAAAGAGTGAATCTGTCAAGGCTGGATACACGGGCTTAAATATTTCCTTGCCTGTGTTTTTTTTTTTTGGGGGGGGGGGTCTCTTTCCCCCTTTTTCATACTCTCTCAACCACGAAGCTAATGTGGTTACAATAACAAAATTAGCTCATCATTTACTAACTGTTAATTTAATTTTTAATTGTCCATTAAATCAAGGCACTGGGCTGTTTATATTTTAATTTTTAATGTCAGGGTTTTAAATTGCTTCCCAAATGAAGGTTAACAAGGGAGGGCTATTCCTGACTCTGGAACTGAGTGGGTCATAAATGGGGTGCTATGATTTTCCAGGACCAGGCTGTGGTATAGACAAGATGGGGTGGGAAGAGGCATGGTTCACACTTCTTAGTACTCACTAAGTATCAACTCTGCATGTGATTTAAAGGCAACAGCTCATCGATGAAAAAAAAAAGTAGTTTCTGGTTGTCATATGGGTTCAGATGAGGGAAGATGGCAGTGAGGGTGAGCTGGGGTGCAGCCAAGGCAGGAGCTGGCTCAGTCTCCCCATCTCTAACCCCGGTACCCTGAGCTACACCATACCGAACTGTCTAGATGTTTTGAGGATATAAGCATGAGAAGACAGAGCTGTTGTAAAGAGGAGGTTGTTGTGAGACCTCAGTGGGATGCTAATACCTGGGCAAGATCTCCAGGGCAGAACTACACTATAGTGTTCTCGAGTTTGTGCTGTCTGACCTGTTGCTGCCTCCTAGGAACAGGTGAAGTCCAGAGAAGAGACAGGAGCTGCAGGCATCACTGCGGCCAGCAACCAAAGGTGCCAAGTGCCTCTCCCTTTTGAGTAAAATTTTTTTAGGTGCTTTGTAGAATGATAAAAATCATAGTGCCTTGGCTAGGTGAGAAGCTGCATTCTCCCTCCCCTCTCCCTCTCCCCCTCCCCCTCCCCTCCCCCTTCCCTTCCCCCTCCCCATCTCATACTCATATGTGTGTGTGTGTGTGTGTGTGTGTACATGAGAGAAAATACATGTTTGACCTCATAACTGTTGATACTGTAAATGTGCATTCTGTTAAGTCAAGGGAAAGAGGCAGCTCTCATCTGCTTATGAAATTTTTACTCTTTTTAAAGGGTCTCTAGGTGACTTTTTCTAGAACATCTCTAGGGGCAACAGCACGTTGGATCCTTAACAGCTAACCCCCTGCCTGGAGATTAGATAATGAACAGTGAGATCTTCCCTCCCTCCCTCCTTCCCTCCCTCTCCCCTCATCCTTCCTTCCTTCTCTTTCTCTTCATTTCTCCCCCCATTCCTTACAGCCTTCTCTTCTCTACATCCTTCCCTTCCTCCCTCTCTCCCTTCCTTCCTCCCCCCTCCTCTTCTTCCTCTCTGCTTCCTTCCCTGCTAATGCATACCCCTCACTGCCTTAGATTTGGCTGACAGCACAAGAGTCACCCTCTTTCTCCATGCTAAGAATTCATGGCCTAGACATTTCAAAAAAAAAAAAAACCCACAAAATATAGGAATTGCGTTTCAGACATCCAGCCTTTATCTCAGGTATGGTGTTGGCACCATTCACCCTCAAAGGAGCTAAAATGCAAAGAGAGAGTAACCGTCAGAGAGACTCCATCAATCTCAGGGTTTGAACTAGATCTGACTCTCGTGGAGCATCGTATTAAAGAAGGGCCACCTTAGATACAGCTTCTGGGGTCGGGTACCGCCTGTTGTCTCTTGCTGGTGTGTGTGTGATGGCTTCTTCAGCCTCTCCGTGCTTCTGTTTCCTTGTCGGGGGGCGGGGGGGGGAGTGATTGTGTCTAACCACATGGCTGTCAGTATCAAGTAAGTCAATATTTACAAAGTTCTTTGGAAACTGTCTGGCACATACTAAATGTTAGACAAATGTTTCTTAAATAGAAAAGGCATCTTCCACGTATCCCCTGCCCAGCTTCTAGATCGCTAGCTGTGCTCACAGCTGAATCCCATGCTTTCTTCTGCATGGTACTGGTGGGTCTAACAGGAAGGCGGTGGCAAAACTCTGCTAACATCTGCTCTCTCTCCTGCCTCCTCGTGAGCAAGCCCTGGCTACAACCAGCTTTACTCAGTCCCAGAAGGTGCCCAAGGACATTTGTTTTACAGAAATTCTTGGAAACATTGCTGGATGGTCAGGTTGCCTGGGAGACATGGGCCATTTATTTCCTCATATGCTCGATAGCCATGGACCATATTTTAGCTCCTGGGAATTAAATGTTTATTCTCTGGGCTGTATCCTAAATGAAGAAGCTATATGTATGTAGATGTACCCGTTCAGGAACATTAACCCCTGGTGGCATATACTCGGTGCCCCCCACATCCCCCACCATGTCCCTAGTCCTTTCTGTTTTTACAAAGAGTACCAAGGCAGGACAGAAAGAACAAAGGGACGGATGGAGGCTCTTCAGTTCCTATCTCCTCAAGTGCTTCCAGGCCCTTCCAAGGGCCTCCATAAAACAACCAAGTCCTAAAAGGACACAAGAGGAACTGTCAGTAGGGTTTGGTGGTATTGGCTAAATTCCCACTGTGATTAAATTTCATATTTTGCCCTGGGCTGGGATGGTTTCCAAGGACCTGTTTGTTGAAAACAGCTCTATTGAGCCAAGACTGTTTTTCCTAAATAACTGTGGAAATCAGAGGCCCCTTCTGTTTTGGCAGGGGTTCAGAGAGGAAAGGGCTCACGATGAAAAGGCTCCAGCTGGGAGTCTGCCCCCACACAGCTTCCCAGCTTACTCCGGGGCACATACAGAAGAGACATTTTTTATACACTAGAATGATAAGAACGTGGTTTGGGCTTGAAAAATCCAGAGTTCAAGTTCCTAGGGAAACTCACTTCTCTTGCTGAGTCTTGGATTTCTCACATCTAAACTGTGTATGTGCTGGTCAGCTAGGGCGGTGTTTTGCGACTCCTTCCTGGTGAGACATGGACATATATCTACTCATCCCAATAAAGCATTGATGACAGACCGAAGAAACAATTCTATCACAGTTTACTATAGTCAGTTACTTAGAGGTACATGGATAATTCAAAGTGTGTTACATTATAGGACAGTCCATTTCAGCATAAATGACAGACGTTCATAAGACTCCAACCTGGAAGCTAGCTGCATGAGTTGCAGGCAGCACCACAAGCAGAGTCTGCTCTCCCCAAAAATCATTTAATCATTTGCTTGATTTTGTTTGTTCGTGTAGTCTGTGTGTGTGTATGTGTGTGTGTGTGTGTGTGCGCGCGCGCGCGCGCGCGCGCCACCTCATTTTCCCCAGTTCTTACTGTTTATATCACCTTGGAGGAGGTAGAGGCCCTGAGAATCTTGTACGTTTCAGGGAATTCCTGAGACTTGTGAATTGCTTCCTTCCTGAATCTCAGTAAGTCTCCTCCAGGGTGGAAATGCTCCAGTTTGAAAGATGTGCTCCACCAACATGTGGTGGTAACATTAGCCCTCGCCCCACGATCTTGTCTCACAGTAACAAGGTTTGTTTCTAAACCACATAATGGCTGTGCTTTAGCTCTCAAGTGTGGTTCTGTGACTCTGCTCCATATAGATCCTTCAGTTTTGGGTCTAGAAGTAGCTTTACTACTTTGACTTTATGAAGAAGAGAATCAAGAGCAAAGACAGTCATGCCCGGTCTTCTAAGCTCACATTCCATTTGTGCTGGAGAAAGGGAGATTATATTTCCCCCCTGACAGAGACAGTGCAGTCTATATGGAGTAAGCAGGGTGTCTAACCCTCTTACAGAGAGAAACAACAAATAATTTGAAATAATATCATAGACTATCACCATGGGGGAAGTAATACTCCCTTCTTCACAGGGTACTTATGAAGACCAAATCAAATCATGTGCATGAAAGTTTATTACAGACTATAAAGGACTTGCTTGGGCTGCTTACTCTCTGATGCCAGGGTCGCTGTAGGTCTCATGGAGACTGAACGGAGGTGGATTTTTTTTATTTGCATTTCCCTGTTTGTATGGAAATCTATTTGTTTTCAAATAGACTCCCACATATACATTGAGAAAATGAATTGGGTGTGGGTTTCAGTCCACAGTTCTTATTACAGGTTCCCAGAATCCACTCAGCTGAGTTCTGCATAAAGATGAATATCCAGACTCCCATTTTAAAAAACATATTAATTGAGTTTGTGCCACTAAGAATGGGGGACTCTCAAAAAAAAAAAAAAACCTAACTGGGTTTTGCCAGGAGAAATGGGACTTTTCACTGACAAATCTCATTAATAAATGCTTTGTTCTTCATCCTGCAGAGGCATTTGTAGAATCATGTCAGAGACAGTGAAAACCTCTATGGACGGTGTGTTTAAATTACACATCCATATTCTATCATTAAGGGAACTCAGGACAGAGACTCAACGTAGGGACCTGAAGGCAGGATCTGAAGCAGAGACCACAGAGGAGCCCTGCTTATTGTCTTGCTCCCCATAATTTGTTTAATTTGCTTTCTTATCCCACCTGCCCAGTGGTAGTACCACCCACAGTGAGGCGGGACCTCCCACATTAAAAAAAATAAAGCAAAAACTGTTCACATACTGGCCCCTGGGTCAATCTGATGGAGGGATTTCATCAGCTAAAGTTCCCACTCACTCTGTATGAGTCTAGTTTGTGTCAAGTTGGCAAATACCAACGAGAATGCTAAATAATTGATAAAAAAAATAACATAGTAAAAAAAACACTTGGATTTTCAAAAAGACTTCATTATTTGAAGCTGGCTTTGTGGATCAGTAGACTGGTTGCCTGGCATTCTAGAAAACCTGGGTGCTGCCCCAGAACTGCCTGAACTGTCATCGCAGATCCCTGTCACCCCTGCATCAGGAAGAGAAAGGAAGATCAGGAATTGAAAGCCATCCTTAGCTACATATCAAGTTCAAGGCCAGTTTGAGCCACATGAAATCCTATCTGAAAAACAAAAGCAAACAAAACACAGGAGTGATTTTATTACTAGATCCGTTTGCTCAATATTGGGCAGTTACTATAGAGTTGTATTGGGGGAAGTCGGTATTCAAATATTTTGCCTGTTCATTCAGTCATTCATGCATCTGATAGACATACAGGATACCAACTATGGGTCAGGCACTGTGTAGGCATAGAAATGTGTCAAGTACTCAAAACTCTGGTCAATAAGGAGAGTTAGGAGTGGAGAAGTCAGGAGACACGTAAACAGTAGATAACCTATAAATCCGAACCCAGTCATCATCAGAGAGGCTTCTCCTAGCAGTTGATGCAGAGACCTACATCCAGATGCTGGACAGAGCTCAGGGAACCCCACAGAAGAGGGAAGAGGAAGGATTTTAGGAGCCAGAGGGTTTGAGGACACCAGGAGAAGGTGGCCCACAGGATCAGCTAAGCAGGGCTCATAGGGGTTCCCAGAGACAGAAGCCGCCATCATGGAGCCTGCGTGGGTCTGAGCTAGGTTCCGTGCCTACATGCTCAGCTTGTTCAGCTTCGGTTTTTTTGTGTGTCCTGACCACGAGAGTGGGAGCATCTCTGCTCTTTTCTGAAACAAACGAGCAGTGGATCTGAGGAAGAGGGAAACTTGAGGGCAGGTGGGAAGGAGTAGAGGGAGAGGGAGGCTGTGGTCAGGATGTATTATATGAGAGGAGAATAAGTGGGGAAAAACAGATAAACTATTCAAGGACATATTTGTCATGACCCCCACGAAAATTAAGATAATAAGAAAGGAGAGGTGAGGGTAGGATCCAATCAGCCTTCAGAGTATCTGAGAGGGCAGACGGTAGAGTGAAATGTGGGTGGGGGTGAAGAGGAGACTCAGGGAAGAGGAACGTGGACAGACAGAATGAGGATCCTGTGCCCCACGCGGAGATACATCCCTGCTGGTGTGATGAGCTGCCTGTGAGGCCCCTAGATCTGGAGTAGCAGGAGTTGAGAGGAGAACAGAAGATGATGTCAAGTCAGGATAAGCAGTCAGATCACGTAGGCGACTGCAGGAATGAAAATATTTTCCCCGAGCAAGTGGGAGACAAATTTAAGGTTCTCAATAGCAAATCAACAAGAGAGTGGGTTGCATTTATTTTTAAGGGATCAATTACGAATGCAATCTCGGCAATGGGCTGAGCGTGTAGAGGAGGGAACCCGAGGGTACGTATGGCACAGCAGAAGCAGTGCCGGGTGGTGCTCAATGGTGTTTTTATGTGCTTGTTCTGGGAACTTCCTGTAAAGCTAAAGGCGTCAATATTTGCATAAGACTGGGTTTGAGGTATGGGAGAAAGAATAAGACAGGCCATTTGCACTCATGAGCTAATCGATGGAAAAGCATATAATGATAAAGCAATCAGAAATGAGACCGATGACAGAGTAATACACGAATCCCATTGGGGTATCTTGTGCACAAGTACTTAAGATGCTTCGCCAAGTGACAGATGAGTGGGGCCTTCTCCAAGAGGTCCTAAAATGATGTGAGAATTTGAACAAGTCTCCACTGATGTCAAAATGTAACGATCACATGGTTCTGTGAATGAGCTTGGGGAAAGAAGTCTTTATGTGATACGTCATCTATGCGGGCTCTTCCTCCATGTGTAGGATTGTGGGCTCTTATAGAAAGGTTTGGAGCAGAGAGTTCTCTGTCTCTTCCCTCGAAACATTCTCTCATGTGAGGATATATTTGATAACTGATTCTAGTGAGAAGTAATAAAATAAAGCCTTCCTTTCTTCACACACACACAAAATTGTCTTATTGGTGAGATTCAATCTTTTGACAATTTCATGCAAACATATAGTACGCCCTGCTCTCTCTCATCCCTCAATACTCTCTGACCTCTGCACAGCTCCCAAGCAGCCTTCATCCTCCCTATAAGGGTCCTTTCCCACATGTTTGTGGAAAACACATGTTTGATTTTTCTCTGGAACCCTCTTATTTTTTTTCTGGGACCATTTCTGTGGCCACAGGCTTAAAGCTATCCACTGGAGCCTGGTGGGCTCAGTTTCAGTTACACAACTGAAGTAAATGACTACCTTTTACCCAGGATCCATCTGTTGACGGGATGGATCCAGTGGGGGATGGTAGGGTCTATGAACCTATTCCTGATTGCCTGTGGGCCATCCTAGGGCAACCATGGCTGCTTAGGGACCATGTTTATAATGTCTGGGTTATACCCCAAAGAGAGCATCTCACATCTTGATTTTCTGTCTTCTGATTCTCTCTCTCTCTCTCTCTCTCTCTCTCTCTCTCTCTCTCTCTCTCTCTCTCTCTCTCTCTCTCTCTCTCTCTCTCGCTTTATCCTGGGACTTAGAGGGAGTGATATAAATGTCCTATTAGGGCTGAGCTCTAAACTATCCTGTATTCTAAGCATCTTAATCATCATGAGTCTCTTTATTCACTGCTGTTGGTTGCAAAGACTACTTTCTCAGATTAAAGCTGAGAAGAGTAGTTGTCTCTTGGCATAGACATAAACATTTAGGCAGGGGTTTGGTGCTGTGCCTATTTACTAAAGCCACAACAATAAGGTCCCCCTAGGGTCTGTGACATCCACAGCTATAACTTCTAGTGGGTTTACAGAATCATACATGGATTCCCTTCATGGAGTGGACCTCAAGTACACTCTGAGAGTGGTTGATTGCCACCATAACAGCCATGCCACAGTTGCACCAGTGATCACTGCTTATGTGGTGCTGCAGTTCATAGAGTTTGCCACTCAGTATGACCATTGATGTCTTATTTGCCCCAGTAGGATGCACAGCACCTTGCAGTACTATCAAAATCAGTACTAAGGAGAGAGCTTCCAGGACAGTGCCAGCCTTCTGTATATCTTACAGCCAAAACATGTGGTGTTTTCAACAGTAAGGTCTTATCATATAAGTATTACTATGAGTAAACAGCCCATAGTAATGGCAATAGCCTGTACTCTCCTGGGGACCTTTGGGGCCTCTTCTGATCAACAACTCATGGGGAGGTATGGTGGTTTGAATATGCTTAAGAGTGGCACCATTAGGAGGTGTGGCCTTGTTGGAGTAGATGTGTCCCTTGTGGGGATAGGCTGTAAGACCCTTGTCCTAGCTTCCTGGAAGCCAGTCTTCTCCTAGCAGCCTTCAGATGAAGATGTAGAACTCTCAGCTCCTCCTGCACGATGCCTGCCTGGATGCTGCCATGCTCCCACCTTGATGACAATGGACTGAACCTCTGAACCTGGAAACCAGACCCAATTAAAAGTTGTCCTAGGAGTTGCCATGGTCATGGTGTCTGTTCACAGCAGTAAACCTCCAACTAAGACAGGAGGTATCCTATTCCAAGCACTGTGGTTTTGTTTAATAATACCATGACTTTTAAGAATGACATTATCCAGCAATACTGGACATCTCCCTCCTATTTTCTCACTAAGCCCTGCCCACTAGTGGATAAATCCTGTCCATTCCAAGACTAGGCCCGCCCACTCTAAGAATAAGCCCCACCCACTTAAAGACTAAGTCTCACCCACTAATGCCCATGCCTTGCCCACTCTAAGACAGTCCCAGCCCACTAGTGACTAAAACTTGCCCACTAGTGATTAGGGCTCACATACTCTAACACCAAGTCCCACTCACTTGTGACTAAGCCCCACCCACTAGTGACTAAACCCCACCCACTCTAAGACTAAGCCCCTCCCGCTATAGCCCTAAGTACCACCCACTAGTGGCTAAGCCCTGCCCACTAGTGACCAGACCACATCCACTCTTAGAATAAGCCATGCCCACTCTAAGACTAACTCCACCCACTCTAATACTAAGCCCGCCCACTAGCAACAGCCCCGCCTACTCTAACACTAAGCCCCTCCCGCTCTAACACTAAGTCCTGCCCACCCTAAGCCCCACCCACTCGAAGACTTAGTCCTGCCCACTAATGACTAAGCCCCACCAACTCTAAGACTAAGTAACTTATCTTTTTAATTGGTTTACATAGTAACTAATGGGGTTTCCATATGGCTTTTCCATATGTCCTTTGGTTAACGTCTGTCCTTGTCTCCCTTGTCTCTCCTATCTACCACTGACTTCAATCCCAGCTTGAACCTTTACATATCTCCTGTTCTCTGTTCTACTTTCCTATTACCTCTGTTCTACTGCCTCTCCTCACCCAAGACACCCCACCCAGAGGCCCCTAGTCTCCTGGCTTCCATAGATATTCCAAATCAAACATATAAAACTAAAGATTTGAATCTAGGATCCACATATGGGAAAGAGCACATGGCATTTGTTTCTCTGAGCCTGAGTTACCTCATTTGGTATAATTATCTCCAATTCCCTCTGTTTGCCTGCAAAATTCTTAATTTCATTTTTCCTTACAGCTGAATGGAATTCCATTATGCACATTCCACGTTTCCCTCCCCATCCACCCATCAGTTGATGAATACCAACGCTGCTTCCATGAACTGGCTATTGTTAGAAAAAGCGGTGGGAGTGGACGAGCACGTGCCTCTACACTAGGAAGTGGAGTCCTTTGGATATATGCCTGGGAGTGGAAGAGCATGGAGTCACATGGTGGTCAATTCCAACTTTGTGAGGAATCTCCACACTGATTTCTATTGCAGCTATGCCAGCCTACACTCCCACCAACAGTGAATAACTCTGGACAGTTTGGAGGATTTTAGGTGAAGCCAAAGAATCAGGATGCCTCTTTGCAGGTGTTCACCTTGATTTTTAGCCATAAGTGGTCAGATTTGGGCTCCCAAAGGGATCTGGGCTCTGTAGTGTGTGAATTGACTGGGCACGGATCCAAACATAGTGACACAGATGCAGGCGAAGTAAATCTAGAGGCAGAAAAGGGATGAGGACTCACTCAAGGTTGTAGAATTGCACAGACAAGTTTGCCGTAGGATGAGGAATGGCCCTGAAAAATCCTGAACGAGAAGAGAGACTTATTGGCTACATTGTTTCCTTCCACGAGTGAGTTTCCAACATCTCCTAGAATTCCCGAGGAGCTTCCAGTAGGCAGACAGAGGCTGAAGAATGTGAACATTTTGGAGCATGTACTAAATGTCCCCACCTCGCTTAGTCATTGTGATCATCTGCTTGACAGAGACAGTGTGAGACAGGAAGGGTTTATTCTGATTCATTGTTTCAAGGAATCGGGCCCATGCAGGGCAGCGGGGATGATGGGAGCTGCTCTCCTGTGCTCTGTGAGCAGGAGGCAGAGGGAAGTAGAGTATGCTAGTGCTTGCTCCCTCTTCCTTTTTATGTTGCCTGGGTCCTAACCTGATGAGAGGATGCCACTCACATTCACAGTGAGTTTTCTTCTCTGTTGACCCTCCCCCGAGACCCCCCAGAAACTCTGTGATAGACACACCCACAGGTCTGTGTTAGCTAAGCTTCTAAGTGATTCTCAATTCTGTCAAGTTGACAATCAGAATCAACCGTGACAGAGAACAAAGAGGCTAATTTAAACCACAAAGTTGTGGGAGGATACAGGGTCAAGTTCAGATCTCCACTTTCATCTGCTTTCCCGCTGTAGGGAAAAAAGATAGCTTTCTTGAAATACAACTATATAAGAAGTATTGCGAGACAGTTGTAGAGACAGCATAGTTGTGAGGACCTGAATTCTGTCCTCAGGACCCATGTGTATGCTGGGCACAGCGGATCCTGCACCTATAACCACACCTCTAGGGAGATGGAAACAGGTGGATGGATCCCTGGGACTTACTAGCCATTCAGCTTACTCAGTGAATTTTAGGCCAGTGGGAGATCCTACCCAGTCAGACAGAAAGACAGACAGACAGAGATGAGATAGATAGATAGAAATGATATAGATGATAGATGATATAAATATATATATATGATAGATATAGATGATAGAGGTGATAGAGATGGTAGATGATATAGATATATAAATGATAGATAGATAG
Source organism: Mus caroli (assembly GCF_978045245.1). Taxonomy (NCBI): domain Eukaryota; kingdom Metazoa; phylum Chordata; class Mammalia; order Rodentia; family Muridae; genus Mus; species Mus caroli. Next base: position 120,827,682 of record NW_028227259.1, on the reverse strand, counting down.
ATAGATAGATAGATAGATAGATAGATAGATAGATAGATATGAATGCTAGATTAGATAGATGGCTAATAGGTGATGGATGGATGGATAGATAGATAGATAGATAGATAGATAGATAGATAGATAGATAGATAGATAGTGTGTTAGTCAGGGTTTCTATTCCTGCACAAACATCATGACCAGGAAGCAAGTTGGGGAGGAAAGGGTTTATTCAGCTTACATTTCCACATTGCTGTTCATCACCAAAGGAAGTCAGGACTGGAATTCAAGCAGGTCAGGAAGCAGGAGCTGGTGTAGAGGCCATGGAGGGATGTTACATACTGGCTTGCTTCCCCTGGCTTGCTCATCTTGCTTTCTTATAGAACTCAAGACCACTAGCCCAGAGATGGCACCACCCACAAGGGGCCCTCCCCCCTTGATCACTAATTGAGAAAATGCCTTGCAGCTGGATCTCATGGAGGCATTTCCCCAACTGAAGCTCTTTTCTCTGTAATAGCTCCAGCCTGTGTCAGGTTGACACAGAAAACCAGCCAGTACAAATAGATGGACTGATGGATGGATGGATGGATGGATAGATGGATGGATGGGTGGATGGATGGGTGGGTGGATGGATGGAATGTGAAAGATGTATGTCATCTACATAATGACACCTGAGATATGCTCTAGATCACTTTATATTGCACATACACACACACACACACACCCATGAACCTGCATGTACACAAACATGTGCACACATGCACAAATACACCTGTGCAAAAGATAAGCAAGATAAACACTGTTGGCTACAGTGTTTCAGTCACACCATCATCCCTGCAACAATCACAGTAACCAAGAACAAATGAAATGCAATTGTGTGAACCCCAGCCGCAGGGTTACTCCTGAGAGCCTCGAGGAAGCATCTCCATGGAGAAAGGAAAGTTAAGGAGTTCACTGGGTGAAACAGGTACAGTGGCTCCAGGGCAATGTTCGCAGGGAGGATGAAGAGACAGCACGTCTGCCGTCTCCAGGAGTCTTTAGCTGTATTTCCTGGCTGAACACTAAGGCTGTTATCAGGGTTGGAACAACTGTCAACCAGCAATTATCAATCAACTCCAAGTGAAGGCAGAAGCTCAAATACTGAGGGAGAGAGTCATAGGTAACCCCCTCCATAGCTAGACACCTGAGCCCACTCAGACTTGATCTCCTCCCAAACTCAGTACCAGTGTCTCCAGCTGCTACAGGTGACCATTCATTCCAGATCAATGTGGCCTGTCTTCTGGCTTCCTGGGGCCACTTCTTCCCACCTCTACCGTAACTCAGGGAGCACTACCTTCTCAGCTCTGTGCTATATGAAGGTCTTAGTCTTGTGCGCCTTTGTATCCGACTCCCGTGGACAGTAATAGACACATAATAGACACCCAGAAATGATCACTAAAAATGGTGATTGCGTTTTCAAGCCTTTGAAACTGGTTTGTACCAAATCAGCATTTCTTAAATAACTCTCCCCCCACCCCACCCCCGCCCCCGGGATGAGAGAATGCTAAGTAATTGGAGGGTAGTCGCAGCTGTTGTCACAATCTTGATGACTCCGTGTCTGGTTCACTCCATCTGGTTAATCAGACCACTCCACACTTCTGGCCACTCGGGTTGAATCATGTGTGGGTCTGTGACCCAAGGTTGTTCATTAGTGAGAAATGTTGTCTTCGGATCTTAGTGTGTGAGCTCAAAATGTCACGGTCAAATGCAAACCCTAATGATAGTAGCAAACAGAAGATGGGTTCTGGTAGCTGAGGAGAAAGGAACAAAGGGAGATAACAACGGTACTACACACAAATGTAACAGACGTGCAGCTTGGTCTCCCTGTGGGTCCTGAACAACTGGAGCAGGGGTTATCCCAAAAGCTGTTGCCTGTCCACGGGATATGTTCTTCTAGCTGGGCTGCCTTGTCTGGCCTCAGTGGGAAAGGAGGCACCTAGCCCTGAATAGACTTGATATGCAGAGTGGGGGCACTAACCAGGGGGCCCTTTCCTGCTTAGAGGACAAGGGGAGGGAAGATGGAGGGAAAGATTGTGGGAAGGGGTGACAGGGAGGGAGACAGTAAGTGGGATATAAAGTGAATAAGTAAAAATATAATATTTAGTAAGCTAGTTTTCAAGGCCAAATATGAAACACAAACAAACAAACAAAAGAGTGTGATTACAACCAGAATGGAGGAAGGAGGGTCTCAGGAGGGAGAGCAGATGGTATGATGGAAACCCAGACCCAGTTAACTGGAAGAGAATGCAATCCTAGGACTGAAAGCTACATGAACCAATTCATTCTTGTTTAAACTAAATTCTTTTCTATGCAACTAAAATGTCATTACTGATAGGCTATAACTGCTCCTCAGAGAGGCACAAATAAAAGGCTCTGACAAGTCCTGCAATATGGAAGCTTGCTTTCTCTTTGTATATTGTTATTGTTGTTGTTGTTATCGTTATTTAGTCAAGTATCTCCCAAACATAGACACAAGGTCCCTTTTCACAGTGACAAATATTAATACCTGAAGGTCTACCAATTTTACACGTTATGAGATACCCAAGGAAACACGTGTTATTTGGGGCTGAGAGAAGATATATTAAGTAGTCTATGCAGGCTTTGAACCCATGACCTAGGTCAGCTGAGTGGGGAGATCTGAGGGCTGAGTTAGGGAGTCCTCTGTCCCAGAACCATTCCTAAGCAATAACAGCCTTGCACTGGGATCAACTCCACCAGTTATCACTACTATTTACTGAGAGCAGTGATTAAAACATTAATATCAATTAATACTAAATTAATATCAAATAACAGATTATGTCAGAACCAAGTTCTTTCCATTGCAAGTCCTCATCTGAGAGCTTGTAAAGAATCTAAAAAGCACAGACGTGGCTGTGACTACTGCTGCGCCACTCTTCTAAGCATCCAGTCAAAGACCCTCCTCTCCTTACCCTCAGCCTACGCTCCCTTCTCCCTCAACCAATGTGTCTCTTGGGGGAATTGGAACATAGGCTGTCACCACTGAATTTTTGATAGTATGGTCTCCATAGATGTGCAACGGGAAGTGGAACCTCCAAGACATCCAAACCAGCTTTCCTCTGAAGCCTGCTCTGAGGAAGGTGGGGCTGTGTGGTGATCGCAGAACGGAACAAGGCTGGATCCCTTGTGTCAATCATTGGTGTTTCCCTAACAACACCCCACTAAAGTGGGGATGAGAGAATGTATCCTGGAGAGTGAAGGGACCAGGGCGAGAAGTGAGGACTTCAGACCTTGCCTCTGTCACCTGCAAGCTGAGTGGCTTTCTTAATCTACCATGTATCTCTGGGTTTTAGTTTTCTCCTCAGGAAATTAGGGACGACAAAGCTTTCATTTTCCCCCTGACAAGACAAGGCACCCATTGCCACAGTGATTAAAAAAGCAATGTGAGTAGAAGCAGTTTTCAAACCCTCAGGTAGCCTTAAACCACCAAGTGGCCACGTGCTAGATTATTAATACGAGGTTGTTTGGAAAGGTCTAAATTTTTTTTTCTTTTCAAATAAAACACGATAAGTTTTTAAAGTCAGCTATAAAACTGGCATTAAAACATACTGTTTACATAAAATATCCAAATGTGTGTTTCTGCATAGAAAATAAATGTGTTTTCCAAATTACTAGCAGTGGAAAGTGGTTTTTAACCTTTTCCAATTTGTTCTTTTATGCTATTCAAAATTTTATAACAGACACGGATTGTCAGTATGGTATTTAGAAAGGAAAAAAATACCTCTTTTCATTTTTGTATGGCAGACGAAGACATAATTTGCTCAGATCGCCCTTCAAAAGTGACCCTCCACCCTGCTGTGAGGAAGTGGGGAGAGCCTGTGCTCTCCCTCAGAACTACAGCTTTATTCAGTGTGAAATATTAACTGCGAGGACATTGATGGCATACCATGTTTGATCTATACACACCCTGTAAAAGAGATCCCACCAAGTTAATTAGCATACCCATCTCCTGATAAGCCATATGCCACCCTATCATTGAACCTTAAAAAAAATCTATTCTTTACCAATTTGAAGTACAAAGCATATTACTGACCATTCTTACCATGCAGATATTCTAATCTCAGCCTCCAAGAGCTCCAAGGGTTATAGGCTTACAGCTTTTTAAAGGGGTGCCAGAGACCCAAAACTCAGGTCTTAGTCATTATTTTTCAATATGCTCTGAGCCACCCACCTCCTCAGCCCCAAAGCTAAAATGTCCAACTCTGAACACATCTGTGACCCTCAAGCTCATTACCTTGACCTTCAAGTCACCCAGACACCCTCCTTCCCTGTGGCATTCCTCTCTGCATCAAAGTGAGCAAAAACTCCAGGGCAGTGGACATGCCTAAGTTGCTGCTGCATGCCTGTGGATCACTGAAGGGACCTCTCTGAGGCTCTTCGGGTTCCCTTTTGTGTCCAGGCTCCCCATATGTAGCTGTATCCACTGTCACTTCCTTCTAACCCCTCCCTCTACTTGGCCTGAGTTGCTTGGGATGGGGTGGGGATGGGGGAGATAATCTCTGTTGAGGAGTTTGCACCTGGATGTGGGACGAAACTATATTTGAATATTAATGTACTGCATCCTAGTCCCAAACCCTTCTGAGCTGAATTTACCATCTCCGTTCATTCAATAAGAATAGCAACAGCCACTTCACAGGGCTATTGTTACAAACTGCAAACGCAGGAGTATGGCTCCAATTCTCAGCATAGTCGCTTTTGCATTTCAAGCATTTAAAAGTTTGCCATCATTACTATGATTATGTATAAGAGTACACGGGGACTGGTAGTTACAATACAGAAATCACCAATATTATTTCTATCGTGCTAGGCACGTGCAGCAGGCATGTTGGTGCCCTGCCCGGATTTCCCACTACTCCAGCTGCTCCAAGTGCAGTTGGCAATGTTCACCCAGCAGCCCTCCCGGGGACAGTGGCACTGCTGGGTGTTGCCTTGCCCGAAGACGGACACTGCAGGGGCAGTTCACAAAGAACTATCAGTCCCCAGTGGAAGTAGGAATATGTGGCCAAGTTCAGAGGACTCTGGAGCCATTCTAGCGTCAAAGCATTCCTTGGGAACCAGCTGTGGCAGGCTCACTGACGGCTGCTTCTCAGATTACCCCCACTCCTTCAGTGACCCAATTCCTTCTTTCTGAAGGCAATGCTTCCTCCACACCCTCCTGACACATCACCTTCATACTGGGTCCAGCTGAGAGTTGGACTCCCCCGGAGAACCTAACGTATATATATGTGTATATGTATGTATATGTGTGTGTATGTGTGTATATGTGTATGTATATGTGTGTATATGTGTATGTGTGTATATGTATGTGTATATGTATGTATATGTGTGTATATGTGTATGTATATGTGTGTGTATATGTGTATGTGTGTGTATGTGTATATATATATATATATATATATATATATATATATATATATAACAATTATTATCAGCGTTTTTGAGTCCAGAATCATCCAGTGTCTTCTAGAAAGCCTTGCCTTGCTATATTCCCCAATTCATCCTCCCAGCATGCAGTGAAACCACGTGTAATTCGGTGAGGGCACTGAATTGCACTGGGCCAAGCTGTTCTCTTTCATGAGGCAGAACAGCCTAAAGTATGGACTCTTGTTCTTTCACTTGTACCTGAGTTCAGCCCTTGTGAACAGGATCCAGCACATGACAGCTGTACAGGAAGTGTATGCCAGATGATTCGGAATTCTTCGTCTACGCACATGCTTTAACAGAAGTTGAATTGATGGCAAAAGCCAGGCTGGAGGTGCCATAGTTCATAGAAATGAAAATAGCACTGGCGTTTGGCGGTCCTGACGCTAATGGTCGTCATCCTTTACTGTCCCCGTCCAATGTGTGGCCAAGGTTCATCCGCTGTCTTTTTTACTTGGTGAGCTATCAAGATGGCTGTTGCAGAGGTCCATCCCAACAGCCCAGCAAAACCAAGATAAAGAGGAAAGAGACTTTCTCATAGTCTCAGTCAAACACCAGAGTAAAATCTCACTGGACCAGCCTGGTCATGTGCTCACTTCTGAGCCAATCATAGCAGCCAGAGGAACCATGTGACCTGCACACTCTGCGGTCTGGCACTCCTCCTTGGAAAGAAAGGAAATGTCAACTCCACCAGAAACTCCAGGAGGGTTGTGAAGATTGAGATATAGAAAGAAAGAACTTAAAAATCTGACTCGGGGAATGCGTACAGGCCGGGCATGTCCAACAGATGCCCAAGGACTGTGTGTTAGGATGGTGTGCAGAGAAAGGAGAGAGTGGCTGCTGGAGAGCATGCTGCGGGCGCATGCGTGATTCTGGGAGCCAGCCAGAGAGAGAACAAGCTTTCATTTTCAAAATCAATAAGAAACTTCCTCCCTTCACTTTCTCTCAGTATTTGCTCTCGAATTATCAATCTGTCCATAGAACGATGTGTGTGTTCATGCACATGTGTGTGTGTGTTCACGCACATGTGCGTATCTGCATGTGTATATGTGTGCATTTATGTATATTTGTGAATTTGTAGTTTGTATATGAGTCTATGTTTACATGTGTCTTGGGGTTGCTATTGCAATGACGAAACACCATGACTATAAGCAACTTGAGGGACAAAGGATTTCTTTTGCTTGTACATATCCATCATGGTCGACCATGGAAGGAAGCCAGGACAGGAGCTCAGTCGGGACCGGAAACTGGAGACGCAGCTGATGCAGCCATGGAAGAGTGTTGCTTACTGGCTTGTTCCTCGTGGCTTGCTCAGCCTTATGAAATCCAGTACCACCACTCTGGAGGTGGTGCCACCCACAGTGAACTGGACTCTCTCTCTCTCTCTCATCAATTATCAATCATGAAAATAAATCACAGCCTTGATCACAGGCAAATTTGATGCATATTCTCAGTTGCATCTCCCTCTTCCCAAATGACGATAGTTTGTGTCAAGCTGACATTAAACTAGCCAGCACATTATGTGTGTATCTATGTACATTTATGTGTGTGTACATGTGTGTATGTGGCTTTGTATGAGGCTCTGTGTGTGTGTGCATGTATGTGTGTGTGCATAGGTTTGTGTGTGTTGTGGGTGTGTGAATGGGTGTGTGTGTAAATGTGATGTGAGTGTATATGTGTGCATGTGTGTGTCTATATAGGTTTGTGTGTGTGTTGTGAGTGTGTGAATGGGTGTGTGTGTGTGAAGTATGAGTGTGTGTATATGTGGTGTGTGTGTATGTAGTATGTGTGAGTGTATATATGTAGCATGTGAGTGTGTGTATATGTGGTGTGTGTATGTAGTATGTGAGTGTATATGTGCACATGTATGTGTCTGTGTAGGTTTGTGTGTGTTGTGTATGAGAGTGTGTGTGAATGGGTGTGTGTGTATGAATGTATGAGTGTGTGTGTATATGTGGTGTGTGCATATGTAGTGTGTGTGAGTGTGTACATGTAGTGAGTGTGTATATGTGTTTGTTCACGCTTGCACCTTGAGGATGTTGCACAAGCATTCAATTATAGTCTTTGAAATGGGGAGCTTTCTATAACCGCTTCTTGAGTTCATTTTTTCTTGTCTGGCTTTCCATAAAGTAATAAACTGGAGACATGCAAAGTTTCCCTCACTCCCGCAGGCACAAGAGAGTGGGTTGCTGCATGGCAGACAGTAATATCAGTGGAGAAGGTTTCTGTGATCAAAGTTCAGGATCCCTAGACTCAGTAGAGTTCTGTGGATGTTTTTCCAGGGACTTCTCTGAGCCCTTAATATGTGCACCATCCCAAGGTCTCCAGGAGAGGGGCTAGGGGTGACTGAATTTCCTGCCCTTATTTTTTTTTCCTCCAACACCAAACCCTCTCAGGGATGTGAATTCACAGGGCAAGTGTGTGAAGAAAATATTTTTGGTTGGCTTTCCAGTACCATCTTTTAAAACATTTCACAATTCTAATTTGGGAGTTTGATTGTCACCTCGTCAGGGCTGTCAGAAACAGAAACTGACTCCTATTTTTGTTTAGCAGACACGGGGTGCTCGCGGGCACAGCTGTACAGCAGCTTCTTCTCAAGGAGAGTTTTCAGTGGGGTTTGTGGGAGCATCAACATAAACTGGGAAGGTAGCACATCCTTGCAGGTTCCTTGGCTCTGGGTCCCCAGCATCAGTAAATGCCCAACTTTCCTGCTTTGCATCCCAGACCACTGGCACCTCATTCTCTGTGCCTGCTCACTCCTGCCCCCATCCTTTGCCCCCTCAGCCCGAATCACCTTTCTCTGCAGCCCATGAGATGACCCAGAGTCCAGCCATCCCCCTTCCTTGCACCCAGGTCCTGTGCCAGATTATAGTTGTAGGGGGATGGGCTCAGTGTTAAAGAGAGAGAGGAAGAGCATGCATGTATGTGTAGATGTATTGGGTTGCTTTGGGAATCCAATCTAGTTGCAGAACTATCAGGGAGAGGAGGGCTCCTGGGGCCTTTGTCTGAGCATCGCACCCCTATCTTAGCCCAGTGAGATACTTAAGCAGCTTGGGGAGTGTGATGAGCTCTAACTGATGTATCAGGGGGCTGCAAAAGTGAAGACCTCGGGAGTTTCTCCTTTCCTTCTACTCCCTGGCTGTGCAGCCCGAGTGAACTGGTTTTCTCCCTGTGTGTCAGCCTCTTCGCTTGTAAAATATCTGGATCAGAAAAGGCCAGCCACCCCCATGTCCAGTTGCCCACTGCCGTCATCTGGAAAAGCTAGTTCAAAATACAGTGTTCTGGGTCTCTGAGGAGTGCAGATAGTCTTTGAATATGGGCTTGTTGCAGAATTGGAACTTGGAAGTGGAATGATTTATTTGCTTGTGTGTGTACATGTGTGTATGTGGTGTGTGTGTGTGTGCAGATGTGTACTCATGGCATGACATGCCTTCGAAGGTCAGAGGACAATTTACGGGAGTAGATTTTCTCCTTTCATTTTGTTGAATCCAGATCTCTGTCATTACTCCCACGCTGTGTACTCTTGAGTCTGAGCTTCTAGGAGATGCTCCTGTCTCCACCTTTCATCTCCCTGGAGGAATGCTGGGATCACCGACCTGCACCACATCAAGTGGCTTTTAAAAAGCAATAAACTCGGGTTGTCAGGTTTGTGCAGCTCATACTTTTACCTGCTGAGCTGTCTCACCAGCCTTAAAAACTGGATGTTTAACCAGTTCATTCACATGCTATACCACTGAGCTACATGGTCTCTGCAATCATGTCTCCAAACACTGGTAAATGTCCCAGCACTTACACTCACAGGATTCTCTATGTGTACTCTTTTTGTGCAGAGGATGTCAATCACAGAATACCACCCTTGATCCAATATTCTACATTCACAGCAGTACTCCTGTGATACCCAAGAAGTCACATGGCCAAGCCAAGCCAATCGGAGTTCTTCTTTGGGACTTTGTATTTGCAGCTAGAGGAGACATAGCCTGGTCTCTGGAAACGTGGAACTTGGAGGTCCCTAACCAGAAGTTTCAGGTTCTGTGAGCCCTAGAGGAAGCCCATGTGCAGCAGGAGAGTGTAAGCATGCACAGATCAGAGGCTAAGATGTGATGAGTCTTCAGTCTATCGCAGGAGACTCCAGGTGCTTGTCCCCAAGAACTTCCCAAATTACTCATCTATTGTGTGAGCTTTCCTCTGCCTATTTCTGAGAACAACCAAGCCCCTTTTGCTTAAACCAGCTCAAGGGAGGGTCTCTGTTGCTTATAACCAAGAACCTTATAACTACAAATTTTGTGCTTGTACCAACTGTTCAAACTTGTCATCTAGACAAGCCAAGGCGCCTCCACTCCCTGCTAAGGAGAGGCCTTAATCGGAACCAGCCCCAGCAACTGTTAAAGCCTCAGTCTCTTTCCTCACTCTGAGAGTTTCTTTTTTCCCTCTGTGTTTACAGGACTTCTTTTTACTTGCCAATGTTCATTTACTGCTACTGTGTATAGCGCCTCATTTTTGTTGTGATGTATGAGTTAATCTTCTATTGCTGTGATGAAGTACCACCCATGGCCAAGACAACCTAAAAAGAAAGGAAGGAAGGAAGGAAGGAAGGAAGGAAGGAAGGAAGGAAGGAGAAAAAAAGAAAGGAAGGAAGAAGACATTTAATTGAGCATACAGTTCCAGAGAGTTAGAGTCAAAGACGGCAAAATGAAGGCATTGTAACAGGGACCTCTGAGAGCTTACATCTCATACAGCAAAAGGGAAGACAGAAAGCACACACCAGGGATGCCAGGAGTCTTTTGAAACCTCAAAGCCGGCCATGTCCTTCAACAAGACCACACCTCCTAATCCTTCCCAAACAGTTGCCCCAATTAAGGACTAAGTAAGTATGCAAACATATAGGCCCCCCGGGGGCACTGTCATTCAAAACCACCACATACCCTAAGTCTTTCTGATATGTTCTTGTCTTCAGTAGTCCTGGTTCTGTGCCTTCAAATGACAGATTCCTTGAGGGCAGTGAACATGAGTTATCAAACAACAGACAAACAAAACGAAACGAAAACTTGGTAATTTATCATTTGGGCCCCAAGAATAGTTAAGAAGTATGTCAGATCTTAAGGCAGAAGGGTCTGGATGCCTGACTCAGTTTTGCCAATTTGTAGGTGGAATTTGAGCGCCGGAAGGTCATCAGCTCCAGAACACAGTTGTACAGGATGGAGTCTCCACAGGGAGGACACCCAGAGACCTACCTGTTCAATGAAGATAATTTGAAGGAAGCCTGTAGCCTCTTGCATAAGCAACCACATCTGCCCAGCAGCAGGCAGGCTCCCAAAGGGAAAAGGAGGCCTCATTTATAAACCTGGCGCACCGTCTGTAAGTGAAAGTCATTAACCTTGATTCCCTCCCCTCAGATCCCTGGAACACCAGGAGTGATGGAAGCGGGCTCTCCCAAGATGCAGAGCTCAGGCCTCCCAGTGATAAAATGTTCTCAGCTCTCCCAAGACACCGCCCGGGGACAGTCATTCTGCCTGGCTTTCTGCCCCAGCTACGTGGAGCTCTCACCCAGTGTGTCTGTGCCTCATGCTGGGGAATTCAGAAACAGAGTCCCAGTGAGAACCAGAGACCTGGTCCCTGCCCTCAGCAAGTCTGAATTTTGCTTGAGGACACAGCTCACATCTGTGTGCGAAAACCACTTTGGAATACTTATGAAGCTGCCTTGTGTCCCTTGCAAATAAACACGGTGCACAGGATACTGGCAGAGACAACCTGTCTCACAGCAGGAAGGGACCTTGCGTGTTGGCCAGTGTAAGGGTCACTAAAGCAAGGTTCAGGGGCTACATTTGGCCAGGTGGTGTGTTATTTGATGCACAGGATGTATTTGTTATTATTATTATTAAATACATTTGTTTTATCTTCCATTTATTTTAATCTTGCCTGCACGTGTGTTTGTGCATTATATACGTGGCTGTTAGCCATGGAGGTCAGAAGAAGACATCATATCCACTGCTGTTAGAGTAATGGGTGGTTATGAGCTACCATGTAGGTGTTGGAACCCAAACCTGGGTCCTCTGCAAGAGCAACATGTGCCCTTATCACTGAACCATTTCTCTGGGACTTTTATTATTATTACTATTTTCCTGTAGGTCAACCATTAAATACACTCTCATAGAAATGGTAAGCAGCCTGACAGCCCAGAGCTCACCTTCCTTCCTGACAACAACTGGCCGGACCTACTCAACACAGGGCACCCACTCAGCAGTTTTGACTTCTTTCTTAGTTAGGGTTTTATGGTTGTAAGTAGACACTGTGACCAAGGTAACTCTTATAAAGGCAAACATTTCATTGGGGCTGGCCCACAGTTTCAGAGCTTTAGTTCATTATCATCAAGGCAGGAAGCATGGCAGCATGCAGGCAACATGGTGCTGGAGGATCCAAGAGTTCTTCAACTTGATCCAAAGACAGCCAGGAGGAGATGACCTTCCGTAGGCAACCAGGAGAAGAGTAGATTCCACACGGGATAGAGCTTGAGCATAGGAGACCTCAAAGCCTGACCGCGAAGTGACACACTTCCTCCAACAAGGCCACACCTCCTCCAACAAGGCCACACCTCAGTAATGATGCCACTCTCCATGGGCCAAGCATTCAAACACACGAGTCTAAGGAGTCTATGGGGCCAAATCTATTCAAACCACCATAACTGTCCATCACCCCCACTCAATCCCAGTGCCTTTTGTTTTGTGCGTGTGTATTGCTGCCTGTGTGGTATAAGTAACTCTGTATCTGTTCCATTTTAAGTATCTTATTTGTTCTTTGATAGCCTCAGGTGTTGATACAATGTATTTTGGTTGTATCCATTCACCACTACCTCCCTCCAACCACCACCTGTATTCATTCCTCATTACCCCACCTCACTACCAACTTTATGTCCTCCTTACTGTGTTATTATTATTAATAGCTCTCCCTGGGTACAATTTGTATTGTCCCTATGAGTGTAGGTGTGGGGCCAATGTGGAAGAGGAGGAAGAAATAAGGGAGAGCTGGTGTGTTGGGGAGGAGAACTGTGGAATGGGAGGCTTCTGGAAGTGAGGTGCACTCATCAATTCTCAACAGCTGTGGTGATCCACACAGGATCAAGCCAGTCATCAAGCTGACAACAGAGCCCTTGGTGAAATTCTGCAACATTGAGATTCAGAGAAAGGATGAGACCAAAGCCTGGTACTCTATAGTGATCTCAGAGCTGAGTCCAAGTCAAGAGGGACAGAGGCCTGCATCTGAAACCCATCATCACCACTATCTAACTGTCTTTGGAGGGTTTGTTTCAGTCCTCTGAGCCTCAATTGGTCCAATCCATAAAGTGGACATCAAAAAAGAAAAAAAAAAGCCAGCCTGGAGGTCATAATGCAGATGAAAAGAGATAATCCTGTAAGTATTCTGTAGAGCATATCTGCTGATACAGGGTTCCAATTTTGTGTTTCTTTGGTTCCCAGAGCCCCTGCTGTTGGGTTGCCTAAATCTCTGAAATTATACCTAAGGTATTTTGCTTCACCTTGTCTCTGTCTAACGGGTGTTCTTTGGCCTGCGTATGTGTGCTCTATCTTCCGTGGATGAATCTTCCAGGGCATGGTTTTGGGGTACACATCCTTTTCCATCTTCAGCCAAAATAAAGGGGAAAAAATCCAAATATTTTCATGGTACAAAGTGGCAATCGTAGATGACAGCTCCTATGCTGTGGTGCTATGGCGTACTGAGAACCAGGCAAGACACACTCTCGTGTGCAATTGAACCACGTGGCCACCGTAGTAGATGAGTGTGAGCTGTTTATGGTTGAGTAATAAATCCCTCCCCCCAATTTTATCTTTTTCAACATGGCAATCAATATTTGCTCCTTCATGCAGAGTGTCTGGTTGGGAACTTTGGAACTGAGTGGGACCAGTTTAGGCTGTTGTACTGGGTTGCCATCACCTGAGGGGTTGGTGGGATGTTCCTCTTTCAAGGCATTTCACATGCCTGTCCGGCAAGGTGGTATTGGCTGCTGAACAGGAAGCTCTGTGTTTTGCCGTGCAGACCTCTGTATGGGGCTGCTTGAGGATGTTCTTCATATGGTGGCTGACATCGACTGCCCCACGAGAGTGCCCTCTAAGGAGCTGAGGTCACACCCTATCGTTTCAACAGCCTAGTCTGGTTAATGCCTGGGGGAACCCCCTAAATTCCTGAGGTCCACTGGGAGGTAACATGACCTATTGCTCCCATGGTAAAGATGAGGTAACTGGAATGGCAAAATGACTCCGTTGGTAAAGTGCATGCCATACACACATCAGTACCCCAACTCTGAGACCCCAGAACCCATGTAGAAAACCTAGATGATGTGTCACGTGCCTAGGACTCCAGCACTGGGGAAGTAGAGATGGGGAGATCCCCCAGAAACTGTTGTCCACCTGGTCTAAATGACTGGCTTCAGCAGAAGACTTCTTTTCTAAAATAAAATAGAGACGGGGCTGAGAAAGATGGACATTAATCTCTGCCTTCCACAAGCATGTACACACGTGCACACTCTCCCCATATGCACGCTGACACTTATAAACAGGCAAATGACTTAAAGGGGAGTAAGGCTTAGACAGATTACATAGCTTGCTCAAGATCACATGCTTAAGATTGGCAGGTTAGACTCTTCAGGCTCGGTTTCATCCAAATGTACACCTGTATGCTCTGAACTGCTCAGCCTCACTGCATCTCAGGGACTCTCAAAACTGCAAAGCACTAAGCAAGCAGTTTCTTTGTTTAGCAGGTTAGGGATGGGTGTGACTTTTCTAATAGGCAAGATACCATTCATCGGACTCATTAATCCACATATCCATTTAATAGATGTCCATGGGAAGTCTTCATTTTTTGTTGTTGTTGTTGGTGGTGGTCTTGGAAACCAGATGCACAGCTGAAAGTCCGCACCTCATAAATGGCGAAGCCTGGAGCACAAAATTCCTATGGCACAATGCTTCCTGACCACCTATAAGGTTGCTTTGAATGTATTGTGTAAACCCCAGAGCATCTTAATGGAGCCCAGAAAAGCGATGCAACTTCTCGCTGACTGAGCGAGCAGGCTGCAGTAAGCACCAGCTTCCTCCCTCAAAACAGCTCTGAGCCCTGGAGCAGACAAGCATTCAGACCTGTGAGAAAACCTCAGCTGGAGCTGTGAGTCAGATCTCACAGCCTCGCTAATAATGGGCATCAGCTCTGCAGCCAAGCATGGACCATGGGTGAGAAAAGTGTTAGACAGGACCGAGAAATGTTGCTGAGACCACTTAATTAATAAGGAAATGCAAACCAAGCCCACAACCAAATACTGCCTCATGTCTGCTAGCTAGCTAGTCTCTCTCTCTCTGTCTCTCTCTCTCTTTCTCCCTTCCTCTGCTCTTTCTCTCTGCGTGTATGTATATCACTCTGTGTGTCTCTCTTTATCTCTCTTTGCCTCTCTATCTCTGTCTGACTCTATGTCCCTCAGTCTCTTTGTCTCTGTCTTTCTCTGTGTGTGTGTATTTTGCTCTGTATGTATCTCTGTCTCTCTTTGCCTCTCTCTGTCTCTGTCTATCTCTGTCTCTCAGTCTCTCTCTCTCTCCCTACCCTTCCCCCCACCTCTCTCTCTCTGCTCTTTCTCCCTCTGTGTGTATGTGTATCACTCTGTATGTCTCTCTGTGTATCTCTCTATATCTCTCTTTGCTTCTCTATCTCTGTCTGACTCCCTGTCCCTCAGTCTCTCTGTCTCTCTCTTTTTGTCTCTCTCTTTCTCTCTCTGTATGTATTTTGCTCTGTCTCTCTGTCTCTCTTTGCCTCTCTCTGTCTGTCTGTCTCTCTGTCTGTCTGTCTCTCTCTGTGTCTCTGCCTCTGTGTCTCTGCCTCTCTGTCTCTCTCTGTCTCTCTCTGTCTCTCTCTGTCTCTCTCTGTCTCTGTCTCTCTCTCTCTCTCTCTCTCTCTCTCTCTCTCTCTCTCTCTCTCTCACACACACACACACACACACACACACACACACCAAACAGAAAATACAAGTATTGGCAATCTTGTGGGGAACTTGGAACACTCCTGCACCATGGCCATCCATGGAAAATGGTGATGCTCCAATAGAAACGTGTATGGTGAGGGACTAGGGGCACGGCTCCCCTGTTAACAGCTCAAGCAGCGGAGAGTCACTTAACACTTTTTCAGATGACCTGAGTTAGGTTCCCAGTACCCACATAAAGTGACTTATAACCTCCTATAACTACTCCAGCTCCAGAGAATCTGATGCCTTCCTCTGTCCCTCAATCTCTTTGTCTCTCTGTCTCTCTCTTTCTCTCTCTGTATATATTTTGCTCTCTGTGTATCTCTGTCTCTTTGTCTCTCTTTGCCTCTCTCTGTCTCTGGCCACCACAGGCAACTGCACTCATGTGCACACAGCCATCCGCTCTGCAGCCAAGCACATTCCGTGCATTTATAAGGGCTCAAGGAGGCCTGAGAAGAGATGCTGAAAGCAGCTCACTGATAGCCAAATGCAAAGCACAGACACATCCGCCAGATGAAAAATAAAAGTCTTTTATAAAAAGAAAAATTCAAAACAGAATTATTGCATATGCGATCTAGCGTGAGTCTATGCTTAAAAGGACTGTAGGTGGGATTCTCAGAGAGGTACTCATACACCCACAGTCATGGTGACATTCTCCATTATAGGTAGAATGTGGAAGTGGCTGAGGGATGAATGAAGCAACAGAACATGACCTGTGTGTACTGTAGGATGTCAGCTTTGAGTAGCCGGGAAATTCTGTCACCTGCTGCAATATGAACAAGCCTATGTGATCAATGGGGTAAGCCAGCTGCCTACAGAACACATGCTTACCTGGGGTGCTATTTAAAGTCACAGACAGGGAGTAACTTGCTTCTTGTCAGGGACTTGGGGAGAAAGGGGTGGGGAGTTCGTATTCACATAGTGGATCGGGGCTTTACAAACATGAAGAATTCTGGAGATGGGCAGTGTTGGTCGTTGGACGGCAGTGTTACATGGACTTCATCACAGTGAGATGGCTATCACATCCTGTCCTTGACTTTCATGGTGGAGACAGCCCTACTTGAGGAGGCAGCGTATGGGAAAAGCGAGGGAAGCCAGGACACTCTGCTGCCTACCCGGGACCACAAGGCTGGAAAGAGGTAGAGCTGGGAGCATCACGCGGCAAATCCTTCCTCCTAAAAGACGAAGCTTTGCTTGCTCTTGCTCCTGAGTTTGCTGCCGCAGGGGAGGCTGGGAACCATTTTTACCATGCCAGTCGAGCACCTCATCAGTAAGTGCATGCCTCCGGGAAGCAGTTGGCTTTTATGGTCTGAGATCAAACTGGAAGGAAGAAAGGCTGACACTGTGGGCTCCTTGGTTGGATCAGGACAGCAGAGACCAGAGCAAGCGTCTGCTGATGAGGCAGCTCTCTGTATATAGTGGTTCAGCTGGGTGGAGACACAGTAGGGATAGCTGTCCAGTCTGGGACCATGGAGAACAACATTTACGGTTCAGCTGATGCTGTCAAAGATCTCCCTGCGCCAGCTAGGCCAGATACTCTCGGCTTTAAAAACATCTCCCAAGATACTGGGAATTATTTTTGTTTAATTTGTGGATGAGGGGGTGATGTACGTAGCAGGATTGCTGTTGGGTGGGAGAAAGGAGCTGGGAGCTGAATGGGGGGCTCTCCCCTTCTCCCTCCCTCCCTTGCCTTCTGAGTTCCTTGCTGGTCCTCGTCACCTGCAGCCTCTCACTGGGAGAAGTGACACTTTAATTCCCAGCCTGTGAATAGGAAGCCACTTTAGGCTTAATAGGAAGTGACCAGGGGACATGCCGGATTAACCAAGAGAGATTGTAAAAGTGCTGGGTAAATATCAGCCACAGGTCCAGCAGGGTGAGAAGGAACTTGTACCACTCTGCAAGCAGCATGGATTCCCAGAGCCCACCAGAATCAGACCCTTGCTAGAGGCTGTTGAAGAAGGACAGGATGATTCTGGGAGCTTCCAGTACTTGCTGGAACAAGTGGGTCTTACAGGTATAGGAGTCAACCTACAGTCATGAAAGAAAAGAAGAAAATTTTTACTTGCAGAGGAGTTATGAGTGAGGGTCCGTGAGTCATGTTTCCACCTTTGCCAGCTAATACAATGGAGCTCTTGGAGTCTCCCTCTGGAGTCTGCTAACGTCCTAACTGAACTTGCATTTGGCCCTTGGCTTCTTTAAGCCTCAAGCTCACCATGTTTAAGAAGAACTAACAGCACCTAACTTCATGGATCTGTTGAGAGAATCACAGAGGTTTGGTCAGATGGTTTCTATAGCAACTGTTCAACTCACAAGCAGTTGTAGAAATACATCAGTGGACAGGCATGACTGTGTCAATAAAACTTTATTTACAAAACATTGGCAGGCTGTTGGATTGGCCTTGCTGTTATGGTGTGCTGATTCCTGTCTTATAGAAGTTTAGCTAATTTTTCTTGAATTCTGGTTCACTTTTTAAAAACCTTTTATAATACACAAACATTTCTATCGTATGTTACTTATTTATTTCCTGTACATGGGTGTGCAGGAACAAACCCTAGCACCGTGTGGAGTTTAGGTGACAACTTGCAAGATTCAGTTCTCTATTTTGCTGTGTGGATTCCAGGAATTGATCAGGCCATTGGCTTTGGCATCAAATACCTTTATCCATTGAGCCACCAAACCAGCCTGCTTTTCAAGTTTTAAAGAAAGATTTATTTATTTTTATTTTATGTATACAGTGTTTTTTTTTTTCTTGCATGTATATGTCCTGCATGTGTGCCTGGTGCTTGAGAAAGCCAGAAGAGTACACCAGGTCGCATAGAATTGGAATCACAGTTGGTTGTGAGCCTCTTTCTGGGTGCTGGGAACTGAATGAGGGTCCTCTTGAAGAACTTCGAGTGATCTTAGCCCCTGAGCTATCTCTCCAGCCTTCCAGTCTTTCCAGTTTTTGTTTGTTCGTTCATTCGTTTGTTTGTTTGTTTGTTTGTTTGTTTAAACAGCTAGTGACAACTATGTCCAATCTATATCAAGTCAATTTAACCTCATTGGACTCAGAGTCCATTCTAGAAACACCTTTGTGTGTCCCCAACTTTCCCTAATCGAATCCCTCCTGACAAGAAGAACCTGAGGGAAGATTCCAAGCAGTAAAATGATTCAAGGCACAGACTCAGAGTGCTAAATCTCAAGGTTCAAATCCTGGTTCTGCATCTTCAAATCTTAATTTCCCAGCTACAAAAATGGAGATGTTTAGAGTAACCATCCTATCAGGATATGAGAAGGACTGAAAGAGGCACAGTACTGGAGACTGAGCCCAGATCCTTCCACAAGCCATGCTGGCTAAGGTGCAGTGCCTGAGACTGAGCCCAGACCCTTCCACATGCCATGCTGGCTGAGGCACAGTGATGGAGACTGAGCCCAGATCCTTTCACATTGCCATGCTGGCTGAGGTACAGTGCTGGGGCTGAGCCCAGACCCTTCCACATGCCATGCTGGCTGAGGCACAGTGATGGAGACTGAGCCCAGGCCCTTCTACATGCCATGCTGGCTGAGGCACAGTGATGGAGCCTGAGCCCAGATCCTTTCACATGCCATTCTGGCTGAGGTACAATGCCTGAGACTAAGCCCAGTTCCTTCCACATGCCATGCTAGCTGAGGAGCAGTGCAGGAGACTGAGCCTAGATCCTTTCACATGCCATGCTGGCTGAGGCACAGTGATGGAGAGTGAACCTAGATCCTTCCACATGCCATACTGGCTGAGGCACAGTGCTACAGACTGAGCCCAGATCCTTCCACATGCCATGGTGGCCTTTACTGCTGAGTTATGCCACCAACCCCTACATGATATGTTTTTAGTGTCCTTCTTTGCAGGTACAAACACTTAAGCTTTAGCAGATCCATCAGCTCAAGTGAAATACTACAGATGCGTCCTATCTGTGGGAAATGACTAATGAAGCCTAAAGGAAAATATTTTTTCTCCTCCTGGGCTCAGTTTCCTCGTGTGTCAAATGGCAATAGGATGTGTTTCTAGGCTGTTCGTGTTCTAGTGAAGCCTTTGACTGAGAACAGTCCGTCATTCAGACGGAACTGCGCTCTCGCTCTCTCTCTCTCTCTCTCTCTCTCTCTCTCTCTCTCTCTCTCTCTCTCTCTCTCTCCCTCTCTCCCCTCCCTCTCTCTCCCTGTGTCCTGGCTCCTGGCTCCTTTTCCTGTCACTGTGATACAATATTCTGATAAATACAAATCAGAGGAGAAGGATGTCTTTGGGTTCACCGTCCAAGGCACAGTCCTCAGGTCATGGGGGTCATGGGGGTCAAGGTGGTAGAAGCAGCTGTTGATAGGCTGTCTGCAGTCAGGAAGTTGAGAGGGGATGAACCCATATAAGTGTTCAGCATGACTGCTCCATTTACACAGTTAACCCAGTCAGAGAATGCACACACCAACCGTGGGAGGGTCTTTCTACCGCAATTACCACAATCAGGATAACCCCCAAAGGCTGGTTCCAGGTGAGTCCAGACCCTGTCAGGTCGACCAGGACACCCAATACTTTCAACATCTTCTGCCTCCTTCACCTGTCTCCTCAGTCCCAGTCCTGGCTCTCTCTTCCCTAATCCCTTTAGAGGAGGGGCCACAGATATTTTAAAACAGATAGCTGTCTGCTGTAGGGGCAGCTGTCTCCTGTTCTCTAGGATGCTGGGAAGCACCCAGGTCTTATAGTGCCTCCTATCTCCACCACCCATTGAGACAGCAACAAAATCACTGCAGAGGTTGCCAAATGTCCCTCTGAGTGTGAGATCTCTGCCTCCTGACTAGAAATCACTACATCAGAAAAATAAAATAAAGTA
The DNA here is from genome assembly GCF_978045245.1 of Mus caroli. Taxonomy (NCBI): domain Eukaryota; kingdom Metazoa; phylum Chordata; class Mammalia; order Rodentia; family Muridae; genus Mus; species Mus caroli. Next base: position 120,807,381 of record NW_028227259.1, on the reverse strand, counting down.
AAAGAAGGGAAATGTTTGAGGGGGAGGGGGCTTTGCGGAGTTCTGGGGGCTATCTGTGCTCTGTAGAGACCCTGGAGAGGGAAAATGAAGTGGTTTTGCATCCAGGAGCCTCAGTTTCCCCATATGTATGTTGGGGTAAAAATTTGTGATGCTTTCAAGGTTGTACTGAAGCATAAACACGTGGCTAACCTCGCCATACACACCGAAGCGCCTCAAAGCCGATTTCAGAACACCGCGGACTCGTTCTTGTTACTGTGGACATGGTAAGTGTCCCTTGCCGATTTCAGAACACCGCGGACTCATTCTTGTTACTGTGGACATGGTAAGTGTCCCTTCTGCCTCTGGAGTTTGTGATTCCTTATGAGCCTCATGGCGGCAGCTTACAAATGGAGAGGGATGCCCTGGCTTTGACCTTCCGATGTGTTTCCTTTGGACTTTGACGTGATTTAGATGGGTTTGAATTCATAGCTTGCATTTTAACGGCGGCTGTGGCTGAGAATTCCACATCTGGAGTTTTCTTTGGCGAGCCTGGGAAGGAGCCAGTGCTGGGGTGTGCTACTCTCTGGAGCGAGAAATGCCACCCACCCCCTTGTGAAGGATGTGTGTGCTCGCTCACCTGTCCCCCTGAAGCTACACCAAGCTCACTTTGACAAATGATGTTTTCTACCCGGGGACTGAATGTATCTGAGGTGGAAACCCTGATATCAGGAATTCTTTTTTTCGAGGCTCTTAGAACTAACGATTCCCCACCCCCACCCCCAGGTTGTGAATCTCTTAGAGCCGAAAGGTTTTCCGACCTCTGAGGGTCATAGCCATCTCCCCCGCCGCAATCTTGGTGTTCCTTTGACTTCTGAAGTCTTCACAGAGGTTCATGCGGGGCTGTCTCTGAGTCGTCAATGTCTGAGGTTCTTCCCCCCGCCCCAAATCCATTCTCCCTCTCCTCAACCCAATCTCCCCCAGCCAAACCAGAGTGGGCAGCTTCTCAGCGGCCGTTTATCAGACCCAAGGAAATAACAGCTTTTAACCACAGCTCTCTCACTTGAAGACAGTGATCAGATTCCAAACCGTTTCCAGAAGTGCCCCTTGGGGCCCAGGGGAGACGTGGTTTCCATGATAACCAGTCCTTGCCGTCTCCGTCTCCAGGTTCTGAGAAGGGACAAGTATCTCACTGCTTAATAATGCGAGAGAAAAACATAGCCACAGCCCCACCAGGTATGATGTACAGAGACATCTGCAATCCACCGTGTTGACAGTGACCGCAGCTGTAATAGACACCCTCCAGACATCTCCTCCAGACAGAGCTGGTCCAGTGTCAGGCAGGGAACATAGGAGAAGACAGATGATTTTTTTTAATGAGGGTTTTCAGGCTGTTCTTCAGGTGATACTGGGTTGAAAACACTTTCGTGGCAAGAAAGGGCCAGCAAGATTGCTCAGTGGGGGAAAGGAGCTTGTTGCCAAACTTGATAACCTGAGATTGAGCCCCTCCCTGGGTCCTGCATGGTGAAGGGAGAGAGCTGAGTCCCTCACATTGTCCTCTGACCTCCACATGAACACTGTGGCACACACATATACTCAAATAAATAAATAAATACAATAAATACAATAAAATGCAATAAAGCTTGTAAAACTAAAGACAAAAAAAAAAAAACTTAAAGTAGGAAAAGGTAGGGGATAGAGAAAATACTCATTAGATGTTGAAAAGATCCTACATACAAGCTGTTGGGCGTACGCCTACAACCCAGCACTCAGGAGGATTGCAAGTTCAAGGCCAGCCTGAGCTACAGTGTCTGGCCATGTCTCAGAACAAGAGAGAGAGAGAGAGAGAGAGAGAGAGAGAGAGAAAATCGTATATGCAAATTACCGAGAATCTCTCATATTCATAGAGCGCTTTGCATCGGTAATGATCTTTGCGGCTATCATTATGTCATTGGCTCTGCATGGAGAAGGCGGGAGGAGCCATGGCTGCCAAGGGTTTATATCCATGTTCATTATCAAACCTGCTTTTGACAGCTGTCTGACCCAGGGATGAGCGCCTCCATTTTAGAGATCCAAGGAGACTGGTTACATGGCTTGTCTCCTGTCACAAAGCCAGTCTGGGGCAAAACCTGAGCTAACATCACAGCTTCCCGATATGACTATACACACCCCATATCTGGCTCAAACCATCACACTGGATCCAAATAAGATGTATATGTTAACCAAACACTAAATGGAGATTGAAGACCCTACAATGGTGTCTCCCACATCATACTATACCCATCTGACCTTGGGTAGAGCACAGGGTTAAGTTTATAGGGAGGTGTTTGGGGGTGCATGAATTTCAAAAGGCAAATGGTATAGCTTTTATTGTATTCTCTGGGCCTGGGGTAGCATCAGAACTATCATAAGCCCTCAGTAAATGTCATTGTGTTAATGATAACCCAATGGGTAGCCCAATGGTTGTATCTCCATTGGTGGGTTTTCTGGTAAGGTAAATAAATAGATGTGCTTTCCTGTGATAGTTTGTTCTGTTGGCTTCCTTATCTGCAGTTTGTGAACAGCTGAGCTGTCCCTGGGATGGTATCTGTGCTGGCTGGTTTCATATGTCAACTTGAAACAAGCTGGAGTTATCACAGAGAAGGGAGCCTGATCAAGGGGGGAGGGCCCAGCCCATTGTGGATGGGGCCATCCCTGGGCTGATGGTCCTGGGTTCTATAAGAAGTCAAGCTGAGCAAGCCAAGGGAAGCAAGCTAGTAGGCAGCACCCACCATGGTCTCTACATCAGTTCTTGCCTCCAGGTTCCTAGCCTGTGTCGTTGGTGGGCTGGAGGAGAGGTTGAACACGTATCAAAGTAGGGTGAGAAAATTTTATGAGTAGACACGGATTTGCCTACAACCCAGTCCCATGGAGGCATTTTCTTCATTGAGGTTCCCTCCACTCAGATAGCGTTAGCTTATGTCAAGTTGACATAAAACTGCCCAGCAAATAAAGTAAAGCACTCTGGGCTCTGTGTTCAGCTTAAATAGCAGAAAGTTATGTTTCCTCAAAGTTCTCTATGCTGGAAGACCATAGTCCCTAGCACGGCTGGCCTCTCTCCAAGGCTTGTAAGTTGTAACACAAAGTCATCTCTGTTTATGTAGCTGTGTCTGTTTTTTCTACTTCTGTCCTAATGGGGTCCTCTTCCATAAAGATGCTGATCATCCTGGATGAAGGCATACTCTGATGGAGCTTTGTTAACTTAATTGCCTCTTGAAGGCCCCGTCTTCAGATACAGCCATACACTAAAGTAGTAGGTAATCGGGGGCTTCAACACACAAGTTTGTACGGTGTCTTACTTCATTTTCTGTTGCTGTGAATGAGAACTAGGGACTGGGAAAGTTCTAAAGAGGACAGGTTTATTGTAATCATGGCTATTCTTCTTATTATTACTTTCTTCTTCCAATTATTATTAAACTCTGGGAGGAAGAGCAAGGACTCGCACTTCTGTCATATTTTTGTTCCAATTCTATCCCTGGATGATTAGAGAATGGCTGTTCCCTGAGTGAAGAGCTGTCCTTCCCTGCTCATTGGTTGACCAACTCACCTGCCAGTGTCTCCAGAACTCACAGGACTATCTGAAGGAAGGCCAGCCATTCCAAACACCCATGCTTCCCTTTCAGCAAAGGGGTAGGCCCAGTGATTTCTGAATCACCAAAAATATTTACCAGCTTCCTGAACACCTCTTAAGTCAGTCAAATTGACACCTAAAATAAAGACCATCTTTGTACATATGTGTTCATACGTGTGCATGTACCCATGTGTATGTGTGTGAGGAGGGTAGAGGCTGACTCCAGGTGCCACATGCTCTTTGACTGCTTATTTGCTTGTTCTCTCTCTCTCTCTCCCTCCCTTCCTCCCTCCCTCCTTCCCTCCCTCCCTGTTTGTCTCTCGTTGGCCTGGGGCTCTCCAAATGAGCCAGGCTGCCTGGCCAGCAAGTCCCCAGGATCAGCTCATCTCTGCCTCTCCAGCCATGGAGTTACAAATGTGCTCCACCACTTTCATCCAACCAGCTTATAATGCAAGTATTTTTAGTGTTGTAATTTGCTAATTCCCCATGTTGCCCAGCTACATCCACAAGGGGAGGACTTTTGTCTGTTTCTGCTCATGGTTCTAACTTTACAGCCTAGAACGAGGCTAACACACAAAGCAAAAGGATGAATGCACACATTAGCCTGCTCCTGTGGCTCCTGTCTTGCAACTGTGAGGGGCTGGCAGACAGGGCTGGCTTTTAAGAAGCCTTCCCTGGCCACTGGAATCCTCTGTGACTCTTTCCCCAGTTGTAAAACCTGTTTGGGGCCACCCAAGCATTAACATGTGATGATGAAATGATGGATATACTAAAATAGCTTGTATGTCTACCAAATGCAATATTCTCAGCCCTTACCTCCAAATATACTGAATCCAATTTGTGGGTGCAGGCTTCTAGACATCTTACCACATATTCTGAATCTCACAGTTCCTCGGAAACCTGAGGCACCCACCGAAAAGCAGCGGCTAAGAGCTGGCATCATAACTGCTTGAGAATTTAATCCAGTATGTTGTATCCCGACCCCCGCCCTGTGAACAGCCTCCTGGGTGTGTTACAGCCCGTTATGAGTATGAGATTATGAGTATGATTTCCTTAGTCTGTTCATGCACATGGTGCCATGTAGATATCATCTCTGCTTCCTGTTGTCAGACGTAGGGAACGTACTGGAGCATCCGTAGGTTATGGGAGGCCCACAACTTTTGGGATTTCTGTTATAAAGTCTCCAGTAGTTATGGGAAGTAGGCATGAGAGAAGTAGTTCCCAGGTCAAAGTGTGTGATCAGAGGGCAAAGGTCTCAAGTGATTGATTGATTGATTGATTGATTCCCTTGCTTTGTCCCCTCTCAGCCCTAGCCCTCCCTATGAGCTTTCAAGGTGGGTGTTGCACTAGGGGTGTGTGTGTGTCTGTGTGTCTGTGTGTGAACCCAGCTGCCTGGGTTCATCTTCTAACAGATCTTGGTGTTCTGAGGGTGGCACTGCCTGACAGGGCCCTGTCTCTTATTGTTCAACCAGCTCCCACACCTCATTACCCAAGCCCCCAACATGTGGACCCTGTGAGGACCAATCACATCCAAGCTACACATTCCAGTGACTCACAAACAGCTTGGACACCACTGTACAGGAGGATGAGCCAGGTGCCCTTTCTTTGGTGCTGTGGAGAGCTGCATTGTAAAATATAGTAGCTGTGGGTCCCATGATGAGTCACCTGTGGCTATTTATATTTATGTGACCTGAAATAAAATGAAAACCTTGGCCCCTGGCTATATCTCACATGCTTTGTCTCTGCCCATCAAATGGTACACAGGACACCTTTTAATCGTCACAGAACAGTCTTCTGAGAGCTCCTTCAACCATCAGAGAGGAGACGTGCCTCTTCCCTGTGCCCATCCCATGAAAGACCTCTTTCTGTGTGCTGTTTTACAAAAATCTCTGTGAAGGCTGAGATAGATCACCCCTAAGAACAGAAGGCAAGAAGATCCTATTAGTTAATGAGAAGAAGCTAAATGTGTACAGCCCAGTTTGCTCTCTCAGTAAACATGAGTGTGGCCCTCTGGAGGCTTCTCCACCTTTGATTTGTTCCGAAGAGCAGTCCTTGGGAAGTGTGCCAGAACAGAGACACACCGGTGACACACACTCCTGGAAGGGTGTTTGGGGATCCATGCTGTCTACAGATGTCTTGCACCGCCCATCCTGGTGCTGTGAACCCCTGCTGCCTCTGTAGAGACATGGCTGCCGTCAGTTAACCGACGTTCATCCTAGCATGGTGATGGAAAAGACAATGGGGTGGGTAGGCTTTCCCACTGCATCAGGGTAAATAAGAGTTCTTGGGTATGTGGAATTGCTAATTAAGAAGGATAGAGAGATGGCTCGGGGGTTAAGAGCACTGACTGTTCTTCCAGAGGTCCTGAGTTCAATTCCCAGCAACCACATGATGGCTCACAACCATCTGTAATGAGATCTGATGCCCTCTTCTGGTATGTCTGAAGAGATCAATGTACTTATATACATAAAATAAATAAATAAAATATAAGAGAGAGAGAGAGAGAGAGAGAGAGAGAGAACTAAAGAACAGAGGGTGGGCCATTTATCTGATTTGAGAAGTCTCGAGAGTGGTTATCTGCCAAGAGTCAATTCAAAAAGAAAAGAAAAACTTGGATGAGCCCGGAAGCCTGCAGTATCTGGGGATTGGCAGAGGGCAAGGCATGGGTATGAAGTGAATCTGCCAAATTGCTGTGTGATTCAAGACTCAAGTGGTTGGGAGAACCAGAGCATCAAGGGGAGAGAAGAAGCCGACAGAGGATCTGTCTCTGCAGACTATTTACTTGGGGTAGGCCTTTGGAAGCGTGATAAGAGGCTGAATGATGACACGGAGCGAGCCTCCTAAAGACAAGGGGGAAGCTTTCCAGTGTGGGAGAAGGGACTGCGAAAGACACCAGCTAGAGAACAATTTGCTTCCCCATACAATCCGGACCCCTCTTGGTAAATTCTCATGAGACCGGCTGGCTGGTGCAGGCCTGGCTACCCAGCTAATCAGGAGAGTGAGGCAGAAGAATCGCAAGCCAAAGCTTGCCTTGGCCTCAGAGCCAGGACCAGGTCAGTCTGGGCAGCTCAGTGAGATTTTGTTACAATTTTTAAAAGGAAAAATTAAAAACAAGACAGTTGTGGGGTGTGGGGTGTGTCTCAATGGTAGGACACTCGTCTAACCCGTGTGAAGCCCAGGAATTAACATTAAAATTTGTCAACAATTGTTTGAGTAAATGAAGACTTGATGTGTTATTTATCTGAAAACCTTTTTTTGTTTTCTGAAAACAACAAATTTATTATGTCACAAATTTCTGTGGCCTGGCAGTCTGGGCATACTCTAGTTATGTCCTCTGGTTTTGGGTCTTTCCCAAGGCTCATCCAGGAAGGGGTCCATTTCCAAGATCACTCAAGTGGGTGGTTGGCAGGATACCATACCTTGAGGGTGGTTGGACCCAAATCTTCCTGAGCTGTTGGCCACAGTCCTTCTTTGATTGACTGCCTTATGGGTTGCTCCAGAGAACATCTTATAACTTGGGAGTCTGCCTTCAGCAGGGTGAGCGAGAGAAGACAAAGCCAATGAGACTAGTTAGCCACCGATGCGTTTGCCCCTTAGGTGAATGCTCCTGGGTACCACGTACATTCAGGGAAGAGGACTGATGTCACAGGGTGGGGGTAACCAGAGGTTACATGGGCAACTGCTTGGCATACCTAAAAACAGAAAGGGTGCACCCGGAAAGTGGTTCATTGAGTCAGGTCCTTGCCATAAAAGCATAAAGCTCTGAATTCAGGTTCCCAGTACCCACAGGAAAGCCAGATATAACCCAGCACAACTGTAATCCTAGTGTTGGTGGGTAGGGGTTCAGAGGGACAGGCAGGTTCCAGAGGCTCACTGCTCAGCCTGTCTGGTTGAAACAGCGATTGTCAAGTTCAATGAAAGACCCTGCCTCAAAAAGTAAGGTAGAGAAACAATCAAGGAAGGGACCTCCATGCCAGTCTCTGGCTTTCACACACACCCACAAGGGCTAGCACACCCACACCCAAGCGCATGTACATATACGCATACAATAAGAGATACAAATAATAAATGGATAAAATGTGATAGGGAGAAAAAAATCATGGGAAGAGAAAAATCAAGGGAAAGGATGAGGAGGGGGTGGGGAAGAATAGAGAGGGGGTTGGGGATGAAGGTCAGCAGTAGGGTGCTAGCCTAATATGTATGAGACCCTGGACTTGGGCCACAGCACTGCAGAGAGAGTGGGGAGGAGAGTGGGAAAAGAGGGGTAGATGGAAGAGAGAAGGAGAATGCAGGAAGGAGGGAAGGAAAAGGTAGGGAGGAGGGGGAGGAAGAGGCCAAGTGATCAATAAACACTCCTCCTGTATCCTCAAGTAAAGTGATGTAAAAGACACAAGTACCACGACATGGTACCTCCACAAGGAAACTGTCAGGATGGGAGATGCCCATATGTGAGGGGATTATCCACAGGCTTGGATCCGTTTGCTTGCAGGAGCCATGCAATTCATCCAAACCCTTGGGTTTGAGACTAAGGGGAGATGAACTCACTGACTGGGAAAGGCAAAAGTTGAACTCAGGGTTGTGACATGGGTATGCCTGAGATGGGAAGGTGGAGTAAGGAGGCCTGGGGGGACAGCTTAGGAGAGGAAGCGCCTGTTAGTCTAGCAAGAGGCTGTGTGTTTAGTTCCCAGTGAGAAAGAAGGGTGTGGTGGTGTGTAGCTGCCCTTCCAAGGCTAAAATAGGGATCCCTGATGTTTACTGGCTGGCTGGTGAGCCTAGCTGAATTGGTGAGCTCTAAGTTCAGTGAGATTCCCTACCTTGAAAATAGGTTGGACCTGCTATGGAAGATTCCGGAAGTTCAGGAGTGGGGACCAATGATGGAAGGAAAGGGGGACCCATCTTTGAAGGGATCCTGAGATCCTATGAGATTATTTGAATGCAGTTTGGCAGGCAGCTAGGAGGTGTTAAAAATGGCTGGGTAGGGGCGGTGTGAAGGAAGGCTGAACACAAGTGTTTGGAATGAGGAACCTGGTTTTCTAATCTCTAGCACAGATGAATACACACACAGGCACACACATACAGGCACACACACACACACACATAGACACACACATAGGCACACACACACAAGCACACACATAGACACACACAGACACACACAGGTTTATACACAGACACACACATACAGAAACACCAAGGCACACACATAGAGAGACACACAGACACAGGTACACATAGACACAGGCACACTCACATAGGCACACTCAGGCACACACACACATATACACACAGGCACACTCACATAGGCACATACACCTAGACACACAGGCACATACACACGGGCACACACACAGGTACACACTCATACACACAGACACACATACAGGCACACAAGCACATACACACAGGCACACATACATATACACATAAGCACAGACACACACAGACACACAGGCATACACAGGGACACACAGACACACACACACAGGCACTCATGCAGTCATGCATTCCTGTGCCACCCCACCCCAGCCACTGCCATCAGAGGATCCTCAGAGCGTTCTGAGCCTCAGTTGCTTTGTCTGTTATTGGGAAGACTGAGGAAACATTATACATAAATTACCCATCACAGCTCCTGTCACACAGTCAGCCCTGCCACACAGTCAGTCCTCAGCAATAATCCTCACCACGGCTACATGTCTGACGTAAGGGTGGGAGATGTCAGGCTGCCTCTTGGTAACAAAACATTCACTTGGCTCCCTACTTTGTGTCTTCCTGGTGGTGGGTCATGACAATGAGCAATGGGGACTTAAAAGTGACAGATGCATCCACAGAGAGAGTAGGACAGAGCAGGGAAAGGACAGAAGAGGGCGGGGCTGAGGATGACCTCAGGACATTTGCAATTGCAGGTCAGTGGCATCTCGGTGGGTTAAAGACCCCTTTCTTTATAAACAGTTCTGAGATGTAGTCAGAGCAAGGTCCTGGCATTTGCATGGAACCCTGGCCTGGCAGTTTTCATTCAGAGAGAGGGGCAAGCCTTGATTCCAAAGACAGAAGACCCTGCTGAGGTCCATGGATATAGGCATTCGTCTGGTACTGTATTGTTCTCTGAGCAAGGTCGTCCACCTAAGTAAGACCAAGAGGGACATCAGGAAGGGGATGCTCTGGTCAAGCTCTGCCTTCGGTAGTTTCAGAGAAAGGGGAATCCCACTCCCACTGTGTGTGTATGTGTGTTCATGTGTCCATGTGTGCATGAGTGTGTGCATGTGTGTGTGTTTGTGTGTTTGTGTGTATGGTATATGTGGTATGTATATGTGCTGTGTTCATGTGCCCATGTGAGTGTGTGTGTGTGTGTATGGTATATGTGGTATGTATATGTGCTGTGTTCATGTGTCCATGTGAGTGTGTGTGTGTGTTTGTGTGTGTGTGTGTGTGATATATGTGCTGTGTTCATATGTCCATGTGAGCGTGTGTGTTCATGCAGAAGCCAGAGGTCAACCTCAGGAGCTACCTATCTTTTATCTTGAGACAGGGTCTCTCACTGGCCCTGGGCTAGATTAGGCTAGACTGGCTGGCTACTGGGCCCCAGAGAATCCTCTTGTGTCTGCCTCCTCGGTGTTGAGATTACAAGACTGCGCCATTGAGTCAGCTTTTTATGTGACTGCTAGGGACTCGAACTCAGGTCCTGACTCTTGTGCAGCAAGCACCTTGCTGACAGCTATCCTCCCATTCCAACTGCTTGAAAAAGAATCCATTATTGCACCTGCTACTCTGCCTGCCCTTCTGTCTGCCCGCCCACACGTCCACCCCTCTGCCCGTCCCTCCACCCACTCCTTCCACTATTTTTGTTCAAATGAAATGCATCCTCCAAGCCTTTTCTCAGATATACCTCCCCACTGTTTCTTACCAACCATAGATTATATTGCCCCAGTTCTCATTTTCACTCTGGGATTTAAGGGGCCTGGTCCTCAGCCTCAGGATTCTCCCCCTCAGTTTACTTCCGGGTAAAAAGTTCCGTGTAGAGATGCAGACCGGGTGGTAGCGACACTGAGATGCCTAGTCACAAGGCTGCAGACTCTCCGCTTTGTGAAGAAAATGCCTTTTGAAATTACTCTCTAAATAGCAATTTTAACTCCAGATAAAGAAGAAAGGGAAAAAATATCTCAAACAAATGGCGGCCCTTTGAGCGGAAAAGTTTTAGCTTTGTAGGAAATGCCCCTCGCCGACCTCACGGTTCTGTGCCGTACATTACCATGTGAAACCACAGTGGAAGATAATTTATACTGGAGCGCTAATGGCTTGATAGCATAGTCGTTTAGGAAGCATCAAGATCCACTCTTTCCGAGCCCTGTGCTGACCGTGTGGGGATGCAGGATGCTTCTATCTGATGTCAGAGCATTTATAACCCGGTTGGGAAAAATAGCCGTAAACAAGAACGGAGAAGCCTCGGTGTGTTTGTCAACTTGACCTGGTTGAGAGACACCTGCAAGATTAAGGCAGCACACTCCTGTGTCTGTGGGGATGCCTCCAGGCACAATCGGATCACACAGGCCCTGACCTAGTCAGTGAATCGATCGACTCCAGGATTCAAAATTTGAATGGATTCTTGAGACCTCACAGTGCCTCCTGCCTCAATGGAGGAAGTAGGTTACTGAAGCCTGCTCTGAGGGGTATTGTCTTCTCCTGGTTCTTCCCTCTCAGCGTTCTCTTTGAAGTGACAAAGCTCTTTTGGCACTGTCTCCCATTGCCATGTGGTTCAGCCCAAACCCATTGGGCCAAGCAACCTTTGAAACAGTGAGCCAACATAAACTTCCCCCTTTAAGTTGTGTGTGCTCTGTAACCACCACTGTCTCAAAGTCTAACTGACAAAATGTTGTTGACAGTGTGAGTGCCTCAAGGCACACGGGTGTCCAGGCCCCTCCCTTGAGGACCTGGTTCCACCCACAGAACACTCTCGACTGCCCCAATAGCTAGACCTAGCCCCCACCCTACAGAGTAAAAAGCCCAAGTTCAGGACTTGAAATCCCACCAATCCTCAGTCTGGAAATCCCCACCCTGGAAAGCTCCACCCCTTCCAAGGACCCCTATAGAAACCCCACCTCCTGCTCAGTTCTCTGCTGCTTCTTGCCTGAGCAGAGACAGCCGCCTTCCTGGGTTCCTCCCTCCTAATCAATCTCTTGTGTGAGGTTTGTTGTACATTGTGAATTTGTGGTATTCCTTGTCTCTTGACTGCCAGGATACCTTTCCCCTCAGAGCTGTAACACTTAAGAGATTCCCAACAGCCTCAGAGTGCTGCAGGCTTGTCCAGAGTTCAGACGGAAGTCTGTGAGAGGTCAGAACAGTGGAAAAAGATTCACAGATGGAAAAGTGTGGAGGGAGAGAATTCCGGGCAGAAGGAAGAGCCTGGTATATGGGGATCGCATGTAACATGGCCATTGTCCCGGACCTAGAGCATGGTTGATTCTAAGTGTCTCCTCGTGTAGTGGGGATTAAGATTCCTGTTTTAAGCTGAGGGTATACAGCTCAGTCAGTAAAGCCTGAAACTTGAGTTTGATTCCCAGCACCGATGTTAAGGCCAAGTACATGGCATAGCTCATGTTCCTAGTGAGAGGAAGAGACAGGTAGGTCCCTCGCATTGTCTGAGCAGCCAGTCTAACTGAACCCGTGGTCTCCAGACTCAGTGAGAGGTTGCCTCAGAAAATAAGATGGATCTGGATTTGGTAGCACATACCTTTAATCCCAGCACTTGGGTAGCAGATGCAAGCAGGTCTCTGTCAGCTCTAGGCTGGCCTGGTCTACATAGTGAGGTCTTGTCAGCAAGGGCTACATAGGGAGACCCTGTCACCAAAAAAAAAAAAAAAACCAAAAACAAAAACAAAAAAAAAAACCAAAAAAACAAACAAACAAAAAAAAACCAATATGGTGGAAAGCAATTGAAGAAGACATCTGATATTAACCTCTGGCCTCTACATGTGCATGCATGTGCATACTTAAACACAATGCACACACAACTACATGCATACAGACATACAAACACATACACACAACACATATACACACATATATACACTCACATGTGCTATACACTCACACAACACATAACGTACAAGATACACACAACACACACATCACATATATAACATATATGCAGGCATACACACACAACACTCACATGTATACCCACCCACATAACACATACATACACACACAATATACATAGATACACATAATACACATCACATACACAGCATATATGCACACATAACACTCACACATACACAGACATGCACACACACACACACACACACACACACACACACACACATATATATATATATATAAAACATATACACATACAACACACACATATATAGAACATACACACACACATGCGCACACAAATGGACGGAGTCCTATTTTACCATAAAGAAAAGACCTCAGGAGGAGATTGTCATTGTGGGAGAACACATAAAAGAAACAGGTTTGAGGTTTAAATCTGACTCATGGGACTGAAGAGAGGACTCTATTAAGGGTTCACTGGACGTGGACGGCTCACAGCCATTTGCAACTTCACCTCCAGGGGCAAATATGAAATCTGGCCCTGCCTCACATCAAAACCCATGGACCAAACCACTTCCGTGGCATCTACAGGCAGCCCTCAGAGGCACCTGATCCAGTCTCCCCCACTTCTCACAAGTAGATTCGACAGGAAATGCAATCTGAATTTAGATCATCACTGGGCCAAATAAAATGGAAGATGCCCAGGTAAATTTGAATTGCAGACTCTGAAAGAAGACATTCTCAAAATGTAAGTGTGTCCCGTGTAATACTTCTGCCATGTTTAAAAAAGAAATGAAAAGAAAAGTGTTCGTCTGCAATTCAAATTGAATTAGGTGTTCTCCATTCTTATTTTCTGCCCAGTTCACCAGCAAGCTAGCACAACCTTAGCATTCTGGGGGAGGGGGGTGGATTTTCAAAAAGCAAGCGTGATTTGGGTAAAAGGATTCTGCCTCTCGTGAACACCCAACATGCTGCAACTGAGTCTTAGGAAAGCAGGATGGATTTAGGTTAGACTTGCCCCTCCCAACCCTCCCTATAACTCCCTGTGTAGACCTCTTTTCACAGGGATGAGATTCTTTTGTTTGGAGAATGTCGCAATGGTTTCCAATGTCACCACGTTCCTCAAAGCTATGCTAGGACACTCACGAGTCCTGGAGGGTCTCAACTGGAGGGTTCTGTCATCTGCGGGGAGCCTTTCCAGGTCCCCCCCACCAATCCCTCATCCCATTTTAACTCCTGTTCTGGGTGTTTGAAGTCCAGTTCTGCCTCCTGTCTGGAGAATCCCTTTGTGCAAGGGGTGGGGGGTGCTTTCAGAGAACTTCACAGGAAAGGGCCCTCCTTTCTTGCAATCTTCCAGCTCCTTGACAAACAAGAGGCTTGTTTAATCACAGAAAGCAGACCCAAGTGGAGGTTTTTATCCAGCGCCACTCACTAAAGGGATCAAAATTCAGGTTTCCTTTGAAGCGATGAAAAAGGGCGGCTTCTCCCCTTCTCTTTTCTGTTCTGGCAGCTTTAGCAGAAACAGCCCTAGACAGTTTGAAGGGGAGAAGTGTTGGCACCCTGGAGAAGACCTAGTAAGTCTCCATTGGCAAAGGATGCATAATCAATCCTCTGGGGCTAAATGGATCTCCACACCATTACATAGCATGTCTTCCCCTACTGCAGCCTTCTGACCTGGTGCTTGTAGCTTTGCCCTGTGTCCTGATGAAGCTTCTACAATATGGGTCTTGACGAACCACATGGGTTTGATGGTCCCTTAGCGGGGTAGGTTGATGGGTAGGGAGAAGGCACATGTCTCCCAGAAGTGCTTTTAAAATTCTACCTGCTAGTGGCTCCTCTCTCCACTCTATGGAGAAGGGACAGGTATAGGGCAGAAGACGGTGAGGTTGAGAGTTTGTGGTGTCATGGAATTTGGGAAGAGGTTGGGACAAGGTGGGTGCAGCTAATTTGGCCCCCACGGGGAGAGTGTAACGAGATTCTGTCTTCCAAATCACTCATTCTCAACTTGAATACTATGACAGCCAGAGCAGCTACTAGAGAGTAGGTGTTTTCTTTTCTTTGCGTGCGGGGATATGGGAAAAATGCAAATTATTCCATCTTCTTCCAAGATTTGGTGAGCTCTCATTTGGAAATGTATATTAGGATCTACACAAGAAAAAGAAAAGATGGGGCAAGAGAGGGAGGGAGGGAGGAAGAGAAAGAGGGAGGGAGGGGAAAGGAAAAGAAGGGTATAGTTTCTGGCTAGTGATGGGGTTTGTTGTCTCCTTCGCAAAGGTCCTAAAATTTTAGCACATCCCACATTCATCCACTGAGTGCTTAAGAACATTTCTATATTAGTTATTGTTCTTTTTGGACCCATATTGTGACCAAATACTCAACAAGAACCAACTTAAGGAAGGCTTTCTTTTGATTTTGTGTGTGTGTGTGTTTTAGATTTATTTAGTTTATGTTATATGAATGAGTGTTTTGTCTGCATGTGTGTCTGTGCATCATGTATATGCCTGGTGCCTGCCAAGGTCAAAAAAGGGTATTAGATTCCCTGTGACTGGAGTTGGGATGGCTGTGAGCAACCATGTGGGTGCCAGGAATTAATCCCAGGTTTCCTGGAAGAGCATCCGGTGCTCTTAACCACTGGACCATCGCTCCAGCTCCTGGAAAAGTTTTATGTTGACTTGTGGTTTGAGGAGCTATGGTCTGTCATGCCACGGTAACAAGACCACGAGGTGACTTCATAGTGTATCTGAGATCAGGAAGCAGAGGGCATGTGAGAAGTGGGGTTGAGGTAAAAAGACCCACCCCCAACAGCCCACTTCCTTCAGTGAGGTTCCCTCTCCTGAAGGTTCCATAGCCTTCCCAAGACAGTGCCATCCACGTACACTGAAGCCCTTGGACACCAGCAATTCTGCACACAGCTACTGTGCTGGCTTTGGAATCTAACCTTTTAGAGTCAGCTTCCCACTGTAACTGTTTCCTGCCATGCTGTGGGCAATGAGTAAATGGTCCTTAGAAGCAAAGCTTCATATACAAAATGTCAAAATGTAGCATTGCCTAGGAGTTCAAGTCACCATCATGGGAAGGTTAATGATCAGATACGTAAACCTACGCATTGATCTGTTCATTTATTGAAGTAAACATGTGATCAATAAGACTATTACTGAATCCCCACTATGTGCCTGAACAAGTCTGAGAGTGTGAGGCCCGGGCATCAGAATTTAAGACATGTCCAAGTTGTTCTAAAGTGTACTTGGTCACTGTCACCAAGATGGGATGAGTCACACGCATGAGTACAGTGTCGGAGATCATTGCTGTAAATAAGGTGAGCTGTGCATGCCACAGAGGCATGCTTATTTCCCTAGACGGGAGGGCTGTGGAGAGCTCTGAGTGATAAATGACACCATTAGGGGATGACAGTGTGTGGAGATGGCTTGGAAGGGGCTGTGGGGTGTGGAGTGAGAGGGGCTGACATCAGGAGTGAAGCGGGCTACTCTTCCCAAGACGGGTAGGTTTGGCACACAGATTCGAAGAACGGTCAAACCTCCAGTCTGAACAAATGGGAGAACAGGACTGAGAAGTGGTATCCCTGACTGCAGATGCGGTGTGACTGGCTGCCTCCACCACCCCCACCACCACCCCCACTCCCCGCTGCCATAACTGCCCCTCCGCAGTGCACTGTGCCATCAGATCGTGGGTCCAGGTAGACCCATCCTTCTGTAAGTTGTTCTTCTCTTTAATGGAATCAGAAGATTAACTCATCCATCCCTAAGTGATGGGAGACTTGGATGCTATCAACAGCTCCTAGGGGATTCATACTTACTCGAGAATCTAAAATCCCTTAGAGACATTGACGGAAACACATTAACTCCTGAATAATGCACACGGACCCAAAATGGCAACCTTTTCAGAGAGCTTTGGGAAAGCCATCAGCTCCATTAACCTCTGGCTTCAAAGAAAGGCACAAATGCCTCAGTGGGACATTTGACACGCCATCTCCAGATCCCTGACTGCATCCTTAGCTCCAGCTTCTGTGAACTAGACCACATCTAGCAAGAGACTGTGTTCTCTCTTGTCTCTTGCCTTATTTAGTCTTGGATCCTCTGCCTACCTTGATCCCATCTCTGTCCCTTCTGCTATCAAACTCTTGCTTATGGTCAAGGCTCAGCTTAGCTGTCACTTCCTCTTGGAGTCTTTTCACCGTTGTCTGGAGTTGAGCAAACCCCTTTCGAAAGCTTCTCCCTAAGGGTGCCAATGACCGGCTGGAGAGATGGCTCAGTGAGTAAGAGCACAGACTGCTCTTCCTGAGGTCCTGAGTTCAAAAACCAGCAACCACATGGTGGCTCATAACCATCTGTAACGGGATCCGATGCCTGCCTTCATCTTGTGTGTCTGAAGACAGCTACAGTGTACTCATATACATTAAATAAGTAATATTTTTAAAAAAAGAGTGGCGATGACATTAAGTTCTGAATTTCTACTGTTTAATGTCTGATCCGATTGTTCTCTACAGATCCTTAGTAGATAGTTCTTGAGTAAGTACATGGACTGTCTTAATGAGCTCTGTAGCTCTGAATCTCATGCAACACAAACTACCATGTGTGAACCGAGACTGCAGCTGGCTTCCAACAAGGGAATCCCTTTCCTAGTCATCAACTCTTGATCTCCTGGTCCCCACCCCTCTAGCCTTGGGATCTTAGCCTTTGGAACAGTGAGAAGAAAAAAAAAAGACACAATGTGATAAAATGTTTGTTCCTCTTCCATGAGTAACCAAAGTCTGGAAACACAGAGCCAGGAGGTAGGATAGATAGTCCCTAATGGCTAGCAGGATTGAAGGGAGGGGAGTTAACTACTTAAGGGATAAAGAATTTGGGGTGACAAGAACATTCTGGGAGCCAGGTGTGGTGGCGCACGCCTTTAATCCCAGCACTCAGGAGGCAGAGGCAGGCAGATTTCTGAGTTCGAGTCCAGCCTGGTCTACAGAGTGAGTTCCAGGACAGCCAGGGCTATGCAGAGAAACCCTGCCTCGAAAAACAAAACAAAACAAACAAACAAAAGAACATTCTGGGGAGAGATATGCATTTAAATTATGCAATGTGGTAAATATACTCAACGCCTCTGAATCATCTAAAATTATTACAATTATCGTTTCTGTTATTTTGCTACATTGAAAACTCAGGAAGGGAGATGAGATGTGCGGGCTCGTAAGGTTAGCAAATCTGTGAGTCGAACCTTGACTTTCCAGCTTGGGAAAGAACCCACCAGCTCTTGTATTTCTGAGAGGGCTCATTCGGTGCCCATCCTGGGTGCTTGTGGGGCCAGCTGCATCCATCGCAGGGCAATGTTCCAGAGCATAGTCTCCCGAGAGCCTTTCTCACTATTTTCTTTGGCAGAACGAGGGGGAAAGCAACATAGAAGATGCAATGAATTTTTCAGCGCGTAAGATTTAGCCAATTTAGGAGCAGACTCTTTACTCGGAGCTAATGGGTCTCTCTCTCTCTCTCTCTCTCTCTGGTGCTTTACATTTTAAATGTACTCTTTCTTTTGTGAAATAACCATGAGGTACAACAGCTGACTCTTAAGAGAAATACTTCTCTGCTTGACAGAGGCGGGGGAGGGAGGGAGGAATCCCTGGCCTATGTTCCATCTGTTCCCATGTTAATTCTCTACTTGGCTATTTTAATTGATGTGTAATGGCCATGTACCATTCTGAGGCTCTGTACAGGACTCCATTCATGTTACAATTAGTGGCAGCAAAATCAGGGTAACTGGCTGATCCATCACCCCAAGATTACCGCTTTGTGCCATGGGGATCGTCTCTAATTCCCTCTTTTATCTATTTTGAAATATATGGTAAGGCATTCTTAAGGACAGTTATACTTTATCCTGCTCACTACTCCAGTTTGGACAAGCTGGAGGCTTCTTCTTCCTAGACTCTGTTCCCTTCCATCCCCAGCTTCCATAGCCATAATTATTCCTCTCTCAATCCCGCCCCCCGTCTCTCTCTGTCTTATGTACATGCGGTATGGTGTATATGGAATGTTAAGAGTATGTGTGTCGTATGATTTGTGTGTTGTTTGGCATGTATGTGTCTGTGTGTATCTGTGTGTGTGTGTGCATGTGGCACAATGATGGTGTGTATTTGCTGCATGAGTGTGGTATGTGTGTGTATGTGTGAGTGCACACTCATGTGCACACAGGTTCCTGATTTTGGCTAGGCTAGCAGGTCAGCTAGCTCTCTGTGCCCTGCCCTGCCCCCAGTGCTGAGGTCACAAGCACACACACCCCTGCCTAGATTTCTAGGTGGGTACTTGGGGTTTGAACTCTACCCCTTGTACCTGCAGAGCAAATGCTCTTAGCCACTCAGCCATCTCTCTCAACTGACTGGCTTTCTGTGCTCATGAGAATAATTGTCTCAGCTCCCACGGAAGAGTGAGAACTCGTGGCATCTGTGAAGTTGCATTCTTTGTGGAATCCTGACATCTGGATGCCTTCAATGCTAACCGGGAGAACTCCCAAGTGGAGTGAGCGGGCAGAGAGACCCACAGCTCTGTGTCACCTTGAGCTGTGCCTGCCTCCTTCCCCTGCCCACCTTCACCATGCACCCTTCTCTTCCATGCCCTAACACAGCCAGTCTCCTTGCTATGATCTGTGTGTAGCCCCTCACAGAGCACCAAATGCTCCCTTGGACCCTGCATGCAGCAGGGTTGGCTGGTAGGGTCTTGTTTTAGTAACAGTACTGAGACAAAGGACTGATGGATTATCTCCCATGAGAATTAGTTCCCTACCCCCATTTTCTCTTCCTCGGGTACTATACCTGTTTTCCCTTCTATCTCACTCTGCTCTGGCATGAAGCAGTACGAGTCCCCCAGCAAACACATCTGCCTACTGTTGGATTTCTCTGTCTTTAGAGCCATTAGCCATGATAAACACCTTTCCTCTGTATATCACCCAGTCTCGGGTGTCCTGTCATACATAGATCAGGAAGTGGACTGAGACAAGTTCCTTGCACTCAACTTGGGTTGACCACTGAGGTCATTTGGGGTCTTCTTTATGAATCACTTCCTCCTTTCCTTTCTATGCCTACCTTTCCTTGACACCAGAAGAAAAACATATGTCATCATATAAACGCGTCTAGAGAGGGCTTCCTGAAAGGCGTGCCAGGTAACCTTGCTGATGGAGCAGGCCTCCCCTCCCCCACTGACTGTGGGAGTTCTACGGTGGGCATTGCTCATCCTTCACCCACACTGACTTAGCTTCTGAAGGCACTGACTATGGACAAGGTACTGACTACATGCAAAGTACTGAGTGAAGTTGGCGGTGGGCATGCACAGGATGAATGAGGCAACTGTTTCAACTCTTCCACCCTTTCACAAAGATCCATCTTAGAAGAGGAGGAAACACAAGAAAGACAGGATAAACAAGAGGTGGTGGGCAGAGGCAGCTATAAAAATAAAACATGCTGACGTTGGAGACAGGATCAGAAGGACACTCAGGGGTGATCAGAGGAAACCGCCTTTGAGCAGAGAGCTAAATAAGGAAGTGCTTATACTTTAGAAATCAAGAACTAGAATGTTCCAGAAAAAAAAATGTTTCCAAATGCTTAGATGTAGGATCAGGTCAGCAGCAAGAAATTCAAAGACGCCCGCACCTGATGACGTGGTCTGTCCTTTTCCTCGCCTCTTCCCAAACATCTCACCATGCAACCCTGAAGTTCTGAACGCCATGTTTCTCCAACTTACCTGAGAGCTCACCAAGTAGATGTCTGGGTTCTACCCACATTGCCAGAGTGCTGAAGATAGTCTAGGAAGCTTCCAGAACCCCAGCAGCTGCTGGTGGTGGTCTGGACTCCATACAGGCAGACACCACTATAGTCTAAGCAAGGAGAATTAGCCACATCTCTGGATCTTTATACATGGAGAGCCCGCTTCCTAACCTAACCTCTCCCCCCCCCCTCTTTCTTCTTCTTCTTCTTCTTCTTCTTCTTCTTCTTCTTCTTCTTCTTCTTCTTCTTCTTCTTCTTCTTCTTCTTCCTCCCTCCCTCCCTCCCTCCCTCCCTCCCTCCCTCCCTCCCTCCCTCCCTCCCTCCCTCCCTCCCTCCCCACCTCAATCCCTCTTTGGCTTAGATGATTTTGTATGTCTCGTTTTTGCCCAGTTGCCCCAACAGAGAAGACTGGCTCCTTTAAGTACATCCTTATCCTCTGAGTTTAGCTCATTAGACCACAGATCACATGAGCAGCTAATGTGTAGAAAGTGCATTTATTGAAGGAAGAGAGATTTTCTTTCATGTTGAAATATCAGGTTTCGGAACAAGCCCTAGCATATTGTCTACGCCAAGTAAGTTTTGTAAACGCGCTGTGGTAATTAGAAAGGCTCATGACTTGAATTTCTTTTCTAGTCATCAGCCACACTTTGTATAGCTCCAGAGCCTCATTGAATGTTTATGGAGACCCACGTAAGTGACTTTCCAGACCAATGCCAACTCCTCTTCTTACTGGTAAGTTTCCTGAAAGCCACCCATGCCAAGGATCGCCTGCCATTGCTAATGTCTGTTTTGTACCGCATGCTGGTTCTAAAAATGGTTGATGTACTTAGGGTTCAGTTGACAATAGAGCTGGAAGTGGCTCCCACTCAGCCAGAGACTGTGGTGGTCGGCGTACCAGATGCTCAGTACAGAGACACCCATGTCAGCAAACACCTTTTTATAAAACGCACCCACTGCATAAAGCTGGCCACTTCTTCTGTCCTGAGTCATGCTTTATACCCATCCTCCATCCGATCAGACATCCTCACACCCTACTGGTTGCCGAAGACTTTACATATCATTCTCGGATCCTGGGCTTAGAAAGACCTAGATTCACAACTGCAGCTTCTCTACCCAAGATGCAAAAGTGATCCACAGTTGGATCCTGCACCCTCCTGGGATTGGTTAGAGTTAGGAGAGTTGGAGGCTGTAAAGTGTTCAGTCCCCTGTAGGTTCACAGCAATCGCTTGACAGATGTTTGTGTCTGCCTTATCACAGTGGATATTTGTTCTCCATTATTACAGTGGTCCTTGTCAATGTTCTAAGGAAAGCATAAAGAAGCACAGGCATCTAAGGATATTCCTCAGAGCATCCTTAGAGAGCCCCAGGTTGTGAATCTGCAGCAGGGTTGGGTGGGAGGTATGCACATACACATGATGCCTGGGTAGAACATAATTAGGAGGGGAGAGAGTCTTTGGAAAATAAAGTATTTGGCTAACACCGTTATTCAGATTCTCTTATTTACATTAATACACTAAACTGATGTGTAGGCTAGCTTCGCCCTGTGGGCCACCAGCCTGAAGTTTCTAGAAGTTTAGCCTTCACCCTGAGTCTGGACTCTGAGTGATTCAGTTTCACTGCCTCATCTGAAGTCTTCTTTGAAGGCAACAAGGCTGGAAGATGTAAGCTTATTTCTCAAATTTTCATGCAATGTAGTCAAGAGGGTTTTTTTTTAAATAGCATTTATCACTTTTCCAGAAACAAAATCCTGTAATACATTTATTATAATCCTCTCCTTTGCCAAAGAAAAGTCAGAGAAAGGTACCCTTGACAGGCCGGCTCTCTGACCTCACTTCAGTCCCCTGACTTCTAGTTGAGCCTGCTTCAAAGGGAAACAGAGAGAACGAACAGGATTCTGTTCGTAAAGAGCTTGTTCATGGGAAAGATTAAACACTCTGGACATTATTCTGAGCTGCTGGGTGGACTGGGACCTGTAGCGCTTCTGTTCTGAATGTGACACAAACTAAGTTCCCAGGAGCAAAACGATGCATTACTAAGGATGCTCAGACCACAACACGGA
Source organism: Mus caroli (assembly GCF_978045245.1). Taxonomy (NCBI): domain Eukaryota; kingdom Metazoa; phylum Chordata; class Mammalia; order Rodentia; family Muridae; genus Mus; species Mus caroli. The sequence goes on along the minus strand of NW_028227259.1, from coordinate 120,784,926 downwards.
CTATTGATTTGCTTGGTAATTACATCTGCAGTGTCCAACCCAGGTACAGGAGGGAGGACAGGTTCTGATGCAGAAACCAGCCACACAAATTCCTCTGGCTCCAGAGGACAGGAGTTTCAATTCTGTCCCCAAGATCTTCCCTGTGTACCTGGGCATACATACAGCCACAGTTTGAGAATTCTGCATTCTTTTCTTTTTATTCTCCCTAAACCAAAGGTCAGTTGCCTTTGTCTTCTGCCTCAAAGCATTCTGGGAGTGAATTCTGTATTCTTTTCAGTGGAGAGGACATAGCACACATGACCAAGCTAGCTGCATTCAGAAACTGCAGTCTGTCTGTAACAGCAGAAGGCACTTGAGGCCATGCCAAATATGTACACACACAACCTCCCCTAGCTACACACACAGAGGGGAGCCAAGGATGAACTAGAAAGGATGAAAGAAAGAAAGAAAGAGAAAGAGAGAGAGAGAGAGAGAGAGAGAGAGAGAGAGAGAGGACAAAGAAAGAAAGAAAGAAAGAAAGAAAGAAAGAAAGAAAGAAAGAAAGAAAGAAAGAAAGAAAGAAAGAAAGAAAGGAAGGAAGGAAGAAAGGAAGGAAGCTTTTAAATGCAAAACTGAATTCTCATTTTATCTTTCTGCATAGGAAAATAGATTCATCCATCCACATTTAGATATTACATAAGCACATGTGATGCCCAAAATGTGAATATGCCCACCTCATGCTGTTTGGATGCAAAGGGAACTGGGTTACACACCTGTGTGCAAAATGCCCGTTGAGTTACAAGCTAGGAATATTCCCTCTGGTCTGGGAAACAGCAGCATGGGGCTATAACTCCTAGACAGATATTACAGTGGACCCAACTGTGATGGTTTTAATTGCCGGGTTCACTCAGTCTACAGTCACTGGGAAAGGAGCTCAATGAAGGATCGCCTAGGTCAGGCTGGCCTCTTGGCAAGTGTGTTGGGGGTTAACTTGATTACAGAAATTGAGATGGGAAGATCTGCCCACTCTGAGTGTCAACCATTCCATGACTGAGATCCCAGTGAGTGCAGTAGAGGCAGCCATTCCTTGCTCTACCTGTCAGGACAATGGACGTAATGTGACCAGCAGTTTGATGTTCCAACCACTGTAGCTTCGCTCACAGGACAGAATGAAATTTGGAATTTTGAGCCAAATAACTCCCTTTCCTCCCTTACCTTGCCTTTCTGGGGGATGTCTTAGTTAGGGTTTCTATCATTGTATGAAACATCACAACAACAAAAAAGCAAGTTATGGGGGGGGCAGGGAGGGTATATTTGGCTTATGTTTCCATATCACGGTTTATCATAGAAGGAAGTTAGGCCAGGAACTCAAACAGGACAGGGACCTGGAGGCAGCAGCTGATACAGAGGCCATGGAGGGGTGCTGCTTACTGGCTTGCTTCCTATGGCTTGCTCAGCCTGCTTTCTTATAAAACCCAAGACTACCAGCTAGGAATGGGTCTATCCACAGTGAGCAGGGGCTAAGAAAATGCCTTACAACTGGACATATCTTATGGAGTCATTTCTTCAAATGAGGCTTCTTCCTCTCTGATGATTCTAGCTTATGTCAAGTTGATACATAAACTCAACCAGTACATGGGGATTCTTTTAAATTGTGTGTGTGTGTGTGTGTGTGTGTGTGTGTCTGTCTGTCTGTCTGTCTCACTCTCTGGCTCTCAGTCTGTCTCTGTCTGTCTCTCTGTGTTTCTCTCTGTCTCTGTGTCTCTCTTTGTCTCTATGTCTCTCTCTGTCTCTCTGTCTGTCTGTCTGTCTCTGTCTGTCTGTCTCTCGACCTCTGTCTCTGTCTCTCTCTGTATGTGTGTATGTAGGGGTTACAGGCTGTTTGTGAGAGTGCATGCACATGTAAATGGAGGATGGAAGACACTAGATGCATTTCCATCATTAAGTCTCATTTTTTTTTTTTTGAGGCAAAGAACCTAGAGATCATCAATTCAATGAGGCTAGCTGGTCAATGAATGTTAGAGCCTGCCCTTGTCCCTCCTCCACCTTTAACTCCAACCCCAGAACTGGGGTTATAATAGCTGAGCCTTACTGGATCAGGTTTCACATGGGTGCCAGGAATTGAACCTCATATTGACTTATAGGCACCTCCTATCGACCTATAGGCACCTCATCTACTGAACCACTGCTCTGGTTTCTACCTCAGTTTCCAGGATGTCACAGGCTTCAAGTATCACTTAGCACGAGCACTTTAAAACACAGGATCATTTAGAATGAGATGTACTTCAATGGTAAGATGAACCACCCCATGTAAATCACTTATGGAGGGGGAGGCATCAGAATACTCAGGATGAGACATCCGAATTTGTCTGAATATCACTTTACGATCGTTTTCACTTCATTCACTGCTCCATCAATATTTTATATAACTGAAGCAGTAAATCACAAAAGCAATCCCCCTACATCAACAGTAAATAAGCAAACTTCAGTGTGATCCTTTGAATGCACGACTCGAGAGAGGGGGAAACAAACAAACAAAAAACAACCTTTATGTTGATTTCAGCATTTACAGATAGCCACTATAAATATGGCTTTAGGGGGGGAGGGAGAGAGAGAGAAGTTGGACAAGGGAAACTAGTCATTATTTTTGCTATTACTAACTGTGGCTCTCTGGTATAACACAAAGGAAGCCGACTTTAACAGCAACCCACCCTCAAAGCCTTCAACCCAAAATGTGTCCTGCCTACAAGATGTGCAAGGAAAAGGATGGAGCACAGTCTGAGAGAATGGCCAACCAATGACTGCCCTAGATTGAGACCCATCCCATAGGCAAGAACCAATCCCCGATACTCTTAATGATACTCTATTATGCTTGCAGACAGGAACCTAGCATAACTGTCCTCTGAGAGGCTCCGCCCAGCAGCCAATGGATAGAGATGCAGAGAGACCCACAGCCAAACATTAGATCGATCTTGGGGCATCTTAAGGAAGACTTGGGAGACAAATTAAGGGACTCGAAGAGGACAGGAACTCCACAGGAAGACCAATAGAGTCAACTAACCTGGACCCTTGGGAGCTCCCAGAGACAGAATCACAAACCAACGAACAAGCAGGGGCTGGACCTAGGCCCTTGCATATAGGTAGCAGATGAGTAGCCTGGTCTTCACTCAGGCCCCCCAAACAAATGGAACAGGGGCTGTCCCTGAGCCTGTAGTCTATCTGCCTGCCTGTGGATGCCACACCCCTAAATGGATAGCCTTGTCTGGCCTCAGTGGGAAAGGAGGTGCCTAGTCTGGCAGGGTGGGGGTTAGGGGATGGGGTGGGGGTGGGGAAGTTGACACCCAGAGAGAGATTTCCCCTTCTCAGGAGAGTGGGGGAGGAGGACTTACATGAGCAGGTACTGGGAGGAGAAAAAAGGCTGATGTTGGATTAAAAATTAAATAAATAAATAAATAAATGAATAAATAAATAAATGAATAAATGAATAAATAAATGTAATAATAATAATTAATAATAATTATTATTTGGTGAAGGGAAACCCAGCAGCCCTGATTTGATCCAGATGGTCAAGGAAAACCTCTGGTGTACTTGGGGTCCTAAAATAAGATTTCTTAGGCCAGTGTGTTAAAACACACTGGAAGCATTGACCAGCAAATCCAGTGGCAACGAGAGTCTCTGACCCAGAGGTTGCCCACCCAGAGGAACCCAAGCCATTTGGAGAGATGATGGATTCCAGATGTGAGTCAGGAGGTGGATGAGTTTGGCTCAGAATGTCCTGACTTATCAGGAAGCAAGGAAGCTATGGAGAGATTCCAAGCTCATTTCAAAGGTACCCACGAGAGAGTCTCCTGACAAAGAGGGATAAGGATCATCAAGGAGGTGATAGTGGGAGCCTGTCAACTCTGCTTACATCCATGAATTCCTCATGAAGATGAACAAAGCACCCTGAAGGAGGGCAGCATCTCACTTGTTATTTTATAAACTAAGAAATCAGTGGAAAGGGTTAAGCTTCTACTTTCTGTGTATGTGTATATGTATGCACGTGTGTGTGTGTGTGTGTGTGTGTGTGTGTGTGTGTGTGTGTGTGTGTATTGCTTGTGTGCATGTAACATGTGACGGTCAGAGGCAACCTCAGATGTCACTCCTTAGATGACATCAACCTTTTTACTGTGTTTATTTGTTTGATTGTTTGTTTGTTTGTTTGTTTACTAGCAGGGGTGACACACTGGCCTGGAAGTCTCCAAATAGCCTCCACCCTGCCCACCACAGACCTGGAATTCTGTCTGTTTCCATTTTGTCTATGCTGGTATCACAGGAGCACATCCCACACTCGGCTTTTCTGAAGCAGGTTCTGAGGATTGAACTCCGGTCCTGAAGCTTACACTTGAAGCATGGCAAACCACTTTGCCAACTGAGCTATCTCCTCAGGCCCTATTTGTCTGTTGGTGGACTGCTGCTTCTTGAGCTCCCAAATCATCAATGAAGGATATTTCTCTCTGGAAAAGTTCTTTCTAATACACAGAAAATAACTGATAACTTTAAACATCGCCGGTTTGCAGACGTGATGACCTCCATTGTAAGCATCACAAGAAAAGACAAAACCCACATGTTACTCACACTGTGGTGGAATTTATTTTAAATTTAAATTTGATTAAGCTCTTACAATACTTCCCAGGATAGAGGAAAATGCAGGGAAACTTTCCTGTCAAACCACAGCAGAGCTCAAATGACAGAATAGTGAAATTTCTCACAAACAGTAAAGAGGGATGGCTGTGCACAGTGGGGAGGGGTCCTGGTTAGCCTTAATTTTGTGGCACATTGTAGAGGCATCTGTGAAGAGGGAACCTCAATGAAAGAAGTGCCCAGAACTGATTGGTCCACTAGGTGTCTGTGGAGCTATGTCTTGATTACTAATGGATGTAGGAGGGACCAGCCCTTTGTGGGCAGTGCCATTCCCCATACAGCCCGTGGGCAGTGCCATTCCCCATGCAGCCCTTTGTGGGCGGTACCATTCCCCATGCAGCCCTTGTGGGCAGTACCATCCCCCATGCAGCCCTCTGTGGGCGGTACCATTCCCCATACAGCCCTCTGTGGGCGGTACCATTCCCCATGCAGCCCTCTGTGGGCGGTGTCATTCCCCACGAAGGTGGGACAAGCTGAGCTTGAGCCTATGAGCCAGTTAGCAACTTTCCACTATGGTTTCTCCTTCAGCTCCTTCTTGAGTCCCTGTTCTGACTTCTCTCAAAGATAGATTGCAACATGGTACTGTAAACCAAATAAACCCCTTCTGCCCCAAGCTGCTTTAGATCAAAGTGGTTTTGTCATGGCAGCAGGAATGAGAACAGAACAGAGGGTTAGCAAGGAAGCACTACAGACGGGATGCCTGTAGGGTGTGTCTTCATCCACAGCAAACAGGCCTTATTTGACCTTGTTGTCAGCATTCCAGCACTGTGACCAAATGCCTAAGACAACCAACTTTAAAAGAAAGAAAGGTTTGTTTGTGCTTGTGGTTTAAGAGTTTTCAGTCCATGGTTGATTGATGAGGTTGCTTTGAAACCACGGTGAGAAAGACATCAGGTGCTGGAACAGAACAAACTGTTTGCCTTACAGCGTGCACACACACACACACACATACACACACACACACACACATACACACAGAGAGACGCACACACATGCACATGAAGAAGGAGAAAGAAAAGGGGGAGGAAGAGAAGGATGAGGAGGGGGAGGAGCAGGGGGAGGAGGAGGATAAGAAGGAGAAGGAGAAGGAGAGGAAGAGGAAGAGGAAGAGGAAGAGGAAGAGGAAGAGGAAGAGGAAGAGGAAGAGGAAAGAAGAAGGATCCCAGATCCCAGTCATCTTTTGAAGGGCTCATCTGCAGTGACCTACCATTATTCCACTGGTGACCAGGCCTTTAATACATGGGGAAGAGACAGTGCTCAGTCAAGTTACCAGTTCAAGCAGCCAAATGTTGAGAGAACACTGGGGCAAATGGTTGTTGACTGAATATCTGGTGGTATTAATAAATGAGCACCAATTTTTTTCTACTCTGGTGCTAACTCATATTTATACCAAGAAGACTTTTAGAAAGAAAACCCAGGATAAGTTGGGCAGCTCTAATCCAAAACCCCAAATCTGGGATTTCAGTTTTAGGTTTTGGTTTTTTGTTGTTGTTTTTTTTAAATAGCATTTTAGACTTTAGAGTTTGAGATGAAGGATGGATGCTCAGCCTCTAACATTTATGCAAATATTTAAGAATCTGGAAAACCTGGACTCTGAAACATGTCTGGTCCCGAGCATTTCTAATGAGGAACGTCCAACTTCCTCCAGGTGCTGTCCTGGAAGGTAACCGTGAAAGTTAACTCAATGCAAACAAAACATTGTTACTAGATTCTCCTTGTCTGGGTAACTTTCTTACTGTTGAGGAGAAAGTGGAGAGATGTTTATTCAAACAAGACGTTTTAGGAAAGGCAAGGCCGGGAAGTAGAGTTCTGTGGATGAGTCTGAGGAGGAGCACAGTGGACAAGCTTCCGGTGGATGAGTCTGAGGTAGGAGCACAGTGGACAAGCTTCCGGTGGTTCTCTCTCCGACAGTACCTTCAGATGCTTCCTGGGGGTGCCGCTAGGGTCCCAAAGCACCTGGCTTTGGGAATCACTCTATCACTGACCGTTGAAACACACTATGATGACCAGGTTGTGGTGGCACACGCCTTTAATCCCAGCACTTGGGAGGACGGAGGCCACAGGTGGCACTCTGCGAGTTCAAGGGCAGCCTGATCTATAGAGCAAGTCCCAGGACAGTCAGGACTACACAAGGAAAGCCTGTCTCAAAACAAAAACAACAACAAAACCATTCCGTAACAGCGTGGCTCTCTGAAGGAGACTTGTTCTCCCATTGCATTGAACAGAGCAAGAGCTTCCATCCACAGCTCCTTCACTTGGCTCGGCCCCTTTCCTGCTGCGTTCTCTGAGAGAGCCCATCCCCTCCCCATGCGTGTCTAAACCCATTCTGTCACTATGCAGCTTCCCCTTCCCACCTGCCACCCCAGCTTAGATGCCACGAAATGCAAAGATTTCACCTCTTGACACTCAGCCTAACAAAAAAAAACCCAGATCTCCAGCTTCACCTCATTTTCCCTGCGACACGGTGTTGATTATTTGTTTCTTTAGCGTTTAACACCTGTCAGTCACTGCTGGGCTGTAACTCCACAAGAGCAGGCTCTAGCTTTGTCCCCACCCAAGGGCTAGACTCCAGTGCATGCTCTCGTGAGAATCGATGCCATTTGGGGACATAGAAACTATATTACAGGCCATTGAGTGGGGGATGCTAAACCACAGGGACTCTGCAAGTCACACTGACTGGGCTTCTGTGCCGGTTCTACCTGGTGCTGCTGTGTGTCCTCAGACAGCTTATGTCACCTCTCGGTGTTTCTGCGTCCTGATAAATAGATTCTAATCCATGGGGACCTTTCCATTGCGAGATGAATCAGCATTTGCAAATCACTTAAAGGATCCTGATATCAAGTCTCACACATTCTTATGCTATTCTGGCTGCATACTGTAATTACTCTTGTATGTGGTCAAATATGCAGACAGAAGATACAAAGTTTAGTTCTTTTATCCCAGGGATACGGACAGCATCAGTAAACATCGTGGGCGCCATAGGGTTGTACCATGGAGGTGGGGTGGCATCCCTCACTCCCCCTAAGCTAGTGTGACAGGAATGTTTGTGTAGTTAGCTATCAGACATGGGATTTACTCATTATGTTGTTGGCACAGATTAAAGACAAATAGGAGGCTACACAGCTGTACAGTGGGGGCCCCTGCTTCATCCGTGTCCATTCAAGGGCATCGGGGGTCTAGAAGACGATGGACAGTAAAGAGTAGAGGTGGGATTCAGATTAGACACAAAGTAGAACTTCCCAGATGTGGCAGTCGGCAAACCCTGAGTAGTACAAGCTTGACTTTTGTACTCCCCAAACCGCTGTATGAGAAAATAAAGAATCTCATAATCTGAATGGTTTTAGTGAGGTCCTCCTTAAGGCCATAAAGACAGATCGGTTTCATTATCATATTTCCCATTATCTCTGTAATTATTTGACTTTTTCACTGTTCACTGGACTTTTGGGAATTAGTTTAGACTGTCAAGGTGCCTGAAGTCTCCTCCATGCAGGTAGATCATGGTTAGCTCTACTGTACTCAGAGAAGTACTGGGTACAGAAAGGTTAAGCGGCTTCCCCAGGGTAACACAGCACTGTTAGCAAGAATTAGAACCCAGAATGTGGGCAGCTCTCTCTGAGTCAGGGATGCTGCCTAAGGGACCTGGAAGCATAGAAATCTCCTCAGCTATGGCTGGAGGGATACCTAGGTTGGAAGACTCCAGAGTCCCTTTTGCCCCATCTGTCCTTCCACAACTGAAAGGATACCACCATCAGGGACAGAAGCATCCTGAAGGAGTGGATGGAAGTAGATTTTTATACAAAGAGTGCCAGTTTTAACTTACCGGGGAACTCTATCCAGAAGTGGGTTTGGGGAAGGATTCTGAGGTCTGGTCCCAAGAGTGCGAGTCAGAATTAGCAATGTCTTCCAGCGATGGCACACAGAGGATAAATACCAATTGTGCCACGGGTGTGTGTTCACTGTTCACTAACCAACACACTGATGTGTATCAGCTCTTGGCATAGCTTGTTAGCCTCTGGGGAGGCAGCAAGCAGGCACACTGTGAGGGAGACAGAGATGGCTCTACTGTATACAATGACAAAGGAATGAGGCTTTGAGTTCTATCAGAGAAACCAGCCCTAATGTTTAAATCATGTCACCCTCACAAGAATCATGTGAAATATGTTTTAATGTCTCCATTTAGGGTGGGGAGGGTAGAAAAATTGAGGCAGGAGTTAGTTCCTTGCCTAAGGTCATCTGCCTAAAAAGTAGCAGATCTGTGCACCACGCCCAGCTCCACCTGATTCTAGAGGATGTGCTTTTAGCCTCTGATAATAATTGATTTTCTTTACTAAACTAGTTTCCATAGACTGCTTTGTGGCCTGCCCGTCCAGTTGACTCTGTTAATCTCCAAAGCCAGTCTAAATCTGGAATATTCGGTCTTTGTGAAATACCATGCAAGGCTGCTCTGGTGATACTGGGTTACCACCCAAGAAACTTAATGGAAGATATTGAAATGGAAGCTTTGGCAAGAAGGGGGGGGTTCTTCCTTGTGTACTCGACTGGACTTGAAGTACTGTGGAAATGTATCTCTCTTTCTATAAAGATGTCTCCAGAAAGTTAACTGACAAGGGAAGACCCACTTTTGTGGGGCAAGTGGACTGTGACACCAGACAGAAGAACTGGTAAGGTTGAGCGAGCTGTAAACCCCAGGAAACCTCAGAATTGAGAAGATGTGAGGCCAGCTCCCTGCCAAACTACCTGATCTGGAACATGTAACCATGATGCCCCACTGAGAGGACCATGAGAATCGGTCATGTAGCATAAAGACCCGGAGTTCTCCATGCTAATGAGGTATTTAAATAGGTCAGGAGTGTTTAGCCAGTGAGCTTCCCTTCCTGGACATTCCTTCCTGCAAAAAGTATTTAATCCCTCCTTCACCCCGAGTAAAATGTATACATTCACATCCGCCGTCAAATAAAGCAGTTTGGACAAGCAAGGTCCTTCATCAAGATTGTCCAGGGCTGAGAAGGGGGAGGTCTTGTTCACAGAGAGTCGCACCTAAATCTCCCAGAGAAGGCTTTCTCTCTCTCTTCCAACCCATCCGGACTCTTGGCATTCACTCAAAACCAAACCCGATTTCACCCCTGTCCTGGTACCCATGGACCCCTGTCCCCAACTCCCCGAGGTCTGCTGCAACTCTGAGAACACAGCAGATGGGGAACCACAGCATCCGTCCCAAACCCCACAACATTCGTCCCAAACCCTACTGTTTCTCATCCTCATCCGGGAAATCACAGGCTGGGAGCCCTATTACAGACAGTGTTCTGCCTCCCCTGAGTGGCTTTCAAGCGGCATTTGGGTATCCCAGCGGCGAGCCAGACAAATAGACCGTCACGCTTTGAGTAGAGATGGACCTGTAGTTCCAGATTTTGTAAAAAGGATCCAAAAAAGATAAGCGGCAACTTTCATCTCCCTCAGCTTCTTACCACGGTGTAACAGGACCATCAAGTTCTTATGTTTTCCCCCCTCCCCAACCCACACGCCATGATTGACTCAAACCCTGAGCCAGATAAAGCCTTCATCCCCTAGTCTGCTTCTTGTCAGGGATTTGATCACAATAACAAGACAACTACTAATACAACAACTGCGGTCACTCACTGGACGTGTGGGTGCTAAGCCCTGAGCTTGTTCGAGGAGGTGCACAGCTTGGAAACCACAGCACTGTCTGCTTCGAAGCATGGGTTCATTGGCATCTTGTAGACTTTGCCTAGCTCCATTCTTGTATGCCTCTTATCCCCAGAGTGCTCTCCCAGACCTGATGGCTGTTTGTTTGTTTGTTTGTTTTCTCTTTAAATAGTCAAGGCTAAGAAGGAAGACAGCTCAACGGCTTTTAAAGTGACAGCCATCCAAGGGTTGCTAGGCCCTAGACGCAATCTAAGAATGAGGAATTTGAATGCAGGGGATCAGGACATGGAAAGTTCACTCCCTGGCTTACTTTCCTCTGTCCTCAAGTCTCCCAGCCCCAACCCCATCCCAATTCCTAATTTCTGCTACTCCCTTTAAAAGCCAACAAAATGCACTTCTAGTTACTGACCAGAAGGGGTCACTGCTGAGCGAGCGCTGGGCGCTCCTAAACCGGTACACAGCCATCACACACAGCCATCACACACAACCCCCTCCTGTAGCCTCTTCCAGGCCAAAGCTCACTCCTTGTTTCTGTGTCCCGGCTTCTCTTGCCCCATCCTGTCCTCCTCTCCCCCACTCTGCCTCCCCAACACTCCCCCACGTGTACCTCCTATTCTCTTACAAAGGACTTACAAAGTTCTCACTGATGTTGGGGGGGGGGGTCTTCGCTCCCCACTGCTACTAGGTCAACAAAAATTAGAGAATTTTTTTCTGCCTTCAGGGTGGAACCCGGTGTCGGTGCTTGGAGGTTTGTAAGACTTAGCAGAAGCTCCTTGTAGGAGTTTCACTTTTAAACCCTGGCGGGTAGGTGAAACTCCCAAGTATTAAAAGGCTCCAGAGGAGAAATGGGCTGGGGAAATCTCACTAAGATATCTTCCCTAAGAAGACCCTTACGGCAAAACGGGGAGACATTGTTGTCTACAGCCTGCGCATCTGGAGTTTGAGATTCTGAGCCTCTGCTGGGACTGGGGGGGGGGGGGGGGGGGGGGGAGAAGAAGATGGAAAGACCAAAAAGTTACTTGTAATCCTCGGAAGCTCTCCCCTCTGCCCCCCCCCCCTCAGTCTTTCTTTGCCAAAACGGACTGTTGTTTCACACCCAGGCTGCGGGTTCTCAGGGGGGTGGGGGAGGGGTGTTCTTTTGGAGGGCTTTGGCAGCGGGGACGCGAAGCAGGCCGGCTGCGAGGCACAAAAGAGATATCCTTTATAGCGCCGCAAGCACAGATGTGACGCTGCGCCCCTCTGCGGGTGGGGGCCGGCTCGACAGATGGCGAGAAACCGCGCTGGTGACGGATTGTCCGTCAAATGGCATTTTCGGGGTGGGGGGTGGAAGAGCCCGCGGCCCCCCAGACGTAAAGAAAATCATAGAGGCACCCACACACACACACACACTTTGCAGACCTCGGCAGTCCATCCCAGAAGTGGGGTGGGTGAAGGCAGGTTGGCGTGGGTGGATAGGTGGGGCATTTTTTAGTAGCTCCCTCAATGGAAGATGCTCCCCAAGTCTTGCAAAAGGATAGGGAGGTGGCCCAGGCCCGGGAGTGCGCATGTAAGGGTTGAGGGGAAGGCCTGCGACGATGGAGGAAGGGTGAGGGCTAAGAGAGAGAATCTCCTTTTTGATTCTGTTTGAGGTGTTGGGGTCGCTTCTCAGAGGGGTCAGAGTCACAACTCAGTGGCCACGGGGCCTTAGAGACAAGCGCTCGCCCCTCCCTTTCTCCTCCTCAGACCTGCGGGCTTTTGTTATGCAGATGGCGGCGGGAGGCTGAGCCAGAGAAGGAGGGGTTGCTGGGGAAGGAGGAGACGGAGAAGGGGAGGGAGGAAAGTACAGCTCGCGCGACCAGCCTCCCCTTCCAACGTCACATTGTGCAAGAGACAAAACCCGGGCGCGCCGGAGCTCACACGCGCACGCACGGCAGACGCCCCGGTCGCCTCCTCTCTGTTCTTTGCGCGGTAGAGAAAGCCGGCTAGCTTTGCTTCGCCGAGAACACGGAGCTCAGCCTGCTCCCAGCGCAGCTCAGAGCCAAGCCAAGAGGTGACCCCAGTCGGGGGACCACCTTCTTTCTCCGCTGCCTGCCTAACCGGAGACGTCCCGTTCTATCCCATCCCCCGCCCTGAACTCCGATCTCTCTCCCCACCCCACCCCTTGGGGGTTTCACGCGGACAGCGCCCCGGAGCCCAGGGCGTGTCATCGGGTTTGTAATCCACGTTTCAGCACTTCGGACAGCGCCCCAGGCTCCCGGGCTCCTTGGGCTTTCAGGATGGCGAGCCTGCAGCAGGGCGAGAAACAGCTGTTTGAGAAGTTCTGGAAAGGGACCTTCAAAGCAGTGGCCACTCCGCGTCCCGAGAGCATCATCGTCGCCAGTATCACAGCCCGCAAGCCGATGCCAAGGTAATGACCTCGTTCATGAGTTAGGGACACTGGGAGGTTCCCCCCTTTTCTTGCCTGTGTCCCAGAATCTTGACCGGTGGACACAGGCAACTGGAACAGGGTGTCTGGACTATGCCCGTTGTACCTCAGGCCGGAACATGAGAAATTATCGCTTGTGTAAGGGAGAGGCTGTTGAAAAGGGACAGGAATTCTTTGACGGGGAACAACACTCCCACAGACTCCGCACCTCCTATGCAAACCCCCTTGCTTTCTTAGGGTGGGCGGTGTGGCTCGGGGTACGTACTTGACTGAAAACTTTTCGAGCTATCGCCAAGTGCATAGGTCAGGGGAGCAAAGCAGTGGTGGATTTGAGGTGTCAGGGGATGCTGTACAAGACATGAACTCAGCTCAGCCAGTGTTCAATACAAGCATTCTAACCCTCAGCCCAGAAACTAGCGGGGCTCTGAACATTTCAACAAAAGCCCATATGCAATTCCCTCAGATACACTCGCTCCAAGCAGCACCCTCCTCCGTGTCTTAGCCTAGGCTGCTGCTGGTGTTGAATTCTTTCTTTTTCAGCACCCAAAACCAAAACTCTAAAGCTCAAAGTCAGCATGAAGATAATACTGAAAGTTTTACTTTATTTTATTTTATTTTTTAAGGATCTGGTGGCTTTGAGCTTTGGAATGAGTTGGGGTGCTGGAGCAGTAGTTTAAAAAAAGATAGGAGGGGAGAGGATGGGAAGAAATACAAAGGCAGGAGAAAAAGAAGAGAAGAGGGGGTTGAGGGGACACAGAGCCTTCCACGGCAGAGAAATACCCAATATTTTCCTAGATCGTTAGATTCAGAAGAATTTGAGAGGGCTGTGCCCTCTGTCAGAGAAAATCAAGGCTGTATAAAAACTCATCTCTTGCTGCTGCTGGCTGAGTGGTTCTGAGAGTTAAAGGGACGATCTGGGTGGGGGTGGGGGGGGGGCGCTCGCAGGATTGATTAATCCTGGCAGGCGGCATTAGGGACTAGATGGAAAACATGTCTGGGAAAAGAGCCTCTGACAGATGCCTCATCCAGCTCCAACTAACTCTGAACTTCCCAGCAAGTGTGGGGTCGACTGGAGAAATAGATCCAAGAAGAGTAAGCCCTCATCCAGGAACTTTTCTTTGTTCTCACTGATGCTCAAACAGGTCTTTTAAACAAATGGAACATCCAGTGTGGGGGGAATGGGTAGACAGGAAGCAAGAAGGACCAGCGGAATGGAGATCCTGTAAGCAGAATAGACTTGTGCACGGAGGTGGGGGGGGGGAGAAGCCCACTGATTCTGGCTGGAGAGGTAGGGGGGGTCTAGGGGTACATGTGACACCAGATGTCATTAGAGCTGGCACTGTCTGCTTGCTCAGAGGTTTTTGGTGGAGAGTTTGACGTCAGCACTTTTACGTCCCTGGTCTTCTGCCACCGGCTTCACCTCCCTGCATTTACTGTTGGCACGTCAGTGCTACAGTGGCCAGATAAAATGGCCTTGCAGGTGGGACCTGGGGAAATTTGTCTGGTGGCAGAAGTGTTTGGTCCATGATCTTCTATTTTATGGGCACACGGGCAGGAAATCGGGTTCTTGCTGTTGTTTTCATTTAGACGAGTGTCCCTAATATTACCATGCTTGGAACCTTCATGGTTCTGCCTGTCTGTTTGCCTGTCTGTCTGTCTGTCTGTCTGATGTTACCAACATACCATTTTCTTGCCAATAGCTTCAATCATATGACTCAACTGAGAGAGACATCCTAGCCTCCAGCTTTTATTCATTTTCATTTAAGCTGTGTGTGACTTTTAAAGAGTTCCATGGGCCCTCGGTATTTCCTCACTCTTGATAGATTTTAACATCCTGGGGTTTCTATTGCACTGAAGAACACCTTTAAAGTTTACGTCAGAGTTCCATAAAGCTCTCGATTGGTATTATACAAGAATACCCCTGTGACTGGCAATTCCTCTCTGTAGAGCGCGTTCTGGCTTGTAGATGTTTTATCTAATCCAGGGTGGAGATTTCAGGGAACATTTACATCCAAGCTCCCATAAAGGACTGGGCTTAGTTGTGTTTCAACAGACTGACTGTAAGATCCGACCCATGCAGTGACGGTCAGTTCCCGGTTCCCTTCCGGCATTCTGTATTACTGGAGGAGGATGGAAATGTCATGCTTCCAAAGTCAAGCTCTTAGGAGGAGAAAGGGAAAGGATACTCCATAGGTCATCAGAACCCCGTGACTCCTTTGGAGGCAAGACTGGTTCTCGTGAGAAATGTTAAGCTGTTTGAGCCAAGCCCAGCTCGGTCAGAGCACTGGCACAAGTCACTGTCCGTGGGCAGATGGGGGAGGGGCAGGGGTAAACCACCAGCCAGTCTTGTTGGTTACACACTTCATAGTTGATTGGAGATGGAGGTCCCCTCCGTTGTATATTGTGAGTCTGTGGCTGCAGACAAATTAGCACTGGGGCTGAGGTATGGATTTTAAGTTGTCGATTTCACAGCAACATACACACATCAGACAACAGCTTCCTAAGCAGACTCCCCCTTGGCTCCTCCCTTCCCTCCCCCAACCCTCCCCCTCCCGTGAGGCATTCTTGATGAGGCAGAGTTTTAACATGTATCAAATTTCGAGCAGATGTCTGGCTCAGTGGGCAGAGAGCACAGGGAGACACCACCTTGTACCATCGTGGTTGCTTCCGTGCTTCCGTGAGTGAGCACCAGACAAACCCAGGTGCTGTCCTGGAGCTTCCGAACCCTCACCTCACCTCACCTCACCTCACCTCACCTCACCTCACCTCCCCTGCTTGTCAGTTTGAAAATATAAAACTGTACCCATGACCATCTCAGCCAGCGCTGAGGACTGAGCCGGGTAAAACTCTGCAATGTGTGTGTCGTGCAGTCTCTGATGGATAGACCTTGGTCCTGGAAGGAACTTCATAACGGCTAAAAGGAAACAAAAAGTCTCCAGTTCTGGTTCATTTCACCCTCAAATAATGCTAGCAATTGAACTTATGAAAGTTCAGTTCAATTGCTTTGACATTAATACACATCAGATCAAGTAGGGATGACTCCAGAGTTCCACATCCATGTAAGTAGCTTAGTTTCTTTCTCTTCCTGATACTCTAAAACAAACAAACAAACAAACAAACAAAAAACTGAAAAGCATCTCAAGAGGGAAAGGGTTAATTTCAGCCTGAGGTTCAGCGTGTAAAACAACAAACACGGTAGGACGTCATTAGGGTAGGAGCTTCAGGAAGCTGATCACATTGAATCCATAGCCAAGAACAGAATGATAACATTCAGGTACATCCATTTTCTTCCCCAGCCCCAGCCCAGGGAATGGCACCACCCACAGTGATGGTTTTCCCTCTTCAATTGTCCTAATCAAGATTCCTTCCTTCCTTCATGACCGGAAGCCCAACACCCTAGTGGCTCTAGCTCTTACCAAGTTAACAGCTGAGATTAACCAGCACAGAAGGCTAACTCTTTTCCCTTCTGGTTATTGAGTTGGGGGGGGAGCTGGGGGAGGCACAATGAAGAAGTATCTGAAATGATCTCTAAACACCTTAGATAATAATAGCCTTTGGTTTGTATAGGTGACATTGGGAATTGACAATCTCAAACTTTTTGATACCATGCTTTCACTTTGAGTTTTGTCAAATCTCAATTTGTAATTATCAACAGATTTGTAAATCAAATCTGTAATTACAGAATTTCTTATTCATATCAAGAACATCTTAAGAGTAAAATAGGAAACCCAGGCTTAGAGGTGCAACCATGCAGTCCCAGCCCTGGAAACACTGAAGGAGGATAGTGAGTTCAGGATCAGCCTGGATTGCATGGTGAGACTCTGAGGTGTGTGTGTGGTGGGTGGCGGGGGGCGGTGAGGAAGGAAGGGAGTGTAAGAGAGAAACCAAGAGAGAGAGAAAGAAAAAGTTTGCTTCCCTGCTGCTGTTATAAAACACTGACCATATGTTACATTGGGAGAAAGAGTATATTTCCTCTTATATTTCCAAGTCACACTCCATCCCCGAGGGAAGTCGGGGCTGAAACTCAAGGCAGGACTCCAGAGGCAGGAACTGATGCAAAGGCCATGGGGGGGTGCTGCTTACTGGCTTGCTCCCCATGGCTTGCTTAGCTTGCTTTTTTATAGAACTCAGGACCACCAGCCCAGGGATGGCCCCTCCCACAGTGGGTTGGGCTTTCCCCCCATCAATCATTAATCAAGAAAATGCCCCCACAGACTTGCTCGAAGGTCAGTCTGATGGTAACAATTTCTAAATTGAGTCTCCCTTTTTCCAGATGACTCTGGGTTGTGTCAAGTTGACAGCTGAAACCATAAGGTGGTGGTGGTGGAGAGAGAGAGAGAGAGAGAGAATGAACAATTATATACAATAGAAATTCTAAATTCTAGCAGAGATAACCCTAAGAAATCCAAGACAAGGTCCAGTGAGGTCAAACCTCACCCTATAATACCTGACAAGGACCCCACCCCCACCCCCACCCCAGGAATCAGTAAGATCAACAACATTTAGGGAGCTCTCTCATCCCCACCAAAGAACATTGTTAGATGGTCCCTTAATTCCTTTGTTAATTTTCTCAGCCTCAAAAAAGTTTGTACCTAAGAAGTTCCCCATCAGCAGAAGCTAGCCTAAACCATGATCATCATCTCAATAAAGTCAGAGCAGGGGACTTAATGAACGTGTAAACATCATTTGAGGTTAGCATATGAATTGTTTGCAGATGAGCATTTGTTGAGGGCTAGAATGGCAGCCCACCCTCCCCCACCCTCCCACCCCCGCTCCCTCCCACCCCCTCTTAAATAGACTGTGCACTCCCCTTTCTACTTGTTTGGCAAGCTATTAATTTTCTTCGAAAATCCCTTCCATGCAGAATACTCCAGAAACCTACTAGAGCCCAGTCCCTGTCCAAAGGCTCATAAATTCCAAACTATTGGAGGTTTTGCTGCATGAGGGGAAAGATGGCCAAATTGTAAAGCAGAAGAAAAAAATGCTTCTGAACCATTTAATTTGAGACTCCCCTCCGCGACAGGCAATCAGTTCACACCATTGTGCTTACTCTGTCTTTGGGATCAGGGTGAGGGGCATTTGGATAGTGCTTTACTGACAACCCGTGGTTAAGAGCCAATGTTCTGAGGGTCACAGAAAATGCTTGCCCTGGCAATGAATACATGCTCTTCTCGGGGGAAGGGAGTGACTTTGCTTGGGTCAAACATTTCCCCATCTGAAAGATTGAAATTTGCTGAATAGCACAGGGGTTAGTGTCTGGGACCCTTTGCGACATTACCTCCGTGTCTGCTTGACAACTGTGGTATCTTAACGAAGCATAGTGGGGAGATGTTCAAGGGACGTAGGATGAGTTGTTCGAATATACGAGGCTCCAGTCTGGGGAAAGCTGAGCTCTCTCTCTCTCTCTCCCAGTCCCACCTCTATCTGACACTCTGAGGATTCTAATCAATGCCATTGAACCATATTATGCTACAAACAAACTCTCCCTCCTGTCAGAATGATGCTCCCCAGATAAAGATGTCTGGCTGGCTCAAGGAGGAGGCATGTGATCCAGTAGAGGTCAGGAGTTTAGATCGAATGCCATCGGACTTTTGGGTCCCCATGGACTGCTACTGGCAAGCCACCCCGTTGTGGGGAGCATCCCCCCAAATCCTAATTTCTGTAATAAGGCCCTAGTAATGGACTTTACGCTCCTTGAGTACCTCAGGTATGGTACAGGGTCACAATAAATTAAAAAAAAACAAACCTGTTCCAGTTTTCTGGACAGCTGGATCTGTTCTTCCTGCAAGGTAGAATAGGCAGGGTCTTAGCGAGAGTTCTTCAGTGGCTTGTTATTGAGACTCTTCTAAGGCATGGAAGGTTGCTCATGGGGTGTTCAGACTCCCCGGCTTTGCATCTTCTTCATGCCAAGACTGTGAGTGTGTGTCTGTGCCTGGTCTCTGTCTGTCTGTCTCTGTCTGTCTGTCTGTCTGTCTGTCTGTCTGTCTGTCTCTCTCTCTCTCTCTCTCTCTCTCTCTCTCTCTCTCTCTCTCTCTCTCTCTCTCTCGTGTGCGTGTGTGCTCACACAGGTGCACGTGCACATGTGTGTATATGTGTGCACACGGGAAGCCAGAAAACTAAGTTGGATGTTATGATCCAGGTACCTTTCCACCTGTTGTTTTCTTTTCTTCTTTTTCAAACAAAGTTTCTCACTCCTCTAGAACTTGCCCAGTCGGGTAGACTGGCCAGCCAGTTAGCTCCTGAGATCGGCCTGTCCTTGTCTGCCCAGCACTGAGGTGACAGCGTGTGCCATCAGACCTGAGTATGTTATGTCGTTGAGTGCCTCTGTTTATTTCTGAATGTGACTTTGCAGCTTTCTAAAGAGATGGAGCTCTGTGTCTGTGTGCAGAATCTGCCAGGCAAAGGAGACAAACCAACGCTTCTTACTACCTTCAAACACGGTGGCTAGGAGGCTTCTGGCAAGCCACACCACCTCAGTCTCGATTTCCTCATCCATAAAATGGGGCTAATAATAGCAACCCACTTCAAAGAACCCTTGAGAGGACTGAATGAGCTCATTTATGGGCTGCGCTGCCTGCTTGGCACATGGGAAGCGATTCTTCTGTGGTCGTCCTTGTTATCAATAATAAATCACAGTTTTTATTATTCCTGCAAGCCAGGCCCATCAGGGAGGAGAAGTTGAATGAAGTGCGGCTTCTCTCAGTCAAGGGCTTCATAATTTTCAGAAAAGGAGACTCCGAGTAGTCGGGTTTATGTACTCCAGCGGGGATGGGAAGGAAGGTACAGGGATGTGGTTCAAACAGGGAAGAGAGACAGCCAGTGTGGCACGGGGACACTTGCTCATGCCTGGAGTTCTCCCTAAGTATCTGACCTGTGAAATGGATATGACTTCATTTTTTCTCCTTATTTTAATCTGCCGGTGAGATGTGAGGATGAGGAGGAAGAAATGGGGCCTTTGTGCTCAGGAGGGTCTCAGAGAGTAAAAGGAGGGCCATCACCTGTGGGGGGCATCACCTTTGTGGGCATCACCTGTGGGGGGCATCACCTGAGGGGGGCATCACATGCAGGGGGTTTCACATGCAGAGGGTATCACCTGTGGGGGAACATCATCTGTGTGGAGCATCACCTGCAGGGGGCATCACCTGCGGGGGGGAATCACCTGGGGGGGGCACTGGAAGGGAATGGCTCATATACCACAAAATATCCAACTTCGCCGTTGTTGGCTCAAGGGCACTGTCTCTGGTGTGGGCCATTAGGTTTCTAGTCCTTCATGGTCTAGATAGCTAATATAAATGCATTCTGTGTTCTTTGAGCAAGCAGGGATGGTTGGGGGAGGGGTGGCAGGGAGTCCACAGACATCGAACATTAGCACTGCCACCGGGGAAGAGAATCCACAAAGCAAAAGCAGCTGCGTTCCGCTGTGACATTGAGTTGTGTTTTCACCCATGCAAGCCTGCAACTGTTTTTATTGAGATACTACACAGTACGGTAGCAGTAATCGAGCAACAGGAAGTCCCTGCTCTTCTGGAAGAGAAAAAAAAAAAAAAACCGGAATGAGGAACCAGATAAATAAGCAAATAGAAGATGGGGTGATGCTTCCGGGTTGTAGGGTGAGGGGGAAAACCGCTTTGTGGATTGTAGTAGGCGGCAGGAACCTGGATGAGAGGGAGCAGGCTAGGAAGACAAGTGGAAACAAAGTATCAGAGTGAGAGGAAACAGGGAGGGACAGGCCCCGGGGTGGAAGCGTGCCTGGGCCATCTGAAGAACAGGAGAGAGAGAGGAGGAGTAGCAGCTATAGATGCCTCCCAAGATGCAATAGGATCCAGATCAAGGGAAATCTTGTGAGCCTGGTAAAAAGTCTCTCAACTCCCAATTCCCCCCAGGGGGTGTGCATCCTAGCTTCCTGGGTCCCTATTTCAATTTGCTCCTGTGGACTTCTGCCCAGACTCTAAGGCAGCCAGAGGTGGCTCTGAACAGTGCAGCTCTTGCTGGTGTTAAAGCTAAGCAGTGAACTTTCCAGTCTCTCTGATCCTAAGCTTGACCCATCAGATTAGGACCCTGGAAAAGATGTTATTTAGGCCTCTGAATTCTGGTGGTAAATCTTGTTCCCAACATGGCAGGGGGATGAGTCTTGTCTATGTCTCATGGCCTGGTGTGTGAACCTCAGTGGTTCCTTGAACTGGAACCTCTCTCTCTCTCTCTCTCTCTCTCTCTCTCTCTCTCTCTCTCTCTCTCTCTCTCTCTCTCTCTCTCTCTCTCTTCCTCCCTCCCTCCCTCCCTCCCTCCCTCCCTCCCTCCCTCCCTCCCTCCCTCTCCACTCCCACCTTGACATCTTGTAGAGGGAGTTCCCTTACACTTCAGTCTCAGCGCAGAGCTCTGTGAAATAAAATTCTGAATTAAAATGTCATAGAAACAAAGCCAAAGCAAATACAGGAATAGGTTGCAGCCTAAAACAGTTATTAAGTAATTTATGTCTACATGTGTCCGTTCAAAACAAATATTAATATCCTCTGGACAAAGATGTGTCTCCGGCAGAGAATCCCTTATTTGGTGGATTCTCACAGCTCAGATCCCACTGTGCAGAGCAGACACCCACCTATGGGTCACTGTTCACTGGCTTCCTTAAAAGTTAAGCTTCGCCAGAGAGCTGGAGGTCTGAATGACAGTTACAGGTCCCTTGGAAGACAGGCATGATCTGGCGAGATAGCTCAGTGGATAGAGGCACTTGCAGCCAAGCCTGATGGCCTGAGTTCAATCCCCTGGCCCCATACAGTAGAAAGAGAAAACTGTGAGCCAAATAAGCTTTTTCTGTCTGCAAGTGTGAATAACTCCTGTGTTTGTTACAAAGATGCCAAGGTGAACAATCTCCAAAAGTCAGAAGTTACAACGTTTCTCCAAGGGACTCATTAGAGACCAGTTTGAGCCAGAAGCCAAACACACACACACACACACACACACACACACACACACACACACACACACACACACACACTGTCGGTGCCGTGGTCTCTGGTTTGAATGAACATCTCTGTTGTAGTCAGTTGACCAAACACCAGCCCTCTCTTGCCACCCCAGGCCCTTCCCTGGCCCTTAAAGGTCTCTTGTGGCATATGCTGTCCATTGACCGACCTGGGGACCCTGATGAGATGCTCATCTGCCCCAGACTGTGCCCAGCAGAACAGATGAGTAGCTAGGCTGTTTCGGGCATCAGGTTTCAGCACTTCCAGGAGACAATGGGCTTTTGTTTGTCCAGTTCACTTGCCCAAACCTCCCTCCGACAGCCAGGTGGCAGGTGATTCTGGGGCCCTGTCCACTTCCAGAGATGGGGTAGGTGTCTGAGCACTGGTCCTGTGTGGACTGGAAGCCGTGTTACAGGATATTTGGAGCGAAATGCTGAGAGACCATTATCATCCTGTGCTTTGTACTGCTCAACTCTTTATGCCCCTCTTTGTGCCCACAGCCAGAGGGCACATTTTAGGAATTTAAACATAGCCTCAGTAATGCAGGGACAGAGAGACAGAGACACAGAGCAAGCACAGCACTTAAGGACACATCAGAAAGAAATTCTAAGAGCTACGTGCCACTTGGCATCAAGTTCCAAGACATCACAAGGCTCGGCGGTCCTTGGGGAAAGAGGCAAAACTATTGCTCCATCCTCCTTGTACAAATAGACACACGGAGCTTAGAGTGTGGGACAAGTTACTTGAAGTTAGACTGCAACAACAGACACACTATTCCTGCCGTTAGTGCTGTCAACCCCCCCACTGTGAGCGCCCCTTAGTCTTTACAACAGTAGATATCAATTTTATGTCCATTTTACAGGAGAAGAAACTGAGGTCTTACAATGTTTGTTCCAATTTTTTTCCATCCCTCTGAATTACAAAGTCTCTAGATCCTCTAGTGCAGACCCACTGAGCAAGGGCAGAAATGACCCAGACACCTCTAGCTACTGAACAGGCTGTATGCCAGGGCGGACATCAGGGTATCTGCTCATGTCACCATGGTGAGGACCAGCACGTAATAAATCAATCCATCAATCCTCCTACAGTGGTTTTAGTCCAGCAGCTGAGAGGAGGGTCCCAGTGAAGATGGAGGTATCACTTCCCCGCCCCCCCCATGGGATCTCAGGATGAAGAGGATGCCATGGAGATCCCAGCTGTGGGTCAGGTGACTTGCTACTAAAGACATCTGATGTTTGCCACCCACACTTGTGTCCCAGGTTGCACCTGCTATAGCCCTCCATATTGTGTGCTCTGAGTCCCCAGACCTCTGGCCACCCCACCACAGGAAAGCCTGGGCACTCATTCATCAAGCAGACGTCTATTAAGTGCCTGAGGTGGGGGTGGGGGGCATGCAGCTGGGAGAGCTTTGGTCTTCTGGGTAAATCGCCATGTGGCTATGGGCATGTCCTTAGCTACCCCTGAGCCCAGCAGTCTAGTCTGTAACACAGAGATGGGGCGGTTGATTATTGACCCTTGATGCGACTTGAGTACTGGACATGGTTGCTCTCTGCTACTCAAGTTCTTGTCCAAAGAGAATTTGAGTGTGGATGGAAGAGCTATGTAAGACACAGTGTTATTTCCCCCTGATCGGGGTAAACCTTCAACCCAAGAGTTCTAGGGGTCTATCCTTGACTACAAAGGTGGAGAATGACAGTCATGGGAAATGCCTAAGCCACACAGCATAAGGAAATCCCGATCTCCCCCACACCCAGAATTCATTCGTCAAATAACGTAATCGTAACTTCGGGGTATAGTTTTTGAACATTTTGGAATTTGCCCAACCCTGAGCAAAATGCTTTATCTGCAGTCAGCCGTCCTTTGAGATAGCTAAAAAGTGCTGTGACACTTTGTAGCTAAGAAGATCAGAGAGGTAGGTGGTTTACCCCAGGTCACCAAGCTTGGTAATGTGCAAGCTAGGGCTTGAATCTTAGGCTGGTAACACTGTCTGGCACACCTGCTTTGCTAGGCAGACACAGGAAGGAAATCGGGGCACCATATGGAAACACCGAAGCTCCATCCTGCTGCATCGTGATACCACAGTAGGGCATGGGAGGGAACACGGCTCAGGACATCCATCCACTGGGCACTGCCTGCTGCTTCTGCTTGGAGACTTGCCAGTTTGATGCAACATTCATGCCGTAGCCTAAGCAAGCTTTCCAAGGAAATAGAGACAAGGAGAGTAAGTTTTAACTGAGACTACTTACCCCAGACTAGCTCTCCTAGGCACAGGCACCATCTACCCCAGGCTAGCTCTCCTAGACCCAGACATTGGGCAGCTGTGGTAAGTTTTCACATATATGATTTCTCGTGATTGTTGAGAACTTGGCCCAGCCCTTATTTTATTTCTAGTACATTCATTCAATGATACATCTTATATCCATCACCTAGTTATCCATCCTACTGTCCTTCCACTCATCTATCATTCATTCATTTATTCAATATTCAAGAGAATTAATTCTCCATGTATTCATGTTTTCAGACTCCTCTTTTTCTATCCATTCATCCATCCTTTCATCCACTCATCCATCCATCCATCCATCCATCCCTGTACCCCACTGTTCATCTATCTATCTGTCTGTCTGTCCATGCATCTCCTCACCCATTCGTCCACATACTCGTCTCCCCATCTTCCCATCCAACCAATACTAATTGAGCATCTAATTTATTTATTTGACTAGTTATAAAAAGTTAATAGTTCAGATCATCTGCTTCCACCTTCTATTCCCAAACACTTGGCAGCCAGGCTCAGTAGAACATCCCTGTAATCCCAGCGCTTGGGAGCCTCAGGGGGGAGATCTAGGTACAGAGCACGATGCTGTCTCAAAATCTAAGCAACAGCCAAAACACAGAGACCACACACACCCCCGCCCCCCCCCGTTTTCCTTTCTCCTCTGAGTTGATTTTTGCTCTGAAGATTTCCACGACTGGATTTATTTCATTCCTGTCAGAAACAAACAAACAAACAAAAATCACAGCATTTGCCATGGTCCTTTTCCTTAAACCTGTGTCAAGAGATTTCACATGTGGCTTTCGGTTGCTCACCCATGCCCTCACCCGGCATCGATCTCCTATCACAAGTAAAGCCTAGCAATTAATAAAACACCTCCATTCTGAGGCTGCTTACACTAGGGTCTGGGAGACATGTTTAAAAATAATTAGCCGTGAGAGGACAGACTGGCAGTCACCGCTGTCAGAAACAGAGCCGAGGCCACACCTGAAACCAAGTGACTCATGGAGCCTTGGGAGCCTTGAAGGTGACACCTGAGGCTCACAACGTCACTTGGACTCTCACCTGACTTCATGTTGAGCCCGGCAAGACGTGGCCTTCGCCAGGTTGTTCAAAGCCTCCATTCTCACACATGGGATACATTTTCGGGGGGAAAGGAGACAGATGGTGTTAGCTGTGATTCATATTCATTCCTTTTTAAAGACGTACTTCGCTTTATGTTATGTGTATGAGTCTTTTACCCACATTCACATACCATGTGAATGCCTGGTGCTCACGGAGGCCAGAAGAGGGCATCAGATTTCCTGAAACTGGAGTTATAGACCAATGTGAGGTGTAGGTGCCAGAAGCTGAACCCAGATTCTCTGCAAGAGCAGCAAATGCTCACTAATTAGTTATCCAAGTGGTTCTTGACCTGTGGGCCACGACCCCACAAGGGTCTCATATCAGACATTTACATTATGAGGGTCACATTTACATTATAATTCATAACAGGAGCAAAATTACCATTGTAAAGTAGCAATGAAAATAATGTTATGGTTGGGGTCACCACAACACAAGGAACTGTATTAAAGGGTCGCAGCATTAGGAAGGCCAAGAAACACAGCTCTTGACCTTCACGTGTGTCCCTGACCAGACTTAAACTTCAAGAGGGCATCTGAGAGAGGTGTAGACCCAGAGACAAAGTAGACAGTGGGGCGAGTAGACATTTCTTAAGCCCCAGGGTTTACCATCCATTCCCACTTATTTATACACACATTGAAAACAGCCTTCATATTGCAAGTGAAGACAAGTTCAGAGAGGTTATTCTGCTTGCCCAAGGTTGCCCAGCCTGGTCCCGCTCTAGCCATTGGCTATCAGTTGAAACATGTTACCATGGTGATATACATCATCCCTGCCCCAGTGGCACTTGACTGGTTCCCCACCCTCCTTTTCTCTCCATCCCTCTCCCTCTCTTTCTCTCTCCCTACTTAGAAGCAATCTCTTTGTTCAGGGGACTCTTTCTTCTTTTGTGTTTCTTTGAGCCTGTCTCCTAAGTGCCCACCTCCCAAGGGCTTCAGGGCTCCTGAAAAGCAAACACTTAGATGTGTTTACATCCTTACTGTCTGCAGCCTTGACACAGCCTCCCTGGGCAGAGAGGATAGAGCCACAACCTGACTAAATGGGGAAAATAGAGAGAGCAAGAAATCCTTGGAGGCTAGTATCTCAAAGCATCACCCCACTGCACATGCACTAGCCCCTAAGCCCCACCCCCAGGCCTCTGAGACTGCATCTCCGGTGTGCAGATGAAGATACATGGATGTAACCAAGCTTTGGAGCAGAGCCGCAGTGCAAAGCCACATCCCGGAGATGCCAGGCATCCAGCTTTCCACCATCACTCTCCTATCCAGTGTTCTTTTATCTGAGAGAGTAAAGTTATCTGGTGATGAAAAGTGACTTCTCCAAGAAAATTAACAAGTCAGCAGAATGGATGCATGTGTGCTGATCAGGGTGCATGGTTTGGTGCCTGCATCTAGCTGGCACCTCCCACACACACCTGAGCCTGAGACTCACACAGCTCAGCAGCTGGGGAGGTTATCCCAACACCCAAGAAGAGTGCTCCAAGAGGAAGGAGATGATCCTTAGAGTGACAACATACTGAACTATGTGGCTAAGAACAGGACAGCAGAGCTCTGTGGATGGTCAACAGCTACAGTCAACCAATCATGGCTGCCAGGAGCACTGTATTGGGGTGGCTTCTGGGACTGTATCTGAGATCGATTAGTGATATCTGTCAATGGTGCAGCATAAGGAGGCTGTAGTACGCTGTCTAAGATCGATTAGTGATGTCTGTCACTGGTGCAGCATAAGAAGGCTGTAGTACGCTAAGATCGATAAGTGATGTCTGCCACTGGCACAGGATAAGGAGGCTGTGGTGCACATGTGGTGCATTTCTTTCTTGGAGAAGAGGCATCACACCTGTAAGAGGTGTTACTTTGAGGGCTCATATCAACTGGTCACTATCAAGGAGCCACCATGCGTGCCATTGGTGCCATGCTTACTCATTAAGTATCTTACTTAATGTCCATTGCAGGAAGAATATTTTCCCACCACAGCACATGTTGCAGAGGAGCAAACAGTATCTCAGGAGACTAGATATCGTTGGCCTTAGGCTAAAGAAGCTAGTCAGTGGTTAACCAGCTCTGATAATTACTGTTAAATACATAAACCATTAGGCTGAGAGATAGAAGTGTCAATAGAGAATCATAGTGGAACGTCTTAATTGCTGTGAGGATGTATACATGCGGCCAAGGGTCTTTGTCTTATTTATCTCCACACTCCCATCACAGCCTAAGGCTCAGGGCACAACTCCCATTTACTGAGAACTGTGAACCTATAGCGTTCAACACACCAAGGTGGGAACAGGGTGGATGAGGACTCAGAAATAAAAGGATGTAGTATGCATGCATGGGGAAAGAAAGCATCTACCTTGGTGTTTGGCACATGCTGGGTGGGCAGTGTTTATTGAGTCTTGGAGAGCTGGGGAAACTGAATGAAGGGCAGTAGTCAGGAGAGTTGACTGTCTTGGAAGGAGGGAGGCGTTGTTTGAACTCTGGTGGGGTGTGAAGAGCTGGAGGAGCAGGCAGGGCATGAGCTGCTGAGTATGAGAATGCTGAGCCAAGAGCACACATTTCACAATCGCCTCAGGCGAGTGATGGAGGACATGCCCTGCATCCAGGCACTGTTTCTGGCTTGGTGTGCCGCCAGCAGGGTGCTAGGGAGCTGCAGAAGTCAGACCCACTGCTGGGACCCTGGACCATGCCAGCTTTGTATCACCTGGAGCACCTGAGTATCAAGCAGAAGGTGTGTGTGTTGGGGGGGATGGGCTCCTGGGGCCTGATTCTCTCTTGCTGTGTCTTTCCCCAGCTGTGTCCTGCCTGTGTGAAGCTTAAGGGTGATTTATCTTATCTGCAGAATTGTGCCATGCATTTTTTTTAAGAGTCCCAAATTGTGGAATCATTGGGAAAGGAGGAGGCTTGGTTTTCCTTTCCATCTCTGAGATGAGAAAACTAGGAGTTATTTACGAAAACGGCCAACACGCCAGGCATTGTTCTGAGTATATCATGTGGGTTCATTCATTTAACTCACAATACCACAGCATCCTCCCCCACCCTTACCCATACAGTAACAATAAATAAAGATTTAGCTGGGTGTGGTGGCATTTGCCTTTAATCTCAGTACTGGAGAGGAAGAGGCAGGCAGATCTCTATGAGTTCAAGACCAGCCTCCTCTACATAGAAATTCCAGGACAGCCAGGGCTACTTAGCGAAACTCTTTTAAAACATTTAAAAAATAATGCCAAGCTTTGGGAAGGACTTCCCTTCTGTGCTCTGGGCTGAGCTTTGTGTGCGGCACTTTGGCACATGACATAGTGCACCAGACTCGTGGAACCTGAGTGTACAAGCCGGGTGCTTCTACTGTGTGATCTCACCCCGTCAAGCCTGAGTTTTATCAGCCACAGAATAGGATCTATCACTCTCCCCACAAGGCTCCTGTGCAGACTGGAGACATCAAACTGGGAAAGAGCCCCTCACAGGCACACATCAGAGATGTGCACTGCACCATTGAGACCTAGCCACACACCTCAAGCCATCATTCTGGAGAAAGCAATACTTCTCAGACTGGCTCTCCTTAAAGATAGGCATGAGCCATTACCAGGGCACTGGCTGGAGTTGGCCTTGTCATCTGTAACCAAAGTGTAACATCCACTTATATTTATCACCTTCCCCCCACCCCACCCTCACACAAAGCCTAATGACTCCCTGGAAAACCAAACACTGGAACCAAGAAACCGTATACACATCCTCAAAATATTAATAACCGAAAGCTGCAGAACTCATGTTTTCGGTGGCTGCTTCGTAATGACGATCCAGGGGTTGTTCGTCTGCATTTGTTAGACCTTCACACAGGCTACATCTGGGTGATGCTGTTCTAAGTACGAGAGGTGTCTCCCAGACAAACGCAAAGGAAGAAGAGGGAAGGTGTATGTGCTGTTCAAACACAGATTCTGTGATTATAAACCATCCAGCCATGTGGAGCCCTGCCTTGGGTGGTAATTACATTTGCTGTGAGTTTTCTCAAGAAGCAGCTTGAGCCGGGCGTGGTGGCGCACACCTTTAATCCCAGCACTTGGGAGGCAGAGGCAGGCGGATTTCTGAGTTCGAGGCCAGCCTGGTCTACAAAGTGAGTTCCAGGACAGCCAGAGCTATACAGAGAAACCCTGTCTCGAAAAGCCATTAAAAAAAAAAAAAAGAAGAAGAAGCAGCTTGAAGCGGGGGTGACTGGACTGACTCTAATGTAAGTCAGCACTTAATGTGATCGGGCCACAGGACCCCAGCCTCATCCCCCAAACCTCTGACGTCAATCCCCAGTGTTCCCATCCTGACAAGTCATACTCTGCATCCACATGAGGTACCTCTTGGCTGTGTGCACACATTTGGACCTTGTATTAGTCAGGGTTCTCTAGAGTCACAGAACTTATGGGTAGTCTCTATAGAGTAAGGGAATTTGTTGATGACTTACAGTCTGTAGTCCAACTCCCAACAATGGTCAGCAGCAGCTGTGAATGGAAGTCCAAGGATCTAGCAGTTGCTCAGTCCCACAAAGCAAACAGACACAGAGAGAGTAAATCTTCCTTCTTCCAATGTCCTCATGTAGGTCTCCAGCAGAAGGTGTAGCCCAGATTAAAGGTGTGTGTCACCATGCCTTTAATCCCAGATGACCTTGAACTCAGAGATCTCCCTGTCATAATCTTTTGGAATTCATAGCCACGATGCCTCAAGATCTCCATGCCAAGATCCAGGACAGAAACTTGTATCTCTCAGCCTCCAGGTTAGGATCACCGGTGAGCCTTCCAATTCTGGATTGTAGTCAAGTTGACAACCAGGAACAGCCACTACAGACCTAAAGCACACATATAATCACTCGTTCTTTGGTACAGAGAGTAATAAAGGTTACGTGACATTCAGCCTTGTGACGAAATGGGGACAGTCAGCCTAATCATTCTGCCATCTATTAAATGACTCATGGGGGTGGGGTAGCATATACACCAGATCAAGGATTGGTTCAGGTCCCAGGTAGAATTGACTCATCTGAGTGAGAATTGAATCGGATCCTGAGGGCTCTGACTTCATCCTGAGGGTTAATATGTTGATAAAGTCATAGCTGTTAGTAGATAGGGTCTGGTTGGAGACAGTAGGTCTCAAAAAGCCAGGCTTTCTGGGAACTTCTTACCTTTCTGCTTTCTGGCCAACATCTTTGTTCCATGAGATCTCTGTATTAAAGCTCCCCCTTCACCCCAGGCCCATCACAACAGAGCCAGGCATAGACTAATCCCTTGGAAATATCAGCTCCTTAGAGACCTGGAGCTCAGATACACCTGTCTTCCTTTTTAATTGCTTATCATAGACATCTGTCCCCCCTGGGAATAGGAGAGTGACTGACAAACCTTATCAGGACACAGCCTTCTCCTCCATCCCATTCTCAATGACAACAGCCACAGCTGGAACTCTAGGTCATCCAGATGCAGTGACTGTGTGCAAGTGACTGGCTCTAAATGCTGAGAGAACTGATCCAGACCCTTGCAATGGAGGGTGACTGTTGCCTAGTGTGAGAAGCCAAGCTGGTGGGAATATGAATGGCTATCCACCCAGAGTTTACCGAGTGTTTATTCAATTATACAGCTTCACCCTCACAGCTGCCCTCTCAGGCAGCTACCTCTTCATTGTCTTCCTTCTTCTGTTGAGAAAGCTCGAGCCCAGAGAGACACTGCTGTTCATTCAGGATCACACAGGATCACATAGCTATAGGCAGTCCAGCAGAGGGCTAACTTCCAGCCCTGGTTTCATAAGCAACATGTCACTGTAATGTTTATGATCTCTGTGTTTGCCACCTCTGGGTCAAGGAGGAGGGACATGAGGGAAGATGGGCAGGCTTCCGGGTACCATCGTGGTCAAGAATCAGACAAAGAAATGGAACCAATCCACTTGAGCCACTTCCTCTCCCCACCCCACACTTCCAAGCAGCTGATGTCCTCCAATCACGTGCCACAGATAGCTCAGAAACTTCCTGATGCCATCCCATCCTGAGTTCCAGCCCCCTGGGGCTCTGTCACATCCTTAACCCTTGATTCACACAGGCTCCCTGTGAGAAGGATGGAAGTCAGCCACAGGGTGGCTCATGAGTGAAATCAAGGGCAACTTTATACATGTCTCCAGTTCCCTTTTCCCTACTCCCCTTGCCTCGTGGGTCTTGGATGAGCTTGTGGAGGTTATGAAGTGGGGGGTCACTTACTAAAAAGGAAGTACCCCATAGCTAAGACCGATGGCGTTGTCTTCCCCGGCAGTAGAAAGACAGTGAGGAAATTTATAGCTGTTAGTAGATAGGGTCTGATTGGAGACAGTAGGTCTCAAAAAGCCAGGCTTTCTGGAAACTTCTTACCTTTTTGCTTTCTGGCCAGCATCTGCTTTCTGGACACTCCTGCAAGGGTCCCAGGAGGCTTGAGTTTGCCTTTTTCCCGTGTCCCCTCCGCATTTACTTCTCAATAGTCTTGGGACTTCCACCATCCTTTCCTTTTCAAAGCCCCCATTGTGGTGAAATGCTGAGGTAAGGGGGCCTCAGCCTCCAGTGCTAGCAGCCCCTAGCTGTCATCTGCCTCCTAAAGAGAGAGCATTGGTTCTCTATGACATGCGATCTTCCTTTGTGTCTGCTCGCACGTCTAACAGAGCAGATGCGAGGGTCCCCACGGAGGCAAACTTTCTCCCAGCTTGCCCTTTTACAAAGATGCGGTGGGCTTGAAGCAGCTGCTCCTGACAGCGGTGTGTTCTGGGAGGCCTGGCTTCCTCTGGATTTCTCTGTGCCACTCAGATTCCTTTTTTTCTACCCTGTGGCTAACAGATGTTGCCAACGCGTCGGTTTTGGCAAAAAGGTACATCAGAACCGGAAGGGTTCCAATGGACCCGGGACTGTCTGCAGCCTAGTTAGGCTCAAACCTGCTTCACAAGGAGTTAGTTCACCCGGGGAGTCAGAACTGACAGGCAAGGTAAAGCCGGTGTTCACTCTATAAGGATTCCCCCAGATTTACTTAGCTTCCTCTTGGGGGTAGGGGTGGGGCAGGAAGCCTTAGCAGCAGAAACCAGAGATAGTGTACAATACTTGGAAAGAAGAAGTCCTCCCAGTTGTCCCCAAACCACGCTGTGCTTCTCCGGGTACCTGTCCCTTCTTCTTCAGCTGATATGAGGAGTGTCCTCTCTATGGCTACCCCACTGTGTCGCAGTGACACTCGGCTTGCGCCCAGAGATGAATGAGCCCCTTCGGTGTGGTTCCTGTGGCTTGACGCGAACGTCAACTCCACATGACAGATCACGAGACCGAGGCTCACATGACGGCCATCACTTGCTGAAGGACACAGCTTTAAAACAGAGCCGCTCCATTGACTTCCCATCTATCAAAAAGTGGGACCTTGGCTTCTGCAGGCCACAGTGTATTGGCTTCAAGCTCTCTGCACATGAGTGTTCTTCCCAGAGCCCCTGCATCCCCCACCCCCTAAGACAGACAAGGTTTGGGGAGCCCCACAGCAGGCCCCCTGTAGAACTGATATTGCTTATTTATTTATATGCTTATTTCAAAGTAGGCTTTAAGGCAGCTGCCACACAAGGCCAAATGGGTTATTAAATGAAATACTATATACCTCAGGTCCTTAAAGCAGCGTTTACCACAAAGCGAGCGGTGTGCATTGGCTTTATTATTGTTTTTGTGGCTCTTTTATCACTAGATAAATAAGGTTAAAGGCACCAGATTAGAACACAAGAGGATGGGATTCCAAATACACGGCTGGCTGCCTGGCTTTGAGATTCGACCTGACTCCCTTGTTCAGCATTCTGACTACAAATGAGCTGTGTGACCTTGTGTAAAATGCTTAACCTCTCTGAGCTCGGTTGCCTCATCCTGCCAGATGGGTCTCACAGCTGCTGACCATCTACTGTCCAGGGAAGTCGTGGGATTCCAATAAGATAATGGATTTGAATGAGCTTTGGAAATAAGGATGCACCGAAGGAATTTGGGATATTATGATTATGGTGGCCATTTCCACCCCCTGGTGCCTTGGCTAGCTCATCTGTTCTGGGTAGCTTTCCCTACCCTCCCTCCTCTTGGCTGTCAGTCCTGAGCTGCTGGGTTGACATTTGAGCAGTTTCCAAGGTGTAGATCCTCTTCCACCTGCCTCTCAGCCTAACTCCTCCCTCCCCCGGACCCCCCCCCCATCTTCAGGTCTGCGCGGGGCTCTGATGCAGGTCTGGTACTGGTGACAGCGCCCAAAGAAGAGGTGCTAAACGCTGGCCCTGGGCTCAGAGTGCCGAAAGCCATGGGCTTTCCTGCTATGGACAGAGCAGAAGCTGGGGCGGAGATTCGAACGGAACCGGGTTCCGAGTTCCTTTAACACTCTTTGCAACACCTCTAGCATCTCTGGCTTATTCTGAGGGCGTTTCTGCATTGGGGTGGCCGGGGGTTTGGAGGCATGGGCTGTGTGTTCGGGTGGGGTGGGTGCCTTTCCCTCAGGAGTCTGAACTCTTTCCCAAGAGTTAGGTACTTGGGCAGACAACTGAGCTCCTCTGAGACTCAGCGACGTCGTTCTAGGATGAGGGAGGTGACCATCAAGCTGGGACCACAGAGCAGGGAAGCTCGGGTGACCCACTGCGGTCAGTCGCAGAGGCGATGAGGCTGCAGGGGGAGGGGGAGGGATGGAAGGGAGCAGCCAGGCGCCCGGGCTGCAGACACAGAGGCCAAGGCCAGGGAGCGGGTGGGCTGCTATGTGGGCTGAGAGGAGCCTGCAGAAGGCAGGGTCTGCCCGTGATTGGCAGCAGGCCTGCTGGCAGATGGTCGCCTAAGTGGGCCACCCCAGGGTCAGCTTTATGGCTTTGTGGGTTAACCCTTACGTCCCCAGAAGCCCCTGGGCCTCTAGGAATTTTGATTCCAACCAGAACCAGACTGAAGTGGCTGGGTGGCCAGCTGAGCTGTGGACTCTGGTTTTTCCTAAGGCTGCCCGATCCTAGGCTCAGATCCACAGATCAGCACTGGCTTGTGGGGGACACCCCGGGGTGCTGAGCCAGGCCCTGAATCTTCACTCCACGCAGCTGAATAGGACAGGAGAGGGTGGGGTACAGCTGATACAGTCAGCTTTTGTTAACAGTTAGCTTTGTAAACGCTGATGTAAAA
This sequence comes from Mus caroli, assembly GCF_978045245.1. Classification (NCBI taxonomy): domain Eukaryota; kingdom Metazoa; phylum Chordata; class Mammalia; order Rodentia; family Muridae; genus Mus; species Mus caroli. The sequence goes on along the minus strand of NW_028227259.1, from coordinate 120,750,716 downwards.
GAAGGGGGAAAGAGGTCATAGTATCACGTGACTCGGGACTATCTCTTCTCCTTATTTATTTCTTCCGGTGTACACACACACTGTTCCCTAACCAATGTGGAAGAGGGCTGAGCACTTAGAATCATTTGACAATACAGGGTGGGGTATTGCTTTGGAGCCCTGCCCCCCTAGTAGTTGCCGTGCAGCCTAAACTAGAATCCACGGCAAACCTGCCAAGTGATAGGATTACACGTGTGAACTACAATGCCCTCCTTGTTCATCTCACCTGCCATTTTTAACGCCCACGCAGTACTCCATGACACAACTGTAGCAGAAAAAAGTCACCCAACCACCATTGCTACAGGACCTCATCAAGACACAGGGGAAACAAACTCAGAGAGGCTAAGACATTTGCCTAAGGCCACACAGCTCCGTGATATCAGCCTGAACTTAAGTTTTGGTCTCAGGATGTGAAACTCAAGTTTCTCTCTTTATTTGATTATTTTAGGGTAAAACGTGAGGATTTAGAGGAATTATTCCTTTAGACCTACATGACTCCAATTCCACGCTAAGAGGGAGTTCTGAAAACTCCTGCTTTTTTTTTTTTTTTTTTTTTTTGATTTGCTTAGCTAAGTCCTGAGGAAGAATGGCAGCCCATCCTTACTGACTGTGTGGCTTTAGGCAACCTGACTCCCCTCTCTGGCCTCCAATTTCTCAAACAAGGCTTTTCAGGCCACTGAGAGGATTAAATGGGAATCACCCTAGTGTCTGGTCCACATGCAGTGTTCAGCTGCGAGATTAATGCTAGTCATTTGATGGTAGAATTTTTTTTTAATATATTTTCAGCCTCAAGAATGTGAAGAAGATTAATAAAACCTAATGCCTATTAGTATTGTGTAAATCTAATGTTATTTAATGGCAAAAAACATTAATAGTACCTCATAATATTCCGGCCGGAACAGGATTAGCTCAAGCCTCCAGCTGCAGGAAGGAAGCTGGCCATTCTCCTCTTTAGGCTTGTGGGAGAGGCAGGTGTTGCCCCAATTATGTAAGGGTGAATCTGTCTTAGCTCCTGTGGGTCCTGCAGAGTATCCCCTCCTCTGTCCTGCTCTCTAGCCCCTCCCCCACCAGCGGGAGCCAACTGGCCGCCCCTCCCCCCCCTCCAGCACCCGGCCTTTGACACTAATTGATACGGAGTTTCCCCCTCTAATCCCGCCTGTGCCTCCAGGCCTCATTCTGAGGGCATCTGCTTGGTGAGGGGAGGAGGAGGCAGGGCCGACAGCCTCCCTCCTGTCTGCCATCTGGTCCCATCCCCTCCCACCCCCTCAGCGCCACCAAAAGAAATCTGTAATGAACCCACGGGGTGGGGTGAGGTTGAAAGCTTGGTGGCCCCGTACACAGACACACACGCACTTGCTTACTCCAGGTTGTAGACACATCATTAGTAAAATCTTAGAGCCTCTGCTCCTGGGAGGCAACAGCCTAACTCACACCAGAGAACTAAGTACCCCACCCCACTCCCCAGCCTCAGCACCCTGGCCCTTGGGCCACTGTGTTTGTAGGGGGGGGCAGGGGTGAGGGGGTGGAGGGAAGATGGGTGGCAGGTAGTGGTAGGAGAGCCTACGGGTTAGGAAGGCATGAGTGTGCAGACTGATAGGGACAGGGTGTGAACTCCCAGGCTGCAGCCTCAAAAGAGGCAGGCCTCTCAAACCCTGGACAGAGTAAAGGTTTAGAATTTGCAAAGTCCTTCTTTTCCTCGTGTCCTGAGCCCCCAGCTACACTCATTAACAGCCAGGAGCCTGTCACACTGCCAAACCAGGGGTGGGGTGTGTGTGTGTGTTGCGGGGCGGGGGTGGGGGGGGAGTTGTTAAGGTTATGGTAGCGTTCCAGGGCTCTGATTGGCTTTGTTCCTTGCTTGCTGTAAGGGGCATTCTCTATCGCCTGCCTCTTTGAGCCTTGATTCCTCTGGACCATGGTGATTGGATACCAGCTCTCAGGGAGGTTAACAGGAAGGGATTTTGCACTTCAAAGGCACCTGCCTACTGAGTGCTGTATACCAGGTGCTGTGGCAGAGAGAAGACAGGGTAGGACAGGTGCTTGCTGGATGCAAGCCTCGGACTAAGCACGGGAGAACACCTTCTCTGTGGGGCCAGGGAACTGGTTCTCACAAGCATCTTTCCTGGGGTTCCCCCCTTTCCTTCTTACTTTTCCAGCTTCTCGAAGTGGAAGCCATGAAGTCTTGGGCAGTGGGAGACTATTATCTCTGTGTAGAAAAAGCCTCACGGCCTGTGCTGGGCACACAGTAGGTGCTCTGAAATGCTTTCTGAGATGAGTTGATCACACCACACACAGACACAAACACACATATGTATGTATGTGTATATATATATATATATATATATATATATATATATATATATATATATATATATATAGTGGTCAAGGGTAAAAAAGACTGGAGAATCCTGCAAAAGTGAATTGCCTCTTTGCCCTGTAGGGACTTGTGGCTAGAACAGATAAGGCCTCCATAGACTCAAGTGTCAGAATGCTTGGCACTTAGGGCGTGGCACTATTAGGAGGAAGGTGTGGCCTTGTTGGAGGGGGTGTGGCCTTGTTGGAGTGGGTGTGTCACTGTGTAGGAGTCCCATGCTCAGGCTCCGCCCAGTGGGAAAGATAGTCTCTTGGCTGCCAGCTGACTTCTGATCAAGATGTAAAACTCTTGGCTCCATCTCCAGCCCCATGCCTGCCTGGATGCTGCCATGCTTCCTGCTATGATGACAATGGACTGAACCTTGGAAACTCTAAGCCAGACCTAATTAAATGTTGTCCTTTTTAAGAATTGCTTTGGTCATGGTGTCCCTGCACAGCAGTGAAACCCTAACTAAGGCAGGATCTTTTGTATTTAGCCCTCCAGACTGGCTAAAACTAGAAGGTGTGATAATATTAAACTTTGATGGAGATGTGGCAACAGATATACACACTCCTGGTGGGAGTATAAATTAGAATGTTTGGTATCTCAGC